>NC_140567.1:5875000-6620000 GCF_057381845.1 Rhamphochromis longiceps
ACAAAGTATAGGTTTTCATTATGTGAATAATTTTAAAATCTTAGCTCAAACGGCTGCAAAACCTGTTTGCCCAGCACGGGGATATTGAGTTCTATAAGATAAAGCCATAAACATGTTTGTCTGAGTCTTCTATCAAAAGTTACAGCGATTTATATGAAGTTGTACGAAAACGCTTTATTTCGCCAAGACAATGCGTTTCTCACTGTTACATGCATTTGAATGGGAAACTCGCCCGAGACAAAGTATAGGTTTTCATTATGTGAATAATTTTAAAATCTTAGCTCAAACGGCTGCAAAACCTGTTTGCCCAGCACGGGGATATTGAGTTCTATAAGATAAAGCCATAAACATGTTTGTCTGAGTCTTCTATCAAAAGTTACAGCGATTTATATGAAGTTGTACGAAAACGCTTTATTTCGCCAAGACAATGCGTTTCTCACTGTTACATGCATTTGAATGGGAAACTCGCCTGAAACAAAGTATAGGTTTTCATTATGTGAATAATTTTAAAATCTTAGCTCAAACGGCTGCAAAACCTGTTTGCCCAGCACGGGGATATTGAGTTCTATAAGATAAAGCCATAAACATGTGTTTCCGAGTCTTCTATCAAAAGTTACAGCGATTTATATGAAGTTGTACAAAAATGCTTTCTTTCGCCAAGACAGTGTGTTTCTCACTGTTACATGCATTTGAATGGGAAACTCGCCCGAGACAAAGTATAGGTTTTCATTATGTGAATAATTTTAAAATCTTAGCTCAAACGGCTGCAAAACCTGTTTGCCCAGCACGGGGATATTGAGTTCTATAAGATAAAGCCATAAACATGTTTGTCTGAGTCTTCTATCAAAAGTTACAGCGATT
Source organism: Rhamphochromis longiceps (assembly GCF_057381845.1). Lineage (NCBI taxonomy): Eukaryota > Metazoa > Chordata > Actinopteri > Cichliformes > Cichlidae > Rhamphochromis > Rhamphochromis longiceps. The sequence goes on from NC_140567.1 coordinate 5,875,862, forward strand.
TATATGAAGTTGTACGAAAACGCTTTATTTCGCCAAGACAATGCGTTTCTCACTGTTACATGCATTTGAATGGGAAACTCGCCTGAAACAAAGTATAGGTTTTCATTATGTGAATAATTTTAAAATCTTAGCTCAAACGGCTGCAAAACCTGTTTGCCCAGCACGGGGATATTGAGTTCTATAAGATAAAGCCATAAACATGTGTTTCCGAGTCTTCTATCAAAAGTTACAGCGATTTATATGAAGTTGTACAAAAATGCTTTCTTTCGCCAAGACAGTGTGTTTCTCACTGTTACATGCATTTGAATGGGAAACTCGCCCGAGACAAAGTATAGGTTTTCATTATGTGAATAATTTTAAAATCTTAGCTCAAACGGCTGCAAAACCTGTTTGCCCAGCACGGGGATATTGAGTTCTATAAGATAAAGCCATAAACATGTTTGTCTGAGTCTTCTATCAAAAGTTACAGCGATTTATATGAAGTTGTACGAAAACGCTTTATTTCGCCAAGACAATGCGTTTCTCACTGTTACATGCATTTGAATGGGAAACTCGCCTGAAACAAAGTATAGGTTTTCATTATGTGAATAATTTTAAAATCTTAGCTCAAACGGCTGCAAAACCTGTTTGCCCAGCACGGGGATATTGAGTTCTATAAGATAAAGCCATAAACATGTGTTTCTGAGTCTTCTATCAAAAGTTACAGCGATTTATATGAAGTTGTACGAAAACGCTTTTTTTCGCCAAGACAGTGCGTTTCTCACTGTTACATGCATTTGAATGGGGAACTCGACCGAGACAAAGTATAGGTTTTCATTATGTGAATAATTTTAAAATCTTAGCTCAAACGGCTGCAAAACCTGTTTGCCCAGCACGGGGATATTGAGTTCTATAAGATAAAGCCATAAACATGTGTTTCTGAGTCTTCTATCAAAAGTTACAGCGATTTATATGAAGTTGTTCAAAAGCGCTTTATTTCGCCAAGACACTGTTACATGCATTTGAATGGGAAACTCGCCTGAAACAAAGTATAGGTTTTCATTATGTGAATAATTTTAAAATCTTAGCTCAAACGGCTGCAAAACCTGTTTGCCCAGCACGGGGATATTGAGTTCTATAAGATAAAGCCATAAACATGTTTGTCTGAGTCTTCTATCAAAAGTTACAGCGATTTATATGAAGTTGTACGAAAACGCTTTATTTCGCCAAGACAATGCGTTTCTCACTGTTACATGCATTTGAATGGGAAACTCGCCTGAAACAAAGTATAGGTTTTCATTATGTGAATAATTTTAAAATCTTAGCTCAAACGGCTGCAAAACCTGTTTGCCCAGCACGGGGATATTGAGTTCTATAAGATAAAGCCATAAACATGTGTTTCCGAGTCTTCTATCAAAAGTTACAGCGATTTATATGAAGTTGTACAAAAATGCTTTCTTTCGCCAAGACAGTGTGTTTCTCACTGTTACATGCATTTGAATGGGAAACTCGCCCGAGACAAAGTATAGGTTTTCATTATGTGAATAATTTTAAAATCTTAGCTCAAACGGCTGCAAAACCTGTTTGCCCAGCACGGGGATATTGAGTTCTATAAGATAAAGCCATAAACATGTTTGTCTGAGTCTTCTATCAAAAGTTACAGCGATTTATATGAAGTTGTTCAAAAGCGCTTTATTTCGCCAAGACACTGTTACATGCATTTGAATGGGAAACTCGCCTGAAACAAAGTCAGAGCGTTCTCACTCCCGAGGCGTAACATGTGGACGTTTTGTCACGTCCCACGGCGTTCCTGAGGAACGCGAAAGGAGACCTTCGGCGTTCTTATGGTACGCGGCGGGTTATGGCTGGAATCCAGTGCAATGACGCTCCCGCAGTAGTAGACGTTCCAGCCCTGTATTCCAGCCCTAAACCTAACCTTATCCCTAGCCCTGACCACAACCTTATTCCTGACCTTAACCAGGACTTTAATGATGTTAAATAGCGTGTTTCTAAGCGATTTGAAGAAAAAGAGCGAACATGTGTAGGTTCAGTCCAGACGGTTCTCATATTTCCTCTTTTTCCGAGGTCGTCATTTAGGAACGTGGTGGGTAGCCGAAAACGTAATATGGTGACGATTTGTCACCTAGCGTAAAATGTTACGCTTTGGGAGTGAGAACGGGTTGAACAAAGTATAGGTTTTCATTATGTGAATAATTTTAAAATCTTAGCTCAAACGGCTGCAAAACCTGTTTGCCCAGCACGGGGATATTGAGTTCTATAAGATAAAGCCATAAACATGTGTTTCTGAGTCTTCTATCAAAAGTTACAGCGATTTATATGAAGTTGTACAAAAATGCTTTCTTTCGCCAATACAGTGCGTTTCTCACTGTTACATGCATTTGAATGGGAAACTCGCCCGAGACAAAGTATAGGTTTTCATTATGTGAATAATTTTAAAATCTTAGCTCAAACGGCTGCAAAACCTGTTTGCCCAGCACGGGGATATTGAGTTCTATAAGATAAAGCCATAAACATGTTTGTCTGAGTCTTCTATCAAAAGTTACAGCGATTTATATGAAGTTGTTCAAAAGCGCTTTATTTCGCCAAGACACTGTTACATGCATTTGAATGGGAAACTCGCCTGAAACAAAGTATAGGTTTTCATTATGTGAATAATTTTAAAATCTTAGCTCAAACGGCTGCAAAACCTGTTTGCCCAGCACGGGGATATTGAGTTCTATAAGATAAAGCCATAAACATGTTTGTCTGAGTCTTCTATCAAAAGTTACAGCGATTTATATGAAGTTGTTCAAAAGCGCTTTATTTCGCCAAGACACTGTTACATGCATTTGAATGGGAAACTCGCCTGAAACAAAGTATAGGTTTTCATTATGTGAATAATTTTTTAAAATCTTAGCTCAAACGGCTGCAAAACCTGTTTGCCCAGCACGGGGATATTGAGTTCTATAAGATAAAGCCATAAACATGTGTTTCTGAGTCTTCTATCAAAAGTTACAGCGATTTATATGAAGTTGTTCAAAAGCGCTTTATTTCGCCAAGACACTGTTACATGCATTTGAATGGGAAACTCGCCTGAAACAAAGTATAGGTTTTCATTATGTGAATAATTTTAAAATCTTAGCTCAAACGGCTGCAAAACCTGTTTGCCCAGCACGGGGATATTGAGTTCTATAAGATAAAGCCATAAACATGTTTGTCTGAGTCTTCTATCAAAAGTTACAGCGATTTATATGAAGTTGTACGAAAACGCTTTATTTCGCCAAGACAATGCGTTTCTCACTGTTACATGCATTTGAATGGGAAACTCGCCTGAAACAAAGTATAGGTTTTCATTATGTGAATAATTTTAAAATCTTAGCTCAAACGGCTGCAAAACCTGTTTGCCCAGCACGGGGATATTGAATTCTATAAGATAAAGCCATAAACATGTGTTTCCGAGTCTTCTATCAAAAGTTACAGCGATTTATATGAAGTTGTACAAAAATGCTTTCTTTCGCCAAGACAGTGTGTTTCTCACTGTTACATGCATTTGAATGGGAAACTCGCCCGAGACAAAGTATAGGTTTTCATTATGTGAATAATTTTAAAATCTTAGCTCAAACGGCTGCAAAACCTGTTTGCCCAGCACGGGGATATTGAGTTCTATAAGATAAAGCCATAAACATGTTTGTCTGAGTCTTCTATCAAAAGTTACAGCGATTTATATGAAGTTGTTCAAAAGCGCTTTATTTCGCCAAGACACTGTTACATGCATTTGAATGGGAAACTCGCCTGAAACAAAGTATAGGTTTTCATTATGTGAATAATTTTAAAATCTTAGCTCAAACGGCTGCAAAACCTGTTTGCCCAGCACGGGGATATTGAGTTCTATAAGATAAAGCCATAAACATGTGTTTCTGAGTCTTCTATCAAAAGTTACAGCGATTTATATGAAGTTGTTCAAAAGCGCTTTATTTCGCCAAGACAATGCGTTTCTCACTGTTACATGCATTTGAATGGGAAACTCGCCTGAAACAAAGTATAGGTTTTCATTATGTGAATAATTTTAAAATCTTAGCTCAAACGGCTGCAAAACCTGTTTGCCCAGCACGGGGATATTGAGTTCTATAAGATAAAGCCATAAACATGTGTTTCCGAGTCTTCTATCAAAAGTTACAGCGATTTATATGAAGTTGTACAAAAATGCTTTCTTTCGCCAAGACAGTGTGTTTCTCACTGTTACATGCATTTGAATGGGAAACTCGCCCGAGACAAAGTATAGGTTTTCATTATGTGAATAATTTTAAAATCTTAGCTCAAACGGCTGCAAAACCTGTTTGCCCAGCACGGGGATATTGAGTTCTATAAGATAAAGCCATAAACATGTGTTTCCGAGTCTTCTATCAAAAGTTACAGCGATTTATATGAAGTTGTACAAAAATGCTTTCTTTCGCCAAGACAGTGTGTTTCTCACTGTTACATGCATTTGAATGGGAAACTCGCCCGAGACAAAGTATAGGTTTTCATTATGTGAATAATTTTAAAATCTTAGCTCAAACGGCTGCAAAACCTGTTTGCCCAGCACGGGGATATTGAGTTCTATAAGATAAAGCCATAAACATGTTTGTCTGAGTCTTCTATCAAAAGTTACAGCGATTTATATGAAGTTGTTCAAAAGCGCTTTATTTCGCCAAGACACTGTTACATGCATTTGAATGGGAAACTCGCCTGAAACAAAGTATAGGTTTTCATTATGTGAATAATTTTAAAATCTTAGCTCAAACGGCTGCAAAACCTGTTTGCCCAGCACGGGGATATTGAGTTCTATAAGATAAAGCCATAAACATGTTTGTCTGAGTCTTCTATCAAAAGTTACAGCGATTTATATGAAGTTGTTCAAAAGCGCTTTATTTCGCCAAGACACTGTTACATGCATTTGAATGGGAAACTCGCCTGAAACAAAGTATAGGTTTTCATTATGTGAATAATTTTAAAATCTTAGCTCAAACGGCTGCAAAACCTGTTTGCCCAGCACGGGGATATTGAGTTCTATAAGATAAAGCCATAAACATGTGTTTCCGAGTCTTCTATCAAAAGTTACAGCGATTTATATGAAGTTGTACAAAAATGCTTTCTTTCGCCAAGACAGTGTGTTTCTCACTGTTACATGCATTTGAATGGGAAACTCGCCCGAGACAAAGTATAGGTTTTCATTATGTGAATAATTTTAAAATCTTAGCTCAAACGGCTGCAAAACCTGTTTGCCCAGCACGGGGATATTGAGTTCTATAAGATAAAGCCATAAACATGTGTTTCTGAGTCTTCTATCAAAAGTTACAGCGATTTATATGAAGTTGTTCAAAAGCGCTTTATTTCGCCAAGACACTGTTACATGCATTTGAATGGGAAACTCGCCTGAAACAAAGTATAGGTTTTCATTATGTGAATAATTTTAAAATCTTAGCTCAAACGGCTGCAAAACCTGTTTGCCCAGCACGGGGATATTGAGTTCTATAAGATAAAGCCATAAACATGTGTTTCTGAGTCTTCTATCAAAAGTTACAGCGATTTATATGAAGTTGTACGAAAACGCTTTTTTTCGCCAAGACAGTGCGTTTCTCACTGTTACATGCATTTGAATGGGGAACTCGCCCGAGACAAAGTATAGGTTTTCATTATGTGAATAATTTTAAAATCTTAGCTCAAACGGCTGCAAAACCTGTTTGCCCAGCACGGGGATATTGAGTTCTATAAGATAAAGCCATAAACATGTTTGTCTGAGTCTTCTATCAAAAGTTACAGCGATTTATATGAAGTTGTTCAAAAGCGCTTTATTTCGCCAAGACACTGTTACATGCATTTGAATGGGAAACTCGCCTGAAACAAAGTATAGGTTTTCATTATGTGAATAATTTTAAAATCTTAGCTCAAACGGCTGCAAAACCTGTTTGCCCAGCACGGGGATATTGAGTTCTATAAGATAAAGCCATAAACATGTTTGTCTGAGTCTTCTATCAAAAGTTACAGCGATTTATATGAAGTTGTACGAAAACGCTTTATTTCGCCAAGACAATGCGTTTCTCACTGTTACATGCATTTGAATGGGAAACTCGCCTGAAACAAAGTATAGGTTTTCATTATGTGAATAATTTTAAAATCTTAGCTCAAACGGCTGCAAAACCTGTTTGCCCAGCACGGGGATATTGAGTTCTATAAGATAAAGCCATAAACATGTGTTTCCGAGTCTTCTATCAAAAGTTACAGCGATTTATATGAAGTTGTACAAAAATGCTTTCTTTCGCCAAGACAGTGTGTTTCTCACTGTTACATGCATTTGAATGGGAAACTCGCCCGAGACAAAGTATAGGTTTTCATTATGTGAATAATTTTAAAATCTTAGCTCAAACGGCTGCAAAACCTGTTTGCCCAGCACGGGGATATTGAGTTCTATAAGATAAAGCCATAAACATGTGTTTCTGAGTCTTCTATCAAAAGTTACAGCGATTTATATGAAGTTGTTCAAAAGCGCTTTATTTCGCCAAGACACTGTTACATGCATTTGAATGGGAAACTCGCCTGAAACAAAGTATAGGTTTTCATTATGTGAATAATTTTAAAATCTTAGCTCAAACGGCTGCAAAACCTGTTTGCCCAGCACGGGGATATTGAGTTCTATAAGATAAAGCCATAAACATGTGTTTCTGAGTCTTCTATCAAAAGTTACAGCGATTTATATGAAGTTGTACGAAAACGCTTTTTTTCGCCAAGACAGTGCGTTTCTCACTGTTACATGCATTTGAATGGGGAACTCGCCCGAGACAAAGTATAGGTTTTCATTATGTGAATAATTTTAAAATCTTAGCTCAAACGGCTGCAAAACCTGTTTGCCCAGCACGGGGATATTGAGTTCTATAAGATAAAGCCATAAACATGTGTTTCTGAGTCTTCTATCAAAAGTTACAGCGATTTATATGAAGTTGTTCAAAAGCGCTTTATTTCGCCAAGACACTGTTACATGCATTTGAATGGGAAACTCGCCTGAAACAAAGTATAGGTTTTCATTATGTGAATAATTTTAAAATCTTAGCTCAAACGGCTGCAAAACCTGTTTGCCCAGCACGGGGATATTGAGTTCTATAAGATAAAGCCATAAACATGTTTGTCTGAGTCTTCTATCAAAAGTTACAGCGATTTATATGAAGTTGTTCAAAAGCGCTTTATTTCGCCAAGACACTGTTACATGCATTTGAATGGGAAACTCGCCTGAAACAAAGTATAGGTTTTCATTATGTGAATAATTTTAAAATCTTAGCTCAAACGGCTGCAAAACCTGTTTGCCCAGCACGGGGATATTGAGTTCTATAAGATAAAGCCATAAACATGTTTGTCTGAGTCTTCTATCAAAAGTTACAGCGATTTATATGAAGTTGTACGAAAACGCTTTATTTCGCCAAGACAATGCGTTTCTCACTGTTACATGCATTTGAATGGGAAACTCGCCTGAAACAAAGTATAGGTTTTCATTATGTGAATAATTTTAAAATCTTAGCTCAAACGGCTGCAAAACCTGTTTGCCCAGCACGGGGATATTGAGTTCTATAAGATAAAGCCATAAACATGTGTTTCCGAGTCTTCTATCAAAAGTTACAGCGATTTATATGAAGTTGTACAAAAATGCTTTCTTTCGCCAAGACAGTGTGTTTCTCACTGTTACATGCATTTGAATGGGAAACTCGCCCGAGACAAAGTATAGGTTTTCATTATGTGAATAATTTTAAAATCTTAGCTCAAACGGCTGCAAAACCTGTTTGCCCAGCACGGGGATATTGAGTTCTATAAGATAAAGCCATAAACATGTTTGTCTGAGTCTTCTATCAAAAGTTACAGCGATTTATATGAAGTTGTACGAAAACGCTTTATTTCGCCAAGACAATGCGTTTCTCACTGTTACATGCATTTGAATGGGAAACTCGCCTGAAACAAAGTATAGGTTTTCATTATGTGAATAATTTTAAAATCTTAGCTCAAACGGCTGCAAAACCTGTTTGCCCAGCACGGGGATATTGAGTTCTATAAGATAAAGCCATAAACATGTGTTTCTGAGTCTTCTATCAAAAGTTACAGCGATTTATATGAAGTTGTACGAAAACGCTTTTTTTCGCCAAGACAGTGCGTTTCTCACTGTTACATGCATTTGAATGGGGAACTCGACCGAGACAAAGTATAGGTTTTCATTATGTGAATAATTTTAAAATCTTAGCTCAAACGGCTGCAAAACCTGTTTGCCCAGCACGGGGATATTGAGTTCTATAAGATAAAGCCATAAACATGTGTTTCTGAGTCTTCTATCAAAAGTTACAGCGATTTATATGAAGTTGTTCAAAAGCGCTTTATTTCGCCAAGACACTGTTACATGCATTTGAATGGGAAACTCGCCTGAAACAAAGTATAGGTTTTCATTATGTGAATAATTTTAAAATCTTAGCTCAAACGGCTGCAAAACCTGTTTGCCCAGCACGGGGATATTGAGTTCTATAAGATAAAGCCATAAACATGTTTGTCTGAGTCTTCTATCAAAAGTTACAGCGATTTATATGAAGTTGTACGAAAACGCTTTATTTCGCCAAGACAATGCGTTTCTCACTGTTACATGCATTTGAATGGGAAACTCGCCTGAAACAAAGTATAGGTTTTCATTATGTGAATAATTTTAAAATCTTAGCTCAAACGGCTGCAAAACCTGTTTGCCCAGCACGGGGATATTGAGTTCTATAAGATAAAGCCATAAACATGTGTTTCCGAGTCTTCTATCAAAAGTTACAGCGATTTATATGAAGTTGTACAAAAATGCTTTCTTTCGCCAAGACAGTGTGTTTCTCACTGTTACATGCATTTGAATGGGAAACTCGCCCGAGACAAAGTATAGGTTTTCATTATGTGAATAATTTTAAAATCTTAGCTCAAACGGCTGCAAAACCTGTTTGCCCAGCACGGGGATATTGAGTTCTATAAGATAAAGCCATAAACATGTTTGTCTGAGTCTTCTATCAAAAGTTACAGCGATTTATATGAAGTTGTTCAAAAGCGCTTTATTTCGCCAAGACACTGTTACATGCATTTGAATGGGAAACTCGCCTGAAACAAAGTCAGAGCGTTCTCACTCCCGAGGCGTAACATGTGGACGTTTTGTCACGTCCCACGGCGTTCCTGAGGAACGCGAAAGGAGACCTTCGGCGTTCTTATGGTACGCGGCGGGTTATGGCTGGAATCCAGTGCAATGACGCTCCCGCAGTAGTAGACGTTCCAGCCCTGTATTCCAGCCCTAAACCTAACCTTATCCCTAGCCCTGACCACAACCTTATTCCTGACCTTAACCAGGACTTTAATGATGTTAAATAGCGTGTTTCTAAGCGATTTGAAGAAAAAGAGCGAACATGTGTAGGTTCAGTCCAGACGGTTCTCATATTTCCTCTTTTTCCGAGGTCGTCATTTAGGAACGTGGTGGGTAGCCGAAAACGTAATATGGTGACGATTTGTCACCTAGCGTAAAATGTTACGCTTTGGGAGTGAGAACGGGTTGAACAAAGTATAGGTTTTCATTATGTGAATAATTTTAAAATCTTAGCTCAAACGGCTGCAAAACCTGTTTGCCCAGCACGGGGATATTGAGTTCTATAAGATAAAGCCATAAACATGTGTTTCTGAGTCTTCTATCAAAAGTTACAGCGATTTATATGAAGTTGTACAAAAATGCTTTCTTTCGCCAATACAGTGCGTTTCTCACTGTTACATGCATTTGAATGGGAAACTCGCCCGAGACAAAGTATAGGTTTTCATTATGTGAATAATTTTAAAATCTTAGCTCAAACGGCTGCAAAACCTGTTTGCCCAGCACGGGGATATTGAGTTCTATAAGATAAAGCCATAAACATGTTTGTCTGAGTCTTCTATCAAAAGTTACAGCGATTTATATGAAGTTGTACGAAAACGCTTTATTTCGCCAAGACAATGCGTTTCTCACTGTTACATGCATTTGAATGGGAAACTCGCCTGAAACAAAGTATAGGTTTTCATTATGTGAATAATTTTAAAATCTTAGCTCAAACGGCTGCAAAACCTGTTTGCCCAGCACGGGGATATTGAGTTCTATAAGATAAAGCCATAAACATGTGTTTCCGAGTCTTCTATCAAAAGTTACAGCGATTTATATGAAGTTGTACAAAAATGCTTTCTTTCGCCAAGACAGTGTGTTTCTCACTGTTACATGCATTTGAATGGGAAACTCGCCCGAGACAAAGTATAGGTTTTCATTATGTGAATAATTTTAAAATCTTAGCTCAAACGGCTGCAAAACCTGTTTGCCCAGCACGGGGATATTGAGTTCTATAAGATAAAGCCATAAACATGTTTGTCTGAGTCTTCTATCAAAAGTTACAGCGATTTATATGAAGTTGTTCAAAAGCGCTTTATTTCGCCAAGACACTGTTACATGCATTTGAATGGGAAACTCGCCTGAAACAAAGTCAGAGCGTTCTCACTCCCGAGGCGTAACATGTGGACGTTTTGTCACGTCCCACGGCGTTCCTGAGGAACGCGAAAGGAGACCTTCGGCGTTCTTATGGTACGCGGCGGGTTATGGCTGGAATCCAGTGCAATGACGCTCCCGCAGTAGTAGACGTTCCAGCCCTGTATTCCAGCCCTAAACCTAACCTTATCCCTAGCCCTGACCACAACCTTATTCCTGACCTTAACCAGGACTTTAATGATGTTAAATAGCGTGTTTCTAAGCGATTTGAAGAAAAAGAGCGAACATGTGTAGGTTCAGTCCAGACGGTTCTCATATTTCCTCTTTTTCCGAGGTCGTCATTTAGGAACGTGGTGGGTAGCCGAAAACGTAATATGGTGACGATTTGTCACCTAGCGTAAAATGTTACGCTTTGGGAGTGAGAACGGGTTGAACAAAGTATAGGTTTTCATTATGTGAATAATTTTAAAATCTTAGCTCAAACGGCTGCAAAACCTGTTTGCCCAGCACGGGGATATTGAGTTCTATAAGATAAAGCCATAAACATGTGTTTCTGAGTCTTCTATCAAAAGTTACAGCGATTTATATGAAGTTGTACAAAAATGCTTTCTTTCGCCAATACAGTGCGTTTCTCACTGTTACATGCATTTGAATGGGAAACTCGCCCGAGACAAAGTATAGGTTTTCATTATGTGAATAATTTTAAAATCTTAGCTCAAACGGCTGCAAAACCTGTTTGCCCAGCACGGGGATATTGAGTTCTATAAGATAAAGCCATAAACATGTTTGTCTGAGTCTTCTATCAAAAGTTACAGCGATTTATATGAAGTTGTTCAAAAGCGCTTTATTTCGCCAAGACACTGTTACATGCATTTGAATGGGAAACTCGCCTGAAACAAAGTATAGGTTTTCATTATGTGAATAATTTTAAAATCTTAGCTCAAACGGCTGCAAAACCTGTTTGCCCAGCACGGGGATATTGAGTTCTATAAGATAAAGCCATAAACATGTTTGTCTGAGTCTTCTATCAAAAGTTACAGCGATTTATATGAAGTTGTTCAAAAGCGCTTTATTTCGCCAAGACACTGTTACATGCATTTGAATGGGAAACTCGCCTGAAACAAAGTATAGGTTTTCATTATGTGAATAATTTTTTAAAATCTTAGCTCAAACGGCTGCAAAACCTGTTTGCCCAGCACGGGGATATTGAGTTCTATAAGATAAAGCCATAAACATGTGTTTCTGAGTCTTCTATCAAAAGTTACAGCGATTTATATGAAGTTGTTCAAAAGCGCTTTATTTCGCCAAGACACTGTTACATGCATTTGAATGGGAAACTCGCCTGAAACAAAGTATAGGTTTTCATTATGTGAATAATTTTAAAATCTTAGCTCAAACGGCTGCAAAACCTGTTTGCCCAGCACGGGGATATTGAGTTCTATAAGATAAAGCCATAAACATGTTTGTCTGAGTCTTCTATCAAAAGTTACAGCGATTTATATGAAGTTGTACGAAAACGCTTTATTTCGCCAAGACAATGCGTTTCTCACTGTTACATGCATTTGAATGGGAAACTCGCCTGAAACAAAGTATAGGTTTTCATTATGTGAATAATTTTAAAATCTTAGCTCAAACGGCTGCAAAACCTGTTTGCCCAGCACGGGGATATTGAATTCTATAAGATAAAGCCATAAACATGTGTTTCCGAGTCTTCTATCAAAAGTTACAGCGATTTATATGAAGTTGTACAAAAATGCTTTCTTTCGCCAAGACAGTGTGTTTCTCACTGTTACATGCATTTGAATGGGAAACTCGCCCGAGACAAAGTATAGGTTTTCATTATGTGAATAATTTTAAAATCTTAGCTCAAACGGCTGCAAAACCTGTTTGCCCAGCACGGGGATATTGAGTTCTATAAGATAAAGCCATAAACATGTTTGTCTGAGTCTTCTATCAAAAGTTACAGCGATTTATATGAAGTTGTTCAAAAGCGCTTTATTTCGCCAAGACACTGTTACATGCATTTGAATGGGAAACTCGCCTGAAACAAAGTATAGGTTTTCATTATGTGAATAATTTTAAAATCTTAGCTCAAACGGCTGCAAAACCTGTTTGCCCAGCACGGGGATATTGAGTTCTATAAGATAAAGCCATAAACATGTGTTTCTGAGTCTTCTATCAAAAGTTACAGCGATTTATATGAAGTTGTTCAAAAGCGCTTTATTTCGCCAAGACAATGCGTTTCTCACTGTTACATGCATTTGAATGGGAAACTCGCCTGAAACAAAGTATAGGTTTTCATTATGTGAATAATTTTAAAATCTTAGCTCAAACGGCTGCAAAACCTGTTTGCCCAGCACGGGGATATTGAGTTCTATAAGATAAAGCCATAAACATGTGTTTCTGAGTCTTCTATCAAAAGTTACAGCGATTTATATGAAGTTGTACAAAAATGCTTTCTTTCGCCAATACAGTGCGTTTCTCACTGTTACATGCATTTGAATGGGAAACTCGCCCGAGACAAAGTATAGGTTTTCATTATGTGAATAATTTTAAAATCTTAGCTCAAACGGCTGCAAAACCTGTTTGCCCAGCACGGGGATATTGAGTTCTATAAGATAAAGCCATAAACATGTGTTTCTGAGTCTTCTATCAAAAGTTACAGCGATTTATATGAAGTTGTTCAAAAGCGCTTTATTTCGCCAAGACACTGTTACATGCATTTGAATGGGAAACTCGCCTGAAACAAAGTATAGGTTTTCATTATGTGAATAATTTTAAAATCTTAGCTCAAACGGCTGCAAAACCTGTTTGCCCAGCACGGGGATATTGAGTTCTATAAGATAAAGCCATAAACATGTTTGTCTGAGTCTTCTATCAAAAGTTACAGCGATTTATATGAAGTTGTACGAAAACGCTTTATTTCGCCAAGACAATGCGTTTCTCACTGTTACATGCATTTGAATGGGAAACTCGCCTGAAACAAAGTATAGGTTTTCATTATGTGAATAATTTTAAAATCTTAGCTCAAACGGCTGCAAAACCTGTTTGCCCAGCACGGGGATATTGAGTTCTATAAGATAAAGCCATAAACATGTGTTTCCGAGTCTTCTATCAAAAGTTACAGCGATTTATATGAAGTTGTACAAAAATGCTTTCTTTCGCCAAGACAGTGTGTTTCTCACTGTTACATGCATTTGAATGGGAAACTCGCCCGAGACAAAGTATAGGTTTTCATTATGTGAATAATTTTAAAATCTTAGCTCAAACGGCTGCAAAACCTGTTTGCCCAGCACGGGGATATTGAGTTCTATAAGATAAAGCCATAAACATGTGTTTCTGAGTCTTCTATCAAAAGTTACAGCTGTATTTATGAAGACCATGAAAAACGCTTTATTTCACCACGTTGGTGCGTTTCTCGCTATTACATCCATTTGAATGGAGTTCTCACCCGACACAAAGTATAGGTTTTCATTATGTGAATAACTTTAACATCTTAGCTCAAACAGCTGCAAAACCTGTTTGCCCAGCAGAGGGATATTGAATTCTATAAGATAAAGCCATAAATATGTATTTCTGAGTCTTCTATCAAAAGTTACAGCTTTCCTTATGAAGACCATGAAAAACGCTTTATTTCACCACGTTATTGCGTTTCTCGCTATTACATGCATTTGAATGGAGTTCTCGCCCGACACAAAGTATAGATTTTCATTATGTGAATAACTTTAACATCTTAGCTCAAACAGCTGCAAAACCTGTTTGCCCAGCACGGGGATATTGAATTCTATAAGATAAAGCCATAAATATGTATTTCTGAGTCTTCTATCAAAAGATACACCGATTTATATGAAGTTGTGCAAAAACGCTTTATATCGCCAAGACAGTGCGTTTCTGACGATTACATGCATTTGAATGGGGAACTCGCCAAAACAAAATATAGGTTTTCATTATGTGAATAACTTTAACATCTTAGCTCAAACAGCTGCAAAACCTGTTTGCCCAGCACGGGGATATTGAATTCTATAAGATGAAGCCATAAACATGGTAAATGGCCTGCATTTTTATAGCGCTTTTCTAGTCCATAGGACCCCAAAGCGCTTTACACTACATTCAGTCATTCACCCATTCACACACACATTCACACACTGGCGATGGCAAGCTACATTGTAGCCACAGCTGCCCTGGGGCGCACTGACAGAGGCGAGGCTGCCGGACAAAGGCGCCACCGGGCCCTCTGATAAACATGTGTGTCTGAGTCTTCTATCAAAAGTTACAGCTGTCTTTATGAAGACCATGAAAAACGCTTTATTTCACCACGTTAGTGCCTTTCTCGCTATTACATGCATTTGAATGGAGTTCTCGCCCGACACAAAGTATAGGTTTTCATTATGTGAATAACTTTAACATCTTAGCTCAAACAGCTGCAAAACCTGTTTGCCCAGCACGGGGATATTGAATTCTATAAGATAAAGCCATAAATATGTATTTCTGAGTCTTCTATCAAAAGTTACAGCTGTCTTTATAAAGACCATGAAAAACGCTTTATTTCACCACGTTAGTGCGTTTCTCGCTATTACATGCATTTGGACTCTGACCAGCAACATCCAGCAAGACCCAGACAGCGTTTTCTATCTCCCAGCTGGAGGTTTTTGTTTGTCTGTGACTGGAGAGTCAGATTTTTGTTGAGCGTCACACTTGCAGAGGTAAGTCAGTTTGCAGAGATCCCTCCCACCCTGGCTTTTATGTGCTAGATTTCTTATCTGAAACAGTAATATGTCAGTGACTGCTGCTTATACCACAGGTTAATACACGCTACTGATCCGTGATAGGAGAATCATCAATTTTGCCAGCAAAGAAGCCTGGTGGATGTTTGTTTACAGTCTGATGATGGGACATCATGCTCTGCATCTTTAAAGTTTGTCTCTTGATTATTATTCATACCCAGTAATGTGAAGTATGCTCATATCTACTATAACTGAACCAACCTGGTGCTCTTCATTTATGGAGGCTGTTGAGTCTGAATGTTGGATGTTGTGTAGCTTTGTTGTCCTCAGTCTTTTTGCAGGATCAGAAAACAAAACCAGGAGGCGCGTAAATGTTTCTTCTCCATGATGTTTCTTCAAATGTTTCTTCTGGATGATGATAAGACTGTGACACGGGATGCCACCTTTGGTCTTGTGATGAAGCAAAGCTCAGGAAGAAGTGGGATTAAATGGTACCAATATGTTGAGAAGGATGTACAGGGGCACCTGCAGCCAAATCCAAGCTTCAGCTTAGTTGTAGTTGCAGAACGCTATAGGACTGAGACATCTAAGGCATCAAATGTTTGATTAAACGGATGAAAAAGAGAAGTTTTTTCCCTATAATTATCACTTCTTAAAATCTGTAGCAACTTCAAGTCTGTCAGCGTGCTGAGCATGCTCAGAATGTGACAATATATTTTTGTTCAATATTTAATTTCTTTCAGTTGCAATTGTTAAATGAAAAAAATATATATTCTTATAATTTAGCAAACGAATTTATCAAAAAAAATATATACCATATATCTGTATTAGTTTTAATGAATTAATTTGACACCTGTATTGAAAATACCATATTGTATTCATACAGAATCAGTATGGTATCATTTTTTGTCTGTTCACTGATTGTTGAAGCTAAGAGCTAGTTTGATCTGTTTAGATCTAAAGTATTCAAAGTTGAGCTCTAATGTTTCTTCACCCCTGTGTGTGTGATATGTGATTTCCTACATGCTGGCAGAGCGGCTGTTTGTGCTCACAGATGGTGACGGTGTGGAGAGACGGCGGTGTTTCCTCAGAAGAACCAGCAGAGTCACAAAGGACACCAGTCCATCTCACCACCTTGACTTGCTGACTGATGTTCGTCTGCACTGCACAGAGGAAATCAACTGACCGAGGTTTGTCCAGTGACGTGTTATGAAATGTATATTTGTTTTATGCTTACAGATATGTTTTTCTTGACAGAGGCTCTGCAGAGGTTAGACAAAGCAGAGAAAATATGTGCTTTACATTTTGCTGTGATTTATTGAGATATTTGTTGCCTGATGTTCAGCAGGAATGGAGAAATAGAATCAAAGGGAGATGTTTTTGTAATGATGTAAGTAAATCTTCAATATTATTTATTTGCTTGGTTATATTAGGAGTGTTTCTGAGTGAGGGGGAGAGGAGTCATCATCCAGGTAAAGTGACGTGGATCAGTGGATACACTTGTCTCCCCTTTAAAGGAGACGATCCAAGTCATCCTTAAATGTTAGTGCTTTCAAATACACAAACATTTTTAAAGGACAAAAATGAACATCCAACTTTGACTGTAACACAAAATAAATCTTTGCATGTGTGTTTTCAAACTCTCAGATGAGCAGTATATCAGTCTTGGACTGTCTAACCTGCCGGAGCAGCACTGAATGACCACCACACATGAGCATGTTCCTGCAACATTCAGCATCTGATCTGTCATCTGTGTGCTTCTGCTTTTGGTAAGTAGAGTTACCCAACTCCAGTAACTCTAAACACATGCCATCCATTTCTAACGGCCTGGTTACTTCCTGTCAGTTACTTTAGAAACCATGTGGTCACCTGACCTAACACTGTTTCTTCTTCTTCCCCCTTAATGTTGAAGTGTCAAATGTCAAACAGCTGGAGAGGAAACTACACCAGTGTACTGGGATGTTTCAGCAACACGTGCCAGATGCTGTTCCTTCATGGTGACATCACCAGAGACAGTCCCGCCCACCTCAGGACCCATTGATTATGATGATCTGATCCATCAAACCCCCAGCAGGTGAACCTTATTCATGACATAACACCGCAACAATGTAAAAAATTAAACAGCAACAGTCTAAATGTAAAGTGCATTCTAAAGTCCTCTTCAATAAATTGTATGCAAAGAGTCATTCAGGTCACTACAGAACCCAGAGTCTTCATCATTAAATCTCTGGTTGCTTCATTTTTCTATCCTATACCAGATATTTTAAAGGTTAGCTTAGGTAAAGTTCCATTCTCATGGTGAGGCAAAGTGCTTTATGTGTGTGTCATGAACGGCTATAAAAGGCCTATAATCAAAGAACAAAGCGGGGTTTGAGTTCGAGTTGCGGCAGAATGTCACTACTTGTAAATGGAACGCAGCCTTCCTACGGCAGACAGCTAATAACAGGAATCGGACGCGGTCCAGCCAAGTCCACAGCAACCACCATAGCAACCTTCTAGCATGACCTTAAAAACATATTCTGTCTTCATAACTATCAAAAACGTGAAATGATTTGCAAAGTGTGAAAGTGTTACAGCTGCAGAGAGCTATGGCGGTATCTTTGGAAGCTGTTTACACAGCTAATAATATACGATGTAACCATGGAGACAGTCAGTCACGTGAGCTAGCGGTGCATGTTTACTACAGTAAATAAGGTGATTGTGTGCACAGCATCCACACTCTGCAGGGGGTAAAGACATTACTTCAATATTGTTTTATATTGATATATATTTGCCTTCTGTTGACCATCACCTCAGGTTCACCATTACAGTTTCAGCATACAGATGCACACTGTCTAAACACATTCAAAAACTCATGTCTCAGAAATAAGCACAGCTGTTCATGTTTGTCATTAGAGTTTTATTTGTAAGAAAATTATGAACTTCATATTGTGCACTAAATAAAAGAACATTTCACAACTCTGAGTCAACAGAAACAGGTAACAGAAATGTCTCTAATGTGTACAGTGTAGTGTAAGCATTAAAAGATCATAAAGGAAACACTAACATTTATGTGAAACTAATTGTAATAAAAAATGAGCGGGTGCTTTATAGCTTTAAAAGAAAGAATCTGAAAACAACACTTTTTTGGTCTAAGTGATCAAAGTAGAAAACAGAACTGATGTTCAAGAACAAACCGTAGCTGCACTAATATTACACGTCTTCATTGTTGTGGTGAACAGACATGTTGCTTTTAAAACCACATGCAGTGTGTGACCATGACTGTTCACTGAGACCATGAACGCCACTTCGCTGAAGCATTCTTCTTCTTCTTCTTGCTATTAAATTGGAAGCAGAAGGAGCACGAGCTGATTTGATCTACTGAAAGGAAAAAGCAGAACATCTGAGTTGAAACCAGTCAGCTGAAATCATTAAGACAGGAACAAATTCAATGCAGTGTCTCAAGTGGCTTAGCCTGTTACAACTGTTGATACAAGCTAAATACGGTTAACACACAGTGTCAGGGAGCTCCAGTGTGGGAACTAGTCGCTTTAGGTTTGTAGTCATTTAACTTTCATCCATTCATTCATTTAATTCAGGAGGAAGAAATGCCAGGTTGGTGCAGGCTGGTTACATGCATTTGGTCCCATGCTGTCTTGAATTAAATGACTTGGTTCATTTTATGGCTGGGCTGTATGTGGGGTTATATCATGTTATTTGGGCAGGAGTACCTGTCCCCTGTTAGACGTAGAAAGTTTCTCCATAAGTAGAGTTTCTAACTCTTATAGCACATCTGTGGCTGACAGCTTTTTGGTGGCTCTTTTTACCCCACACTGGTTGTGAGTGTGTAAATAGCCCCACTAGTTCTTTTGGGTTGCAGTTAACTAGGGAGGAAGGGGTGGGTATGCCATGATTAGGTGAATAACAATTATATGGGATACATAAATTTCACAATGCATGCATATATCTCTATCAATTAAACCTGGCCTGAGGGCTGCCATTTTTTACATTCAGTTATTTCTCTTAGAAATGTTGGATCTAAATAATGAATGTGTTACAGTTAAAGTGAAACACTGGTCAGTGTAAATGGCTCATTGGGACAGAGAAACCTTTAAATTAAACCTGATATCTAGTGTCAAACAATATCAAAGCTGTAAAAGATGTTTACAGTCAGAATTTATAAAACTATGATTGTAAATAAATTCAAACAAGTGAGCTTTTCTCTTTGTGCTGAATTTCAACACTGTGATTTCTTAGACTGTAAGCTTTACTTTAGCACAACCAGTTGTAGAAGCTGCCACTCCAAACGTCTTTTGATAACAAGAAAAAAATACCTTTTCAGTACACGGCCTGAAGTTCTTCTCCGACATCTTCTGCAATCGGCTTTGTCTGCTGGTTTGAAGACAATAAACCACAAAAAGATGATTTAGTCACTTTGTCTGCGTCATGCAGCTCGAATGTGTCGTGTAATGATGTTGAATAGCCGTTGTTATCCCTCTGCTGCGTCAGTAGGATTGTACTGTACAGCATCTCATTGATATGTGAGGAATGCTAATGTAACACGATAACAGACTTACATCATTAAAATATAAAGGGCAGGAGATATTTAGATATTTTTTATATTTATATTACATTTTATAGCTGACGGATATTACTAAATAGATAGAATTTACTAAATAGCTGGATGAACATGAAAAATATGTCTATAATAACAAATGACCATGAGAGCCAGTAGAATTAATTCAGCTGGACACTCGAAAGACGTCCTTAAATGCTCTTTAAGTGGCAGAACAGATGAACAAACAGTTAATCGCTTACTTGAGATGAAATCTGCTCAGCTACTTTGAAAACAGCTTCTAACTGGTTCCTCCTTTAACAGGAAGACTGCTCAGGGGTAAGGCCATCATGCAATCCAGCAACCTTTATGGTTCTGCTTTGATTCACCAGGAACTATTAGGGAAACCTTCCAGCGCCTCCTGTGAAAGACACAGGCATAAACACGCAAACATTTATTAACATGTTCCACAGTCTTCCAGTTTGATTTTCTCATCCTGTGGACAACAACATACAGGGATGCAGGTTTATTGTTAACTTTTGTAAGGTTTATTTAATGAACATATCCAGCTGCAGCTCCACTGTGATCCTGAACTGGATAAGCACTTAAGAAAATGTGTCAATAAATGGACATACATCAACTTACTATATTTATCCAAACAGACGGGACCAATAATGCTTCACTGAGTCAGAGACTTTAATGTCTCTTCTATGTAAGAATGTCTCGTGCTGATATACCTGCAAACTTGACAACAAAGGTTTTTCAGACTGCATGTAGCTGTCCTCTATGTCAGCTAACACATTTACATTTATGTCACACTTATTTCTGCTTTCCCATTTTATAATTATTACTTACATTTTGATTAGATACCTTGAGTTTGTAAATGATCAGATTACATAATTGGAATACAATATATCCAATTCAGGATTGCGGGAGGATGAAGCCTATCCCAGCTGATACAGGACAAAGACAGGCTGCCAGTTTATCGCAGGGCTAACACGATATGTGTAACAGAAAATCCACTTAAATGTTTGATATTTCTTATAATAATCATAATTATGACTATTATTTAAAGGTTTCTTCATAAATACATTTTGATTTTTTATAACCCCTAAAATATAAACCTGAGCTGTTTCAGATTCTGACCTCTGACTCAGTGACCTGGCTGTGTCCTCACTGCAGCTCCCTCTTGGAAGTACGTCTGCTTCTTGTCTTCCCCCAGTGTTGACCGCCTGATATCAAGATATCACGTACTGTACCTGAGGAACAAAAAAGGACAAACACTTGCCTTCATTTAAGAAGTACATTCATACAGAGGTAATCTATGGAAACACACTAGTTCAACCTTTGGCAGAAATCAGTTCCTGTGAAACATTTCTGTAAATGAACATCATGTGGAGAATGAATGAAATGAGTTCTTCAGGTGACTCAGCAGTCCCACACTGACAAATGAAATCTAGTTAAACTATTAAGCATATTTGCTCTTCTGAAATCTGTGTTAAACAACAACAAACATAAATTAGTAACAAAAACTACAGCTGAGTATAGGCTTTACAAACCACCAGCAGCCATAATGCTAAATTTTAATCTTCAAATGTTTCTGAGCTGTCTTCAACCTGCTTTTAACACATTAAAGTCCCACAGTCAACGCAGCCTGACTCAATCCTAGATGTTCAGCACACAGAGGTGCTGTTTAAAGTTTAGTGATAACCTGAGTCACTGATCATTTGCAGTATTACAGAGTCTGGCAGTCTTTGCATGATGTCCACGTCACTGTAAGTTTCTAGCTGACTCTCAGGTGTGACAGGTGTGCCAGCAGGAAAGAGTAATAATAACCTGCATCCTGAGGTTTGTCATGCAGGATTAAAGGAGCCAGGCTTTGTTCACACAGCTAGGATTGTATTTTACACTGACCCTGGGTCAGTATCAACTTCAAGAAGACAGCTGTAACTGTTGATAGAAGAATCACACACACATATTTATGGCTTTGCCTTATAGAATTCAGCATCTCAGTGCTGAGGAAATAGGTTTTGCAGCTGTTTGAGCTAAGATTTTCAAGTTTGAAGTTTGAATTTAAAAATTTAAAAATTTAAAAATCAAGATTTTCAAGTTTGAATGTGTTTAGACAGTGTGCCTCTGTATGCTGAAACTGTAATGGTGAACCTGAGGTGATGGTCAACAGAAGGCAAATATATATCAATATAAAACAATATTGAAGTAATGTCTTTACCCCCTGCAGAGTGTGGATGCTGTGCACACAATCACCTTATTTACTGTAGTAAACATGCACCGCTAGCTCACGTGACTGACTGTCTCCATGGTTACATCGTATATTATTAGCTGTGTAAACAGCTTCCAAAGATACCGCCATAGCTCTCTGCAGCTGTAACACTTTCACACTTTGCAAATCATTTCACGTTTTTGATAGTTATGAAGACAGAATATGTTTTTAAGGTCATGCTAGAAGGTTGCTATGGTGGTTGCTGTGGACTTGGCTGGACCGCGTCCGATTCCTGTTATTAGCTGTCTGCCGTAGGAAGGCTGCGTTCCATTTACAAGTAGTGACATTCTGCCGCAACTCGAACTCAAACCCCGCTTTGTTCTTTGATTATAGGCCTTTTATAGCCGTTCATGACACACACATAAAGCACTTTGCCTCACCATGAGAATGGAACTTTACCTAAGCTAACCTTTAAAATATCTGGTATAGGATAGAAAAATGAAGCAACCAGAGATTTAATGATGAAGACTCTGGGTTCTGTAGTGACCTGAATGACTCTTTGCATACAATTTATTGAAGAGGACTTTAGAATGCACTTTACATTTAGACTGTTGCTGTTTAATTTTTTACATTGTTGCGGTGTTATGTCATGAATAAGGTTCACCTGCTGGGGGTTTGATGGATCAGATCATCATAATCAATGGGTCCTGAGGTGGGCGGGACTGTCTCTGGTGATGTCACCATGAAGGAACAGCATCTGGCACGTGTTGCTGAAACATCCCAGTACACTGGTGTAGTTTCCTCTCCAGCTGTTTGACATTTGACACTTCAACATTAAGGGGGAAGAAGAAGAAACAGTGTTAGGTCAGGTGACCACATGGTTTCTAAAGTAACTGACAGGAAGTAACCAGGCCGTTAGAAATGGATGGCATGTGTTTAGAGTTACTGGAGTTGGGTAACTCTACTTACCAAAAGCAGAAGCACACAGATGACAGATCAGATGCTGAATGTTGCAGGAACATGCTCATGTGTGGTGGTCATTCAGTGCTGCTCCGGCAGGTTAGACAGTCCAAGACTGATATACTGCTCATCTGAGAGTTTGAAAACACACATGCAAAGATTTATTTTGTGTTACAGTCAAAGTTGGATGTTCATTTTTGTCCTTTAAAAATGTTTGTGTATTTGAAAGCACTAACATTTAAGGATGACTTGGATCGTCTCCTTTAAAGGGGAGACAAGTGTATCCACTGATCCACGTCACTTTACCTGGATGATGACTCCTCTCCCCCTCACTCAGAAACACTCCTAATATAACCAAGCAAATAAATAATATTGAAGATTTACTTACATCATTACAAAAACATCTCCCTTTGATTCTATTTCTCCATTCCTGCTGAACATCAGGCAACAAATATCTCAATAAATCACAGCAAAATGTAAAGCACATATTTTCTCTGCTTTGTCTAACCTCTGCAGAGCCTCTGTCAAGAAAAACATATCTGTAAGCATAAAACAAATATACATTTCATAACACGTCACTGGACAAACCTCGGTCAGTTGATTTCCTCTGTGCAGTGCAGACGAACATCAGTCAGCAAGTCAAGGTGGTGAGATGGACTGGTGTCCTTTGTGACTCTGCTGGTTCTTCTGAGGAAACACCGCCGTCTCTCCACACCGTCACCATCTGTGAGCACAAACAGCCGCTCTGCCAGCATGTAGGAAATCACATATCACACACACAGGGGTGAAGAAACATTAGAGCTCAACTTTGGATACTTTAGATCTAAACAGATCAAACTAGCTCTTAGCTTCAACAATCAGTGAACAGACAAACAATGATACCATACTGATTCTGTATGAATACAATATGGTATTTTCAATACAGGTGTCAAATTAATTCATTAAAACTAATACAGATATATGTATATATTTTTTTTGATAAATTCATTTGCTAAATTATAAGAATATATATTTTTTTCATTTAACAATTGCAACTGAAAGAAATTAAATATTGAACAAAAATATATTGTCACATTCTGAGCATGCTCAGCACGCTGACAGACTTGAAGTTGCTACAGATTTTAAGAAGTGATAATTATAGGGAAAAAACTTCTCTTTTTCATCCGTTTAATCAAACATTTGATGCCTTAGATGTCTCAGTCCTATAGCGTTCTGCAACTACAACTAAGCTGAAGCTTGGATTTGGCTGCAGGTGCCCCTGTACATCCTTCTCAACATATTGGTACCATTTAATCCCACTTCTTCCTGAGCTTTGCTTCATCACAAGACCAAAGGTGGCATCCCGTGTCACAGTCTTATCATCATCCAGAAGAAACATTTGAAGAAACATCATGGAGAAGAAACATTTACGCGCCTCCTGGTTTTGTTTTCTGATCCTGCAAAAAGACTGAGGACAACAAAGCCCAGAGAACACGAGATACACAACATCCAACATTCAGACTCAACAGCCTCCATAAATGAAGAGCACCAGGTTGGTTCAGTTATAGTAGATATGAGCATACTTCACATTACTGGGTATGAATAATAATCAAGAGACAAACTTTAAAGATGCAGAGCATGATGTCCCATCATCAGACTGTAAACAAACATCCACCAGGCTTCTTTGCTGGCAAAATTGATGATTCTCCTATCACGGATCAGTAGCGTGTATTAACCTGTGGTATAAGCAGCAGTCACTGAAATATTACTGTTTCAGATAAGAAATCTAGCACATAAAAGCCAGGGTGGGAGGGATCTCTGCAAACTGACTTACCTCTGCAAGTGTGAAGCTCAACAAAAATCTGACTCTCCAGTCACAGACAAACAAAAACCTCCAGCTGGGAGATAGAAAACGCTGTCTGGGTCCTGCTGGATGTTGCTGGTCAGAGTCCACACATTAGCAGAGTGCTTCTTGGTCCCACTGACCCATATGGACAGTGACTGTGGAGAACTGTTCTGGAAAACAGAAAAGAGAATTAAAATAACAAAAAGCCAAAGTGGATTTCCACAAAGACTCTCTTGGAATCAGCAATCAAAAAATCACTGGTTCATATTTCAATTAAATATGAACACGTTCCTTAAATGTACGCAGTTCAGATCTGATTTAATTTAATTTCCTTCACACAGCACATTCATCCAGGCTGACAGGTAAACATAGAATTAATCTCAGGTAACATGACTCATAGTAGAGATTCAGTAAGAAATATTGCTAGCTCTAATATTATTACCACACAATCCAAGGACACACCAACAGCTCAGATTTCTAGAACTATTTAAACAAATGTCTTCTGAATATTCAATTCAGGTTCACAGTGGGAGGGGGGGGGGGGGGGGTCATGGAATTTATTAAATAAAGTCTGCAACACAGAAAGAGCTGTGATCAAGCTATTTATTACTGCGCACAGGAGAGCAAACACACATCAAACATCACAGTTCAGTCATGTCAGCTCTGCCACTTCACGTGTCTCGCTATGAAACCTAACGGATCAATGGTTATGCTGTTTTGTGCCCTTGGCGTTATCAGCACCTGTAAAGGGAGTTGTTTTCTCAAACTGCTGAAGTAAGTTCATCTAGTTTTAGAAACTTTCACTGAACAGTCTATAACAGTGTCACAACTAAGCATATGCATAAGCACTTAAATACTTTAAATGAGAATAACAAAAAATTTCTATTACAGGAGCTAGAGCCTAGGTAGAGCACACCTGGACAGCTCACCAGTCTGTCAGAGGACTAACACAGATGCAGCCTGACTCAATCCTAAATGTTCAGCACACAGAGACACAGAGGTACCGTTTAAAGTTTAGTGTTAACTTGAGTCACTGATCATTTGCAGTATTACAGAGTCTGGCAGTCTTTGCATGATGTCCACGTCACTGTACGTTTGTAGCTGACTCTCAGGTGTGACAGGTGTGCCAGCAGGAAAGAGTAATAATAGCCTGCATCCTGAGGTTTTTCATGCAGGATTAAAGGAGCCAGGCTTTATTCACACAGCTAGGATTGTATTTTACACTGACCCTGGGTCAGTATAAGTATCATACAGTTTAAACGAAGCACTGAAACTTGCACATATTTATTACAGATGCACTGAAGCTAATCGAGATATTTGCTGTCAGTCTGTGGCTGCGATTAAACACTTTACTGGAAACTTTATTAACTAGCAACTTCGTCAGTCATGACAGAAGCTAATATTTCTGTGCTAACATCGTTTAAACAGTAGCAGCTTTACTCCAATATAAGCTAACGTTTACACCGTAACTTTAAGCTAGCACCATAAAGACGGTAAAACACATAATAACATCTATAAATGCATCTTAAAGCTGTTATATTAGCACTCGGTGTATTACTAACATAACCACATTAACATTACTGACACTCGCTGAAATGGTTTAAATGGTATTACCTGTAAACACTGCTGTATCCACCGGATTGCAGCCAGAGTGGATTCTGGAGTCTTCCCACGCTCCTGTTAGTGATCCTCCATCTGGATGGATGATAACAACCTTCTGAACAATCTAGCAGGAGATAGTCCATATCTATGGGACTGATTTGTGCTAATAACGCCCATTGTATGGACTGATAACAGCCGAAGCGGGTGAATAAAGTCACCCAGTCGCTAGCTGTGCCATTACCCAGCATACACCAGCACAATATTAGGCACAGCACCACCATAGACATTTTCAGTGGTTTTGAATGCAGGACATGGTTATCTTACCTTGTAAAATGCATGACAATAAAACAGCTAACCACCATAAAATGGTATCGTGTGTGTATGTATGTGCATGTGTGTGTGTGTGTGTGTGTGTGTGTGTGTGTATGTGTGTGTGTGTGTGTGTGTGTGTGTGTGTGTGTGTGTGTGTGTGTGTGTGTGTGTGTGTGTGTGTGAGAGAGAGAAAGACAGAGAGAGGGGGGTGGGGGAGAGATCAAAGGCGTGCGTTTATGTGCCTCCTCTCTCTTATTGGATGTATGGTATAGCATGTTTATTCAGGTGCACCTTTGAAGTCTATGAGAATACTTTGCAGCCTGGTCTGAGTGGTCATTTCTGCACAGACACAATGAAGCGTGCACTCAGTTTAGAGGAGGCTGTTGCTGCAGTTTTGCACTCTCCACAAGCAGTGGAGATACTTCTGACAGCGAAGAAGAATTTTTGCCAGGCACCGAGGAGCTTTGCAGCTCATGTGAGGAGGAGGAGAAGGAGAAGGAGGAAGAAGAGCAGGAGGAAGAGACAAGACTGGAGGATGGCCAGTGGAGATCTAAAAATGGAGAAATCATGTGGCAACCCACACACGAAGAGGTCCTGCCATTTTTTCCTCCTCCCATTTTAACCCCAGGACCAACCCATTATGCAGTTCGCAGGATCAGCAGCCCTGTGAGCACTTTCCATCTTTTTTTTGCCGAGGACATTATGCAGCTAATCCTGCATTTCACCAACCTGCAACAGGTCAGTAAAAGACTGGAAGGACATAGATGAGGAGTTGCAGGCTTACATGGGGCTTGTGATGCTGGCTGGCCTGTACAGGTCTCAACATGAAACGACAACAAGCCTGTGAAATGGGGAGACAGGGCTCTTCTGTTTCCTGCTACCATGTCAAAAAAAAAAGATTTGAGCAAATTAATCGGGCAGTAAGATTCGATGATCGTCTCTCCCGTCCAGGTCGCTACAGGGGGGGCAAGGCTGTGGTTTCCTACATCCCCAAGCAAAGAAAAAAGGTTGTCTTATTGAGCACCAGGCACCGTGAGCTAAAAGTCCAGGACTCTGGGAAGAGAAAGCCCCACATCATCCTGCACAAATGCAAAGGGACTGTGGATCATCTGGACAAGGTAAGCACAATTATAAGTCATTTATTTGCCAAATTGTTTACCGTTTCTCATTGTTATAACTGATAAAGTCAAATAATGTGATTATAATAGTTTTGATATGAGATGATAGTTTTAGACTATGATAGTTTTGATAGTTACAGTAAGGGGGGGGGGGTCCAGTTTGACGCCCACAGGCAGGAAGAATCTCTTGCTTATGGCTGTATAAATCTGTTCATGTCACCTGATCATTTCTTTTTGTTTTGCAGGTTTGTGGCAACTACTCCTGCCGTAGGAGGACACGTAGGTGGCCCATGTGTCTGTTCTACCACATGATCGAGGTAAGCTGCTATAATGCTTTCATTCAAGACAGCTGTAACTTTTGATAGAAGACGCATATACACATATTTATGACTTTATCTTATAAAGTTCGATATCCCCGTGTTGAGCAAACAGGTTTTGCAGCTGTTTGATCTAAGATTTTCAAGTTATTCACAAAATGAATACCTATACTTTGTTTCGTGCAACAACTCCATTCAAATGCATGTAATAGTCAGAAACGCACTGTCTCGGCGAAATAAAGGGTTTACAACTTCATGAAGACAGCTCTAACTTTTGATAGGAAACTCAGATATACGTATTTATGGCTTTATCTTATAGAATTCAATATCCCCGTGCTGGGCAAACAGGTTTTGCAGCTGTGTGAGGTAAGATGTTAAAGTTATTCACATAATGAAAACCTATACTTTGTTTCGGGCGAGTTCCCCATTCAAATGCATGCAAACAGTCAGAAACGCACTGTATTGACGAAATAAAGCGTTTTTGTACAACTTAATATAAATAGCTGTAACTTTTAATAGAAAATTCAGATATACGTATTCATGGCTTTATCTTATACAATTCAGCATCTCCGTGCTGGGAAAACAGGTTTTGCAGCTGTTTGAGCCAAGCTCTTCCAGTTATTGAAAAAATGAAAACCTATACTTTGTTTCGTGCGAGAACTCCATTCAAATGAATTTAACAGTGAGATACGCACTGTCTAGGCGAAATAAAGGGTTTACAACTTCATGAAGACAGCTCTAAATTTTGATAGGAAACTCAGATATACGTATTTATGGCTTTATCTTATAGAATTCAATATTGCCGTGTTGAGCAAACAGTTTTAAAGCTATGTGAGCTAAGATGTTAAAGTTATTCACATAATGAAAGCCTATACTTTGTGTCGGGCGAGAACTCCATTCAAATGCATGTAATAGCGAGAAACGCACTAACGTGGTGAAATAAAACGTTTTTCATGGTCTTCATAAGGACAGCTGTAACTTTTGATAGAAGACTCAGAAATACATATTTATGGGCTGGGCAAACAGGTTTTGCAGCTGTTTGAGCTAAGATGTTAAAGTTATTCACATAATGAAAACCTATACTTTGTGTCGGGCGAGAACTCCATTCAAATGGATGTAATAGTGAGAAACGCACCAACGTGGTGAAATAAAGCGTTTTTCATGGTCTTTGTAAATACAGCTGTAACTTTTGATAGAAGACTCACACACACATGTTTATGGCTTCATCTTATAGAATTCAATATCCCCGTGCTGGGCAAAAAGGTTTTGCAGCTGTGTGAGCTAAGATTTTCAAGTTATTCACATAATGAAAACCTATACTTTGTTTCGTGCGAGTTCCCCATTCAAATGCATGTAATCGTCAGAAACGCACTGTCTTGGCGAAATAAAGCGTTTTTGCACAACTTCATATAAATCGGTGTAACTTTTAATAGAAGATTCAGATATACGTATTCATGGCTTTATCTTACAGAATTCAATATCCCCGTGCTGGGCAAACAGGTTTTGCAGCTGTGTGAGCTAAGATTTTCAAGTTATTCACATAATGAAAACCTATACTTTGTTTCGTGCGAGTTCCCCATTCAAATGCATGTAATCGTCAGAAACGCACTGTCTTGGCGAAATAAAGCGTTTTTGCACAACTTCATATAAATCGGTGTAACTTTTAATAGAAGACTCAGATATACGTATTCATGGCTTTATCTTACAGAATTCAATATCCCCGTGCTGGGCAAACAGGTTTTGCAGCTGTTTGAGCTAAGATGTTAAAGTTATTCACATAATGAAAACCTATGCTTTGTTTCGTGCGAGTTCCCCATTCAAATGCATGTAATAGCGAGAAACGCACCAACGTGGTGAAATAAAGCGTTTTTCATGGTCTTCATAAATACAGCTGTAACTTTTGATAGACGACTCAGACACACATGTTTATGGCTTCATCTTATAGAATTCAATTTCCCCGTGCTGGGCAAACAGGTTTTGCAGCTGTTTGAGCTAAGATGTTAAAGTTATTCACATAATGAAAAACTATGCTTTGTTTCGTGCGAGTTCCCCATTCAAATGCATGTAATATCGAGAAACGCACCAACGTGGTGAAATAAAGCGTTTTTCATGGTCTTCATAAAGACAGCTGTAACTTTTGATAGAAGACTCAGAAATACATATTTATGGGCTGGGCAAACAGGTTTTGCAGCTGTTTGAGCTAAGATGTTAAAGTTATTCACATAATGAAAACCTATGCTTTGTTTCGTGCGAGTTCCCCATTCAAATGCATGTAATAGCGAGAAACGCACCAACGTGGTGAAATAAAGCGTTTTTCATGGTCTTCATAAAGACAGCTGTAACTTTTGATAGACGACTTAGACACACATGTTTATGGCTTCATCTTATAGAATTCAATTTCCCCGTGCTGGGCAAACAGGTTTTGCAGCTGTTTGAGCTAAGATGTTAAAGTTATTTACATAATGAAAACCTATACTTTGTTTTGGCGAGGACTCCATTCAAATGCATGTAATAGCGAGAAACGCACTAACGTGGTGAAATAAAGCGTCTTTCATGGTCTTCATAAAGACAGCTGTAACTTTTGATAGAAGACTCAGAAATACGTATTCATGGCTTTATCTTATAGAATTCAATATCCCCGTGCTGGGCAAAAAGGTTTTGCAGCTGTGTGGGCTAAGATTTTCAAGTTATTCACATAATGAAAACCTATACTTTGTTTCGTGCGAGTTCCCCATTCAAATGCATGTAATCGTCAGAAACGCACTGTCTTGGCGAAATAAAGCGTTTTTGCACAACTTCATATAAATCGGTGTAACTTTTAATAGAAGATTCAGATATACGTATTCATGGCTTTATCTTACAGAATTCAATATCCCTGTGCTGGGCAAACAGGTTTTGCAGCTGTGTGAGCTAAGATTTTCAAGTTATTCACATAATGAAAACCTATACTTTGTTTCGTGCGAGTTCCCCATTCAAATGCATGTAATCGTCAGAAACGCACTGTCTTGGCGAAATAAAGCGTTTTTGCACAACTTCATATAAATCGGTGTAACTTTTAATAGAAGACTCAGATATACGTATTCATGGCTTTATCTTACAGAATTCAATATCCCCGTGCTGGGCAAACAGGTTTTGCAGCTGTTTGAGCTAAGATGTTAAAGTTATTCACATAATGAAAACCTATGCTTTGTTTCGTGCGAGTTCCCCATTCAAATGCATGTAATAGCGAGAAACGCACCAACGTGGTGAAATAAAGCGTTTTTCATGGTCTTCATAAATACAGCTGTAACTTTTGATAGACGACTCAGACACACATGTTTATGGCTTCATCTTATAGAATTCAATTTCCCCGTGCTGGGCAAACAGGTTTTGCAGCTGTTTGAGCTAAGATGTTAAAGTTATTCACATAATGAAAAACTATGCTTTGTTTCGTGCGAGTTCCCCATTCAAATGCATGTAATATCGAGAAACGCACCAACGTGGTGAAATAAAGCGTTTTTCATGGTCTTCATAAAAATAGCTGTAACTTTTGATAGAAGATTCAGATATACGTATTCATGGCTTTATCTTACAGAATTCAATATCCCCGTGCTGGGCAAACAGGTTTTGCAGCTGTTTGAGCTAAGATGTTAAAGTTATTCACATAATGAAAACCTATGCTTTGTTTCGTGCGAGTTCCCCATTCAAATGCATGTAATAGCAAGAAACGCACCAACGTGGTGAAATAAAGCGTTTTTCATGGTCTTCATAAAGACAGCTGTAACTTTTGATAGACGACTCAGACGCACATGTTTATGGCTTCATCTTATAGAATTCAATTTCCCCGTGCTGGGCAAACAGGTTTTGCAGCTGTTTGAGCTAAGATTTCAAAGTTATTCACATAATGAAAACCTATACTTTGTTTCGGTCGAGTTCCCCATTCAAATGCATGTAACAGTGAGAAACGCACTGTCTTGGCGAAAGAAAGCGTTTTTGTACAACTTCATATAAATAGCTGTAACTTTTGATAGAAGACTCGGATACACATGTTTATGGCTTTATCTTATAGAACTCAAGGTCCCCGTGCTGGGAAAACAGGTTTTGCAGCTGTTTGAGCTAAGATTTCAAAGTTATTCACATAATGAAAACCTATACTTTGTTTCGGTCAAGTTCCCCATTCAAATGCATGTAACAGTGAGAAACGCACTGTCTTGGCGAAAGAAAGCGTTTTTGTACAACTTCATATAAATAGCTGTAACTTTTGATAGAAGGCTCGGATACACATGTTTATGGCTTTATCTTATAGAACTCAAGGTCCCCGTGCTGGCAAAATAGGTTTGCAGCTGTTTGAGCTAAGACTTCAAAGTTATTCACATAATGAAAACCTATACTTTGTTTCGGTCGAGTTCCCCATTCAAATGCATGTAACAGTGAGAAACGCACTGTCTTCGCGAAAGAAAGCATTTTTGTACAACTTCATATAAATAGCTGTAACTTTTGATAGAAGACTCAGACAAACATGTTTATGGCTTTATCTTATAGAACTCAAGGTCCCCGTGCTGGCAAAACAGGTTTTGCAGCTGTTTGAGCTAAGATTTCAAAGTTATTCACATAATGAAAACCTATACTTTGTTTCGGTGGAGTTCCCCATTCAAATGCATGTAACAGTGAGAAACGCACTGTCTTGGCGAAAGAAAGCGTTTTTGTACAACTTCATATAAATAGCTGTAACTTTTGATAGAAGACTCAGACAAACATGTTTATGGCTTTATCTTATAGAACTCAAGGTCCCCGTGCTGGCAAAACAGGTTTTGCAGCTGTTTGAGCTAAGATTTCAAAGTTATTCACATAATGAAAACCTATACTTTGTTTCGGTCGAGTTCCCCATTCAAATGCATGTAACAGTGAGAAACGCACTGTCTTGGCGAAAGAAAGCGTTTTTGTACAACTTCATATAAATAGCTGTAACTTTTGATAGAAGACTCAGACAAACATGTTTATGGCTTTATCTTATAGAACTCAAGGTCCCCGTGCTGGCAAAACAGGTTTTGCAGCTGTTTGAGCTAAGACTTCAAAGTTATTCACATAATGAAAACCTATACTTTGTTTCGGTGGAGTTCCCCATTCAAATGCATGTAACAGTGAGAAACGCACTGTCTTGGCGAAAGAAAGCGTTTTTGTACAACTTCATATAAATAGCTGTAACTTTTGATAGAAGGCTCGGATACACATGTTTATGGCTTTATCTTATAGAACTCAAGGTCCCCGTGCTGGCAAAACAGGTTTTGCAGCTGTTTGAGCTAAGACTTCAAAGTTATTCACATAATGAAAACCTATACTTTGTTTCGGTGGAGTTCCCCATTCAAATGCATGTAACAGTGAGAAACGCACTGTCTTGGCGAAAGAAAGCGTTTTTGTACAACTTCATATAAATAGCTGTAACTTTTGATAGAAGACTCAGACAAACATGTTTATGGCTTTATCTTATAGAACTCAAGGTCCCCGTGCTGGCAAAACAGGTTTTGCAGCTGTTTGAGCTAAGATTTCAAAGTTATTCACATAATGAAAACCTATACTTTGTTTCGGTGGAGTTCCCCATTCAAATGCATGTAACAGTGAGAAACGCACTGTCTTGGCGAAAGAAAGCGTTTTTGTACAACTTCATATAAATAGCTGTAACTTTTGATAGAAGACTCAAACAAACATGTTTATGGCTTTATCTTATAGAACTCAAGGTCCCCGTGCTGGCAAAACAGGTTTTGCAGCTGTTTGAGCTAAGATTTCCAAGTTATTCACATAATGAAAACCTATACTTTGTTTCGGTGGAGTTCCCCATTCAAATGCATGTAACAGTGAGAAACGCACTGTCTTGGCGAAAGAAAGCGTTTTTGTACAACTTCATATAAATAGCTGTAACTTTTGATAGAAGACTCGGATACACATGTTTATGGCTTTATCTTATAGAACTCAAGGTCCCCGTGCTGGCAAAACAGGTTTTGCAGCTGTTTGAGCTAAGATTTCCAAGTTATTCACATAATGAAAACCTATACTTTGTTTCGGTGGAGTTCCCCATTCAAATGCATGTAACAGTGAGAAACGCACTGTCTTGGCGAAAGAAAGCGTTTTTGTACAACTTCATATAAATAGCTGTAACTTTTGATAGAAGACTCAGACAAACATGTTTATGGCTTTATCTTATAGAACTCAAGGTCCCCGTGCTGGCAAAACAGGTTTTGCAGCTGTTTGAGCTAAGATTTCCAAGTTATTCACATAATGAAAACCTATACTTTGTTTCGGTGGAGTTCCCCATTCAAATGCATGTAACAGTGAGAAACGCACTGTCTTGGCGAAAGAAAGCGTTTTTGTACAACTTCATATAAATAGCTGTAACTTTTGATAGAAGACTCGGATACACATGTATATGGCTTTATCTTATAGAACTCAAGGTCCCCGTGCTGGCAAAACAGGTTTTGCAGCTGTTTGAGCTAAGACTTCAAAGTTATTCACATAATGAAAACCTATACTTTGTTTCGGTGGCGTTCCCCATTCAAATGCATGTAACAGTGAGAAACGCACTGTCTTGGCGAAAGAAAGCGTTTTTGTACAACTTCATATAAATAGCTGTAACTTTTGATAGAAGACTCGGATACACATGTTTATGGCTTTATCTTATAGAACTCAAGGTCCCCGTGCTGGGAAAACAGGTTTTGCAGCTGTTTGAGCTAAGATTTCAAAGTTATTCACATAATGAAAACCTATACTTTGTTTCGGTGGAGTTCCCCATTCAAATGCATGTAACAGTGAGAAACGCACTGTCTTGGCGAAAGAAAGCGTTTTTGTACAACTTCATATAAATAGCTGTAACTTTTGATAGAAGGCTCGGATACACATGTTTATGGCTTTATCTTATAGAACTCAAGGTCCCCGTGCTGGCAGAACAGGCTTTGCAGCTGTTTGAGCTAAGATTTCAAAGTTATTCACATTATGAAAACCTATACTTTGTTTCGGTCGAGTTCCCCATTCAAATGCATGTAACAGTGAGAAACGCACTGTCTTGGCGAAAGAAAGCATTTTTGTACAACTTCATATAAATAGCTGTAACTTTTGATAGAAGACTCGGATACACATGTTTATGGCTTTATCTTATAGAACTCAAGGTGCCCGTGCTGGGAAAACAGGCTTTGCAGCTGTTTGAGCTAAGATTTCAAAGTTATTCACATTATGAAAACCTATACTTTGTTTCGGTGGCGTTCCCCATTCAAATGCATGTAACAGTGAGAAACGCACTGTCTTGGCGAAAGAAAGCGTTTTTGTACAACTTCATATAAATAGCTGTAACTTTTGATAGAAGACTCGGATACACATGTTTATGGCTTTATCTTATAGAACTCAAGGTCCCCGTGCTGGCAAAACAGGTTTTGCAGCTGTTTGAGCTAAGACTTCAAAGTTATTCACATAATGAAAACCTATACTTTGTTTCGGTGGCGTTCCCCATTCAAATGCATGTAACAGTGAGAAACGCACTGTCTTGGCAAAAGAAAGCGTTTTTGTACAACTTCATATAAATAGCTGTAACTTTTGATAGAAGACTCGGATACACATGTTTATGGCTTTATCTTATAGAACTCAAGGTCCCCGTGCTGGCAGAACAGGTTTTGCAGCTGTTTGAGCTAAGATGTCAAAGTTATTCACATAATGAAAACCTATACTTTGTTTCGGTCGAGTTCCCCATTCAAATGCATGTAACAGTGAGAAACGCACTGTCTTGGCGAAAGAAAGCGTTTTTGTACAACTTCATATAAATAGCTGTAACTTTTGATAGAAGGCTCGGATACACATGTTTATGGCTTTATCTTATAGAACTCAAGGTCCCCGTGCTGGCAGAACAGGCTTTGCAGCTGTTTGAGCTAAGATTTCAAAGTTATTCACATAATGAAAACCTATACTTTGTTTCGGTGGAGTTCCCCATTCAAATGCATGTAACAGTGAGAAACGCACTGTCTTGGCGAAAGAAAGCGTTTTTGTACAACTTCATATAAATAGCTGTAAGCTTTGATAGAAGATCGGATACACATGTTTATGGCTTTATCTTATAGAACTCAAGGTGCCCGTGCTGGGAAAACAGGCTTTGCAGCTGTTTGAGCTAAGATTTCAAAGTTATTCACATTATGAAAACCTATACTTTGTTTCGGTGGAGTTCCCCATTCAAATGCATGTAACAGTGAGAAACGCACTGTCTTGGCGAAAGAAAGCATTTTTGTACAACTTCATATAAATAGCTGTAACTTTTGATAGAAGACTCGGATACACATGTTTATGGCTTTATCTTATAGAACTCAAGGTGCCCGTGCTGGCAAAACAGGTTTTGCAGCTGTTTGAGCTAAGACTTCAAAGTTATTCACATAATGAAAACCTATACTTTGTTTCGGTGGCGTTCCCCATTCAAATGCATGTAACAGTGAGAAACGCACTGTCTTGGCGAAAGAAAGCGTTTTTGTACAACTTCATATAAATAGCTGTAACTTTTGATAGAAGACTCAGACAAACATGTTTATGGCTTTATCTTATAGAACTCAAGGTGCCCGTGCTGGGAAAACAGGCTTTGCAGCTGTTTGAGCTAAGATTTCAAAGTTATTCACATTATGAAAACCTATACTTTGTTTCGGTGGAGTTCCCCATTCAAATGCATGTAACAGTGAGAAACGCACTGTCTTGGCGAAAGAAAGCGTTTTTGTACAACTTCATATAAATAGCTGTAACTTTTGATAGAAGGCTCGGATACACATGTTTATGGCTTTATCTTATAGAACTCAAGGTCCCCGTGCTGGCAAAACAGGTTTTGCAGCTGTTTGAGCTAAGATTTCAAAGTTATTCACATAATGAAAACCTATACTTTGTTTCGGTGGAGTTCCCCATTCAAATGCATGTAACAGTGAGAAACGCACTGTCTTGGCGAAAGAAAGCGTTTTTGTACAACTTCATATAAATAGCTGTAACTTTTGATAGAAGGCTCGGATACACATGTTTATGGCTTTATCTTATAGAACTCAAGGTCCCCGTGCTGGCAAAATAGGTTTTGCAGCTGTTTGAGCTAAGACTTCAAAGTTATTCACATAATGAAAACCTATACTTTGTTTCGGTCGAGTTCCCCATTCAAATGCATGTAACAGTGAGAAACGCACTGTCTTGGCGAAAGAAAGCGTTTTTGTACAACTTCATATAAATAGCTGTAACTTTTGATAGAAGACTCGGATACACATGTTTATGGCTTTATCTTATAGAACTCAATATCCCCGTGCTGGCAAAACAGGTTTTGCAGCTGTTTGAGCTAAGACTTCAAAGTTATTCACATAATGAAAACCTATACTTTGTTTCGGTGGAGTTCCCCATTCAAATGCATGTAACAGTGAGAAACGCACTGTCTTGGCGAAAGAATGGTTTTTGTACAACTTCATATAAATAGCTGTAACTTTTGATAGAAGACTCGGATACACATGTTTATGGCTTTATCTTATAGAACTCAAGGTCCCCGTGCTGGCAAAACAGGTTTTGCAGCTGTTTGAGCTAAGATTTCCAAGTTATTCACATAATGAAAACCTATACTTTGTTTCGGTCGAGTTCCCCATTCAAATGCATGTAACAGTGAGAAACGCACTGTTTTGGCGAAAGAAAGCGTTTTTGTACAACTTCATATAAATAGCTGTAACTTTTGATAGAAGACTCGGATACACATGTTTATGGCTTTATCTTATAGAACTCAATATCCCCGTGCTGGCAAAACAGGTTTTGCAGCTGTTTGAGCTAAGACTTCAAAGTTATTCACATAATGAAAACCTATACTTTGTTTCGGTCGAGTTCCCCATTCAAATGCATGTAACAGTGAGAAACGCACTGTCTTGGCGAAAGAAAGCGTTTTTGTACAACTTCATATAAATAGCTGTAACTTTTGATAGAAGGCTCGGATACACATGTTTATGGCTTTATCTTATAGAACTCAAGGTCCCCGTGCTGGCAGAACAGGCTTTGCAGCTGTTTGAGCTAAGATTTCAAAGTTATTCACATTATGAAAACCTATACTTTGTTTCGGTCGAGTTCCCCATTCAAATGCATGTAACAGTGAGAAACGCACTGTCTTGGCGAAAGAAAGCATTTTTGTACAACTTCATATAAATAGCTGTAACTTTTGATAGAAGACTCGGATACACATGTTTATGGCTTTATCTTATAGAACTCAAGGTCCCCATGCTGGGAAAACAGGTTTTGCAGCTGTTTGAGCTAAGATTTCAAAGTTATTCACATAATGAAAACCTATACTTTGTTTCGGTGGAGTTCCCCATTCAAATGCATGTAACAGTGAGAAATGCACTGTCTTGGCGAAAGAAAGCGTTTTTGTACAACTTCATATAAATAGCTGTAACTTTTGATAGAAGGCTCGGATACACATGTTTATGGCTTTATCTTATAGAACTCAAGGTCCCCGTGCTGGGAAAACAGGTTTTGCAGCTGTTTGAGCTAAGACTTCAAAGTTATTCACATAATGAAAACCTATACTTTGTTTCGGTGGCGTTCCCCATTCAAATGCATGTAACAGTGAGAAACGCACTGTCTTGGCGAAAGAAAGCGTTTTTGTACAACTTCATATAAATAGCTGTAACTTTTGATAGAAGACTCGGATACACATGTTTATGGCTTTATCTTATAGAACTCAAGGTCCCCGTGCTGGGAAAACAGGTTTTGCAGCTGTTTGAGCTAAGATTTCAAAGTTATTCACATAATGAAAACCTATACTTTGTTTCGGTGGAGTTCCCCATTCAAATGCATGTAACAGTGAGAAACGCACTGTCTTGGCGAAAGAAAGCGTTTTTGTACAACTTCATATAAATAGCTGTAACTTTTGATAGAAGGCTCGGATACACATGTTTATGGCTTTATCTTATAGAACTCAATATCCCCGTGCTGGCAGAACAGGCTTTGCAGCTGTTTGAGCTAAGATTTCAAAGTTATTCACATTATGAAAACCTATACTTTGTTTCGGTCGAGTTCCCCATTCAAATGCATGTAACAGTGAGAAACGCACTGTCTTGGCGAAAGAAAGCATTTTTGTACAACTTCATATAAATAGCTGTAACTTTTGATAGAAGACTCGGATACACATGTTTATGGCTTTATCTTATAGAACTCAAGGTGCCCGTGCTGGGAAAACAGGCTTTGCAGCTGTTTGAGCTAAGATTTCAAAGTTATTCACATTATGAAAACCTATACTTTGTTTCGGTGGCGTTCCCCATTCAAATGCATGTAACAGTGAGAAACGCACTGTCTTGGCGAAAGAAAGCGTTTTTGTACAACTTCATATAAATAGCTGTAACTTTTGATAGAAGACTCGGATACACATGTTTATGGCTTTATCTTATAGAACTCAAGGTCCCCGTGCTGGCAAAACAGGTTTTGCAGCTGTTTGAGCTAAGACTTCAAAGTTATTCACATAATGAAAACCTATACTTTGTTTCGGTGGCGTTCCCCATTCAAATGCATGTAACAGTGAGAAACGCACTGTCTTGGCAAAAGAAAGCGTTTTTGTACAACTTCATATAAATAGCTGTAACTTTTGATAGAAGACTCGGATACACATGTTTATGGCTTTATCTTATAGAACTCAAGGTCCCCGTGCTGGCAGAACAGGTTTTGCAGCTGTTTGAGCTAAGATGTCAAAGTTATTCACATAATGAAAACCTATACTTTGTTTCGGTCGAGTTCCCCATTCAAATGCATGTAACAGTGAGAAACGCACTGTCTTGGCGAAAGAAAGCGTTTTTGTACAACTTCATATAAATAGCTGTAACTTTTGATAGAAGGCTCGGATACACATGTTTATGGCTTTATCTTATAGAACTCAAGGTCCCCGTGCTGGCAGAACAGGCTTTGCAGCTGTTTGAGCTAAGATTTCAAAGTTATTCACATAATGAAAACCTATACTTTGTTTCGGTGGAGTTCCCCATTCAAATGCATGTAACAGTGAGAAACGCACTGTCTTGGCGAAAGAAAGCGTTTTTGTACAACTTCATATAAATAGCTGTAAGCTTTGATAGAAGATCGGATACACATGTTTATGGCTTTATCTTATAGAACTCAAGGTGCCCGTGCTGGGAAAACAGGCTTTGCAGCTGTTTGAGCTAAGATTTCAAAGTTATTCACATTATGAAAACCTATACTTTGTTTCGGTGGAGTTCCCCATTCAAATGCATGTAACAGTGAGAAACGCACTGTCTTGGCGAAAGAAAGCATTTTTGTACAACTTCATATAAATAGCTGTAACTTTTGATAGAAGACTCGGATACACATGTTTATGGCTTTATCTTATAGAACTCAAGGTGCCCGTGCTGGCAAAACAGGTTTTGCAGCTGTTTGAGCTAAGACTTCAAAGTTATTCACATAATGAAAACCTATACTTTGTTTCGGTGGCGTTCCCCATTCAAATGCATGTAACAGTGAGAAACGCACTGTCTTGGCGAAAGAAAGCGTTTTTGTACAACTTCATATAAATAGCTGTAACTTTTGATAGAAGACTCAGACAAACATGTTTATGGCTTTATCTTATAGAACTCAAGGTGCCCGTGCTGGGAAAACAGGCTTTGCAGCTGTTTGAGCTAAGATTTCAAAGTTATTCACATTATGAAAACCTATACTTTGTTTCGGTGGAGTTCCCCATTCAAATGCATGTAACAGTGAGAAACGCACTGTCTTGGCGAAAGAAAGCGTTTTTGTACAACTTCATATAAATAGCTGTAACTTTTGATAGAAGGCTCGGATACACATGTTTATGGCTTTATCTTATAGAACTCAAGGTCCCCGTGCTGGCAAAACAGGTTTTGCAGCTGTTTGAGCTAAGATTTCAAAGTTATTCACATAATGAAAACCTATACTTTGTTTCGGTGGAGTTCCCCATTCAAATGCATGTAACAGTGAGAAACGCACTGTCTTGGCGAAAGAAAGCGTTTTTGTACAACTTCATATAAATAGCTGTAACTTTTGATAGAAGGCTCGGATACACATGTTTATGGCTTTATCTTATAGAACTCAAGGTCCCCGTGCTGGCAAAATAGGTTTTGCAGCTGTTTGAGCTAAGACTTCAAAGTTATTCACATAATGAAAACCTATACTTTGTTTCGGTCGAGTTCCCCATTCAAATGCATGTAACAGTGAGAAACGCACTGTCTTGGCGAAAGAAAGCGTTTTTGTACAACTTCATATAAATAGCTGTAACTTTTGATAGAAGACTCGGATACACATGTTTATGGCTTTATCTTATAGAACTCAATATCCCCGTGCTGGCAAAACAGGTTTTGCAGCTGTTTGAGCTAAGACTTCAAAGTTATTCACATAATGAAAACCTATACTTTGTTTCGGTGGAGTTCCCCATTCAAATGCATGTAACAGTGAGAAACGCACTGTCTTGGCGAAAGAATGGTTTTTGTACAACTTCATATAAATAGCTGTAACTTTTGATAGAAGACTCGGATACACATGTTTATGGCTTTATCTTATAGAACTCAAGGTCCCCGTGCTGGCAAAACAGGTTTTGCAGCTGTTTGAGCTAAGATTTCCAAGTTATTCACATAATGAAAACCTATACTTTGTTTCGGTCGAGTTCCCCATTCAAATGCATGTAACAGTGAGAAACGCACTGTTTTGGCGAAAGAAAGCGTTTTTGTACAACTTCATATAAATAGCTGTAACTTTTGATAGAAGACTCGGATACACATGTTTATGGCTTTATCTTATAGAACTCAAGGTCCCCATGCTGGGAAAACAGGTTTTGCAGCTGTTTGAGCTAAGATTTCAAAGTTATTCACATAATGAAAACCTATACTTTGTTTCGGTGGAGTTCCCCATTCAAATGCATGTAACAGTGAGAAATGCACTGTCTTGGCGAAAGAAAGCGTTTTTGTACAACTTCATATAAATAGCTGTAACTTTTGATAGAAGACTCGGATACACATGTTTATGGCTTTATCTTATAGAACTCAAGGTCCCCGTGCTGGGAAAACAGGTTTTGCAGCTGTTTGAGCTAAGATTTCAAAGTTATTCACATAATGAAAACCTATACTTTGTTTCGGTCGAGTTCCCCATTCAAATGCATGTAACAGTGAGAAACGCACTGTCTTGGCGAAAGAAAGCGTTTTTGTACAACTTCATATAAATAGCTGTAACTTTTGATAGAAGGCTCGGATACACATGTTTATGGCTTTATCTTATAGAACTCAAGGTCCCCGTGCTGGCAAAACAGGTTTTGCAGCTGTTTGAGCTAAGACTTCAAAGTTATTCACATAATGAAAACCTATACTTTGTTTCGGTGGAGTTCCCCATTCAAATGCATGTAACAGTGAGAAACGCACTGTCTTGGCGAAAGAAAGCGTTTTTGTACAACTTCATATAAATAGCTGTAACTTTTGATAGAAGGCTCGGATACACATGTTTATGGCTTTATCTTATAGAACTCAAGGTCCCCGTGCTGGCAGAACAGGCTTTGCAGCTGTTTGAGCTAAGATTTCAA
The DNA here is from genome assembly GCF_057381845.1 of Rhamphochromis longiceps. Taxonomy (NCBI): domain Eukaryota; kingdom Metazoa; phylum Chordata; class Actinopteri; order Cichliformes; family Cichlidae; genus Rhamphochromis; species Rhamphochromis longiceps. Next base: position 5,918,509 of record NC_140567.1, read on the forward strand.
AGTTATTCACATTATGAAAACCTATACTTTGTTTCGGTCGAGTTCCCCATTCAAATGCATGTAACAGTGAGAAACGCACTGTCTTGGCGAAAGAAAGCATTTTTGTACAACTTCATATAAATAGCTGTAACTTTTGATAGAAGACTCGGATACACATGTTTATGGCTTTATCTTATAGAACTCAAGGTCCCCGTGCTGGGAAAACAGGTTTTGCAGCTGTTTGAGCTAAGATTTCAAAGTTATTCACATAATGAAAACCTATACTTTGTTTCGGTCGAGTTCCCCATTCAAATGCATGTAACAGTGAGAAATGCACTGTCTTGGCGAAAGAAAGCGTTTTTGTACAACTTCATATAAATAGCTGTAACTTTTGATAGAAGGCTCGGATACACATGTTTATGGCTTTATCTTATAGAACTCAAGGTCCCCGTGCTGGGAAAACAGGTTTTGCAGCTGTTTGAGCTAAGATTTCAAAGTTATTCACATAATGAAAACCTATACTTTGTTTCGGTCGAGTTCCCCATTCAAATGCATGTAACAGTGAGAAACGCACTGTCTTGGCGAAAGAAAGCGTTTTTGTACAACTTCATATAAATAGCTGTAACTTTTGATAGAAGGCTCGGATACACATGTTTATGGCTTTATCTTATAGAACTCAAGGTCCCCGTGCTGGCAAAACAGGTTTTGCAGCTGTTTGAGCTAAGACTTCAAAGTTATTCACATAATGAAAACCTATACTTTGTTTCGGTGGAGTTCCCCATTCAAATGCATGTAACAGTGAGAAACGCACTGTCTTGGCGAAAGAAAGCGTTTTTGTACAACTTCATATAAATAGCTGTAACTTTTGATAGAAGGCTCGGATACACATGTTTATGGCTTTATCTTATAGAACTCAAGGTCCCCGTGCTGGCAAAACAGGTTTTGCAGCTGTTTGAGCTAAGATTTCAAAGTTATTCACATAATGAAAACCTATACTTTGTTTCGGTGGAGTTCCCCATTCAAATGCATGTAACAGTGAGAAACGCACTGTCTTGGCGAAAGAAAGCGTTTTTGTACAACTTCATATAAATAGCTGTAACTTTTGATAGAAGATCGGATACACATGTTTATGGCTTTATCTTATAGAACTCAAGGTCCCCGTGCTGGCAAAACAGGTTTTGCAGCTGTTTGAGCTAAGACTTCAAAGTTATTCACATAATGAAAACCTATACTTTGTTTCGGTGGAGTTCCCCATTCAAATGCATGTAACAGTGAGAAACGCACTGTCTTGGCGAAAGAAAGCGTTTTTGTACAACTTCATATAAATAGCTGTAACTTTTGATAGAAGACTCGGATACACATGTTTATGGCTTTATCTTATAGAACTCAAGGTCCCCGTGCTGGCAAAACAGGTTTTGCAGCTGTTTGAGCTAAGATTTCAAAGTTATTCACATAATGAAAACCTATACTTTGTTTCGGTGGAGTTCCCCATTCAAATGCATGTAACAGTGAGAAACGCACTGTCTTGGCGAAAGAAAGCGTTTTTGTACAACTTCATATAAATAGCTGTAACTTTTGATAGAAGACTCGGATACACATGTTTATGGCTTTATCTTATAGAACTCAATATCCCCGTGCTGGGAAAACAGGCTTTGCAGCTGTTTGAGCTAAGATTTCAAAGTTATTCACATAATGAAAACCTATACTTTGTTTCGGTCGAGTTCCCCATTCAAATGCATGTAACAGTTAGAAACGCACTGTCTTGGCGAAAGAAAGCGTTTTTGTACAACTTCATATAAATAGCTGTAACTTTTGATAGAAGGCTCGGATACACATGTTTATGGCTTTATCTTATAGAACTCAAGGTCCCCGTGCTGGCAAAACAGGTTTTGCAGCTGTTTGAGCTAAGACTTCAAAGTTATTCACATAATGAAAACCTATACTTTGTTTCGGTGGAGTTCCCCATTCAAATGCATGTAACAGTGAGAAACGCACTGTCTTGGCGAAAGAAAGCGTTTTTGTACAACTTCATATAAATAGCTGTAACTTTTGATAGAAGGCTCGGATACACATGTTTATGGCTTTATCTTATAGAACTCAAGGTCCCCATGCTGGGAAAACAGGTTTTGCAGCTGTTTGAGCTAAGATTTCAAAGTTATTCACATAATGAAAACCTATACTTTGTTTCGGTCGAGTTCCCCATTCAAATGCATGTAACAGTGAGAAACGCACTGTCTTGGCGAAAGAAAGCGTTTTTGTACAACTTCATATAAATAGCTGTAACTTTTGATAGAAGACTCAGACAAACATGTTTATGGCTTTATCTTATAGAACTCAAGGTCCCCGTGCTGGCAAAACAGGTTTTGCAGCTGTTTGAGCTAAGACTTCAAAGTTATTCACATAATGAAAACCTATACTTTGTTTCGGTGGCGTTCCCCATTCAAATGCATGTAACAGTGAGAAACGCACTGTCTTGGCGAAAGAAAGCGTTTTTGTACAACTTCATATAAATAGCTGTAACTTTTGATAGAAGACTCAGACAAACATGTTTATGGCTTTATCTTATAGAACTCAAGGTCCCCATGCTGGGAAACCAGGTTTTGCAGCTGTTTGAGCTAAGATTTCAAAGTTATTCACATAATGAAAACCTATACTTTGTTTCGGTCGAGTTCCCCATTCAAATGCATGTAACAGTGAGAAACGCACTGTCTTGGCGAAAGAAAGCGTTTTTGTACAACTTCATATAAATAGCTGTAACTTTTGATAGAAGACTCAGACAAACATGTTTATGGCTTTATCTTATAGAACTCAAGGTCCCCGTGCTGGGAAAACAGGTTTTGCAGCTGTTTGAGCTAAGATTTCAAAGTTATTCACATAATGAAAACCTATACTTTGTTTCGGTGGAGTTCCCCATTCAAATGCATGTAACAGTGAGAAACGCACTGTCTTGGCGAAAGAAAGCGTTTTTGTACAACTTCATATAAATAGCTGTAACTTTTGATAGAAGGCTCGGATACACATGTTTATGGCTTTATCTTATAGAACTCAAGGTCCCCGTGCTGGCAAAACAGGTTTTGCAGCTGTTTGAGCTAAGACTTCAAAGTTATTCACATAATGAAAACCTATACTTTGTTTCGGTGGAGTTCCCCATTCAAATGCATGTAACAGTGAGAAACGCACTGTCTTGGCGAAAGAAAGCGTTTTTGTACAACTTCATATAAATAGCTGTAACTTTTGATAGAAGGCTCGGATACACATGTTTATGGCTTTATCTTATAGAACTCAAGGTCCCCATGCTGGGAAAACAGGTTTTGCAGCTGTTTGAGCTAAGATTTCAAAGTTATTCACATAATGAAAACCTATACTTTGTTTCGGTCGAGTTCCCCATTCAAATGCATGTAACAGTGAGAAACGCACTGTCTTGGCGAAAGAAAGCGTTTTTGTACAACTTCATATAAATAGCTGTAACTTTTGATAGAAGACTCAGACAAACATGTTTATGGCTTTATCTTATAGAACTCAAGGTCCCCGTGCTGGCAAAACAGGTTTTGCAGCTGTTTGAGCTAAGACTTCAAAGTTATTCACATAATGAAAACCTATACTTTGTTTCGGTGGCGTTCCCCATTCAAATGCATGTAACAGTGAGAAACGCACTGTCTTGGCGAAAGAAAGCGTTTTTGTACAACTTCATATAAATAGCTGTAACTTTTGATAGAAGACTCAGACAAACATGTTTATGGCTTTATCTTATAGAACTCAAGGTCCCCATGCTGGGAAACCAGGTTTTGCAGCTGTTTGAGCTAAGATTTCAAAGTTATTCACATAATGAAAACCTATACTTTGTTTCGGTCGAGTTCCCCATTCAAATGCATGTAACAGTGAGAAACGCACTGTCTTGGCGAAAGAAAGCGTTTTTGTACAACTTCATATAAATAGCTGTAACTTTTGATAGAAGACTCAGACAAACATGTTTATGGCTTTATCTTATAGAACTCAAGGTCCCCGTGCTGGGAAAACAGGTTTTGCAGCTGTTTGAGCTAAGATTTCAAAGTTATTCACATAATGAAAACCTATACTTTGTTTCGGTGGAGTTCCCCATTCAAATGCATGTAACAGTGAGAAACGCACTGTCTTGGCGAAAGAAAGCGTTTTTGTACAACTTCATATAAATAGCTGTAACTTTTGATAGAAGACTCGGATACACATGTTTATGGCTTTATCTTATAGAACTCAAGGTCCCCGTGCTGGCAAAATAGGTTTTGCAGCTGTTTGAGCTAAGACTTCAAAGTTATTCACATAATGAAAACCTATACTTTGTTTCGGTCGAGTTCCCCATTCAAATGCATGTAACAGTGAGAAACGCACTGTCTTGGCGAAAGAAAGCGTTTTCGTACAACTTCATATAAATAGCTGTAACTTTTGATAGAAGGCTCGGATACACATGTTTATGGCTTTATCTTATAGAACTCAAGGTCCCCGTGCTGGGAAAACAGGTTTTGCAGCTGTTTGAGCTAAGATTTCAAAGTTATTCACATAATGAAAACCTATACTTTGTTTCGGTCGAGTTCCCCATTCAAATGCATGTAACAGTGAGAAACGCACTGTCTTGGCGAAAGAAAGCGTTTTTGTACAACTTCATATAAATAGCTGTAACTTTTGATAGAAGGCTCGGATACACATGTTTATGGCTTTATCTTATAGAACTCAAGGTCCCCGTGCTGGCAAAACAGGTTTTGCAGCTGTTTGAGCTAAGACTTCAAAGTTATTCACATAATGAAAACCTATACTTTGTTTCGGTGGAGTTCCCCATTCAAATGCATGTAACAGTGAGAAACGCACTGTCTTGGCGAAAGAAAGCGTTTTTGTACAACTTCATATAAATAGCTGTAACTTTTGATAGAAGGCTCGGATACACATGTTTATGGCTTTATCTTATAGAACTCAAGGTCCCCGTGCTGGCAAAACAGGTTTTGCAGCTGTTTGAGCTAAGATTTCAAAGTTATTCACATAATGAAAACCTATACTTTGTTTCGGTGGAGTTCCCCATTCAAATGCATGTAACAGTGAGAAACGCACTGTCTTGGCGAAAGAAAGCGTTTTTGTACAACTTCATATAAATAGCTGTAACTTTTGATAGAAGATCGGATACACATGTTTATGGCTTTATCTTATAGAACTCAAGGTCCCCGTGCTGGCAAAACAGGTTTTGCAGCTGTTTGAGCTAAGACTTCAAAGTTATTCACATAATGAAAACCTATACTTTGTTTCGGTGGAGTTCCCCATTCAAATGCATGTAACAGTGAGAAACGCACTGTCTTGGCGAAAGAAAGCGTTTTTGTACAACTTCATATAAATAGCTGTAACTTTTGATAGAAGACTCGGATACACATGTTTATGGCTTTATCTTATAGAACTCAAGGTCCCCGTGCTGGCAAAACAGGTTTTGCAGCTGTTTGAGCTAAGATTTCAAAGTTATTCACATAATGAAAACCTATACTTTGTTTCGGTGGAGTTCCCCATTCAAATGCATGTAACAGTGAGAAACGCACTGTCTTGGCGAAAGAAAGCGTTTTTGTACAACTTCATATAAATAGCTGTAACTTTTGATAGAAGACTCGGATACACATGTTTATGGCTTTATCTTATAGAACTCAATATCCCCGTGCTGGGAAAACAGGCTTTGCAGCTGTTTGAGCTAAGATTTCAAAGTTATTCACATAATGAAAACCTATACTTTGTTTCGGTCGAGTTCCCCATTCAAATGCATGTAACAGTTAGAAACGCACTGTCTTGGCGAAAGAAAGCGTTTTTGTACAACTTCATATAAATAGCTGTAACTTTTGATAGAAGGCTCGGATACACATGTTTATGGCTTTATCTTATAGAACTCAAGGTCCCCGTGCTGGCAAAACAGGTTTTGCAGCTGTTTGAGCTAAGACTTCAAAGTTATTCACATAATGAAAACCTATACTTTGTTTCGGTGGAGTTCCCCATTCAAATGCATGTAACAGTGAGAAACGCACTGTCTTGGCGAAAGAAAGCGTTTTTGTACAACTTCATATAAATAGCTGTAACTTTTGATAGAAGGCTCGGATACACATGTTTATGGCTTTATCTTATAGAACTCAAGGTCCCCATGCTGGGAAAACAGGTTTTGCAGCTGTTTGAGCTAAGATTTCAAAGTTATTCACATAATGAAAACCTATACTTTGTTTCGGTCGAGTTCCCCATTCAAATGCATGTAACAGTGAGAAACGCACTGTCTTGGCGAAAGAAAGCGTTTTTGTACAACTTCATATAAATAGCTGTAACTTTTGATAGAAGACTCAGACAAACATGTTTATGGCTTTATCTTATAGAACTCAAGGTCCCCGTGCTGGCAAAACAGGTTTTGCAGCTGTTTGAGCTAAGACTTCAAAGTTATTCACATAATGAAAACCTATACTTTGTTTCGGTGGCGTTCCCCATTCAAATGCATGTAACAGTGAGAAACGCACTGTCTTGGCGAAAGAAAGCGTTTTTGTACAACTTCATATAAATAGCTGTAACTTTTGATAGAAGACTCAGACAAACATGTTTATGGCTTTATCTTATAGAACTCAAGGTCCCCATGCTGGGAAACCAGGTTTTGCAGCTGTTTGAGCTAAGATTTCAAAGTTATTCACATAATGAAAACCTATACTTTGTTTCGGTCGAGTTCCCCATTCAAATGCATGTAACAGTGAGAAACGCACTGTCTTGGCGAAAGAAAGCGTTTTTGTACAACTTCATATAAATAGCTGTAACTTTTGATAGAAGACTCAGACAAACATGTTTATGGCTTTATCTTATAGAACTCAAGGTCCCCGTGCTGGGAAAACAGGTTTTGCAGCTGTTTGAGCTAAGATTTCAAAGTTATTCACATAATGAAAACCTATACTTTGTTTCGGTGGAGTTCCCCATTCAAATGCATGTAACAGTGAGAAACGCACTGTCTTGGCGAAAGAAAGCGTTTTTGTACAACTTCATATAAATAGCTGTAACTTTTGATAGAAGACTCGGATACACATGTTTATGGCTTTATCTTATAGAACTCAAGGTCCCCGTGCTGGCAAAATAGGTTTTGCAGCTGTTTGAGCTAAGACTTCAAAGTTATTCACATAATGAAAACCTATACTTTGTTTCGGTCGAGTTCCCCATTCAAATGCATGTAACAGTGAGAAACGCACTGTCTTGGCGAAAGAAAGCGTTTTCGTACAACTTCATATAAATAGCTGTAACTTTTGATAGAAGACTCAGACAAACATGTTTATGGCTTTATCTTATAGAACTCAAGGTCCCCGTGCTGGCAGAACAGGTTTTGCAGCTGTTTGAGCTAAGATTTCAAAGTTATTCACATAATGAAAACCTATACTTTGTTTCGGTCGAGTTCCCCATTCAAATGCATGTAACAGTGAGAAACGCACTGTCTTGGCGAAAGAAAGCGTTTTTGTACAACTTCATATAAATAGCTGTAACTTTTGATAGAAGACTCGGATACACATGTTTATGGGTTTATCTTATAGAACTCAAGGTCCCCGTGCTGGCAAAACAGGCTTTGCAGCTGTTTGAGCTAAGATTTCCAAGTTATTCACATAATGAAAACCTATACTTTGTTTCGGTGGAGTTCCCCATTCAAATGCATGTAACAGTGAGAAACGCACTGTCTTGGCGAAAGAAAGCGTTTTTGTACAACTTCATATAAATAGCTGTAACTTTTGATAGAAGACTCAGACAAACATGTTTATGGCTTTATCTTATAGAACTCAAGGTCCCCGTGCTGGCAAAACAGGTTTTGCAGCTGTTTGAGCTAAGACTTCAAAGTTATTCACATAATGAAAACCTATACTTTGTTTCGGTGGCGTTCCCCATTCAAATGCATGTAACAGTGAGAAACGCACTGTCTTGGCGAAAGAAAGCGTTTTTGTACAACTTCATATAAATAGCTGTAACTTTTGATAGAAGACTCAGACAAACATGTTTATGGCTTTATCTTATAGAACTCAAGGTCCCCATGCTGGGAAACCAGGTTTTGCAGCTGTTTGAGCTAAGATTTCAAAGTTATTCACATAATGAAAACCTATACTTTGTTTCGGTCGAGTTCCCCATTCAAATGCATGTAACAGTGAGAAACACACTGTCTTGGCGAAAGAAAGCGTTTTTGTACAACTTCATATAAATAGCTGTAACTTTTGATAGAAGACTCAGACAAACATGTTTATGGCTTTATCTTATAGAACTCAAGGTCCCCGTGCTGGGAAAACAGGTTTTGCAGCTGTTTGAGCTAAGATTTCAAAGTTATTCACATAATGAAAACCTATACTTTGTTTCGGTCGAGTTCCCCATTCAAATGCATGTAACAGTGAGAAACGCACTGTCTTGGCGAAAGAAAGCGTTTTTGTACAACTTCATATAAATAGCTGTAACTTTTGATAGAAGACTCGGATACACATGTTTATGGCTTTATCTTATAGAACTCAAGGTCCCCGTGCTGGCAAAATAGGTTTTGCAGCTGTTTGAGCTAAGACTTCAAAGTTATTCACATAATGAAAACCTATACTTTGTTTCGGTCGAGTTCCCCATTCAAATGCATGTAACAGTGAGAAACGCACTGTCTTGGCGAAAGAAAGCGTTTTCGTACAACTTCATATAAATAGCTGTAACTTTTGATAGAAGACTCAGACAAACATGTTTATGGCTTTATCTTATAGAACTCAAGGTCCCCGTGCTGGGAAAACAGGTTTTGCAGCTGTTTGAGCTAAGATTTCCAAGTTATTCACATAATGAAAACCTATACTTTGTTTCGGTGGAGTTCCCCATTCAAATGCATGTAACAGTGAGAAACGCACTGTCTTGGCGAAAGAAAGCGTTTTTGTACAACTTCATATAAATAGCTGTAACTTTTGATAGAAGACTCGGATACACATGTTTATGGGTTTATCTTATAGAACTCAAGGTCCCCGTGCTGGCAAAACAGGCTTTGCAGCTGTTTGAGCTAAGATTTCCAAGTTATTCACATAATGAAAACCTATACTTTGTTTCGGTGGAGTTCCCCATTCAAATGCATGTAACAGTGAGAAACGCACTGTCTTGGCGAAAGAAAGCGTTTTTGTACAACTTCATATAAATAGCTGTAACTTTTGATAGAAGACTCAGACAAACATGTTTATTGCTTTATCTTATAGAACTCAAGGTCCCCGTGCTGGCAAAACAGGTTTTGCAGCTGTTTGAGCTAAGACTTCAAAGTTATTCACATAATGAAAACCTATACTTTGTTTCGGTGGCGTTCCCCATTCAAATGCATGTAACAGTGAGAAACGCACTGTCTTGGCGAAAGAAAGCATTTTTGTACAACTTCATATAAATAGCTGTAACTTTTGATAGAAGGCTCGGATACACATGTTTATGGCTTTATCTTATAGAACTCAAGGTCCCCATGCTGGGAAAACAGGTTTTGCAGCTGTTTGAGCTAAGATTTCAAAGTTATTCACATAATGAAAACCTATACTTTGTTTCGGTCGAGTTCCCCATTCAAATGCATGTAACAGTGAGAAACGCACTGTCTTGGCGAAAGAAAGCGTTTTTGTACAACTTCATATAAATAGCTGTAACTTTTGATAGAAGACTCAGACAAACATGTTTATGGCTTTATCTTATAGAACTCAAGGTCCCCGTGCTGGCAAAACAGGTTTTGCAGCTGTTTGAGCTAAGACTTCAAAGTTATTCACATAATGAAAACCTATACTTTGTTTCGGTGGCGTTCCCCATTCAAATGCATGTAACAGTGAGAAACGCACTGTCTTGGCGAAAGAAAGCGTTTTTGTACAACTTCATATAAATAGCTGTAACTTTTGATAGAAGACTCAGACAAACATGTTTATGGCTTTATCTTATAGAACTCAAGGTCTCCGTGCTGGGAAACCAGGTTTTGCAGCTGTTTGAGCTAAGATTTCAAAGTTATTCACATAATGAAAACCTATACTTTGTTTCGCTCGAGTTCCCCATTCAAATGCATGTAACAGTGAGAAACACACTGTCTTGGCGAAAGAAAGCGTTTTTGTACAACTTCATATAAATAGCTGTAACTTTTGATAGAAGACTCAGACAAACATGTTTATGGCTTTATCTTATAGAACTCAAGGTCCCCGTGCTGGGAAAACAGGTTTTGCAGCTGTTTGAGCTAAGATTTCAAAGTTATTCACATAATGAAAACCTATACTTTGTTTCGGTGGAGTTCCCCATTCAAATGCATGTAACAGTGAGAAACGCACTGTCTTGGCGAAAGAAAGCGTTTTTGTACAACTTCATATAAATAGCTGTAACTTTTGATAGAAGACTCGGATACACATGTTTATGGCTTTATCTTATAGAACTCAAGGTCCCCGTGCTGGCAAAATAGGTTTTGCAGCTGTTTGAGCTAAGACTTCAAAGTTATTCACATAATGAAAACCTATACTTTGTTTCGGTCGAGTTCCCCATTCAAATGCATGTAACAGTGAGAAACGCACTGTCTTGGCGAAAGAAAGCGTTTTCGTACAACTTCATATAAATAGCTGTAACTTTTGATAGAAGACTCGGATACACATGTTTATGGCTTTATCTTATAGAACTCAAGGTCCCCGTGCTGGCAAAATAGGTTTTGCAGCTGTTTGAGCTAAGACTTCAAAGTTATTCACATAATGAAAACCTATACTTTGTTTCGGTCGAGTTCCCCATTCAAATGCATGTAACAGTGAGAAACGCACTGTCTTGGCGAAAGAAAGCGTTTTCGTACAACTTCATATAAATAGCTGTAACTTTTGATAGAAGACTCAGACAAACATGTTTATGGCTTTATCTTATAGAACTCAAGGTCCCCGTGCTGGGAAAACAGGTTTTGCAGCTGTTTGAGCTAAGATTTCCAAGTTATTCACATAATGAAAACCTATACTTTGTTTCGGTGGAGTTCCCCATTCAAATGCATGTAACAGTGAGAAACGCACTGTCTTGGCGAAAGAAAGCGTTTTTGTACAACTTCATATAAATAGCTGTAACTTTTGATAGAAGACTCGGATACACATGTTTATGGCTTTATCTTATAGAACTCAAGGTCCCCGTGCTGGCAAAATAGGTTTTGCAGCTGTTTGAGCTAAGACTTCAAAGTTATTCACATAATGAAAACCTATACTTTGTTTCGGTCGAGTTCCCCATTCAAATGCATGTAACAGTGAGAAACGCACTGTCTTGGCGAAAGAAAGCGTTTTCGTACAACTTCATATAAATAGCTGTAACTTTTGATAGAAGACTCAGACAAACATGTTTATGGCTTTATCTTATAGAACTCAAGGTCCCCGTGCTGGCAGAACAGGTTTTGCAGCTGTTTGAGCTAAGATTTCAAAGTTATTCACATAATGAAAACCTATACTTTGTTTCGGTCGAGTTCCCCATTCAAATGCATGTAACAGTGAGAAACGCACTGTCTTGGCGAAAGAAAGCGTTTTTGTACAACTTCATATAAATAGCTGTAACTTTTGATAGAAGACTCGGATACACATGTTTATGGGTTTATCTTATAGAACTCAAGGTCCCCGTGCTGGCAAAACAGGCTTTGCAGCTGTTTGAGCTAAGATTTCCAAGTTATTCACATAATGAAAACCTATACTTTGTTTCGGTCGAGTTCCCCATTCAAATGCATGTAACAGTGAGAAACGCACTGTCTTGGCGAAAGAAAGCGTTTTTGTACAACTTCATATAAATAGCTGTAACTTTTGATAGAAGACTCAGACAAACATGTTTATGGCTTTATCTTATAGAACTCAAGGTCCCCGTGCTGGGAAAACAGGTTTTGCAGCTGTTTGAGCTAAGATTTCAAAGTTATTCACATAATGAAAACCTATACTTTGTTTCGGTGGAGTTCCCCATTCAAATGCATGTAACAGTGAGAAACGCACTGTCTTGGCGAAAGAAAGCGTTTTTGTACAACTTCATATAAATAGCTGTAACTTTTGATAGAAGACTCGGATACACATGTTTATGGCTTTATCTTATAGAACTCAAGGTCCCCGTGCTGGCAAAATAGGTTTTGCAGCTGTTTGAGCTAAGACTTCAAAGTTATTCACATAATGAAAACCTATACTTTGTTTCGGTCGAGTTCCCCATTCAAATGCATGTAACAGTGAGAAACGCACTGTCTTGGCGAAAGAAAGCGTTTTCGTACAACTTCATATAAATAGCTGTAACTTTTGATAGAAGACTCAGACAAACATGTTTATGGCTTTATCTTATAGAACTCAAGGTCCCCGTGCTGGCAGAACAGGTTTTGCAGCTGTTTGAGCTAAGATTTCAAAGTTATTCACATAATGAAAACCTATACTTTGTTTCGGTCGAGTTCCCCATTCAAATGCATGTAACAGTGAGAAACGCACTGTCTTGGCGAAAGAAAGCGTTTTTGTACAACTTCATATAAATAGCTGTAACTTTTGATAGAAGACTCGGATACACATGTTTATGGGTTTATCTTATAGAACTCAAGGTCCCCGTGCTGGCAAAACAGGCTTTGCAGCTGTTTGAGCTAAGATTTCCAAGTTATTCACATAATGAAAACCTATACTTTGTTTCGGTGGAGTTCCCCATTCAAATGCATGTAACAGTGAGAAACGCACTGTCTTGGCGAAAGAAAGCGTTTTTGTACAACTTCATATAAATAGCTGTAACTTTTGATAGAAGACTCAGACAAACATGTTTATTGCTTTATCTTATAGAACTCAAGGTCCCCGTGCTGGCAAAACAGGTTTTGCAGCTGTTTGAGCTAAGATTTCCAAGTTATTCACATAATGAAAACCTATACTTTGTTTCGGTCGAGTTCCCCATTCAAATGCATGTAACAGTGAGAAACGCACTGTCTTGGCGAAAGAAAGCGTTTTTGTACAACTTCATATAAATAGCTGTAACTTTTGATAGAAGACTCGGATACACATGTTTATGGCTTTATCTTATAGAACTCAAGGTCCCCGTGCTGGCAAAACAGGTTTTGCAGCTGTTTGAGCTAAGACTTCAAAGTTATTCACATAATGAAAACCTATACTTTGTTTCGGTGGCGTTCCCCATTCAATTGCATGTAACAGTGAGAAACGCACTGTCTTGGCGAAAGAAAGCGTTTTTGTACAACTTCATATAAATAGCTGTAACTTTTGATAGAAGGCTCGGATACACATGTTTATGGCTTTATCTTATAGAACTCAAGGTCCCCATGCTGGGAAAACAGGTTTTGCAGCTGTTTGAGCTAAGATTTCAAAGTTATTCACATAATGAAAACCTATACTTTGTTTCGGTCGAGTTCCCCATTCAAATGCATGTAACAGTGAGAAACGCACTGTCTTGGCGAAAGAAAGCGTTTTTGTACAACTTCATATAAATAGCTGTAACTTTTGATAGAAGACTCAGACAAACATGTTTATGGCTTTATCTTATAGAACTCAAGGTCCCCGTGCTGGCAAAACAGGTTTTGCAGCTGTTTGAGCTAAGACTTCAAAGTTATTCACATAATGAAAACCTATACTTTGTTTCGGTGGCGTTCCCCATTCAAATGCATGTAACAGTGAGAAACGCACTGTCTTGGCGAAAGAAAGCGTTTTTGTACAACTTCATATAAATAGCTGTAACTTTTGATAGAAGACTCGGATACACATGTTTATGGCTTTATCTTATAGAACTCAAGGTCCCCGTGCTGGCAAAATAGGTTTTGCAGCTGTTTGAGCTAAGACTTCAAAGTTATTCACATAATGAAAACCTATACTTTGTTTCGGTCGAGTTCCCCATTCAAATGCATGTAACAGTGAGAAACGCACTGTCTTGGCGAAAGAAAGCGTTTTCGTACAACTTCATATAAATAGCTGTAACTTTTGATAGAAGACTCAGACAAACATGTTTATGGCTTTATCTTATAGAACTCAAGGTCCCCGTGCTGGCAGAACAGGTTTTGCAGCTGTTTGAGCTAAGATTTCAAAGTTATTCACATAATGAAAACCTATACTTTGTTTCGGTGGAGTTCCCCATTCAAATGCATGTAACAGTGAGAAACGCACTGTCTTGGCGAAAGAAAGCGTTTTTGTACAACTTCATATAAATAGCTGTAACTTTTGATAGAAGACTCGGATACACATGTTTATGGGTTTATCTTATAGAACTCAAGGTCCCCGTGCTGGCAAAACAGGCTTTGCAGCTGTTTGAGCTAAGATTTCCAAGTTATTCACATAATGAAAACCTATACTTTGTTTCGGTCGAGTTCCCCATTCAAATGCATGTAACAGTGAGAAACGCACTGTCTTGGCGAAAGAAAGCGTTTTTGTACAACTTCATATAAATAGCTGTAACTTTTGATAGAAGACTCAGACAAACATGTTTATGGCTTTATCTTATAGAACTCAAGGTCCCCGTGCTGGGAAAACAGGTTTTGCAGCTGTTTGAGCTAAGATTTCAAAGTTATTCACATAATGAAAACCTATACTTTGTTTCGGTGGAGTTCCCCATTCAAATGCATGTAACAGTGAGAAACGCACTGTCTTGGCGAAAGAAAGCGTTTTTGTACAACTTCATATAAATAGCTGTAACTTTTGATAGAAGGCTCGGATACACATGTTTATGGCTTTATCTTATAGAACTCAAGGTCCCCATGCTGGGAAAACAGGTTTTGCAGCTGTTTGAGCTAAGATTTCAAAGTTATTCACATAATGAAAACCTATACTTTGTTTCGGTCGAGTTCCCCATTCAAATGCATGTAACAGTGAGAAACGCACTGTCTTGGCGAAAGAAAGCGTTTTTGTACAACTTCATATAAATAGCTGTAACTTTTGATAGAAGACTCAGACAAACATGTTTATGGCTTTATCTTATAGAACTCAAGGTCCCCGTGCTGGGAAAACAGGTTTTGCAGCTGTTTGAGCTAAGATTTCAAAGTTATTCACATAATGAAAACCTATACTTTGTTTCGGTGGAGTTCCCCATTCAAATGCATGTAACAGTGAGAAACGCACTGTCTTGGCGAAAGAAAGCGTTTTTGTACAACTTCATATAAATAGCTGTAACTTTTGATAGAAGACTCAGACAAACATGTTTATGGCTTTATCTTATAGAAATCAAGGTCCCCGTGCTGGCAAAACAGGTTTTGCAGCTGTTTGAGCTAAGATTTCCAAGTTATTCACATAATGAAAACCTATACTTTGTTTCGGTGGAGTTCCCCATTCAAATGCATGTAACAGTGAGAAACGCACTGTCTTGGCGAAAGAAAGCGTTTTTGTACAACTTCATATAAATAGCTGTAACTTTTGATAGAAGACTCAGACAAACATGTTTATGGCTTTATCTTATAGAAATCAAGGTCCCCGTGCTGGGAAAACAGGTTTTGCAGCTGTTTGAGCTAAGATTTCAAAGTTATTCACATAATGAAAACCTATACTTTGTTTCGGTGGAGTTCCCCATTCAAATGCATGTAACAGTGAGAAACGCACTGTCTTGGCGAAAGAAAGCGTTTTTGTACAACTTCATATAAATAGCTGTAACTTTTGATAGAAGGCTCGGATACACATGTTTATGGCTTTATCTTATAGAACTCAAGGTCCCCATGCTGGGAAAACAGGTTTTGCAGCTGTTTGAGCTAAGATTTCAAAGTTATTCACATAATGAAAACCTATACTTTGTTTCGGTCGAGTTCCCCATTCAAATGCATGTAACAGTGAGAAACGCACTGTCTTGGCGAAAGAAAGCGTTTTTGTACAACTTCATATAAATAGCTGTAACTTTTGATAGAAGACTCAGACAAACATGTTTATGGCTTTATCTTATAGAACTCAAGGTCCCCGTGCTGGGAAAACAGGTTTTGCAGCTGTTTGAGCTAAGATTTCAAAGTTATTCACATAATGAAAACCTATACTTTGTTTCGGTGGAGTTCCCCATTCAAATGCATGTAACAGTGAGAAACGCACTGTCTTGGCGAAAGAAAGCGTTTTTGTACAACTTCATATAAATAGCTGTAACTTTTGATAGAAGACTCAGACAAACATGTTTATGGCTTTATCTTATAGAAATCAAGGTCCCCGTGCTGGCAAAACAGGTTTTGCAGCTGTTTGAGCTAAGATTTCCAAGTTATTCACATAATGAAAACCTATACTTTGTTTCGGTGGAGTTCCCCATTCAAATGCATGTAACAGTGAGAAACGCACTGTCTTGGCGAAAGAAAGCGTTTTTGTACAACTTCATATAAATAGCTGTAACTTTTGATAGAAGACTCAGACAAACATGTTTATGGCTTTATCTTATAGAAATCAAGGTCCCCGTGCTGGCAAAACAGGTTTTGCAGCTGTTTGAGCTAAGATTTCCAAGTTATTCACATAATGAAAACCTATACTTTGTTTCGGTGGAGTTCCCCATTCAAATGCATGTAACAGTGAGAAACGCACTGTCTTGGCGAAAGAAAGCGTTTTTGTACAACTTCATATAAATAGCTGTAACTTTTGATAGAAGACTCGGATACACATGTTTATGGCTTTATCTTATAGAACTCAAGGTCCCCGTGCTGGCAAAACAGGTTTTGCAGCTGTTTGAGCTAAGATTTCAAAGTTATTCACATAATGAAAACCTATACTTTGTTTCGGTGGAGTTCCCCATTCAAATGCATGTAACAGTGAGAAACGCACTGTCTTGGCGAAAGAAAGCGTTTTTGTACAACTTCATATAAATAGCTGTAACTTTTGATAGAAGACTCGGATACACATGTTTATGGCTTTATCTTATAGAACTCAAGGTCCCCGTGCTGGGAAAACAGGTTTTGCAGCTGTTTGAGCTAAGATTTCAAAGTTATTCACATAATGAAAACCTATACTTTGTTTCGGTCGAGTTCCCCATTCAAATGCATGTAACAGTGAGAAACGCACTGTCTTGGCGAAAGAAAGCGTTTTTGTACAACTTCATATAAATAGCTGTAAGCTTTGATAGAAGATCGGATACACATGTTTATGGCTTTATCTTATAGAACTCAAGGTGCCCGTGCTGGGAAAACAGGCTTTGCAGCTGTTTGAGCTAAGATTTCAAAGTTATTCACATTATGAAAACCTATACTTTGTTTCGGTGGAGTTCCCCATTCAAATGCATGTAACAGTGAGAAACGCACTGTCTTGGCGAAAGAAAGCATTTTTGTACAACTTCATATAAATAGCTGTAACTTTTGATAGAAGGCTCGGATACACATGTTTATGGGTTTATCTTATAGAACTCAAGGTGCCCGTGCTGGCAAAACAGGTTTTGCAGCTGTTTGAGCTAAGACTTCAAAGTTATTCACATAATGAAAACCTATACTTTGTTTCGGTGGCGTTCCAAATTCAAATGCATGTAACAGTGAGAAACGCACTGTCTTGGCGAAAGAAAGCGTTTTTGTACAACTTCATATAAATAGCTGTAACTTTTGATAGAAGGCTCGGATACACATGTTTATGGCTTTATCTTATAGAACTCAAGGTCCCCATGCTGGGAAAACAGGTTTTGCAGCTGTTTGAGCTAAGATTTCAAAGTTATTCACATAATGAAAACCTATACTTTGTTTCGGTCGAGTTCCCCATTCAAATGCATGTAACAGTGAGAAACGCACTGTCTTGGCGAAAGAAAGCGTTTTTGTACAACTTCATATAAATAGCTGTAACTTTTGATAGAAGACTCAGACAAACATGTTTATGGCTTTATCTTATAGAACTCAAGGTCCCCATGCTGGGAAACCAGGTTTTGCAGCTGTTTGAGCTAAGATTTCAAAGTTATTCACATAATGAAAACCTATACTTTGTTTCGGTCGAGTTCCCCATTCAAATGCATGTAACAGTGAGAAACG
Organism: Rhamphochromis longiceps; assembly: GCF_057381845.1. NCBI lineage: Eukaryota > Metazoa > Chordata > Actinopteri > Cichliformes > Cichlidae > Rhamphochromis > Rhamphochromis longiceps. Next base: position 5,936,357 of record NC_140567.1, read on the forward strand.
CACTGTCTTGGCGAAAGAAAGCGTTTTTGTACAACTTCATATAAATAGCTGTAACTTTTGATAGAAGACTCAGACAAACATGTTTATGGCTTTATCTTATAGAAATCAAGGTCCCCGTGCTGGCAAAACAGGTTTTGCAGCTGTTTGAGCTAAGATTTCCAAGTTATTCACATAATGAAAACCTATACTTTGTTTCGGTGGAGTTCCCCATTCAAATGCATGTAACAGTGAGAAACGCACTGTCTTGGCGAAAGAAAGCGTTTTTGTACAACTTCATATAAATAGCTGTAACTTTTGATAGAAGACTCAGACAAACATGTTTATGGCTTTATCTTATAGAAATCAAGGTCCCCGTGCTGGCAAAACAGGTTTTGCAGCTGTTTGAGCTAAGATTTCCAAGTTATTCACATAATGAAAACCTATACTTTGTTTCGGTGGAGTTCCCCATTCAAATGCATGTAACAGTGAGAAACGCACTGTCTTGGCGAAAGAAAGCGTTTTTGTACAACTTCATATAAATAGCTGTAACTTTTGATAGAAGACTCGGATACACATGTTTATGGCTTTATCTTATAGAACTCAAGGTCCCCGTGCTGGCAAAACAGGTTTTGCAGCTGTTTGAGCTAAGATTTCAAAGTTATTCACATTATGAAAACCTATACTTTGTTTCGGTGGAGTTCCCCATTCAAATGCATGTAACAGTGAGAAACGCACTGTCTTGGCGAAAGAAAGCGTTTTTGTACAACTTCATATAAATAGCTGTAACTTTTGATAGAAGACTCGGATACACATGTTTATGGCTTTATCTTATAGAACTCAAGGTCCCCGTGCTGGCAAAACAGGCTTTGCAGCTGTTTGAGCTAAGATTTCAAAGTTATTCACATTATGAAAACCTATACTTTGTTTCGGTGGAGTTCCCCATTCAAATGCATGTAACTGTGAGAAACGCACTGTCTTGGCGAAAGAAAGCGTTTTTGTACAACTTCATATAAATAGCTGTAACTTTTGATAGAAGACTCAGACAAACATGTTTATGGCTTTATCTTATAGAACTCAAGGTCCCCGTGCTGGCAAAACAGGTTTTGCAGCTGTTTGAGCTAAGATTTCCAAGTTATTCACATAATGAAAACCTATACTTTGTTTCGGTCGAGTTCCCCATTCAAATGCATGTAACAGTGAGAAACGCACTGTCTTGGCGAAAGAAAGCGTTTTTGTACAACTTCATATAAATAGCTGTAACTTTTGATAGAAGGCTCGGATACACATGTTTATGGCTTTATCTTATAGAACTCAAGGTCCCCGTGCTGGCAGAACAGGCTTTGCAGCTGTTTGAGCTAAGATTTCAAAGTTATTCACATAATGAAAACCTATACTTTGTTTCGGTGGAGTTCCCCATTCAAATGCATGTAACAGTGAGAAACGCACTGTCTTGGCGAAAGAAAGCGTTTTTGTACAACTTCATATAAATAGCTGTAAGCTTTGATAGAAGATCGGATACACATGTTTATGGCTTTATCTTATAGAACTCAAGGTGCCCGTGCTGGGAAAACAGGCTTTGCAGCTGTTTGAGCTAAGATTTCAAAGTTATTCACATTATGAAAACCTATACTTTGTTTCGGTGGAGTTCCCCATTCAAATGCATGTAACAGTGAGAAACGCACTGTCTTGGCGAAAGAAAGCATTTTTGTACAACTTCATATAAATAGCTGTAACTTTTGATAGAAGACTCGGATACACATGTTTATGGCTTTATCTTATAGAACTCAAGGTGCCCGTGCTGGCAAAACAGGTTTTGCAGCTGTTTGAGCTAAGACTTCAAAGTTATTCACATAATGAAAACCTATACTTTGTTTCGGTCGAGTTCCCCATTCAAATGCATGTAACAGTGAGAAACGCACTGTCTTGGCGAAAGAAAGCGTTTTTGTACAACTTCATATAAATAGCTGTAACTTTTGATAGAAGACTCGGATACACATGTTTATGGCTTTATCTTATAGAACTCAAGGTCCCCGTGCTGGCAGAACAGGCTTTGCAGCTGTTTGAGCTAAGATTTCAAAGTTATTCACATAATGAAAACCTATACTTTGTTTCGGTGGAGTTCCCCATTCAAATGCATGTAACAGTGAGAAACGCACTGTCTTGGCGAAAGAAAGCGTTTTTGTACAACTTCATATAAATAGCTGTAAGCTTTGATAGAAGGCTCGGATACACATGTTTATGGCTTTATCTTATAGAACTCAAGGTCCCCGTGCTGGCAAAATAGGTTTTGCAGCTGTTTGAGCTAAGACTTCAAAGTTATTCACATAATGAAAACCTATACTTTGTTTCGGTCGAGTTCCCCATTCAAATGCATGTAACAGTGAGAAACGCACTGTCTTGGCGAAAGAAAGCGTTTTTGTACAACTTCATATAAATAGCTGTAACTTTTGATAGAAGACTCAGACAAACATGTTTATGGCTTTATCTTATAGAACTCAAGGTCCCCGTGCTGGCAAAACAGGTTTTGCAGCTGTTTGAGCTAAGATTTCAAAGTTATTCACATAATGAAAACCTATACTTTGTTTCGGTGGAGTTCCCCATTCAAATGCATGTAACAGTGAGAAACGCACTGTCTTGGCGAAAGAAAGCGTTTTTGTACAACTTCATATAAATAGCTGTAACTTTTGATAGAAGATCGGATACACATGTTTATGGCTTTATCTTATAGAACTCAAGGTCCCCGTGCTGGCAAAACAGGTTTTGCAGCTGTTTGAGCTAAGATTTCAAAGTTATTCACATAATGAAAACCTATACTTTGTTTCGGTCGAGTTCCCCATTCAAATGCATGTAACAGTGAGAAACGCACTGTCTTGGCGAAAGAAAGCGTTTTTGTACAACTTCATATAAATAGCTGTAACTTTTGATAGAAGACTCAGACAAACATGTTTATGGCTTTATCTTATAGAACTCAAGGTCCCCGTGCTGGCAAAACAGGTTTTGCAGCTGTTTGAGCTAAGACTTCAAAGTTATTCACATAATGAAAACCTATACTTTGTTTCGGTGGCGTTCCCCATTCAAATGCATGTAACAGTGAGAAACGCACTGTCTTGGCGAAAGAAAGCGTTTTTGTACAACTTCATATAAATAGCTGTAACTTTTGATAGAAGACTCAGACAAACATGTTTATGGCTTTATCTTATAGAACTCAAGGTCCCCATGCTGGGAAACCAGGTTTTGCAGCTGTTTGAGCTAAGATTTCAAAGTTATTCACATAATGAAAACCTATACTTTGTTTCGGTGGAGTTCCCCATTCAAATGCATGTAACAGTGAGAAACGCACTGTCTTGGCGAAAGAAAGCATTTTTGTACAACTTCATATAAATAGCTGTAACTTTTGATAGAAGACTCGGATACACATGTTTATGGCTTTATCTTATAGAACTCAAGGTGCCCGTGCTGGCAAAACAGGTTTTGCAGCTGTTTGAGCTAAGACTTCAAAGTTATTCACATAATGAAAACCTATACTTTGTTTCGGTCGAGTTCCCCATTCAAATGCATGTAACAGTGAGAAACGCACTGTCTTGGCGAAAGAAAGCGTTTTTGTACAACTTCATATAAATAGCTGTAACTTTTGATAGAAGACTCGGATACACATGTTTATGGCTTTATCTTATAGAACTCAAGGTCCCCGTGCTGGCAGAACAGGCTTTGCAGCTGTTTGAGCTAAGATTTCAAAGTTATTCACATAATGAAAACCTATACTTTGTTTCGGTGGAGTTCCCCATTCAAATGCATGTAACAGTGAGAAACGCACTGTCTTGGCGAAAGAAAGCGTTTTTGTACAACTTCATATAAATAGCTGTAAGCTTTGATAGAAGGCTCGGATACACATGTTTATGGCTTTATCTTATAGAACTCAAGGTCCCCGTGCTGGCAAAATAGGTTTTGCAGCTGTTTGAGCTAAGACTTCAAAGTTATTCACATAATGAAAACCTATACTTTGTTTCGGTCGAGTTCCCCATTCAAATGCATGTAACAGTGAGAAACGCACTGTCTTGGCGAAAGAAAGCGTTTTTGTACAACTTCATATAAATAGCTGTAACTTTTGATAGAAGACTCAGACAAACATGTTTATGGCTTTATCTTATAGAACTCAAGGTCCCCGTGCTGGCAAAACAGGTTTTGCAGCTGTTTGAGCTAAGATTTCAAAGTTATTCACATAATGAAAACCTATACTTTGTTTCGGTGGAGTTCCCCATTCAAATGCATGTAACAGTGAGAAACGCACTGTCTTGGCGAAAGAAAGCGTTTTTGTACAACTTCATATAAATAGCTGTAACTTTTGATAGAAGATCGGATACACATGTTTATGGCTTTATCTTATAGAACTCAAGGTCCCCGTGCTGGCAAAACAGGTTTTGCAGCTGTTTGAGCTAAGATTTCAAAGTTATTCACATAATGAAAACCTATACTTTGTTTCGGTCGAGTTCCCCATTCAAATGCATGTAACAGTGAGAAACGCACTGTCTTGGCGAAAGAAAGCGTTTTTGTACAACTTCATATAAATAGCTGTAACTTTTGATAGAAGACTCAGACAAACATGTTTATGGCTTTATCTTATAGAACTCAAGGTCCCCGTGCTGGCAAAACAGGTTTTGCAGCTGTTTGAGCTAAGACTTCAAAGTTATTCACATAATGAAAACCTATACTTTGTTTCGGTGGCGTTCCCCATTCAAATGCATGTAACAGTGAGAAACGCACTGTCTTGGCGAAAGAAAGCGTTTTTGTACAACTTCATATAAATAGCTGTAACTTTTGATAGAAGACTCAGACAAACATGTTTATGGCTTTATCTTATAGAACTCAAGGTCCCCATGCTGGGAAACCAGGTTTTGCAGCTGTTTGAGCTAAGATTTCAAAGTTATTCACATAATGAAAACCTATACTTTGTTTCGGTGGAGTTCCCCATTCAAATGCATGTAACAGTGAGAAACGCACTGTCTTGGCGAAAGAAAGCGTTTTTGTACAACTTCATATAAATAGCTGTAACTTTTGATAGAAGACTCAGACAAACATGTTTATGGCTTTATCTTATAGAAATCAAGGTCCCCGTGCTGGCAAAACAGGTTTTGCAGCTGTTTGAGCTAAGATTTCCAAGTTATTCACATAATGAAAACCTATACTTTGTTTCGGTGGAGTTCCCCATTCAAATGCATGTAACAGTGAGAAACGCACTGTCTGGGCGAAAGAAAGCGTTTTTGTACAACTTCATATAAATAGCTGTAACTTTTGATAGAAGACTCAGACAAACATGTTTATGGCTTTATCTTATAGAAATCAAGGTCCCCGTGCTGGCAAAACAGGTTTTGCAGCTGTTTGAGCTAAGATTTCCAAGTTATTCACATAATGAAAACCTATACTTTGTTTCGGTGGAGTTCCCCATTCAAATGCATGTAACAGTGAGAAACGCACTGTCTTGGCGAAAGAAAGCGTTTTTGTACAACTTCATATAAATAGCTGTAACTTTTGATAGAAGACTCGGATACACATGTTTATGGCTTTATCTTATAGAACTCAAGGTCCCCGTGCTGGCAAAACAGGTTTTGCAGCTGTTTGAGCTAAGATTTCAAAGTTATTCACATTATGAAAACCTATACTTTGTTTCGGTGGAGTTCCCCATTCAAATGCATGTAACAGTGAGAAACGCACTGTCTTGGCGAAAGAAAGCGTTTTTGTACAACTTCATATAAATAGCTGTAACTTTTGATAGAAGACTCGGATACACATGTTTATGGCTTTATCTTATAGAACTCAAGGTCCCCGTGCTGGCAAAACAGGCTTTGCAGCTGTTTGAGCTAAGATTTCAAAGTTATTCACATTATGAAAACCTATACTTTGTTTCGGTGGAGTTCCCCATTCAAATGCATGTAACTGTGAGAAACGCACTGTCTTGGCGAAAGAAAGCGTTTTTGTACAACTTCATATAAATAGCTGTAACTTTTGATAGAAGACTCAGACAAACATGTTTATGGCTTTATCTTATAGAACTCAAGGTCCCCGTGCTGGCAAAATAGGTTTTGCAGCTGTTTGAGCTAAGACTTCAAAGTTATTCACATAATGAAAACCTATACTTTGTTTCGGTCGAGTTCCCCATTCATGTAACAGTGAGAAACGCACTGTCTTGGCGAAAGAAAGCGTTTTTGTACAACTTCATATAAATAGCTGTAACTTTTGATAGAAGGCTCGGATACACATGTTTATGGCTTTATCTTATAGAACTCAAGGTCCCCGTGCTGGCAAAATAGGTTTTGCAGCTGTTTGAGCTAAGACTTCAAAGTTATTCACATAATGAAAACCTATACTTTGTTTCGGTCGAGTTCCCCATTCAAATGCATGTAACAGTGAGAAACGCACTGTCTTGGCGAAAGAAAGCGTTTTTGTACAACTTCATATAAATAGCTGTAACTTTTGATAGAAGATCGGATACACATGTTTATGGCTTTATCTTATAGAACTCAAGGTCCCCGTGCTGGCAAAACAGGTTTTGCAGCTGTTTGAGCTAAGACTTCAAAGTTATTCACATAATGAAAACCTATACTTTGTTTCGGTGGAGTTCCCCATTCAAATGCATGTAACAGTGAGAAACGCACTGTCTTGGCGAAAGAAAGCGTTTTTGTACAACTTCATATAAATAGCTGTAACTTTTGATAGAAGACTCGGATACACATGTTTATGGCTTTATCTTATAGAACTCAAGGTCCCCGTGCTGGCAAAACAGGTTTTGCAGCTGTTTGAGCTAAGATTTCAAAGTTATTCACATAATGAAAACCTATACTTTGTTTCGGTGGAGTTCCCCATTCAAATGCATGTAACAGTGAGAAACGCACTGTCTTGGCGAAAGAAAGCGTTTTTGTACAACTTCATATAAATAGCTGTAACTTTTGATAGAAGACTCGGATACACATGTTTATGGCTTTATCTTATAGAACTCAATATCCCCGTGCTGGGAAAACAGGTTTTGCAGCTGTTTGAGCTAAGATTTCAAAGTTATTCACATTATGAAAACCTATACTTTGTTTCGGTCGAGTTCCCCATTCAAATGCATGTAACAGTGAGAAACGCACTGTCTTGGCGAAAGAAAGCGTTTTTGTACAACTTCATATAAATAGCTGTAACTTTTGATAGAAGGCTCGGATACACATGTTTATGGCTTTATCTTATAGAACTCAAGGTCCCCGTGCTGGCAGAACAGGCTTTGCAGCTGTTTGAGCTAAGATTTCAAAGTTATTCACATAATGAAAACCTATACTTTGTTTCGGTGGAGTTCCCCATTCAAATGCATGTAACAGTGAGAAACGCACTGTCTTGGCGAAAGAAAGCATTTTTGTACAACTTCATATAAATAGCTGTAACTTTTGATAGAAGACTCAGAAACACATGTTTATGGCTTTATCTTATAGAACTCAAGGTCCCCGTGCTGGCAAAATAGGTTTTGCAGCTGTTTGAGCTAAGACTTCAAAGTTATTCACATAATGAAAACCTATACTTTGTTTCGGTCGAGTTCCCCATTCAAATGCATGTAACAGTGAGAAACGCACTGTCTTGGCGAAAGAAAGCGTTTTTGTACAACTTCATATAAATAGCTGTAACTTTTGATAGAAGACTCAGATAAACATGTTTATGGCTTTATCTTATAGAACTCAAGGTCCCCGTGCTGGCAAAACAGGTTTTGCAGCTATTTGAGCTAAGATTTCAAAGTTATTCACATAATGAAAACCTATACTTTGTTTCGGTCGAGTTCCCCATTCAAATGCATGTAACAGTGAGAAACGCACTGTCTTGGCGAAAGAAAGCGTTTTTGTACAACTTCATATAAATAGCTGTAACTTTTGATAGAAGACTCAGACAAACATGTTTATGGCTTTATCTTATAGAACTCAAGGTCCCCGTGCTGGCAAAACAGGTTTTGCAGCTATTTGAGCTAAGATTTCAAAGTTATTCACATAATGAAAACCTATACTTTGTTTCGGTCGAGTTCCCCATTCAAATGCATGTAACAGTGAGAAACGCACTGTCTTGGCGAAAGAAAGCGTTTTTGTACAACTTCATATAAATAGCTGTAACTTTTGATAGAAGGCTCGGATACACATGTTTATGGCTTTATCTTATAGAACTCAAGGTCCCCGTGCTGGGAAAACAGGCTTTGCAGCTGTTTGAGCTAAGATTTCAAAGTTATTCACATAATGAAAACCTATACTTTGTTTCGGTGGAGTTCCCCATTCAAATGCATGTAACAGTGAGAAACGCACTGTCTTGGCGAAAGAAAGCGTTTTTGTACAACTTCATATAAATAGCTGTAACTTTTGATAGAAGACTCGGATACACATGTTTATGGCTTTATCTTATAGAACTCAAGGTCCCCGTGCTGGGAAAACAGGTTTTGCAGCTGTTTGAGCTAAGATTTCAAAGTTATTCACATAATGAAAACCTATACTTTGTTTCGGTGGAGTTCCCCATTCAAATGCATGTAACAGTGAGAAACGCACTGTCTTGGCGAAAGAAAGCGTTTTTGTACAACTTCATATAAATAGCTGTAACTTTTGATAGAAGACTCAGACAAACATGTTTATGGCTTTATCTTATAGAAATCAAGGTCCCCGTGCTGGCAAAACAGGTTTTGCAGCTGTTTGAGCTAAGATTTCCAAGTTATTCACATAATGAAAACCTATACTTTGTTTCGGTGGAGTTCCCCATTCAAATGCATGTAACAGTGAGAAACGCACTGTCTTGGCGAAAGAAAGCGTTTTTGTACAACTTCATATAAATAGCTGTAACTTTTGATAGAAGACTCGGATACACATGTTTATGGCTTTATCTTATAGAACTCAAGGTCCCCGTGCTGGCAAAACAGGTTTTGCAGCTGTTTGAGCTAAGATTTCCAAGTTATTCACATAATGAAAACCTATACTTTGTTTCGGTGGAGTTCCCCATTCAAATGCATGTAACAGTGAGAAACGCACTGTCTTGGCGAAAGAAAGCGTTTTTGTACAACTTCATATAAATAGCTGTAACTTTTGATAGAAGACTCGGATACACATGTTTATGGCTTTATCTTATAGAACTCAAGGTCCCCGTGCTGGGAAAACAGGTTTTGCAGCTGTTTGAGCTAAGATTTCAAAGTTATTCACATAATGAAAACCTATACTTTGTTTCGGTCGAGTTCCCCATTCAAATGCATGTAACAGTGAGAAACGCACTGTCTTGGCGAAAGAAAGCGTTTTTGTACAACTTCATATAAATAGCTGTAAGCTTTGATAGAAGATCGGATACACATGTTTATGGCTTTATCTTATAGAACTCAAGGTGCCCGTGCTGGGAAAACAGGCTTTGCAGCTGTTTGAGCTAAGATTTCCAAGTTATTCACATAATGAAAACCTATACTTTGTTTCGGTGGAGTTCCCCATTCAAATGCATGTAACAGTGAGAAACGCACTGTCTTGGCGAAAGAAAGCGTTTTTGTACAACTTCATATAAATAGCTGTAACTTTTGATAGAAGACTCGGATACACATGTTTATGGGTTTATCTTATAGAACTCAAGGTCCCCGTGCTGGCAAAACAGGCTTTGCAGCTGTTTGAGCTAAGATTTCCAAGTTATTCACATAATGAAAACCTATACTTTGTTTCGGTGGAGTTCCCCATTCAAATGCATGTAACAGTGAGAAACGCACTGTCTTGGCGAAAGAAAGCATTTTTGTACAACTTCATATAAATAGCTGTAACTTTTGATAGAAGACTCAGACAAACATGTTTATGGCTTTATCTTATAGAACTCAAGGTCCCCGTGCTGGCAAAACAGGTTTTGCAGCTGTTTGAGCTAAGATTTCAAAGTTATTCACATAATGAAAACCTATACTTTGTTTCGGTCGAGTTCCCATTCAAATGCATGTAACAGTGAGAAACGCACTGTCTTGGCGAAAGAAAGCGTTTTTGTACAACTTCATATAAATAGCTGTAACTTTTGATAGAAGACTCGGATACACATGTTTATGGCTTTATCTTATAGAACTCAAGGTCCCCATGCTGGGAAAACAGGTTTTGCAGCTGTTTGAGCTAAGATTTCAAAGTTATTCACATAATGAAAACCTATACTTTGTTTCGGTCGAGTTCCCCATTCAAATGCATGTAACAGTGAGAAACGCACTGTCTTGGCGAAAGAAAGCGTTTTTGTACAACTTCATATAAATAGCTGTAACTTTTGATAGAAGGCTCGGATACACATATTTATGGCTTTATCTTATAGAACTCAAGGTCCCCGTGCTGGCAGAACAGGTTTTGCAGCTGTTTGAGCTAAGATTTCAAAGTTATTCACATAATGAAAACCTATACTTTGTTTCGGTGGAGTTCCCCATTCAAATGCATGTAACAGTGAGAAACGCACTGTCTTGGCGAAAGAAAGCGTTTTTGTACAACTTCATATAAATAGCTGTAACTTTTGATAGAAGACTCAGACAAACATGTTTATGGCTTTATCTTATAGAACTCAAGGTCCCCGTGCTGGCAAAATAGGTTTTGCAGCTGTTTGAGCTAAGACTTCAAAGTTATTCACATAATGAAAACCTATACTTTGTTTCGGTGGAGTTCCCCATTCAAATGCATGTAACAGTGAGAAACGCACTGTCTTGGCGAAAGAAAGCATTTTTGTACAACTTCATATAAATAGCTGTAACTTTTGATAGAAGACTCAGACAAACATGTTTATGGCTTTATCTTATAGAACTCAAGGTCCCCGTGCTGGCAAAACAGGTTTTGCAGCTGTTTGAGCTAAGACTTCAAAGTTATTCACATAATGAAAACCTATACTTTGTTTCGGTCGAGTTCCCATTCAAATGCATGTAACAGTGAGAAACGCACTGTCTTGGCGAAAGAAAGCGTTTTTGTACAACTTCATATAAATAGCTGTAACTTTTGATAGAAGACTCGGATACACATGTTTATGGCTTTATCTTATAGAACTCAAGGTCCCCATGCTGGGAAAACAGGTTTTGCAGCTGTTTGAGCTAAGATTTCAAAGTTATTCACATAATGAAAACCTATACTTTGTTTCGGTCGAGTTCCCCATTCAAATGCATGTAACAGTGAGAAACGCACTGTCTTGGCGAAAGAAAGCGTTTTTGTACAACTTCATATAAATAGCTGTAACTTTTGATAGAAGGCTCGGATACACATATTTATGGCTTTATCTTATAGAACTCAAGGTCCCCGTGCTGGCAGAACAGGTTTTGCAGCTGTTTGAGCTAAGATTTCAAAGTTATTCACATAATGAAAACCTATACTTTGTTTCGGTGGAGTTCCCCATTCAAATGCATGTAACAGTGAGAAACGCACTGTCTTGGCGAAAGAAAGCGTTTTTGTACAACTTCATATAAATAGCTGTAACTTTTGATAGAAGACTCAGACAAACATGTTTATGGCTTTATCTTATAGAAATCAAGGTCCCCGTGCTGGCAAAACAGGTTTTGCAGCTGTTTGAGCTAAGATTTCCAAGTTATTCACATAATGAAAACCTATACTTTGTTTCGGTGGAGTTCCCCATTCAAATGCATGTAACAGTGAGAAACGCACTGTCTTGGCGAAAGAAAGCGTTTTTGTACAACTTCATATAAATAGCTGTAACTTTTGATAGAAGACTCGGATACACATGTTTATGGCTTTATCTTATAGAACTCAAGGTCCCCGTGCTGGCAAAACAGGTTTTGCAGCTGTTTGAGCTAAGATTTCCAAGTTATTCACATAATGAAAACCTATACTTTGTTTCGGTGGAGTTCCCCATTCAAATGCATGTAACAGTGAGAAACGCACTGTCTTGGCGAAAGAAAGCGTTTTTGTACAACTTCATATAAATAGCTGTAACTTTTGATAGAAGACTCGGATACACATGTTTATGGCTTTATCTTATAGAACTCAAGGTCCCCGTGCTGGGAAAACAGGTTTTGCAGCTGTTTGAGCTAAGATTTCAAAGTTATTCACATAATGAAAACCTATACTTTGTTTCGGTCGAGTTCCCCATTCAAATGCATGTAACAGTGAGAAACGCACTGTCTTGGCGAAAGAAAGCGTTTTTGTACAACTTCATATAAATAGCTGTAAGCTTTGATAGAAGATCGGATACACATGTTTATGGCTTTATCTTATAGAACTCAAGGTGCCCGTGCTGGGAAAACAGGCTTTGCAGCTGTTTGAGCTAAGATTTCCAAGTTATTCACATAATGAAAACCTATACTTTGTTTCGGTGGAGTTCCCCATTCAAATGCATGTAACAGTGAGAAACGCACTGTCTTGGCGAAAGAAAGCGTTTTTGTACAACTTCATATAAATAGCTGTAACTTTTGATAGAAGACTCGGATACACATGTTTATGGGTTTATCTTATAGAACTCAAGGTCCCCGTGCTGGCAAAACAGGCTTTGCAGCTGTTTGAGCTAAGATTTCCAAGTTATTCACATAATGAAAACCTATACTTTGTTTCGGTGGAGTTCCCCATTCAAATGCATGTAACAGTGAGAAACGCACTGTCTTGGCGAAAGAAAGCATTTTTGTACAACTTCATATAAATAGCTGTAACTTTTGATAGAAGACTCAGACAAACATGTTTATGGCTTTATCTTATAGAACTCAAGGTCCCCGTGCTGGCAAAACAGGTTTTGCAGCTGTTTGAGCTAAGATTTCAAAGTTATTCACATAATGAAAACCTATACTTTGTTTCGGTCGAGTTCCCATTCAAATGCATGTAACAGTGAGAAACGCACTGTCTTGGCGAAAGAAAGCGTTTTTGTACAACTTCATATAAATAGCTGTAACTTTTGATAGAAGACTCGGATACACATGTTTATGGCTTTATCTTATAGAACTCAAGGTCCCCATGCTGGGAAAACAGGTTTTGCAGCTGTTTGAGCTAAGATTTCAAAGTTATTCACATAATGAAAACCTATACTTTGTTTCGGTCGAGTTCCCCATTCAAATGCATGTAACAGTGAGAAACGCACTGTCTTGGCGAAAGAAAGCGTTTTTGTACAACTTCATATAAATAGCTGTAACTTTTGATAGAAGGCTCGGATACACATATTTATGGCTTTATCTTATAGAACTCAAGGTCCCCGTGCTGGCAGAACAGGTTTTGCAGCTGTTTGAGCTAAGATTTCAAAGTTATTCACATAATGAAAACCTATACTTTGTTTCGGTGGAGTTCCCCATTCAAATGCATGTAACAGTGAGAAACGCACTGTCTTGGCGAAAGAAAGCGTTTTTGTACAACTTCATATAAATAGCTGTAACTTTTGATAGAAGACTCAGACAAACATGTTTATGGCTTTATCTTATAGAACTCAAGGTCCCCGTGCTGGCAAAATAGGTTTTGCAGCTGTTTGAGCTAAGACTTCAAAGTTATTCACATAATGAAAACCTATACTTTGTTTCGGTGGAGTTCCCCATTCAAATGCATGTAACAGTGAGAAACGCACTGTCTTGGCGAAAGAAAGCATTTTTGTACAACTTCATATAAATAGCTGTAACTTTTGATAGAAGACTCAGACAAACATGTTTATGGCTTTATCTTATAGAACTCAAGGTCCCCGTGCTGGCAAAACAGGTTTTGCAGCTGTTTGAGCTAAGACTTCAAAGTTATTCACATAATGAAAACCTATACTTTGTTTCGGTCGAGTTCCCATTCAAATGCATGTAACAGTGAGAAACGCACTGTCTTGGCGAAAGAAAGCGTTTTTGTACAACTTCATATAAATAGCTGTAACTTTTGATAGAAGACTCGGATACACATGTTTATGGCTTTATCTTATAGAACTCAAGGTCCCCATGCTGGGAAAACAGGTTTTGCAGCTGTTTGAGCTAAGATTTCAAAGTTATTCACATAATGAAAACCTATACTTTGTTTCGGTCGAGTTCCCCATTCAAATGCATGTAACAGTGAGAAACGCACTGTCTTGGCGAAAGAAAGCGTTTTTGTACAACTTCATATAAATAGCTGTAACTTTTGATAGAAGGCTCGGATACACATATTTATGGCTTTATCTTATAGAACTCAAGGTCCCCGTGCTGGCAGAACAGGTTTTGCAGCTGTTTGAGCTAAGATTTCAAAGTTATTCACATAATGAAAACCTATACTTTGTTTCGGTGGAGTTCCCCATTCAAATGCATGTAACAGTGAGAAACGCACTGTCTTGGCGAAAGAAAGCGTTTTTGTACAACTTCATATAAATAGCTGTAACTTTTGATAGAAGACTCAGACAAACATGTTTATGGCTTTATCTTATAGAACTCAAGGTCCCCGTGCTGGCAAAATAGGTTTTGCAGCTGTTTGAGCTAAGATTTCCAAGTTATTCACATAATGAAAACCTATACTTTGTTTCGGTCGAGTTCCCCATTCAAATGCATGTAACAGTGAGAAACGCACTGTCTTGGCGAAAGAAAGCGTTTTTGTACAACTTCATATAAATAGCTGTAACTTTTGATAGAAGGCTCGGAAACACATGTTTATGGCTTTATCTTATAGAACTCAAGGTCCCCGTGCTGGGAAAACAGGTTTTGCAGCTGTTTGAGCTAAGACTTCAAAGTTATTCACATAATGAAAACCTATACTTTGTTTCGGTGGAGTTCCCCATTCAAATGCATGTAACAGTGAGAAACGCACTGTCTTGGCGAAAGAAAGCGTTTTTGTACAACTTCATATAAATAGCTGTAACTTTTGATAGAAGGCTCGGATACACATGTTTATGGCTTTATCTTATAGAACTCAAGGTCCCCGTGCTGGCAAAACAGGTTTTGCAGCTGTTTGAGCTAAGATTTCAAAGTTATTCACATAATGAAAACCTATACTTTGTTTCGGTGGAGTTCCCCATTCAAATGCATGTAACAGTGAGAAACGCACTGTCTTGGCGAAAGAAAGCGTTTTTGTACAACTTCATATAAATAGCTGTAACTTTTGATAGAAGACTCAGACAAACATGTTTATGGCTTTATCTTATAGAACTCAAGGTCCCCGTGCTGGGAAAACAGGCTTTGCAGCTGTTTGAGCTAAGATTTCAAAGTTATTCACATTATGAAAACCTATACTTTGTTTCGGTGGAGTTCCCCATTCAAATGCATGTAACTGTGAGAAACGCACTGTCTTGGCGAAAGAAAGCGTTTTTGTACAACTTCATATAAATAGCTGTAACTTTTGATAGAAGACTCAGACAAACATGTTTATGGCTTTATCTTATAGAACTCAAGGTCCCCGTGCTGGCAAAATAGGTTTTGCAGCTGTTTGAGCTAAGACTTCAAAGTTATTCACATAATGAAAACCTATACTTTGTTTCGGTCGAGTTCCCCATTCATGTAACAGTGAGAAACGCACTGTCTTGGCGAAAGAAAGCGTTTTTGTACAACTTCATATAAATAGCTGTAACTTTTGATAGAAGGCTCGGATACACATGTTTATGGCTTTATCTTATAGAACTCAAGGTCCCCGTGCTGGCAAAATAGGTTTTGCAGCTGTTTGAGCTAAGACTTCAAAGTTATTCACATAATGAAAACCTATACTTTGTTTCGGTCGAGTTCCCCATTCAAATGCATGTAACAGTGAGAAACGCACTGTCTTGGCGAAAGAAAGCGTTTTTGTACAACTTCATATAAATAGCTGTAACTTTTGATAGAAGATCGGATACACATGTTTATGGCTTTATCTTATAGAACTCAAGGTCCCCGTGCTGGCAAAACAGGTTTTGCAGCTGTTTGAGCTAAGACTTCAAAGTTATTCACATAATGAAAACCTATACTTTGTTTCGGTGGAGTTCCCCATTCAAATGCATGTAACAGTGAGAAACGCACTGTCTTGGCGAAAGAAAGCGTTTTTGTACAACTTCATATAAATAGCTGTAACTTTTGATAGAAGACTCGGATACACATGTTTATGGCTTTATCTTATAGAACTCAAGGTCCCCGTGCTGGCAAAACAGGTTTTGCAGCTGTTTGAGCTAAGATTTCAAAGTTATTCACATAATGAAAACCTATACTTTGTTTCGGTGGAGTTCCCCATTCAAATGCATGTAACAGTGAGAAACGCACTGTCTTGGCGAAAGAAAGCGTTTTTGTACAACTTCATATAAATAGCTGTAACTTTTGATAGAAGACTCGGATACACATGTTTATGGCTTTATCTTATAGAACTCAATATCCCCGTGCTGGGAAAACAGGTTTTGCAGCTGTTTGAGCTAAGATTTCAAAGTTATTCACATTATGAAAACCTATACTTTGTTTCGGTCGAGTTCCCCATTCAAATGCATGTAACAGTGAGAAACGCACTGTCTTGGCGAAAGAAAGCGTTTTTGTACAACTTCATATAAATAGCTGTAACTTTTGATAGAAGGCTCGGATACACATGTTTATGGCTTTATCTTATAGAACTCAAGGTCCCCGTGCTGGCAGAACAGGCTTTGCAGCTGTTTGAGCTAAGATTTCAAAGTTATTCACATAATGAAAACCTATACTTTGTTTCGGTGGAGTTCCCCATTCAAATGCATGTAACAGTGAGAAACGCACTGTCTTGGCGAAAGAAAGCATTTTTGTACAACTTCATATAAATAGCTGTAACTTTTGATAGAAGACTCAGAAACACATGTTTATGGCTTTATCTTATAGAACTCAAGGTCCCCGTGCTGGCAAAATAGGTTTTGCAGCTGTTTGAGCTAAGACTTCAAAGTTATTCACATAATGAAAACCTATACTTTGTTTCGGTCGAGTTCCCCATTCAAATGCATGTAACAGTGAGAAACGCACTGTCTTGGCGAAAGAAAGCGTTTTTGTACAACTTCATATAAATAGCTGTAACTTTTGATAGAAGACTCAGATAAACATGTTTATGGCTTTATCTTATAGAACTCAAGGTCCCCGTGCTGGCAAAACAGGTTTTGCAGCTATTTGAGCTAAGATTTCAAAGTTATTCACATAATGAAAACCTATACTTTGTTTCGGTCGAGTTCCCCATTCAAATGCATGTAACAGTGAGAAACGCACTGTCTTGGCGAAAGAAAGCGTTTTTGTACAACTTCATATAAATAGCTGTAACTTTTGATAGAAGACTCAGACAAACATGTTTATGGCTTTATCTTATAGAACTCAAGGTCCCCGTGCTGGCAAAACAGGTTTTGCAGCTATTTGAGCTAAGATTTCAAAGTTATTCACATAATGAAAACCTATACTTTGTTTCGGTCGAGTTCCCCATTCAAATGCATGTAACAGTGAGAAACGCACTGTCTTGGCGAAAGAAAGCGTTTTTGTACAACTTCATATAAATAGCTGTAACTTTTGATAGAAGGCTCGGATACACATGTTTATGGCTTTATCTTATAGAACTCAAGGTCCCCGTGCTGGGAAAACAGGCTTTGCAGCTGTTTGAGCTAAGATTTCAAAGTTATTCACATAATGAAAACCTATACTTTGTTTCGGTGGAGTTCCCCATTCAAATGCATGTAACAGTGAGAAACGCACTGTCTTGGCGAAAGAAAGCGTTTTTGTACAACTTCATATAAATAGCTGTAACTTTTGATAGAAGACTCGGATACACATGTTTATGGCTTTATCTTATAGAACTCAAGGTCCCCGTGCTGGGAAAACAGGTTTTGCAGCTGTTTGAGCTAAGATTTCAAAGTTATTCACATAATGAAAACCTATACTTTGTTTCGGTGGAGTTCCCCATTCAAATGCATGTAACAGTGAGAAACGCACTGTCTTGGCGAAAGAAAGCGTTTTTGTACAACTTCATATAAATAGCTGTAACTTTTGATAGAAGACTCAGACAAACATGTTTATGGCTTTATCTTATAGAAATCAAGGTCCCCGTGCTGGCAAAACAGGTTTTGCAGCTGTTTGAGCTAAGATTTCCAAGTTATTCACATAATGAAAACCTATACTTTGTTTCGGTGGAGTTCCCCATTCAAATGCATGTAACAGTGAGAAACGCACTGTCTTGGCGAAAGAAAGCGTTTTTGTACAACTTCATATAAATAGCTGTAACTTTTGATAGAAGACTCGGATACACATGTTTATGGCTTTATCTTATAGAACTCAAGGTCCCCGTGCTGGCAAAACAGGTTTTGCAGCTGTTTGAGCTAAGATTTCCAAGTTATTCACATAATGAAAACCTATACTTTGTTTCGGTGGAGTTCCCCATTCAAATGCATGTAACAGTGAGAAACGCACTGTCTTGGCGAAAGAAAGCGTTTTTGTACAACTTCATATAAATAGCTGTAACTTTTGATAGAAGACTCGGATACACATGTTTATGGCTTTATCTTATAGAACTCAAGGTCCCCGTGCTGGGAAAACAGGTTTTGCAGCTGTTTGAGCTAAGATTTCAAAGTTATTCACATAATGAAAACCTATACTTTGTTTCGGTCGAGTTCCCCATTCAAATGCATGTAACAGTGAGAAACGCACTGTCTTGGCGAAAGAAAGCGTTTTTGTACAACTTCATATAAATAGCTGTAAGCTTTGATAGAAGATCGGATACACATGTTTATGGCTTTATCTTATAGAACTCAAGGTGCCCGTGCTGGGAAAACAGGCTTTGCAGCTGTTTGAGCTAAGATTTCCAAGTTATTCACATAATGAAAACCTATACTTTGTTTCGGTGGAGTTCCCCATTCAAATGCATGTAACAGTGAGAAACGCACTGTCTTGGCGAAAGAAAGCGTTTTTGTACAACTTCATATAAATAGCTGTAACTTTTGATAGAAGACTCGGATACACATGTTTATGGGTTTATCTTATAGAACTCAAGGTCCCCGTGCTGGCAAAACAGGCTTTGCAGCTGTTTGAGCTAAGATTTCCAAGTTATTCACATAATGAAAACCTATACTTTGTTTCGGTGGAGTTCCCCATTCAAATGCATGTAACAGTGAGAAACGCACTGTCTTGGCGAAAGAAAGCATTTTTGTACAACTTCATATAAATAGCTGTAACTTTTGATAGAAGACTCAGACAAACATGTTTATGGCTTTATCTTATAGAACTCAAGGTCCCCGTGCTGGCAAAACAGGTTTTGCAGCTGTTTGAGCTAAGATTTCAAAGTTATTCACATAATGAAAACCTATACTTTGTTTCGGTCGAGTTCCCATTCAAATGCATGTAACAGTGAGAAACGCACTGTCTTGGCGAAAGAAAGCGTTTTTGTACAACTTCATATAAATAGCTGTAACTTTTGATAGAAGACTCGGATACACATGTTTATGGCTTTATCTTATAGAACTCAAGGTCCCCATGCTGGGAAAACAGGTTTTGCAGCTGTTTGAGCTAAGATTTCAAAGTTATTCACATAATGAAAACCTATACTTTGTTTCGGTCGAGTTCCCCATTCAAATGCATGTAACAGTGAGAAACGCACTGTCTTGGCGAAAGAAAGCGTTTTTGTACAACTTCATATAAATAGCTGTAACTTTTGATAGAAGGCTCGGATACACATATTTATGGCTTTATCTTATAGAACTCAAGGTCCCCGTGCTGGCAGAACAGGTTTTGCAGCTGTTTGAGCTAAGATTTCAAAGTTATTCACATAATGAAAACCTATACTTTGTTTCGGTGGAGTTCCCCATTCAAATGCATGTAACAGTGAGAAACGCACTGTCTTGGCGAAAGAAAGCGTTTTTGTACAACTTCATATAAATAGCTGTAACTTTTGATAGAAGACTCAGACAAACATGTTTATGGCTTTATCTTATAGAACTCAAGGTCCCCGTGCTGGCAAAATAGGTTTTGCAGCTGTTTGAGCTAAGACTTCAAAGTTATTCACATAATGAAAACCTATACTTTGTTTCGGTGGAGTTCCCCATTCAAATGCATGTAACAGTGAGAAACGCACTGTCTTGGCGAAAGAAAGCATTTTTGTACAACTTCATATAAATAGCTGTAACTTTTGATAGAAGACTCAGACAAACATGTTTATGGCTTTATCTTATAGAACTCAAGGTCCCCGTGCTGGCAAAACAGGTTTTGCAGCTGTTTGAGCTAAGACTTCAAAGTTATTCACATAATGAAAACCTATACTTTGTTTCGGTCGAGTTCCCATTCAAATGCATGTAACAGTGAGAAACGCACTGTCTTGGCGAAAGAAAGCGTTTTTGTACAACTTCATATAAATAGCTGTAACTTTTGATAGAAGACTCGGATACACATGTTTATGGCTTTATCTTATAGAACTCAAGGTCCCCATGCTGGGAAAACAGGTTTTGCAGCTGTTTGAGCTAAGATTTCAAAGTTATTCACATAATGAAAACCTATACTTTGTTTCGGTCGAGTTCCCCATTCAAATGCATGTAACAGTGAGAAACGCACTGTCTTGGCGAAAGAAAGCGTTTTTGTACAACTTCATATAAATAGCTGTAACTTTTGATAGAAGGCTCGGATACACATATTTATGGCTTTATCTTATAGAACTCAAGGTCCCCGTGCTGGCAGAACAGGTTTTGCAGCTGTTTGAGCTAAGATTTCAAAGTTATTCACATAATGAAAACCTATACTTTGTTTCGGTGGAGTTCCCCATTCAAATGCATGTAACAGTGAGAAACGCACTGTCTTGGCGAAAGAAAGCGTTTTTGTACAACTTCATATAAATAGCTGTAACTTTTGATAGAAGACTCAGACAAACATGTTTATGGCTTTATCTTATAGAAATCAAGGTCCCCGTGCTGGCAAAACAGGTTTTGCAGCTGTTTGAGCTAAGATTTCCAAGTTATTCACATAATGAAAACCTATACTTTGTTTCGGTGGAGTTCCCCATTCAAATGCATGTAACAGTGAGAAACGCACTGTCTTGGCGAAAGAAAGCGTTTTTGTACAACTTCATATAAATAGCTGTAACTTTTGATAGAAGACTCGGATACACATGTTTATGGCTTTATCTTATAGAACTCAAGGTCCCCGTGCTGGCAAAACAGGTTTTGCAGCTGTTTGAGCTAAGATTTCCAAGTTATTCACATAATGAAAACCTATACTTTGTTTCGGTGGAGTTCCCCATTCAAATGCATGTAACAGTGAGAAACGCACTGTCTTGGCGAAAGAAAGCGTTTTTGTACAACTTCATATAAATAGCTGTAACTTTTGATAGAAGACTCGGATACACATGTTTATGGCTTTATCTTATAGAACTCAAGGTCCCCGTGCTGGGAAAACAGGTTTTGCAGCTGTTTGAGCTAAGATTTCAAAGTTATTCACATAATGAAAACCTATACTTTGTTTCGGTCGAGTTCCCCATTCAAATGCATGTAACAGTGAGAAACGCACTGTCTTGGCGAAAGAAAGCGTTTTTGTACAACTTCATATAAATAGCTGTAAGCTTTGATAGAAGATCGGATACACATGTTTATGGCTTTATCTTATAGAACTCAAGGTGCCCGTGCTGGGAAAACAGGCTTTGCAGCTGTTTGAGCTAAGATTTCCAAGTTATTCACATAATGAAAACCTATACTTTGTTTCGGTGGAGTTCCCCATTCAAATGCATGTAACAGTGAGAAACGCACTGTCTTGGCGAAAGAAAGCGTTTTTGTACAACTTCATATAAATAGCTGTAACTTTTGATAGAAGACTCGGATACACATGTTTATGGGTTTATCTTATAGAACTCAAGGTCCCCGTGCTGGCAAAACAGGCTTTGCAGCTGTTTGAGCTAAGATTTCCAAGTTATTCACATAATGAAAACCTATACTTTGTTTCGGTGGAGTTCCCCATTCAAATGCATGTAACAGTGAGAAACGCACTGTCTTGGCGAAAGAAAGCATTTTTGTACAACTTCATATAAATAGCTGTAACTTTTGATAGAAGACTCAGACAAACATGTTTATGGCTTTATCTTATAGAACTCAAGGTCCCCGTGCTGGCAAAACAGGTTTTGCAGCTGTTTGAGCTAAGATTTCAAAGTTATTCACATAATGAAAACCTATACTTTGTTTCGGTCGAGTTCCCATTCAAATGCATGTAACAGTGAGAAACGCACTGTCTTGGCGAAAGAAAGCGTTTTTGTACAACTTCATATAAATAGCTGTAACTTTTGATAGAAGACTCGGATACACATGTTTATGGCTTTATCTTATAGAACTCAAGGTCCCCATGCTGGGAAAACAGGTTTTGCAGCTGTTTGAGCTAAGATTTCAAAGTTATTCACATAATGAAAACCTATACTTTGTTTCGGTCGAGTTCCCCATTCAAATGCATGTAACAGTGAGAAACGCACTGTCTTGGCGAAAGAAAGCGTTTTTGTACAACTTCATATAAATAGCTGTAACTTTTGATAGAAGGCTCGGATACACATATTTATGGCTTTATCTTATAGAACTCAAGGTCCCCGTGCTGGCAGAACAGGTTTTGCAGCTGTTTGAGCTAAGATTTCAAAGTTATTCACATAATGAAAACCTATACTTTGTTTCGGTGGAGTTCCCCATTCAAATGCATGTAACAGTGAGAAACGCACTGTCTTGGCGAAAGAAAGCGTTTTTGTACAACTTCATATAAATAGCTGTAACTTTTGATAGAAGACTCAGACAAACATGTTTATGGCTTTATCTTATAGAACTCAAGGTCCCCGTGCTGGCAAAATAGGTTTTGCAGCTGTTTGAGCTAAGACTTCAAAGTTATTCACATAATGAAAACCTATACTTTGTTTCGGTGGAGTTCCCCATTCAAATGCATGTAACAGTGAGAAACGCACTGTCTTGGCGAAAGAAAGCATTTTTGTACAACTTCATATAAATAGCTGTAACTTTTGATAGAAGACTCAGACAAACATGTTTATGGCTTTATCTTATAGAACTCAAGGTCCCCGTGCTGGCAAAACAGGTTTTGCAGCTGTTTGAGCTAAGACTTCAAAGTTATTCACATAATGAAAACCTATACTTTGTTTCGGTCGAGTTCCCATTCAAATGCATGTAACAGTGAGAAACGCACTGTCTTGGCGAAAGAAAGCGTTTTTGTACAACTTCATATAAATAGCTGTAACTTTTGATAGAAGACTCGGATACACATGTTTATGGCTTTATCTTATAGAACTCAAGGTCCCCATGCTGGGAAAACAGGTTTTGCAGCTGTTTGAGCTAAGATTTCAAAGTTATTCACATAATGAAAACCTATACTTTGTTTCGGTCGAGTTCCCCATTCAAATGCATGTAACAGTGAGAAACGCACTGTCTTGGCGAAAGAAAGCGTTTTTGTACAACTTCATATAAATAGCTGTAACTTTTGATAGAAGGCTCGGATACACATATTTATGGCTTTATCTTATAGAACTCAAGGTCCCCGTGCTGGCAGAACAGGTTTTGCAGCTGTTTGAGCTAAGATTTCAAAGTTATTCACATAATGAAAACCTATACTTTGTTTCGGTGGAGTTCCCCATTCAAATGCATGTAACAGTGAGAAACGCACTGTCTTGGCGAAAGAAAGCGTTTTTGTACAACTTCATATAAATAGCTGTAACTTTTGATAGAAGACTCAGACAAACATGTTTATGGCTTTATCTTATAGAACTCAAGGTCCCCGTGCTGGCAAAATAGGTTTTGCAGCTGTTTGAGCTAAGATTTCCAAGTTATTCACATAATGAAAACCTATACTTTGTTTCGGTCGAGTTCCCCATTCAAATGCATGTAACAGTGAGAAACGCACTGTCTTGGCGAAAGAAAGCGTTTTTGTACAACTTCATATAAATAGCTGTAACTTTTGATAGAAGGCTCGGAAACACATGTTTATGGCTTTATCTTATAGAACTCAAGGTCCCCGTGCTGGGAAAACAGGTTTTGCAGCTGTTTGAGCTAAGACTTCAAAGTTATTCACATAATGAAAACCTATACTTTGTTTCGGTGGAGTTCCCCATTCAAATGCATGTAACAGTGAGAAACGCACTGTCTTGGCGAAAGAAAGCGTTTTTGTACAACTTCATATAAATAGCTGTAACTTTTGATAGAAGGCTCGGATACACATGTTTATGGCTTTATCTTATAGAACTCAAGGTCCCCGTGCTGGCAAAACAGGTTTTGCAGCTGTTTGAGCTAAGATTTCAAAGTTATTCACATAATGAAAACCTATACTTTGTTTCGGTGGAGTTCCCCATTCAAATGCATGTAACAGTGAGAAACGCACTGTCTTGGCGAAAGAAAGCGTTTTTGTACAACTTCATATAAATAGCTGTAACTTTTGATAGAAGACTCAGACAAACATGTTTATGGCTTTATCTTATAGAACTCAAGGTCCCCGTGCTGGGAAAACAGGCTTTGCAGCTGTTTGAGCTAAGATTTCAAAGTTATTCACATTATGAAAACCTATACTTTGTTTCGGTGGAGTTCCCCATTCAAATGCATGTAACAGTGAGAAACGCACTGTCTTGGCGAAAGAAAGCATTTTTGTACAACTTCATATAAATAGCTGTAACTTTTGATAGAAGACTCGGATACACATGTTTATGGCTTTATCTTATAGAACTCAAGGTGCCCGTGCTGGCAAAACAGGTTTTGCAGCTGTTTGAGCTAAGACTTCAAAGTTATTCACATAATGAAAACCTATACTTTGTTTCGGTGGAGTTCCCCATTCAAATGCATGTAACAGTGAGAAACGCACTGTCTTGGCGAAAGAAAGCGTTTTTGTACAACTTCATATAAATAGCTGTAACTTTTGATAGAAGGCTCGGATACACATGTTTATGGCTTTATCTTATAGAACTCAAGGTCCCCGTGCTGGCAAAACAGGTTTTGCAGCTGTTTGAGCTAAGATTTCAAAGTTATTCACATAATGAAAACCTATACTTTGTTTCGGTGGAGTTCCCCATTCAAATGCATGTAACAGTGAGAAACGCACTGTCTTGGCGAAAGAAAGCGTTTTTGTACAACTTCATATAAATAGCTGTAACTTTTGATAGAAGACTCAGACAAACATGTTTATGGCTTTATCTTATAGAACTCAAGGTCCCCGTGCTGGCAAAACAGGTTTTGCAGCTGTTTGAGCTAAGATTTCAAAGTTATTCACATAATGAAAACCTATACTTTGTTTCGGTGGAGTTCCCCATTCAAATGCATGTAACAGTGAGAAACGCACTATCTTGGCGAAAGAAAGCGTTTTTGTACAACTTCATATAAATAGCTGTAACTTTTGATAGAAGGCTCGGAAACACATGTTTATGGCTTTATCTTATAGAACTCAAGGTCCCCGTGCTGGGAAAACAGGTTTTGCAGCTGTTTGAGCTAAGACTTCAAAGTTATTCACATAATGAAAACCTATACTTTGTTTCGGTGGAGTTCCCCATTCAAATGCATGTAACAGTGAGAAACGCACTGTCTTGGCGAAAGAAAGCGTTTTTGTACAACTTCATATAAATAGCTGTAACTTTTGATAGAAAACTCGGATACACATGTTTATGGCTTTATCTTATAGAACTCAAGGTCCCCGTGCTGGCAAAACAGGTTTTGCAGCTGTTTGAGCTAAGATTTCAAAGTTATTCACATAATGAAAACCTATACTTTGTTTCGGTGGAGTTCCCCATTCAAATGCATGTAACAGTGAGAAACGCACTGTCTTGGCGAAAGAAAGCGTTTTTGTACAACTTCATATAAATAGCTGTAACTTTTGATAGAAGGCTCGGAAACACATGTTTATGGCTTTATCTTATAGAACTCAAGGTCCCCGTGCTGGGAAAACAGGTTTTGCAGCTGTTTGAGCTAAGACTTCAAAGTTATTCACATAATGAAAACCTATACTTTGTTTCGGTGGAGTTCCCCATTCAAATGCATGTAACAGTGAGAAACGCACTGTCTTGGCGAAAGAAAGCGTTTTTGTACAACTTCATATAAATAGCTGTAACTTTTGATAGAAGGCTCGGATACACATGTTTATGGCTTTATCTTATAGAACTCAAGATCCCCGTGCTGGCAAAACAGGTTTTGCAGCTGTTTGAGCTAAGATTTCAAAGTTATTCACATAATGAAAACCTATACTTTGTTTCGGTCGAGTTCCCCATTCAAATGCATGTAACAGTGAGAAACGCACTGTCTTGGCGAAAGAAAGCGTTTTTGTACAACTTCATATAAATAGCTGTAACTTTTGATAGAAGGCTCAGATACACATGTTTATGGCTTTATCTTATAGAACTCAAGGTCCCCGTGCTGGCAAAACAGGTTTTGCAGCTGTTTGAGCTAAGACTTCAAAGTTATTCACATAATGAAAACCTATACTTTGTTTCGGTCGAGTTCCCCATTCAAATGCATGTAACAGTGAGAAACGCACTATCTTGGCGAAAGAAAGCGTTTTTGTACAACTTCATATAAATAGCTGTAACTTTTGATAGAAGGCTCAGAAACACATGTTTATGGCTTTATCTTATAGAACTCAAGGTCCCCGTGCTGGCAAAACAGGTTTTGCAGCTGTTTGAGCTAAGATTTCAAAGTTATTCACATAATGAAAACCTATACTTTGTTTCGGTGGAGTTCCCCATTCAAATGCATGTAACAGTGAGAAACGCACTGTCTTGGCGAAAGAAAGCGTTTTTGTACAACTTCATATAAATAGCTGTAACTTTTGATAGAAGACTCGGATACACATGTTTATGGCTTTATCTTATAGAACTCAAGGTCCCCGTGCTGGCAAAACAGGTTTTGCAGCCGTGTGAGCTAAGATTTCAAAGTTATTCACATAATGAAAACCTATACTTTGTTTCGGTGGAGTTCCCCATTCAAATGCATGTAACAGTGAGAAACGCACTATCTTGGCGAAAGAAAGCGTTTTTGTACAACTTCATATAAATAGCTGTAACTTTTGATAGAAGGCTCGGAAACACATGTTTATGGCTTTATCTTATAGAACTCAAGGTCCCCGTGCTGGGAAAACAGGTTTTGCAGCTGTTTGAGCTAAGACTTCAAAGTTATTCACATAATGAAAACCTATACTTTGTTTCGGTGGAGTTCCCCATTCAAATGCATGTAACAGTGAGAAACGCACTGTCTTGGCGAAAGAAAGCGTTTTTGTACAACTTCATATAAATAGCTGTAACTTTTGATAGAAGGCTCGGATACACATGTTTATGGCTTTATCTTATAGAACTCAAGGTCCCCGTGCTGGCAAAACAGGTTTTGCAGCTGTTTGAGCTAAGATTTCAAAGTTATTCACATAATGAAAACCTATACTTTGTTTCGGTGGAGTTCCCCATTCAAATGCATGTAACAGTGAGAAACGCACTGTCTTGGCGAAAGAAAGCGTTTTTGTACAACTTCATATAAATAGCTGTAACTTTTGATAGAAGACTCGGATACACATGTTTATGGCTTTATCTTATAGAACTCAAGGTCCCCGTGCTGGCAAAACAGTCTTTGCAGCTGTTTGAGCTAAGATTTCAAAGTTATTCACATTATGAAAACCTATACTTTGTTTCGGTGGAGTTCCCCATTCAAATGCATGTAACTGTGAGAAACGCACTGTCTTGGCGAAAGAAAGCGTTTTTGTACAACTTCATATAAATAGCTGTAACTTTTGATAGAAGACTCAGACAAACATGTTTATGGCTTTATCTTATAGAACTCAAGGTCCCCGTGCTGGCAAAATAGGTTTTGCAGCTGTTTGAGCTAAGACTTCAAAGTTATTCACATAATGAAAACCTATACTTTGTTTCGGTCGAGTTCCCCATTCAAATGCATGTAACAGTGAGAAACGCACTGTCTTGGCGAAAGAAAGCGTTTTTGTACAACTTCATATAAATAGCTGTAACTTTTGATAGAAGGCTCGGATACACATGTTTATGGCTTTATCTTATAGAACTCAAGGTCCCCGTGCTGGCAAAATAGGTTTTGCAGCTGTTTGAGCTAAGACTTCAAAGTTATTCACATAATGAAAACCTATACTTTGTTTCGGTCGAGTTCCCCATTCAAATGCATGTAACAGTGAGAAACGCACTGTCTTGGCGAAAGAAAGCGTTTTTGTACAACTTCATATAAATAGCTGTAACTTTTGATAGAAGATCGGATACACATGTTTATGGCTTTATCTTATAGAACTCAAGGTCCCCGTGCTGGCAAAACAGGTTTTGCAGCTGTTTGAGCTAAGACTTCAAAGTTATTCACATAATGAAAACCTATACTTTGTTTCGGTGGAGTTCCCCATTCAAATGCATGTAACAGTGAGAAACGCACTGTCTTGGCGAAAGAAAGCGTTTTTGTACAACTTCATATAAATAGCTGTAACTTTTGATAGAAGACTCGGATACACATGTTTATGGCTTTATCTTATAGAACTCAAGGTCCCCGTGCTGGCAAAACAGGTTTTGCAGCTGTTTGAGCTAAGATTTCAAAGTTATTCACATAATGAAAACCTATACTTTGTTTCGGTGGAGTTCCCCATTCAAATGCATGTAACAGTGAGAAACGCACTGTCTTGGCGAAAGAAAGCGTTTTTGTACAACTTCATATAAATAGCTGTAACTTTTGATAGAAGACTCGGATACACATGTTTATGGCTTTATCTTATAGAACTCAATATCCCCGTGCTGGGAAAACAGGTTTTGCAGCTGTTTGAGCTAAGATTTCAAAGTTATTCACATTATGAAAACCTATACTTTGTTTCGGTCGAGTTCCCCATTCAAATGCATGTAACAGTGAGAAACGCACTGTCTTGGCGAAAGAAAGCGTTTTTGTACAACTTCATATAAATAGCTGTAACTTTTGATAGAAGGCTCGGATACACATGTTTATGGCTTTATCTTATAGAACTCAAGGTCCCCGTGCTGGCAGAACAGGCTTTGCAGCTGTTTGAGCTAAGATTTCAAAGTTATTCACATAATGAAAACCTATACTTTGTTTCGGTGGAGTTCCCCATTCAAATGCATGTAACAGTGAGAAACGCACTGTCTTGGCGAAAGAAAGCATTTTTGTACAACTTCATATAAATAGCTGTAACTTTTGATAGAAGACTCAGAAACACATGTTTATGGCTTTATCTTATAGAACTCAAGGTCCCCGTGCTGGCAAAATAGGTTTTGCAGCTGTTTGAGCTAAGACTTCAAAGTTATTCACATAATGAAAACCTATACTTTGTTTCGGTCGAGTTCCCCATTCAAATGCATGTAACAGTGAGAAACGCACTGTCTTGGCGAAAGAAAGCGTTTTTGTACAACTTCATATAAATAGCTGTAACTTTTGATAGAAGACTCAGATAAACATGTTTATGGCTTTATCTTATAGAACTCAAGGTCCCCGTGCTGGCAAAACAGGTTTTGCAGCTATTTGAGCTAAGATTTCAAAGTTATTCACATAATGAAAACCTATACTTTGTTTCGGTCGAGTTCCCCATTCAAATGCATGTAACAGTGAGAAACGCACTGTCTTGGCGAAAGAAAGCGTTTTTGTACAACTTCATATAAATAGCTGTAACTTTTGATAGAAGACTCAGACAAACATGTTTATGGCTTTATCTTATAGAACTCAAGGTCCCCGTGCTGGCAAAACAGGTTTTGCAGCTATTTGAGCTAAGATTTCAAAGTTATTCACATAATGAAAACCTATACTTTGTTTCGGTCGAGTTCCCCATTCAAATGCATGTAACAGTGAGAAACGCACTGTCTTGGCGAAAGAAAGCGTTTTTGTACAACTTCATATAAATAGCTGTAACTTTTGATAGAAGGCTCGGATACACATGTTTATGGCTTTATCTTATAGAACTCAAGGTCCCCGTGCTGGGAAAACAGGCTTTGCAGCTGTTTGAGCTAAGATTTCAAAGTTATTCACATAATGAAAACCTATACTTTGTTTCGGTGGAGTTCCCCATTCAAATGCATGTAACAGTGAGAAACGCACTGTCTTGGCGAAAGAAAGCGTTTTTGTACAACTTCATATAAATAGCTGTAACTTTTGATAGAAGACTCGGATACACATGTTTATGGCTTTATCTTATAGAACTCAAGGTCCCCGTGCTGGGAAAACAGGTTTTGCAGCTGTTTGAGCTAAGATTTCAAAGTTATTCACATAATGAAAACCTATACTTTGTTTCGGTGGAGTTCCCCATTCAAATGCATGTAACAGTGAGAAACGCACTGTCTTGGCGAAAGAAAGCGTTTTTGTACAACTTCATATAAATAGCTGTAACTTTTGATAGAAGACTCAGACAAACATGTTTATGGCTTTATCTTATAGAAATCAAGGTCCCCGTGCTGGCAAAACAGGTTTTGCAGCTGTTTGAGCTAAGATTTCCAAGTTATTCACATAATGAAAACCTATACTTTGTTTCGGTGGAGTTCCCCATTCAAATGCATGTAACAGTGAGAAACGCACTGTCTTGGCGAAAGAAAGCGTTTTTGTACAACTTC
Source organism: Rhamphochromis longiceps (assembly GCF_057381845.1). NCBI lineage: Eukaryota > Metazoa > Chordata > Actinopteri > Cichliformes > Cichlidae > Rhamphochromis > Rhamphochromis longiceps. Next base: position 5,966,701 of record NC_140567.1, read on the forward strand.
ATATAAATAGCTGTAACTTTTGATAGAAGACTCGGATACACATGTTTATGGCTTTATCTTATAGAACTCAAGGTCCCCGTGCTGGCAAAACAGGTTTTGCAGCTGTTTGAGCTAAGATTTCCAAGTTATTCACATAATGAAAACCTATACTTTGTTTCGGTGGAGTTCCCCATTCAAATGCATGTAACAGTGAGAAACGCACTGTCTTGGCGAAAGAAAGCGTTTTTGTACAACTTCATATAAATAGCTGTAACTTTTGATAGAAGACTCGGATACACATGTTTATGGCTTTATCTTATAGAACTCAAGGTCCCCGTGCTGGGAAAACAGGTTTTGCAGCTGTTTGAGCTAAGATTTCAAAGTTATTCACATAATGAAAACCTATACTTTGTTTCGGTCGAGTTCCCCATTCAAATGCATGTAACAGTGAGAAACGCACTGTCTTGGCGAAAGAAAGCGTTTTTGTACAACTTCATATAAATAGCTGTAAGCTTTGATAGAAGATCGGATACACATGTTTATGGCTTTATCTTATAGAACTCAAGGTGCCCGTGCTGGGAAAACAGGCTTTGCAGCTGTTTGAGCTAAGATTTCCAAGTTATTCACATAATGAAAACCTATACTTTGTTTCGGTGGAGTTCCCCATTCAAATGCATGTAACAGTGAGAAACGCACTGTCTTGGCGAAAGAAAGCGTTTTTGTACAACTTCATATAAATAGCTGTAACTTTTGATAGAAGACTCGGATACACATGTTTATGGGTTTATCTTATAGAACTCAAGGTCCCCGTGCTGGCAAAACAGGCTTTGCAGCTGTTTGAGCTAAGATTTCCAAGTTATTCACATAATGAAAACCTATACTTTGTTTCGGTGGAGTTCCCCATTCAAATGCATGTAACAGTGAGAAACGCACTGTCTTGGCGAAAGAAAGCATTTTTGTACAACTTCATATAAATAGCTGTAACTTTTGATAGAAGACTCAGACAAACATGTTTATGGCTTTATCTTATAGAACTCAAGGTCCCCGTGCTGGCAAAACAGGTTTTGCAGCTGTTTGAGCTAAGATTTCAAAGTTATTCACATAATGAAAACCTATACTTTGTTTCGGTCGAGTTCCCATTCAAATGCATGTAACAGTGAGAAACGCACTGTCTTGGCGAAAGAAAGCGTTTTTGTACAACTTCATATAAATAGCTGTAACTTTTGATAGAAGACTCGGATACACATGTTTATGGCTTTATCTTATAGAACTCAAGGTCCCCATGCTGGGAAAACAGGTTTTGCAGCTGTTTGAGCTAAGATTTCAAAGTTATTCACATAATGAAAACCTATACTTTGTTTCGGTCGAGTTCCCCATTCAAATGCATGTAACAGTGAGAAACGCACTGTCTTGGCGAAAGAAAGCGTTTTTGTACAACTTCATATAAATAGCTGTAACTTTTGATAGAAGGCTCGGATACACATATTTATGGCTTTATCTTATAGAACTCAAGGTCCCCGTGCTGGCAGAACAGGTTTTGCAGCTGTTTGAGCTAAGATTTCAAAGTTATTCACATAATGAAAACCTATACTTTGTTTCGGTGGAGTTCCCCATTCAAATGCATGTAACAGTGAGAAACGCACTGTCTTGGCGAAAGAAAGCGTTTTTGTACAACTTCATATAAATAGCTGTAACTTTTGATAGAAGACTCAGACAAACATGTTTATGGCTTTATCTTATAGAACTCAAGGTCCCCGTGCTGGCAAAATAGGTTTTGCAGCTGTTTGAGCTAAGACTTCAAAGTTATTCACATAATGAAAACCTATACTTTGTTTCGGTGGAGTTCCCCATTCAAATGCATGTAACAGTGAGAAACGCACTGTCTTGGCGAAAGAAAGCATTTTTGTACAACTTCATATAAATAGCTGTAACTTTTGATAGAAGACTCAGACAAACATGTTTATGGCTTTATCTTATAGAACTCAAGGTCCCCGTGCTGGCAAAACAGGTTTTGCAGCTGTTTGAGCTAAGACTTCAAAGTTATTCACATAATGAAAACCTATACTTTGTTTCGGTCGAGTTCCCATTCAAATGCATGTAACAGTGAGAAACGCACTGTCTTGGCGAAAGAAAGCGTTTTTGTACAACTTCATATAAATAGCTGTAACTTTTGATAGAAGACTCGGATACACATGTTTATGGCTTTATCTTATAGAACTCAAGGTCCCCATGCTGGGAAAACAGGTTTTGCAGCTGTTTGAGCTAAGATTTCAAAGTTATTCACATAATGAAAACCTATACTTTGTTTCGGTCGAGTTCCCCATTCAAATGCATGTAACAGTGAGAAACGCACTGTCTTGGCGAAAGAAAGCGTTTTTGTACAACTTCATATAAATAGCTGTAACTTTTGATAGAAGGCTCGGATACACATATTTATGGCTTTATCTTATAGAACTCAAGGTCCCCGTGCTGGCAGAACAGGTTTTGCAGCTGTTTGAGCTAAGATTTCAAAGTTATTCACATAATGAAAACCTATACTTTGTTTCGGTGGAGTTCCCCATTCAAATGCATGTAACAGTGAGAAACGCACTGTCTTGGCGAAAGAAAGCGTTTTTGTACAACTTCATATAAATAGCTGTAACTTTTGATAGAAGACTCAGACAAACATGTTTATGGCTTTATCTTATAGAAATCAAGGTCCCCGTGCTGGCAAAACAGGTTTTGCAGCTGTTTGAGCTAAGATTTCCAAGTTATTCACATAATGAAAACCTATACTTTGTTTCGGTGGAGTTCCCCATTCAAATGCATGTAACAGTGAGAAACGCACTGTCTTGGCGAAAGAAAGCGTTTTTGTACAACTTCATATAAATAGCTGTAACTTTTGATAGAAGACTCGGATACACATGTTTATGGCTTTATCTTATAGAACTCAAGGTCCCCGTGCTGGCAAAACAGGTTTTGCAGCTGTTTGAGCTAAGATTTCCAAGTTATTCACATAATGAAAACCTATACTTTGTTTCGGTGGAGTTCCCCATTCAAATGCATGTAACAGTGAGAAACGCACTGTCTTGGCGAAAGAAAGCGTTTTTGTACAACTTCATATAAATAGCTGTAACTTTTGATAGAAGACTCGGATACACATGTTTATGGCTTTATCTTATAGAACTCAAGGTCCCCGTGCTGGGAAAACAGGTTTTGCAGCTGTTTGAGCTAAGATTTCAAAGTTATTCACATAATGAAAACCTATACTTTGTTTCGGTCGAGTTCCCCATTCAAATGCATGTAACAGTGAGAAACGCACTGTCTTGGCGAAAGAAAGCGTTTTTGTACAACTTCATATAAATAGCTGTAAGCTTTGATAGAAGATCGGATACACATGTTTATGGCTTTATCTTATAGAACTCAAGGTGCCCGTGCTGGGAAAACAGGCTTTGCAGCTGTTTGAGCTAAGATTTCCAAGTTATTCACATAATGAAAACCTATACTTTGTTTCGGTGGAGTTCCCCATTCAAATGCATGTAACAGTGAGAAACGCACTGTCTTGGCGAAAGAAAGCGTTTTTGTACAACTTCATATAAATAGCTGTAACTTTTGATAGAAGACTCGGATACACATGTTTATGGGTTTATCTTATAGAACTCAAGGTCCCCGTGCTGGCAAAACAGGCTTTGCAGCTGTTTGAGCTAAGATTTCCAAGTTATTCACATAATGAAAACCTATACTTTGTTTCGGTGGAGTTCCCCATTCAAATGCATGTAACAGTGAGAAACGCACTGTCTTGGCGAAAGAAAGCATTTTTGTACAACTTCATATAAATAGCTGTAACTTTTGATAGAAGACTCAGACAAACATGTTTATGGCTTTATCTTATAGAACTCAAGGTCCCCGTGCTGGCAAAACAGGTTTTGCAGCTGTTTGAGCTAAGATTTCAAAGTTATTCACATAATGAAAACCTATACTTTGTTTCGGTCGAGTTCCCATTCAAATGCATGTAACAGTGAGAAACGCACTGTCTTGGCGAAAGAAAGCGTTTTTGTACAACTTCATATAAATAGCTGTAACTTTTGATAGAAGACTCGGATACACATGTTTATGGCTTTATCTTATAGAACTCAAGGTCCCCATGCTGGGAAAACAGGTTTTGCAGCTGTTTGAGCTAAGATTTCAAAGTTATTCACATAATGAAAACCTATACTTTGTTTCGGTCGAGTTCCCCATTCAAATGCATGTAACAGTGAGAAACGCACTGTCTTGGCGAAAGAAAGCGTTTTTGTACAACTTCATATAAATAGCTGTAACTTTTGATAGAAGGCTCGGATACACATATTTATGGCTTTATCTTATAGAACTCAAGGTCCCCGTGCTGGCAGAACAGGTTTTGCAGCTGTTTGAGCTAAGATTTCAAAGTTATTCACATAATGAAAACCTATACTTTGTTTCGGTGGAGTTCCCCATTCAAATGCATGTAACAGTGAGAAACGCACTGTCTTGGCGAAAGAAAGCGTTTTTGTACAACTTCATATAAATAGCTGTAACTTTTGATAGAAGACTCAGACAAACATGTTTATGGCTTTATCTTATAGAACTCAAGGTCCCCGTGCTGGCAAAATAGGTTTTGCAGCTGTTTGAGCTAAGACTTCAAAGTTATTCACATAATGAAAACCTATACTTTGTTTCGGTGGAGTTCCCCATTCAAATGCATGTAACAGTGAGAAACGCACTGTCTTGGCGAAAGAAAGCATTTTTGTACAACTTCATATAAATAGCTGTAACTTTTGATAGAAGACTCAGACAAACATGTTTATGGCTTTATCTTATAGAACTCAAGGTCCCCGTGCTGGCAAAACAGGTTTTGCAGCTGTTTGAGCTAAGACTTCAAAGTTATTCACATAATGAAAACCTATACTTTGTTTCGGTCGAGTTCCCATTCAAATGCATGTAACAGTGAGAAACGCACTGTCTTGGCGAAAGAAAGCGTTTTTGTACAACTTCATATAAATAGCTGTAACTTTTGATAGAAGACTCGGATACACATGTTTATGGCTTTATCTTATAGAACTCAAGGTCCCCATGCTGGGAAAACAGGTTTTGCAGCTGTTTGAGCTAAGATTTCAAAGTTATTCACATAATGAAAACCTATACTTTGTTTCGGTCGAGTTCCCCATTCAAATGCATGTAACAGTGAGAAACGCACTGTCTTGGCGAAAGAAAGCGTTTTTGTACAACTTCATATAAATAGCTGTAACTTTTGATAGAAGGCTCGGATACACATATTTATGGCTTTATCTTATAGAACTCAAGGTCCCCGTGCTGGCAGAACAGGTTTTGCAGCTGTTTGAGCTAAGATTTCAAAGTTATTCACATAATGAAAACCTATACTTTGTTTCGGTGGAGTTCCCCATTCAAATGCATGTAACAGTGAGAAACGCACTGTCTTGGCGAAAGAAAGCGTTTTTGTACAACTTCATATAAATAGCTGTAACTTTTGATAGAAGACTCAGACAAACATGTTTATGGCTTTATCTTATAGAACTCAAGGTCCCCGTGCTGGCAAAATAGGTTTTGCAGCTGTTTGAGCTAAGATTTCCAAGTTATTCACATAATGAAAACCTATACTTTGTTTCGGTCGAGTTCCCCATTCAAATGCATGTAACAGTGAGAAACGCACTGTCTTGGCGAAAGAAAGCGTTTTTGTACAACTTCATATAAATAGCTGTAACTTTTGATAGAAGGCTCGGAAACACATGTTTATGGCTTTATCTTATAGAACTCAAGGTCCCCGTGCTGGGAAAACAGGTTTTGCAGCTGTTTGAGCTAAGACTTCAAAGTTATTCACATAATGAAAACCTATACTTTGTTTCGGTGGAGTTCCCCATTCAAATGCATGTAACAGTGAGAAACGCACTGTCTTGGCGAAAGAAAGCGTTTTTGTACAACTTCATATAAATAGCTGTAACTTTTGATAGAAGGCTCGGATACACATGTTTATGGCTTTATCTTATAGAACTCAAGGTCCCCGTGCTGGCAAAACAGGTTTTGCAGCTGTTTGAGCTAAGATTTCAAAGTTATTCACATAATGAAAACCTATACTTTGTTTCGGTGGAGTTCCCCATTCAAATGCATGTAACAGTGAGAAACGCACTGTCTTGGCGAAAGAAAGCGTTTTTGTACAACTTCATATAAATAGCTGTAACTTTTGATAGAAGACTCAGACAAACATGTTTATGGCTTTATCTTATAGAACTCAAGGTCCCCGTGCTGGGAAAACAGGCTTTGCAGCTGTTTGAGCTAAGATTTCAAAGTTATTCACATTATGAAAACCTATACTTTGTTTCGGTGGAGTTCCCCATTCAAATGCATGTAACAGTGAGAAACGCACTGTCTTGGCGAAAGAAAGCATTTTTGTACAACTTCATATAAATAGCTGTAACTTTTGATAGAAGACTCGGATACACATGTTTATGGCTTTATCTTATAGAACTCAAGGTGCCCGTGCTGGCAAAACAGGTTTTGCAGCTGTTTGAGCTAAGACTTCAAAGTTATTCACATAATGAAAACCTATACTTTGTTTCGGTCGAGTTCCCCATTCAAATGCATGTAACAGTGAGAAACGCACTGTCTTGGCGAAAGAAAGCGTTTTTGTACAACTTCATATAAATAGCTGTAACTTTTGATAGAAGGCTCGGAAACACATGTTTATGGCTTTATCTTATAGAACTCAAGGTCCCCGTGCTGGGAAAACAGGTTTTGCAGCTGTTTGAGCTAAGACTTCAAAGTTATTCACATAATGAAAACCTATACTTTGTTTCGGTGGAGTTCCCCATTCAAATGCATGTAACAGTGAGAAACGCACTGTCTTGGCGAAAGAAAGCGTTTTTGTACAACTTCATATAAATAGCTGTAACTTTTGATAGAAGGCTCGGATACACATGTTTATGGCTTTATCTTATAGAACTCAAGGTCCCCGTGCTGGCAAAACAGGTTTTGCAGCTGTTTGAGCTAAGATTTCAAAGTTATTCACATAATGAAAACCTATACTTTGTTTCGGTGGAGTTCCCCATTCAAATGCATGTAACAGTGAGAAACGCACTGTCTTGGCGAAAGAAAGCGTTTTTGTACAACTTCATATAAATAGCTGTAACTTTTGATAGAAGACTCAGACAAACATGTTTATGGCTTTATCTTATAGAACTCAAGGTCCCCGTGCTGGCAAAACAGGTTTTGCAGCTGTTTGAGCTAAGATTTCAAAGTTATTCACATAATGAAAACCTATACTTTGTTTCGGTGGAGTTCCCCATTCAAATGCATGTAACAGTGAGAAACGCACTATCTTGGCGAAAGAAAGCGTTTTTGTACAACTTCATATAAATAGCTGTAACTTTTGATAGAAGGCTCGGAAACACATGTTTATGGCTTTATCTTATAGAACTCAAGGTCCCCGTGCTGGGAAAACAGGTTTTGCAGCTGTTTGAGCTAAGACTTCAAAGTTATTCACATAATGAAAACCTATACTTTGTTTCGGTGGAGTTCCCCATTCAAATGCATGTAACAGTGAGAAACGCACTGTCTTGGCGAAAGAAAGCGTTTTTGTACAACTTCATATAAATAGCTGTAACTTTTGATAGAAAACTCGGATACACATGTTTATGGCTTTATCTTATAGAACTCAAGGTCCCCGTGCTGGCAAAACAGGTTTTGCAGCTGTTTGAGCTAAGATTTCAAAGTTATTCACATAATGAAAACCTATACTTTGTTTCGGTGGAGTTCCCCATTCAAATGCATGTAACAGTGAGAAACGCACTGTCTTGGCGAAAGAAAGCGTTTTTGTACAACTTCATATAAATAGCTGTAACTTTTGATAGAAGGCTCGGAAACACATGTTTATGGCTTTATCTTATAGAACTCAAGGTCCCCGTGCTGGGAAAACAGGTTTTGCAGCTGTTTGAGCTAAGACTTCAAAGTTATTCACATAATGAAAACCTATACTTTGTTTCGGTGGAGTTCCCCATTCAAATGCATGTAACAGTGAGAAACGCACTGTCTTGGCGAAAGAAAGCGTTTTTGTACAACTTCATATAAATAGCTGTAACTTTTGATAGAAGGCTCGGATACACATGTTTATGGCTTTATCTTATAGAACTCAAGATCCCCGTGCTGGCAAAACAGGTTTTGCAGCTGTTTGAGCTAAGATTTCAAAGTTATTCACATAATGAAAACCTATACTTTGTTTCGGTCGAGTTCCCCATTCAAATGCATGTAACAGTGAGAAACGCACTGTCTTGGCGAAAGAAAGCGTTTTTGTACAACTTCATATAAATAGCTGTAACTTTTGATAGAAGGCTCAGATACACATGTTTATGGCTTTATCTTATAGAACTCAAGGTCCCCGTGCTGGCAAAACAGGTTTTGCAGCTGTTTGAGCTAAGACTTCAAAGTTATTCACATAATGAAAACCTATACTTTGTTTCGGTCGAGTTCCCCATTCAAATGCATGTAACAGTGAGAAACGCACTATCTTGGCGAAAGAAAGCGTTTTTGTACAACTTCATATAAATAGCTGTAACTTTTGATAGAAGGCTCGGAAACACATGTTTATGGCTTTATCTTATAGAACTCAAGGTCCCCGTGCTGGCAAAACAGGTTTTGCAGCTGTTTGAGCTAAGATTTCAAAGTTATTCACATAATGAAAACCTATACTTTGTTTCGGTGGAGTTCCCCATTCAAATGCATGTAACAGTGAGAAACGCACTGTCTTGGCGAAAGAAAGCGTTTTTGTACAACTTCATATAAATAGCTGTAACTTTTGATAGAAGACTCGGATACACATGTTTATGGCTTTATCTTATAGAACTCAAGGTCCCCGTGCTGGCAAAACAGGTTTTGCAGCCGTTTGAGCTAAGATTTCAAAGTTATTCACATAATGAAAACCTATACTTTGTTTCGGTGGAGTTCCCCATTCAAATGCATGTAACAGTGAGAAACGCACTATCTTGGCGAAAGAAAGCGTTTTTGTACAACTTCATATAAATAGCTGTAACTTTTGATAGAAGGCTCGGAAACACATGTTTATGGCTTTATCTTATAGAACTCAAGGTCCCCGTGCTGGGAAAACAGGTTTTGCAGCTGTTTGAGCTAAGACTTCAAAGTTATTCACATAATGAAAACCTATACTTTGTTTCGGTGGAGTTCCCCATTCAAATGCATGTAACAGTGAGAAACGCACTGTCTTGGCGAAAGAAAGCGTTTTTGTACAACTTCATATAAATAGCTGTAACTTTTGATAGAAGGCTCGGATACACATGTTTATGGCTTTATCTTATAGAACTCAAGGTCCCCGTGCTGGCAAAACAGGTTTTGCAGCTGTTTGAGCTAAGATTTCAAAGTTATTCACATAATGAAAACCTATACTTTGTTTCGGTGGAGTTCCCCATTCAAATGCATGTAACAGTGAGAAACGCACTATCTTGGCGAAAGAAAGCGTTTTTGTACAACTTCATATAAATAGCTGTAACTTTTGATAGAAGACTCAGACAAACATGTTTATGGCTTTATCTTATAGAACTCAAGGTCCCCGTGCTGGCAAAACAGGTTTTGCAGCTGTTTGAGCTAAGATTTCAAAGTTATTCACATAATGAAAACCTATACTTTGTTTCGGTGGAGTTCCCCATTCAAATGCATGTAACAGTGAGAAACGCACTGTCTTGGCGAAAGAAAGCGTTTTTGTACAACTTCATATAAATAGCTGTAACTTTTGATAGAAGACTCAGACAAACATGTTTATGGCTTTATCTTATAGAACTCAAGGTCCCCGTGCTGGCAAAACAGGTTTTGCAGCTGTTTGAGCTAAGATTTCAAAGTTATTCACATAATGAAAACCTATACTTTGTTTCGGTGGAGTTCCCCATTCAAATGCATGTAACAGTGAGAAACGCACTGTCTTGGCGAAAGAAAGCGTTTTTGTACAACTTCATATAAATAGCTGTAACTTTTGATAGAAGGCTCGGATACACATGTTTATGGCTTTATCTTATAGAACTCAAGGTCCCCGTGCTGACAAAACAGGTTTTGCAGCTGTTTGAGCTAAGACTTCAAAGTTATTCACATAATGAAAACCTATACTTTGTTTCGGTCGAGTTCCCCATTCAAATGCATGTAACAGTGAGAAACGCACTGTCTTGGCGAAAGAAAGCGTTTTTGTACAACTTCATATAAATAGCTGTAACTTTTGATAGAAGACTCGGATACACATGTTTATGGCTTTATCTTATAGAACTCAAGGTGACCGTGCTGGGAAAACAGGCTTTGCAGCTGTTTGAGCTAAGATTTCAAAGTTATTCACATAATGAAAACCTATACTTTGTTTCGGTGGAGTTCCCCATTCAAATGCATGTAACAGTGAGAAACGCACTATCTTGGCGAAAGAAAGCGTTTTTGTACAACTTCATATAAATAGCTGTAACTTTTGATAGAAGACTCGGATACACATGTTTATGGCTTTATCTTATAGAACTCAAGGTGCCCGTGCTGGGAAAACAGGCTTTGCAGCTGTTTGAGCTAAGATTTCAAAGTTATTCACATAATGAAAACCTATACTTTGTTTCGGTGGAGTTCCCCATTCAAATGCATGTAACAGTGAGAAACGCACTGTCTTGGCGAAAGAAAGCGTTTTTGTACAACTTCATATAAATAGCTGTACCTTTTGATAGAAGGCTCGGATACACATGTTTATGGCTTTATCTTATAGAACTCAAGGTCCCCGTGCTGGCAAAACAGGTTTTGCAGCTGTTTGAGCTAAGATTTCAAAGTTATTCACATAATGAAAACCTATACTTTGTTTCGGTGGAGTTCCCCATTCAAATGCATGTAACAGTGAGAAACGCACTGTCTTGGCGAAAGAAAGCGTTTTTGTACAACTTCATATAAATAGCTGTAACTTTTGATAGAAGGCTCGGATACACATGTTTATGGCTTTATCTTATAGAACTCAAGGTCCCCGTGCTGGCAAAACAGGTTTTGCAGCTGTTTCAGCTAAGATTTCAAAGTTATTCACATAATGAAAACCTATACTTTGTTTCGGTGGAGTTCCCCATTCAAATGCATGTAACAGTGAGAAACGCACTATCTTGGCGAAAGAAAGCGTTTTTGTACAACTTCATATAAATAGCTGTAACTTTTGATAGAAGGCTCGGAAACACATGTTTATGGCTTTATCTTATAGAACTCAAGGTCCCCGTGCTGGCAAAATAGGTTTTGCAGCTGTTTGAGCTAAGATTTCAAAGTTATTCACATAATGAAAACCTATACTTTGTTTCGGTGGAGTTCCCCATTCAAATGCATGTAACAGTGAGAAACGCACTGTCTTGGCGAAAGAAAGCGTTTTTGTACAACTTCATATAAATAGCTGTAACTTTTGATAGAAGGCTCGGAAACACATGTTTATGGCTTTATCTTATAGAACTCAAGGTCCCCGTGCTGGGAAAACAGGTTTTGCAGCTGTTTGAGCTAAGACTTCAAAGTTATTCACATAATGAAAACCTATACTTTGTTTCGGTGGAGTTCCCCATTCAAATGCATGTAACAGTGAGAAACGCACTGTCTTGGCGAAAGAAAGCGTTTTTGTACAACTTCATATAAATAGCTGTAACTTTTGATAGAAGACTCAGACAAACATGTTTATGGCTTTATCTTATAGAACTCAATATCCCCGTGCTGGGAAAACAGGTTTTGCAGCTGTTTGAGCTAAGACTTCAAAGTTATTCACATAATGAAAACCTATACTTTGTTTCGGTGGAGTTCCCCATTCAAATGCATGTAACAGTGAGAAACGCACTGTCTTGGCGAAAGAAAGCGTTTTTGTACAACTTCATATAAATAGCTGTAACTTTTGATAGAAGGCTCGGATACACATGTTTATGGCTTTATCTTATAGAACTCAAGGTCCCCGTGCTGGCAAAACAGGTTTTGCAGCTGTTTGAGCTAAGATTTCAAAGTTATTCACATAATGAAAACCTATACTTTGTTTCGGTCGAGTTCCCCATTCAAATGCATGTAACAGTGAGAAACGCACTGTCTTGGCGAAAGAAAGCGTTTTTGTACAACTTCATATAAATAGCTGTAACTTTTGATAGAAGGCTCGGAAACACATGTTTATGGCTTTATCTTATAGAACTCAAGGTCCCCGTGCTGGGAAAACAGGTTTTGCAGCTGTTTGAGCTAAGACTTCAAAGTTATTCACATAATGAAAACCTATACTTTGTTTCGGTGGAGTTCCCCATTCAAATGCATGTAACAGTGAGAAACGCACTGTCTTGGCGAAAGAAAGCGTTTTTGTACAACTTCATATAAATAGCTGTAACTTTTGATAGAAGACTCGGATACACATGTTTATGGCTTTATCTTATAGAACTCAAGGTGCCCGTGCTGGGAAAACAGGCTTTGCAGCTGTTTGAGCTAAGATTTCAAAGTTATTCACATAATGAAAACCTATACTTTGTTTCGGTGGAGTTCCCCATTCAAATGCATGTAACAGTGAGAAACGCACTGTCTTGGCGAAAGAAAGCGTTTTTGTACAACTTCATATAAATAGCTGTACCTTTTGATAGAAGGCTCGGATACACATGTTTATGGCTTTATCTTATAGAACTCAAGGTCCCCGTGCTGGCAAAACAGGTTTTGCAGCTGTTTGAGCTAAGATTTCAAAGTTATTCACATAATGAAAACCTATACTTTGTTTCGGTGGAGTTCCCCATTCAAATGCATGTAACAGTGAGAAACGCACTGTCTTGGCGAAAGAAAGCGTTTTTGTACAACTTCATATAAATAGCTGTAACTTTTGATAGAAGGCTCGGATACACATGTTTATGGCTTTATCTTATAGAACTCAAGGTCCCCGTGCTGGCAAAACAGGTTTTGCAGCTGTTTCAGCTAAGATTTCAAAGTTATTCACATAATGAAAACCTATACTTTGTTTCGGTGGAGTTCCCCATTCAAATGCATGTAACAGTGAGAAACGCACTGTCTTGGCGAAAGAAAGCGTTTTTGTACAACTTCATATAAATAGCTGTAACTTTTGATAGAAGGCTCGGAAACACATGTTTATGGCTTTATCTTATAGAACTCAAGGTCCCCGTGCTGGGAAAACAGGTTTTGCAGCTGTTTGAGCTAAGACTTCAAAGTTATTCACATAATGAAAACCTATACTTTGTTTCGGTGGAGTTCCCCATTCAAATGCATGTAACAGTGAGAAACGCACTGTCTTGGCGAAAGAAAGCGTTTTTGTACAACTTCATATAAATAGCTGTAACTTTTGATAGAAGGCTCGGATACACATGTTTATGGCTTTATCTTATAGAACTCAAGGTCCCCGTGCTGGCAAAACAGGTTTTGCAGCTGTTTGAGCTAAGATTTCAAAGTTATTCACATAATGAAAACCTATACTTTGTTTCGGTGGAGTTCCCCATTCAAATGCATGTAACAGTGAGAAACGCACTGTCTTGGCGAAAGAAAGCGTTTTTGTACAACTTCATATAAATAGCTGTAACTTTTGATAGAAGACTCAGACAAACATGTTTATGGCTTTATCTTATAGAACTCAAGGTCCCCGTGCTGGCAAAACAGGTTTTGCAGCTGTTTGAGCTAAGATTTCAAAGTTATTCACATAATGAAAACCTATACTTTGTTTCGGTCGAGTTCCCCATTCAAATGCATGTAACAGTGAGAAACGCACTGTCTTGGCGAAAGAAAGCGTTTTTGTACAACTTCATATAAATAGCTGTAACTTTTGATAGAAGGCTCGGAAACACATGTTTATGGCTTTATCTTATAGAACTCAAGGTCCCCGTGCTGGGAAATCAGGTTTTGCAGCTGTTTGAGCTAAGACTTCAAAGTTATTCACATAATGAAAACCTATACTTTGTTTCGGTGGAGTTCCCCATTCAAATGCATGTAACAGTGAGAAACGCACTGTCTTGGCGAAAGAAAGCGTTTTTGTACAACTTCATATAAATAGCTGTAACTTTTGATAGAAGGCTCGGAAACACATGTTTATGGCTTTATCTTATAGAACTCAAGGTCCCCGTGCTGGGAAAACAGGTTTTGCAGCTGTTTGAGCTAAGACTTCAAAGTTATTCACATAATGAAAACCTATACTTTGTTTCGGTGGAGTTCCCCATTCAAATGCATGTAACAGTGAGAAACGCACTGTCTTGGCGAAAGAAAGCGTTTTTGTACAACTTCATATAAATAGCTGTAACTTTTGATAGAAGGCTCGGATACACATGTTTATGGCTTTATCTTATAGAACTCAAGGTCCCCGTGCTGGCAAAACAGGTTTTGCAGCTGTTTGAGCTAAGATTTCAAAGTTATTCACATAATGAAAACCTATACTTTGTTTCGGTGGAGTTCCCCATTCAAATGCATGTAACAGTGAGAAACGCACTGTCTTGGCGAAAGAAAGCGTTTTTGTACAACTTCATATAAATAGCTGTAACTTTTGATAGAAGGCTCGGAAACACATGTTTATGGCTTTATCTTATAGAACTCAAGGTCCCCGTGCTGGGAAAACAGGTTTTGCAGCTGTTTGAGCTAAGACTTCAAAGTTATTCACATAATGAAAACCTATACTTTGTTTCGGTCGAGTTCCCCATTCAAATGCATGTAACAGTGAGAAACGCACTGTCTTGGCGAAAGAAAGCGTTTTTGTACAACTTCATATAAATAGCTGTAACTTTTGATAGAAGGCTCAGATACACATGTTTATGGCTTTATCTTATAGAACTCAAGGTCCCCGTGCTGGCAAAACAGGTTTTGCAGCTGTTTGAGCTAAGACTTCAAAGTTATTCACATAATGAAAACCTATACTTTGTTTCGGTGGAGTTCCCCATTCAAATGCATGTAACAGTGAGAAACGCACTATCTTGGCGAAAGAAAGCGTTTTTGTACAACTTCATATAAATAGCTGTAACTTTTGATAGAAGGCTCAGATACACATGTTTATGGCTTTATCTTATAGAACTCAAGGTCCCCGTGCTGGCAAAACAGGTTTTGCAGCTGTTTGAGCTAAGACTTCAAAGTTATTCACATAATGAAAACCTATACTTTGTTTCGGTCGAGTTCCCCATTCAAATGCATGTAACAGTGAGAAACGCACTATCTTGGCGAAAGAAAGCGTTTTTGTACAACTTCATATAAATAGCTGTAACTTTTGATAGAAGGCTCGGAAACACATGTTTATGGCTTTATCTTATAGAACTCAAGGTCCCCGTGCTGGCAAAACAGGTTTTGCAGCTGTTTGAGCTAAGATTTCAAAGTTATTCACATAATGAAAACCTATACTTTGTTTCGGTGGAGTTCCCCATTCAAATGCATGTAACAGTGAGAAACGCACTGTCTTGGCGAAAGAAAGCGTTTTTGTACAACTTCATATAAATAGCTGTAACTTTTGATAGAAGACTCGGATACACATGTTTATGGCTTTATCTTATAGAACTCAAGGTCCCCGTGCTGGCAAAACAGGTTTTGCAGCTGTTTGAGCTAAGATTTCAAAGTTATTCACATAATGAAAACCTATACTTTGTTTCGGTGGAGTTCCCCATTCAAATGCATGTAACAGTGAGAAACGCACTATCTTGGCGAAAGAAAGCGTTTTTGTACAACTTCATATAAATAGCTGTAACTTTTGATAGAAGGCTCGGAAACACATGTTTATGGCTTTATCTTATAGAACTCAAGGTCCCCGTGCTGGGAAAACAGGTTTTGCAGCCGTTTGAGCTAAGACTTCAAAGTTATTCACATAATGAAAACCTATACTTTGTTTCGGTGGAGTTCCCCATTCAAATGCATGTAACAGTGAGAAACGCACTGTCTTGGCGAAAGAAAGCGTTTTTGTACAACTTCATATAAATAGCTGTAACTTTTGATAGAAGGCTCGGAAACACATGTTTATGGCTTTATCTTATAGAACTCAAGGTCCCCGTGCTGGGAAAACAGGTTTTGCAGCTGTTTGAGCTAAGACTTCAAAGTTATTCACATAATGAAAACCTATACTTTGTTTCGGTGGAGTTCCCCATTCAAATGCATGTAACAGTGAGAAACGCACTGTCTTGGCGAAAGAAAGCGTTTTTGTACAACTTCATATAAATAGCTGTAACTTTTGATAGAAGGCTCGGATACACATGTTTATGGCTTTATCTTATAGAACTCAAGGTCCCCGTGCTGGGAAAACAGGTTTTGCAGCTGTTTGAGCTAAGACTTCAAAGTTATTCACATAATGAAAACCTATACTTTGTTTCGGTGGAGTTCCCCATTCAAATGCATGTAACAGTGAGAAACGCACTGTCTTGGCGAAAGAAAGCGTTTTTGTACAACTTCATATAAATAGCTGTAACTTTTGATAGAAGGCTCGGATACACATGTTTATGGCTTTATCTTATAGAACTCAAGGTCCCCGTGCTGGCAAAACAGGTTTTGCAGCTGTTTGAGCTAAGATTTCCAAGTTATTCACATAATGAAAACCTATACTTTGTTTCGGTCGAGTTCCCCATTCAAATGCATGTAACAGTGAGAAACGCACTGTCTTGGCGAAAGAAAGCGTTTTTGTACAACTTCATATAAATAGCTGTAACTTTTGATAGAAGGCTCGGAAACACATGTTTATGGCTTTATCTTATAGAACTCAAGGTCCCCGTGCTGGGAAAACAGGTTTTGCAGCTGTTTGAGCTAAGACTTCAAAGTTATTCACATAATGAAAACCTATACTTTGTTTCGGTGGAGTTCCCCATTCAAATGCATGTAACAGTGAGAAACGCACTGTCTTGGCGAAAGAAAGCGTTTTTGTACAACTTCATATAAATAGCTGTAACTTTTGATAGAAGGCTCAGATACACATGTTTATGGCTTTATCTTATAGAACTCAAGGTCCCCGTGCTGGCAAAACAGGTTTTGCAGCTGTTTGAGCTAAGACTTCAAAGTTATTCACATAATGAAAACCTATACTTTGTTTCGGTCGAGTTCCCCATTCAAATGCATGTAACAGTGAGAAACGCACTATCTTGGCGAAAGAAAGCGTTTTTGTACAACTTCATATAAATAGCTGTAACTTTTGATAGAAGGCTCGGATACACATGTTTATGGCTTTATCTTATAGAACTCAAGGTCCCCGTGCTGGCAAAACAGGTTTTGCAGCTGTTTGAGCTAAGACTTCAAAGTTATTCACATAATGAAAACCTATACTTTGTTTCGGTGGAGTTCCCCATTCAAATGCATGTAACAGTGAGAAACGCACTGTCTTGGCGAAAGAAAGCGTTTTTGTACAACTTCATATAAATAGCTGTAACTTTTGATAGAAGGCTCGGATACACATGTTTATGGCTTTATCTTATAGAACTCAAGGTCCCCGTGCTGGCAAAACAGGTTTTGCAGCTGTTTGAGCTAAGATTTCCAAGTTATTCACATAATGAAAACCTATACTTTGTTTCGGTCGAGTTCCCCATTCAAATGCATGTAACAGTGAGAAACGCACTGTCTTGGCGAAAGAAAGCGTTTTTGTACAACTTCATATAAATAGCTGTAACTTTTGATAGAAGGCTCGGAAACACATGTTTATGGCTTTATCTTATAGAACTCAAGGTCCCCGTGCTGGGAAAACAGGTTTTGCAGCTGTTTGAGCTAAGACTTCAAAGTTATTCACATAATGAAAACCTATACTTTGTTTCGGTGGAGTTCCCCATTCAAATGCATGTAACAGTGAGAAACGCACTGTCTTGGCGAAAGAAAGCGTTTTTGTACAACTTCATATAAATAGCTGTAACTTTTGATAGAAGGCTCAGATACACATGTTTATGGCTTTATCTTATAGAACTCAAGGTCCCCGTGCTGGCAAAACAGGTTTTGCAGCTGTTTGAGCTAAGACTTCAAAGTTATTCACATAATGAAAACCTATACTTTGTTTCGGTCGAGTTCCCCATTCAAATGCATGTAACAGTGAGAAACGCACTATCTTGGCGAAAGAAAGCGTTTTTGTACAACTTCATATAAATAGCTGTAACTTTTGATAGAAGGCTCGGAAACACATGTTTATGGCTTTATCTTATAGAACTCAAGGTCCCCGTGCTGGCAAAACAGGTTTTGCAGCTGTTTGAGCTAAGATTTCAAAGTTATTCACATAATGAAAACCTATACTTTGTTTCGGTGGAGTTCCCCATTCAAATGCATGTAACAGTGAGAAACGCACTGTCTTGGCGAAAGAAAGCGTTTTTGTACAACTTCATATAAATAGCTGTAACTTTTGATAGAAGACTCGGATACACATGTTTATGGCTTTATCTTATAGAACTCAAGGTCCCCGTGCTGGCAAAACAGGTTTTGCAGCTGTTTGAGCTAAGATTTCAAAGTTATTCACATAATGAAAACCTATACTTTGTTTCGGTGGAGTTCCCCATTCAAATGCATGTAACAGTGAGAAACGCACTATCTTGGCGAAAGAAAGCGTTTTTGTACAACTTCATATAAATAGCTGTAACTTTTGATAGAAGGCTCGGAAACACATGTTTATGGCTTTATCTTATAGAACTCAAGGTCCCCGTGCTGGGAAAACAGGTTTTGCAGCTGTTTGAGCTAAGACGTCAAAGTTATTCACATAATGAAAACCTATACTTTGTTTCGGTGGAGTTCCCCATTCAAATGCATGTAACAGTGAGAAACGCACTGTCTTGGCGAAAGAAAGCGTTTTTGTACAACTTCATATAAATAGCTGTAACTTTTGATAGAAGGCTCGGATACACATGTTTATGGCTTTATCTTATAGAACTCAAGGTCCCCGTGCTGGCAAAACAGGTTTTGCAGCTGTTTGAGCTAAGATTTCAAAGTTATTCACATAATGAAAACCTATACTTTGTTTCGGTGGAGTTCCCCATTCAAATGCATGTAACAGTGAGAAACGCACTATCTTGGCGAAAGAAAGCGTTTTTGTACAACTTCATATAAATAGCTGTAACTTTTGATAGAAGACTCAGACAAACATGTTTATGGCTTTATCTTATAGAACTCAAGGTCCCCGTGCTGGCAAAACAGGTTTTGCAGCTGTTTGAGCTAAGATTTCAAAGTTATTCACATAATGAAAACCTATACTTTGTTTCGGTGGAGTTCCCCATTCAAATGCATGTAACAGTGAGAAACGCACTGTCTTGGCGAAAGAAAGCGTTTTTGTACAACTTCATATAAATAGCTGTAACTTTTGATAGAAGACTCAGACAAACATGTTTATGGCTTTATCTTATAGAACTCAAGGTCCCCGTGCTGGCAAAACAGGTTTTGCAGCTGTTTGAGCTAAGATTTCAAAGTTATTCACATAATGAAAACCTATACTTTGTTTCGGTGGAGTTCCCCATTCAAATGCATGTAACAGTGAGAAACGCACTATCTTGGCGAAAGAAAGCGTTTTTGTACAACTTCATATAAATAGCTGTAACTTTTGATAGAAGGCTCGGATACACATGTTTATGGCTTTATCTTATAGAACTCAAGGTCCCCGTGCTGGGAAAACAGGTTTTGCAGCTGTTTGAGCTAAGATTTCCAAGTTATTCACATAATGAAAACCTATACTTTGTTTCGGTGGAGTTCCCCATTCAAATGCATGTAACAGTGAGAAACGCACTGTCTTGGCGAAAGAAAGCGTTTTTGTACAACTTCATATAAATAGCTGTAACTTTTGATAGAAGGCTCGGATACACATGTTTATGGCTTTATCTTATAGAACTCAAGGTCCCCGTGCTGGCAAAACAGGTTTTGCAGCTGTTTGAGCTAAGACTTCAAAGTTATTCACATAATGAAAACCTATACTTTGTTTCGGTGGAGTTCCCCATTCAAATGCATGTAACAGTGAGAAACGCACTATCTTGGCGAAAGAAAGCGTTTTTGTACAACTTCATATAAATAGCTGTAACTTTTGATAGAAGACTCAGACAAACATGTTTATGGCTTTATCTTATAGAACTCAAGGTCCCCGTGCTGGCAAAACAGGTTTTGCAGCTGTTTGAGCTAAGATTTCAAAGTTATTCACATAATGAAAACCTATACTTTGTTTCGGTGGAGTTCCCCATTCAAATGCATGTAACAGTGAGAAACGCACTGTCTTGGCGAAAGAAAGCGTTTTTGTACAACTTCATATAAATAGCTGTAACTTTTGATAGAAGGCTCGGATACACATGTTTATGGCTTTATCTTATAGAACTCAAGGTCCCCGTGCTGGCAAAACAGGTTTTGCAGCTGTTTGAGCTAAGATTTCAAAGTTATTCACATAATGAAAACCTATACTTTGTTTCGGTGGAGTTCCCCATTCAAATGCATGTAACAGTGAGAAACGCACTATCTTGGCGAAAGAAAGCGTTTTTGTACAACTTCATATAAATAGCTGTAACTTTTGATAGAAGACTCAGACAAACATGTTTATGGCTTTATCTTATAGAACTCAAGGTCCCCGTGCTGGCAAAACAGGTTTTGCAGCTGTTTGAGCTAAGATTTCAAAGTTATTCACATAATGAAAACCTATACTTTGTTTCGGTGGAGTTCCCCATTCAAATGCATGTAACAGTGAGAAACGCACTGTCTTGGCGAAAGAAAGCGTTTTTGTACAACTTCATATAAATAGCTGTAACTTTTGATAGAAGACTCAGACAAACATGTTTATGGCTTTATCTTATAGAACTCAAGGTCCCCGTGCTGGCAAAACAGGTTTTGCAGCTGTTTGAGCTAAGATTTCAAAGTTATTCACATAATGAAAACCTATACTTTGTTTCGGTGGAGTTCCCCATTCAAATGCATGTAACAGTGAGAAACGCACTATCTTGGCGAAAGAAAGCGTTTTTGTACAACTTCATATAAATAGCTGTAACTTTTGATAGAAGGCTCGGATACACATGTTTATGGCTTTATCTTATAGAACTCAAGGTCCCCGTGCTGGGAAAACAGGTTTTGCAGCTGTTTGAGCTAAGATTTCCAAGTTATTCACATAATGAAAACCTATACTTTGTTTCGGTGGAGTTCCCCATTCAAATGCATGTAACAGTGAGAAACGCACTGTCTTGGCGAAAGAAAGCGTTTTTGTACAACTTCATATAAATAGCTGTAACTTTTGATAGAAGGCTCGGATACACATGTTTATGGCTTTATCTTATAGAACTCAAGGTCCCCGTGCTGGCAAAACAGGTTTTGCAGCTGTTTGAGCTAAGACTTCAAAGTTATTCACATAATGAAAACCTATACTTTGTTTCGGTCGAGTTCCCCATTCAAATGCATGTAACAGTGAGAAACGCACTGTCTTGGCGAAAGAAAGCGTTTTTGTACAACTTCATATAAATAGCTGTAACTTTTGATAGAAGACTCGGATACACATGTTTATGGCTTTATCTTATAGAACTCAAGGTGACCGTGCTGGGAAAACAGGCTTTGCAGCTGTTTGAGCTAAGATTTCAAAGTTATTCACATAATGAAAACCTATACTTTGTTTCGGTGGAGTTCCCCATTCAAATGCATGTAACAGTGAGAAACGCACTATCTTGGCGAAAGAAAGCGTTTTTGTACAACTTCATATAAATAGCTGTAACTTTTGATAGAAGACTCAGACAAACATGTTTATGGCTTTATCTTATAGAACTCAAGGTCCCCGTGCTGGCAAAACAGGTTTTGCAGCTGTTTGAGCTAAGATTTCAAAGTTATTCACATAATGAAAACCTATACTTTGTTTCGGTGGAGTTCCCCATTCAAATGCATGTAACAGTGAGAAACGCACTGTCTTGGCGAAAGAAAGCGTTTTTGTACAACTTCATATAAATAGCTGTAACTTTTGATAGAAGACTCAGACAAACATGTTTATGGCTTTATCTTATAGAACTCAAGGTCCCCGTGCTGGCAAAACAGGTTTTGCAGCTGTTTGAGCTAAGATTTCAAAGTTATTCACATAATGAAAACCTATACTTTGTTTCGGTGGAGTTCCCCATTCAAATGCATGTAACAGTGAGAAACGCACTATCTTGGCGAAAGAAAGCGTTTTTGTACAACTTCATATAAATAGCTGTAACTTTTGATAGAAGACTCGGATACACATGTTTATGGCTTTATCTTATAGAACTCAAGGTCCCCGTGCTGGGAAAACAGGTTTTGCAGCTGTTTGAGCTAAGATTTCCAAGTTATTCACATAATGAAAACCTATACTTTGTTTCGGTGGAGTTCCCCATTCAAATGCATGTAACAGTGAGAAACGCACTGTCTTGGCGAAAGAAAGCGTTTTTGTACAACTTCATATAAATAGCTGTAACTTTTGATAGAAGGCTCGGATACACATGTTTATGGCTTTATCTTATAGAACTCAAGGTCCCCGTGCTGGCAAAACAGGTTTTGCAGCTGTTTGAGCTAAGACTTCAAAGTTATTCACATAATGAAAACCTATACTTTGTTTCGGTCGAGTTCCCCATTCAAATGCATGTAACAGTGAGAAACGCACTGTCTTGGCGAAAGAAAGCGTTTTTGTACAACTTCATATAAATAGCTGTAACTTTTGATAGAAGACTCGGATACACATGTTTATGGCTTTATCTTATAGAACTCAAGGTGACCGTGCTGGGAAAACAGGCTTTGCAGCTGTTTGAGCTAAGATTTCAAAGTTATTCACATAATGAAAACCTATACTTTGTTTCGGTGGAGTTCCCCATTCAAATGCATGTAACAGTGAGAAACGCACTATCTTGGCGAAAGAAAGCGTTTTTGTACAACTTCATATAAATAGCTGTAACTTTTGATAGAAGACTCGGATACACATGTTTATGGCTTTATCTTATAGAACTCAATATCCCCGTGCTGGGCAAACAGGTTTTGCAGCTGTTTGAGCTAAGATTTCAAAGTTATTCACATAATGAAAACCTATACTTTGTTTCGGTGGAGTTCCCCATTCAAATGCATGTAACAGTGAGAAACGCACTATCTTGGCGAAAGAAAGCGTTTTTGTACAACTTCATATAAATAGCTGTAACTTTTGATAGAAGGCTCGGAAACACATGTTTATGGCTTTATCTTATAGAACTCAAGGTCCCTTGTGCTGGGAAAACAGGTTTTGCAGCTGTTTGAGCTAAGACTTCAAAGTTATTCACATAATGAAAACCTATACTTTGTTTCGGTGGAGTTCCCCATTCAAATGCATGTAACAGTGAGAAACGCACTGTCTTGGCGAAAGAAAGCGTTTTTGTACAACTTCATATAAATAGCTGTACCTTTTGATAGAAGGCTCGGATACACATGTTTATGGCTTTATCTTATAGAACTCAAGGTCCCCGTGCTGGCAAAACAGGTTTTGCAGCTGTTTGAGCTAAGATTTCAAAGTTATTCACATAATGAAAACCTATACTTTGTTTCGGTGGAGTTCCCCATTCAAATGCATGTAACAGTGAGAAACGCACTGTCTTGGCGAAAGAAAGCGTTTTTGTACAACTTCATATAAATAGCTGTAACTTTTGATAGAAGACTCAGACAAACATGTTTATGGCTTTATCTTATAGAACTCAAGGTCCCCGTGCTGGCAAAACAGGTTTTGCAGCTGTTTGAGCTAAGATTTCAAAGTTATTCACATAATGAAAACCTATACTTTGTTTCGGTGGAGTTCCCCATTCAAATGCATGTAACAGTGAGAAACGCACTATCTTGGCGAAAGAAAGCGTTTTTGTACAACTTCATATAAATAGCTGTAACTTTTGATAGAAGGCTCGGATACACATGTTTATGGCTTTATCTTATAGAACTCAAGGTCCCCGTGCTGGGAAAACAGGTTTTGCAGCTGTTTGAGCTAAGATTTCCAAGTTATTCACATAATGAAAACCTATACTTTGTTTCGGTGGAGTTCCCCATTCAAATGCATGTAACAGTGAGAAACGCACTGTCTTGGCGAAAGAAAGCGTTTTTGTACAACTTCATATAAATAGCTGTAACTTTTGATAGAAGGCTCGGATACACATGTTTATGGCTTTATCTTATAGAACTCAAGGTCCCCGTGCTGGCAAAACAGGTTTTGCAGCTGTTTGAGCTAAGACTTCAAAGTTATTCACATAATGAAAACCTATACTTTGTTTCGGTCGAGTTCCCCATTCAAATGCATGTAACAGTGAGAAACGCACTGTCTTGGCGAAAGAAAGCGTTTTTGTACAACTTCATATAAATAGCTGTAACTTTTGATAGAAGACTCGGATACACATGTTTATGGCTTTATCTTATAGAACTCAAGGTGACCGTGCTGGGAAAACAGGCTTTGCAGCTGTTTGAGCTAAGATTTCAAAGTTATTCACATAATGAAAACCTATACTTTGTTTCGGTGGAGTTCCCCATTCAAATGCATGTAACAGTGAGAAACGCACTATCTTGGCGAAAGAAAGCGTTTTTGTACAACTTCATATAAATAGCTGTAACTTTTGATAGAAGACTCGGATACACATGTTTATGGCTTTATCTTATAGAACTCAATATCCCCGTGCTGGGAAAACAGGCTTTGCAGCTGTTTGAGCTAAGATTTCAAAGTTATTCACATAATGAAAACCTATACTTTGTTTCGGTGGAGTTCCCCATTCAAATGCATGTAACAGTGAGAAACGCACTATCTTGGCGAAAGAAAGCGTTTTTGTACAACTTCATATAAATAGCTGTAACTTTTGATAGAAGGCTCGGATACACATGTTTATGGCTTTATCTTATAGAACTCAAGGTCCCCGTGCTGGCAAAACAGGTTTTGCAGCTGTTTGAGCTAAGATTTCAAAGTTATTCACATAATGAAAACCTATACTTTGTTTCAGGCGAGTTTCCCATTCAAATGCATGTAACAGTGAGAAACGCACTGTCTTGGCGAAAGAAAGCGTTTTTGTACAACTTCATATAAATAGCTGTACCTTTTGATAGAAGGCTCGGATACACATGTTTATGGCTTTATCTTATAGAACTCAAGGTCCCCGTGCTGGCAAAACAGGTTTTGCAGCTGTTTGAGCTAAGATTTCAAAGTTATTCACATAATGAAAACCTATACTTTGTTTCGGTGGAGTTCCCCATTCAAATGCATGTAACAGTGAGAAACGCACTGTCTTGGCGAAAGAAAGCGTTTTTGTACAACTTCATATAAATAGCTGTAACTTTTGATAGAAGACTCAGACAAACATGTTTATGGCTTTATCTTATAGAACTCAAGGTCCCCGTGCTGGCAAAACAGGTTTTGCAGCTGTTTGAGCTAAGATTTCAAAGTTATTCACATAATGAAAACCTATACTTTGTTTCGGTGGAGTTCCCCATTCAAATGCATGTAACAGTGAGAAACGCACTATCTTGGCGAAAGAAAGCGTTTTTGTACAACTTCATATAAATAGCTGTAACTTTTGATAGAAGGCTCGGATACACATGTTTATGGCTTTATCTTATAGAACTCAAGGTCCCCGTGCTGGGAAAACAGGTTTTGCAGCTGTTTGAGCTAAGATTTCCAAGTTATTCACATAATGAAAACCTATACTTTGTTTCGGTGGAGTTCCCCATTCAAATGCATGTAACAGTGAGAAACGCACTGTCTTGGCGAAAGAAAGCGTTTTTGTACAACTTCATATAAATAGCTGTAACTTTTGATAGAAGGCTCGGATACACATGTTTATGGCTTTATCTTATAGAACTCAAGGTCCCCGTGCTGGCAAAACAGGTTTTGCAGCTGTTTGAGCTAAGACTTCAAAGTTATTCACATAATGAAAACCTATACTTTGTTTCGGTCGAGTTCCCCATTCAAATGCATGTAACAGTGAGAAACGCACTGTCTTGGCGAAAGAAAGCGTTTTTGTACAACTTCATATAAATAGCTGTAACTTTTGATAGAAGACTCGGATACACATGTTTATGGCTTTATCTTATAGAACTCAAGGTGACCGTGCTGGGAAAACAGGCTTTGCAGCTGTTTGAGCTAAGATTTCAAAGTTATTCACATAATGAAAACCTATACTTTGTTTCGGTGGAGTTCCCCATTCAAATGCATGTAACAGTGAGAAACGCACTATCTTGGCGAAAGAAAGCGTTTTTGTACAACTTCATATAAATAGCTGTAACTTTTGATAGAAGACTCGGATACACATGTTTATGGCTTTATCTTATAGAACTCAATATCCCCGTGCTGGGAAAACAGGCTTTGCAGCTGTTTGAGCTAAGATTTCAAAGTTATTCACATAATGAAAACCTATACTTTGTTTCGGTGGAGTTCCCCATTCAAATGCATGTAACAGTGAGAAACGCACTATCTTGGCGAAAGAAAGCGTTTTTGTACAACTTCATATAAATAGCTGTAACTTTTGATAGAAGGCTCGGATACACATGTTTATGGCTTTATCTTATAGAACTCAAGGTCCCCGTGCTGGCAAAACAGGTTTTGCAGCTGTTTGAGCTAAGATTTCAAAGTTATTCACATAATGAAAACCTATACTTTGTTTCGGTGGAGTTCCCCATTCAAATGCATGTAACAGTGAGAAACGCACTATCTTGGCGAAAGAAAGCGTTTTTGTACAACTTCATATAAATAGCTGTAACTTTTGATAGAAGACTCAGACAAACATGTTTATGGCTTTATCTTATAGAACTCAAGGTCCCCGTGCTGGCAAAACAGGTTTTGCAGCTGTTTGAGCTAAGATTTCAAAGTTATTCACATAATGAAAACCTATACTTTGTTTCGGTGGAGTTCCCCATTCAAATGCATGTAACAGTGAGAAACGCACTGTCTTGGCGAAAGAAAGCGTTTTTGTACAACTTCATATAAATAGCTGTAACTTTTGATAGAAGACTCAGACAAACATGTTTATGGCTTTATCTTATAGAACTCAAGGTCCCCGTGCTGGCAAAACAGGTTTTGCAGCTGTTTGAGCTAAGATTTCAAAGTTATTCACATAATGAAAACCTATACTTTGTTTCGGTGGAGTTCCCCATTCAAATGCATGTAACAGTGAGAAACGCACTATCTTGGCGAAAGAAAGCGTTTTTGTACAACTTCATATAAATAGCTGTAACTTTTGATAGAAGGCTCGGATACACATGTTTATGGCTTTATCTTATAGAACTCAAGGTCCCCGTGCTGGGAAAACAGGTTTTGCAGCTGTTTGAGCTAAGATTTCCAAGTTATTCACATAATGAAAACCTATACTTTGTTTCGGTGGAGTTCCCCATTCAAATGCATGTAACAGTGAGAAACGCACTGTCTTGGCGAAAGAAAGCGTTTTTGTACAACTTCATATAAATAGCTGTAACTTTTGATAGAAGGCTCGGATACACATGTTTATGGCTTTATCTTATAGAACTCAAGGTCCCCGTGCTGGCAAAACAGGTTTTGCAGCTGTTTGAGCTAAGACTTCAAAGTTATTCACATAATGAAAACCTATACTTTGTTTCGGTCGAGTTCCCCATTCAAATGCATGTAACAGTGAGAAACGCACTGTCTTGGCGAAAGAAAGCGTTTTTGTACAACTTCATATAAATAGCTGTAACTTTTGATAGAAGACTCGGATACACATGTTTATGGCTTTATCTTATAGAACTCAAGGTGACCGTGCTGGGAAAACAGGCTTTGCAGCTGTTTGAGCTAAGATTTCAAAGTTATTCACATAATGAAAACCTATACTTTGTTTCGGTGGAGTTCCCCATTCAAATGCATGTAACAGTGAGAAACGCACTATCTTGGCGAAAGAAAGCGTTTTTGTACAACTTCATATAAATAGCTGTAACTTTTGATAGAAGACTCAGACAAACATGTTTATGGCTTTATCTTATAGAACTCAAGGTCCCCGTGCTGGCAAAACAGGTTTTGCAGCTGTTTGAGCTAAGATTTCAAAGTTATTCACATAATGAAAACCTATACTTTGTTTCGGTGGAGTTCCCCATTCAAATGCATGTAACAGTGAGAAACGCACTGTCTTGGCGAAAGAAAGCGTTTTTGTACAACTTCATATAAATAGCTGTAACTTTTGATAGAAGGCTCGGATACACATGTTTATGGCTTTATCTTATAGAACTCAAGGTCCCCGTGCTGGCAAAACAGGTTTTGCAGCTGTTTGAGCTAAGATTTCAAAGTTATTCACATAATGAAAACCTATACTTTGTTTCGGTGGAGTTCCCCATTCAAATGCATGTAACAGTGAGAAACGCACTATCTTGGCGAAAGAAAGCGTTTTTGTACAACTTCATATAAATAGCTGTAACTTTTGATAGAAGACTCAGACAAACATGTTTATGGCTTTATCTTATAGAACTCAAGGTCCCCGTGCTGGCAAAACAGGTTTTGCAGCTGTTTGAGCTAAGATTTCAAAGTTATTCACATAATGAAAACCTATACTTTGTTTCGGTGGAGTTCCCCATTCAAATGCATGTAACAGTGAGAAACGCACTGTCTTGGCGAAAGAAAGCGTTTTTGTACAACTTCATATAAATAGCTGTAACTTTTGATAGAAGACTCAGACAAACATGTTTATGGCTTTATCTTATAGAACTCAAGGTCCCCGTGCTGGCAAAACAGGTTTTGCAGCTGTTTGAGCTAAGATTTCAAAGTTATTCACATAATGAAAACCTATACTTTGTTTCGGTGGAGTTCCCCATTCAAATGCATGTAACAGTGAGAAACGCACTGTCTTGGCGAAAGAAAGCGTTTTTGTACAACTTCATATAAATAGCTGTAACTTTTGATAGAAGGCTCGGATACACATGTTTATGGCTTTATCTTATAGAACTCAAGGTCCCCGTGCTGGGAAAACAGGTTTTGCAGCTGTTTGAGCTAAGATTTCCAAGTTATTCACATAATGAAAACCTATACTTTGTTTCGGTGGAGTTCCCCATTCAAATGCATGTAACAGTGAGAAACGCACTGTCTTGGCGAAAGAAAGCGTTTTTGTACAACTTCATATAAATAGCTGTAACTTTTGATAGAAGGCTCGGATACACATGTTTATGGCTTTATCTTATAGAACTCAAGGTCCCCGTGCTGGCAAAACAGGTTTTGCAGCTGTTTGAGCTAAGACTTCAAAGTTATTCACATAATGAAAACCTATACTTTGTTTCGGTCGAGTTCCCCATTCAAATGCATGTAACAGTGAGAAACGCACTGTCTTGGCGAAAGAAAGCGTTTTTGTACAACTTCATATAAATAGCTGTAACTTTTGATAGAAGACTCGGATACACATGTTTATGGCTTTATCTTATAGAACTCAAGGTGACCGTGCTGGGAAAACAGGCTTTGCAGCTGTTTGAGCTAAGATTTCAAAGTTATTCACATAATGAAAACCTATACTTTGTTTCGGTGGAGTTCCCCATTCAAATGCATGTAACAGTGAGAAACGCACTATCTTGGCGAAAGAAAGCGTTTTTGTACAACTTCATATAAATAGCTGTAACTTTTGATAGAAGACTCAGACAAACATGTTTATGGCTTTATCTTATAGAACTCAAGGTCCCCGTGCTGGCAAAACAGGTTTTGCAGCTGTTTGAGCTAAGATTTCAAAGTTATTCACATAATGAAAACCTATACTTTGTTTCGGTGGAGTTCCCCATTCAAATGCATGTAACAGTGAGAAACGCACTGTCTTGGCGAAAGAAAGCGTTTTTGTACAACTTCATATAAATAGCTGTAACTTTTGATAGAAGGCTCGGATACACATGTTTATGGCTTTATCTTATAGAACTCAAGGTCCCCGTGCTGGCAAAACAGGTTTTGCAGCTGTTTGAGCTAAGATTTCAAAGTTATTCACATAATGAAAACCTATACTTTGTTTCGGTGGAGTTCCCCATTCAAATGCATGTAACAGTGAGAAACGCACTATCTTGGCGAAAGAAAGCGTTTTTGTACAACTTCATATAAATAGCTGTAACTTTTGATAGAAGACTCAGACAAACATGTTTATGGCTTTATCTTATAGAACTCAAGGTCCCCGTGCTGGCAAAACAGGTTTTGCAGCTGTTTGAGCTAAGATTTCAAAGTTATTCACATAATGAAAACCTATACTTTGTTTCGGTGGAGTTCCCCATTCAAATGCATGTAACAGTGAGAAACGCACTGTCTTGGCGAAAGAAAGCGTTTTTGTACAACTTCATATAAATAGCTGTAACTTTTGATAGAAGACTCAGACAAACATGTTTATGGCTTTATCTTATAGAACTCAAGGTCCCCGTGCTGGCAAAACAGGTTTTGCAGCTGTTTGAGCTAAGATTTCAAAGTTATTCACATAATGAAAACCTATACTTTGTTTCGGTGGAGTTCCCCATTCAAATGCATGTAACAGTGAGAAACGCACTGTCTTGGCGAAAGAAAGCGTTTTTGTACAACTTCATATAAATAGCTGTAACTTTTGATAGAAGGCTCGGATACACATGTTTATGGCTTTATCTTATAGAACTCAAGGTCCCCGTGCTGGGAAAACAGGTTTTGCAGCTGTTTGAGCTAAGATTTCCAAGTTATTCACATAATGAAAACCTATACTTTGTTTCGGTGGAGTTCCCCATTCAAATGCATGTAACAGTGAGAAACGCACTGTCTTGGCGAAAGAAAGCGTTTTTGTACAACTTCATATAAATAGCTGTAACTTTTGATAGAAGGCTCGGATACACATGTTTATGGCTTTATCTTATAGAACTCAAGGTCCCCGTGCTGGCAAAACAGGTTTTGCAGCTGTTTGAGCTAAGACTTCAAAGTTATTCACATAATGAAAACCTATACTTTGTTTCGGTCGAGTTCCCCATTCAAATGCATGTAACAGTGAGAAACGCACTGTCTTGGCGAAAGAAAGCGTTTTTGTACAACTTCATATAAATAGCTGTAACTTTTGATAGAAGACTCGGATACACATGTTTATGGCTTTATCTTATAGAACTCAAGGTGACCGTGCTGGGAAAACAGGCTTTGCAGCTGTTTGAGCTAAGATTTCAAAGTTATTCACATAATGAAAACCTATACTTTGTTTCGGTGGAGTTCCCCATTCAAATGCATGTAACAGTGAGAAACGCACTATCTTGGCGAAAGAAAGCGTTTTTGTACAACTTCATATAAATAGCTGTAACTTTTGATAGAAGACTCAGACAAACATGTTTATGGCTTTATCTTATAGAACTCAAGGTCCCCGTGCTGGCAAAACAGGTTTTGCAGCTGTTTGAGCTAAGATTTCAAAGTTATTCACATAATGAAAACCTATACTTTGTTTCGGTGGAGTTCCCCATTCAAATGCATGTAACAGTGAGAAACGCACTGTCTTGGCGAAAGAAAGCGTTTTTGTACAACTTCATATAAATAGCTGTAACTTTTGATAGAAGACTCAGACAAACATGTTTATGGCTTTATCTTATAGAACTCAAGGTCCCCGTGCTGGCAAAACAGGTTTTGCAGCTGTTTGAGCTAAGATTTCAAAGTTATTCACATAATGAAAACCTATACTTTGTTTCGGTGGAGTTCCCCATTCAAATGCATGTAACAGTG
This sequence comes from Rhamphochromis longiceps, assembly GCF_057381845.1. Classification (NCBI taxonomy): domain Eukaryota; kingdom Metazoa; phylum Chordata; class Actinopteri; order Cichliformes; family Cichlidae; genus Rhamphochromis; species Rhamphochromis longiceps. Next base: position 5,998,172 of record NC_140567.1, read on the forward strand.
AGAAACGCACTATCTTGGCGAAAGAAAGCGTTTTTGTACAACTTCATATAAATAGCTGTAACTTTTGATAGAAGGCTCGGAAACACATGTTTATGGCTTTATCTTATAGAACTCAAGGTCCCTTGTGCTGGGAAAACAGGTTTTGCAGCTGTTTGAGCTAAGACTTCAAAGTTATTCACATAATGAAAACCTATACTTTGTTTCGGTGGAGTTCCCCATTCAAATGCATGTAACAGTGAGAAACGCACTGTCTTGGCGAAAGAAAGCGTTTTTGTACAACTTCATATAAATAGCTGTACCTTTTGATAGAAGGCTCGGATACACATGTTTATGGCTTTATCTTATAGAACTCAAGGTCCCCGTGCTGGCAAAACAGGTTTTGCAGCTGTTTGAGCTAAGATTTCAAAGTTATTCACATAATGAAAACCTATACTTTGTTTCGGTGGAGTTCCCCATTCAAATGCATGTAACAGTGAGAAACGCACTGTCTTGGCGAAAGAAAGCGTTTTTGTACAACTTCATATAAATAGCTGTAACTTTTGATAGAAGACTCAGACAAACATGTTTATGGCTTTATCTTATAGAACTCAAGGTCCCCGTGCTGGCAAAACAGGTTTTGCAGCTGTTTGAGCTAAGATTTCAAAGTTATTCACATAATGAAAACCTATACTTTGTTTCGGTGGAGTTCCCCATTCAAATGCATGTAACAGTGAGAAACGCACTATCTTGGCGAAAGAAAGCGTTTTTGTACAACTTCATATAAATAGCTGTAACTTTTGATAGAAGGCTCGGATACACATGTTTATGGCTTTATCTTATAGAACTCAAGGTCCCCGTGCTGGGAAAACAGGTTTTGCAGCTGTTTGAGCTAAGATTTCCAAGTTATTCACATAATGAAAACCTATACTTTGTTTCGGTGGAGTTCCCCATTCAAATGCATGTAACAGTGAGAAACGCACTGTCTTGGCGAAAGAAAGCGTTTTTGTACAACTTCATATAAATAGCTGTAACTTTTGATAGAAGGCTCGGATACACATGTTTATGGCTTTATCTTATAGAACTCAAGGTCCCCGTGCTGGCAAAACAGGTTTTGCAGCTGTTTGAGCTAAGACTTCAAAGTTATTCACATAATGAAAACCTATACTTTGTTTCGGTCGAGTTCCCCATTCAAATGCATGTAACAGTGAGAAACGCACTGTCTTGGCGAAAGAAAGCGTTTTTGTACAACTTCATATAAATAGCTGTAACTTTTGATAGAAGACTCGGATACACATGTTTATGGCTTTATCTTATAGAACTCAAGGTCCCCGTGCTGGGAAAACAGGTTTTGCAGCTGTTTGAGCTAAGACTTCAAAGTTATTCACATAATGAAAACCTATACTTTGTTTCGGTGGAGTTCCCCATTCAAATGCATGTAACAGTGAGAAACGCACTGTCTTGGCGAAAGAAAGCGTTTTTGTACAACTTCATATAAATAGCTGTAACTTTTGATAGAAGGCTCGGATACACATGTTTATGGCTTTATCTTATAGAACTCAAGGTCCCCGTGCTGGCAAAACAGGTTTTGCAGCTGTTTCAGCTAAGATTTCAAAGTTATTCACATAATGAAAACCTATACTTTGTTTCGGTGGAGTTCCCCATTCAAATGCATGTAACAGTGAGAAACGCACTATCTTGGCGAAAGAAAGCGTTTTTGTACAACTTCATATAAATAGCTGTAACTTTTGATAGAAGGCTCGGAAACACATGTTTATGGCTTTATCTTATAGAACTCAAGGTCCCCGTGCTGGCAAAATAGGTTTTGCAGCTGTTTGAGCTAAGATTTCAAAGTTATTCACATTATGAAAACCTATACTTTGTTTCGGTGGAGTTCCCCATTCAAATGCATGTAACAGTGAGAAACGCACTGTCTTGGCGAAAGAAAGCGTTTTTGTACAACTTCATATAAATAGCTGTAACTTTTGATAGAAGACTCGGATACACATGTTTATGGCTTTATCTTATAGAACTCAAGGTGCCCGTGCTGGCAAAACAGGTTTTGCAGCTGTTTGAGCTAAGACTTCAAAGTTATTCACATAATGAAAACCTATACTTTGTTTCGGTGGCGTTCCCCATTCAAATGCATGTAACAGTGAGAAACGCACTGTCTTGGCGAAAGAAAGCGTTTTTGTACAACTTCATATAAATAGCTGTAACTTTTGATAGAAGACTCAGACAAACATGTTTATGGCTTTATCTTATAGAACTCAAGGTCCCCGTGCTGGGAAAACAGGTTTTGCAGCTGTTTGAGCTAAGACTTCAAAGTTATTCACATAATGAAAACCTATACTTTGTTTCGGTGGCGTTCCCCATTCAAATGCATGTAACGGTGAGAAACGCACTGTCTTGGCGAAAGAAAGCGTTTTTGTACAACTTCATATAAATAGCTGTAACTTTTGATAGAAGACTCAGACAAACATGTTTATGGCTTTATCTTATAGAACTCAAGGTCCCCGTGCTGGGAAAACAGGTTTTGCAGCTGTTTGAGCTAAGACTTCAAAGTTATTCACATAATGAAAACCTATACTTTGTTTCGGTGGAGTTCCCCATTCAAATGCATGTAACGGTGAGAAACGCACTGTCTTGGCGAAAGAAAGCGTTTTTGTACAACTTCATATAAATAGCTGTAACTTTTGATAGAAGACTCAGACAAACATGTTTATGGCTTTATCTTATAGAACTCAAGGTCCCCGTGCTGGCAAAACAGGTTTTGCAGCTGTTTGAGCTAAGACTTCAAAGTTATTCACATAATGAAAACCTATACTTTGTTTCGGTGGAGTTCCCCATTCAAATGCATGTAACAGTGAGAAACGCACTGTCTTGGCGAAAGAAAGCGTTTTTGTACAACTTCATATAAATAGCTGTAACTTTTGATAGAAGGCTCGGATACACATGTTTATGGCTTTATCTTATAGAACTCAAGGTGCCCGTGCTGGGAAAACAGGTTTTGCAGCTGTTTGAGCTAAGACTTCAAAGTTATTCACATAATGAAAACCTATACTTTGTTTCGGTGGAGTTCCCCATTCAAATGCATGTAACAGTGAGAAACGCACTGTCTTGGCGAAAGAAAGCGTTTTTGTACAACTTCATATAAATAGCTGTAACTTTTGATAGAAGACTCAGACAAACATGTTTATGGCTTTATCTTATAGAACTCAAGGTCCCCGTGCTGGCAAAATAGGTTTTGCAGCTGTTTGAGCTAAGACTTCAAAGTTATTCACATAATGAAAACCTATACTTTGTTTCGGTGGAGTTCCCCATTCAAATGCATGTAACAGTGAGAAACGCACTGTCTTGGCGAAAGAAAGCGTTTTTGTACAACTTCATATAAATAGCTGTAACTTTTGATAGAAGACTCAGACAAACATGTTTATGGCTTTATCTTATAGAACTCAAGGTCCCCGTGCTGGCAAAACAGGTTTTGCAGCTGTTTGAGCTAAGATTTCAAAGTTATTCACATAATGAAAACCTATACTTTGTTTCGGTGGAGTTCCCCATTCAAATGCATGTAACAGTGAGAAACGCACTGTCTTGGCGAAAGAAAGCGTTTTTGTACAACTTCATATAAATAGCTGTAACTTTTGATAGAAGGCTCGGATACACATGTTTATGGCTTTATCTTATAGAACTCAAGGTCCCCGTGCTGGCAAAACAGGTTCTGCAGCTGTTTGAGCTAAGACTTCAAAGTTATTCACATAATGAAAACCTATACTTTGTTTCGGTGGAGTTCCCCATTCAAATGCATGTAACAGTGAGAAACGCACTGTCTTGGCGAAAGAAAGCGTTTTTGTACAACTTCATATAAATAGCTGTAACTTTTGATAGAAGACTCGGATACACATGTTTATGGCTTTATCTTATAGAACTCAAGGTCCCCGTGCTGGGAAAACAGGCTTTGCAGCTGTTTGAGCTAAGATTTCAAAGTAATTCACATAATGAAAACCTATACTTTGTTTCGGTGGAGTTCCCCATTCAAATGCATGTAACAGTGAGAAACGCACTGTCTTGGCGAAAGAAAGCGTTTTTGTACAACTTCATATAAATAGCTGTAACTTTTGATAGAAGGCTCGGATACACATGTTTATGGCTTTATCTTATAGAACTCAAGGTCCCCGTGCTGGCAAAACAGGTTTTGCAGCTGTTTGAGCTAAGACTTCAAAGTTATTCACATAATGAAAACCTATACTTTGTTTCGGTCGAGTTCCCCATTCAAATGCATGTAACAGTGAGAAACGCACTGTCTTGGCGAAAGAAAGCGTTTTTGTACAACTTCATATAAATAGCTGTAACTTTTGATAGAAGACTCGGATACACATGTTTATGGCTTTATCTTATAGAACTCAAGGTGACCGTGCTGGGAAAACAGGCTTTGCAGCTGTTTGAGCTAAGATTTCAAAGTTATTCACATAATGAAAACCTATACTTTGTTTCGGTGGAGTTCCCCATTCAAATGCATGTAACAGTGAGAAACGCACTATCTTGGCGAAAGAAAGCGTTTTTGTACAACTTCATATAAATAGCTGTAACTTTTGATAGAAGACTCGGATACACATGTTTATGGCTTTATCTTATAGAACTCAATATCCCCGTGCTGGGAAAACAGGCTTTGCAGCTGTTTGAGCTAAGATTTCAAAGTTATTCACATAATGAAAACCTATACTTTGTTTCGGTGGAGTTCCCCATTCAAATGCATGTAACAGTGAGAAACGCACTATCTTGGCGAAAGAAAGCGTTTTTGTACAACTTCATATAAATAGCTGTAACTTTTGATAGAAGGCTCGGAAACACATGTTTATGGCTTTATCTTATAGAACTCAAGGTCCCCGTGCTGGGAAAACAGGTTTTGCAGCTGTTTGAGCTAAGACTTCAAAGTTATTCACATAATGAAAACCTATACTTTGTTTCGGTGGAGTTCCCCATTCAAATGCATGTAACAGTGAGAAACGCACTGTCTTGGCGAAAGAAAGCGTTTTTGTACAACTTCATATAAATAGCTGTAACTTTTGATAGAAGGCTCGGATACACATGTTTATGGCTTTATCTTATAGAACTCAAGGTCCCCGTGCTGGCAAAACAGGTTTTGCAGCTGTTTGAGCTAAGATTTCAAAGTTATTCACATAATGAAAACCTATACTTTGTTTCGGTGGAGTTCCCCATTCAAATGCATGTAACAGTGAGAAACGCACTATCTTGGCGAAAGAAAGCGTTTTTGTACAACTTCATATAAATAGCTGTAACTTTTGATAGAAGGCTCGGAAACACATGTTTATGGCTTTATCTTATAGAACTCAAGGTCCCCGTGCTGGCAAAACAGGTTTTGCAGCTGTTTGAGCTAAGATTTCAAAGTTATTCACATTATGAAAACCTATACTTTGTTTCGGTGGAGTTCCCCATTCAAATGCATGTAACAGTGAGAAACGCACTGTCTTGGCGAAAGAAAGCGTTTTTGTACAACTTCATATAAATAGCTGTAACTTTTGATAGAAGACTCGGATACACATGTTTATGGCTTTATCTTATAGAACTCAAGGTGCCCGTGCTGGCAAAACAGGTTTTGCAGCTGTTTGAGCTAAGACTTCAAAGTTATTCACATAATGAAAACCTATACTTTGTTTCGGTGGCGTTCCCCATTCAAATGCATGTAACAGTGAGAAACGCACTGTCTTGGCGAAAGAAAGCGTTTTTGTACAACTTCATATAAATAGCTGTAACTTTTGATAGAAGACTCAGACAAACATGTTTATGGCTTTATCTTATAGAACTCAAGGTCCCCGTGCTGGGAAAACAGGTTTTGCAGCTGTTTGAGCTAAGACTTCAAAGTTATTCACATAATGAAAACCTATACTTTGTTTCGGTGGCGTTCCCCATTCAAATGCATGTAACGGTGAGAAACGCACTGTCTTGGCGAAAGAAAGCGTTTTTGTACAACTTCATATAAATAGCTGTAACTTTTGATAGAAGACTCAGACAAACATGTTTATGGCTTTATCTTATAGAACTCAAGGTCCCCGTGCTGGGAAAACAGGTTTTGCAGCTGTTTGAGCTAAGACTTCAAAGTTATTCACATAATGAAAACCTATACTTTGTTTCGGTGGAGTTCCCCATTCAAATGCATGTAACGGTGAGAAACGCACTGTCTTGGCGAAAGAAAGCGTTTTTGTACAACTTCATATAAATAGCTGTAACTTTTGATAGAAGACTCAGACAAACATGTTTATGGCTTTATCTTATAGAACTCAAGGTCCCCGTGCTGGCAAAACAGGTTTTGCAGCTGTTTGAGCTAAGACTTCAAAGTTATTCACATAATGAAAACCTATACTTTGTTTCGGTGGAGTTCCCCATTCAAATGCATGTAACAGTGAGAAACGCACTGTCTTGGCGAAAGAAAGCGTTTTTGTACAACTTCATATAAATAGCTGTAACTTTTGATAGAAGGCTCGGATACACATGTTTATGGCTTTATCTTATAGAACTCAAGGTGCCCGTGCTGGGAAAACAGGTTTTGCAGCTGTTTGAGCTAAGACTTCAAAGTTATTCACATAATGAAAACCTATACTTTGTTTCGGTGGAGTTCCCCATTCAAATGCATGTAACAGTGAGAAACGCACTGTCTTGGCGAAAGAAAGCGTTTTTGTACAACTTCATATAAATAGCTGTAACTTTTGATAGAAGACTCAGACAAACATGTTTATGGCTTTATCTTATAGAACTCAAGGTCCCCGTGCTGGCAAAATAGGTTTTGCAGCTGTTTGAGCTAAGACTTCAAAGTTATTCACATAATGAAAACCTATACTTTGTTTCGGTGGAGTTCCCCATTCAAATGCATGTAACAGTGAGAAACGCACTGTCTTGGCGAAAGAAAGCGTTTTTGTACAACTTCATATAAATAGCTGTAACTTTTGATAGAAGACTCAGACAAACATGTTTATGGCTTTATCTTATAGAACTCAAGGTCCCCGTGCTGGCAAAACAGGTTTTGCAGCTGTTTGAGCTAAGATTTCAAAGTTATTCACATAATGAAAACCTATACTTTGTTTCGGTGGAGTTCCCCATTCAAATGCATGTAACAGTGAGAAACGCACTGTCTTGGCGAAAGAAAGCGTTTTTGTACAACTTCATATAAATAGCTGTAACTTTTGATAGAAGGCTCGGATACACATGTTTATGGCTTTATCTTATAGAACTCAAGGTCCCCGTGCTGGCAAAACAGGTTTTGCAGCTGTTTGAGCTAAGATTTCAAAGTTATTCACATAATGAAAACCTATACTTTGTTTCGGTGGAGTTCCCCATTCAAATGCATGTAACAGTGAGAAACGCACTGTCTTGGCGAAAGAAAGCGTTTTTGTACAACTTCATATAAATAGCTGTAACTTTTGATAGAAGACTCGGATACACGTTTATGGCTTTATCTTATAGAACTCAAGGTGACCGTGCTGGGAAAACAGGTTTTGCAGCTGTTTGAGCTAAGACTTCAAAGTTATTCACATAATGAAAACCTATACTTTGTTTCGGTGGCGTTCCCCATTCAAATGCATGTAACAGTGAGAAACGCACTGTCTTGGCGAAAGAAAGCGTTTTTGTACAACTTCATATAAATAGCTGTAACTTTTGATAGAAGACTCAGACAAACATGTTTATGGCTTTATCTTATAGAACTCAAGGTGCCCGTGCTGGGAAAACAGGCTTTGCAGCTGTTTGAGCTAAGATTTCAAAGTTATTCACATAATGAAAACCTATACTTTGTTTCGGTGGAGTTCCCCATTCAAATGCATGTAACAGTGAGAAACGCACTGTCTTGGCGAAAGAAAGCGTTTTTGTACAACTTCATATAAATAGCTGTAACTTTTGATAGAAGGCTCGGATACACATGTTTATGGCTTTATCTTATAGAACTCAAGGTCCCCGTGCTGGCAAAACAGGTTTTGCAGCTGTTTGAGCTAAGACTTCAAAGTTATTCACATAATGAAAACCTATACTTTGTTTCGGTCGAGTTCCCCATTCAAATGCATGTAACAGTGAGAAACGCACTGTCTTGGCGAAAGAAAGCGTTTTTGTACAACTTCATATAAATAGCTGTAACTTTTGATAGAAGACTCGGATACACATGTTTATGGCTTTATCTTATAGAACTCAAGGTGCCCGTGCTGGGAAAACAGGTTTTGCAGCTGTTTGAGCTAAGATTTCAAAGTTATTCACATAATGAAAACCTATACTTTGTTTCGGTGGAGTTCCCCATTCAAATGCATGTAACAGTGAGAAACGCACTATCTTGGCGAAAGAAAGCGTTTTTGTACAACTTCATATAAATAGCTGTAACTTTTGATAGAAGACTCGGATACACATGTTTATGGCTTTATCTTATAGAACTCAATATCCCCGTGCTGGGAAAACAGGCTTTGCAGCTGTTTGAGCTAAGATTTCAAAGTTATTCACATAATGAAAACCTATACTTTGTTTCGGTGGAGTTCCCATTTCAAATGCATGTAACAGTGAGAAACGCACTATCTTGGCGAAAGAAAGCGTTTTTGTACAACTTCATATAAATAGCTGTAACTTTTGATAGAAGGCTCGGAAACACATGTTTATGGCTTTATCTTATAGAACTCAAGGTCCCCGTGCTGGGAAAACAGGTTTTGCAGCTGTTTGAGCTAAGACTTCAAAGTTATTCACATAATGAAAACCTATACTTTGTTTCGGTGGAGTTCCCCATTCAAATGCATGTAACAGTGAGAAACGCACTGTCTTGGCGAAAGAAAGCGTTTTTGTACAACTTCATATAAATAGCTGTAACTTTTGATAGAAGGCTCGGATACACATGTTTATGGCTTTATCTTATAGAACTCAAGGTCCCCGTGCTGGCAAAACAGGTTTTGCAGCTGTTTGAGCTAAGATTTCAAAGTTATTCACATAATGAAAACCTATACTTTGTTTCGGTGGAGTTCCCCATTCAAATGCATGTAACAGTGAGAAACGCACTATCTTGGCGAAAGAAAGCGTTTTTGTACAACTTCATATAAATAGCTGTAACTTTTGATAGAAGGCTCGGAAACACATGTTTATGGCTTTATCTTATAGAACTCAAGGTCCCCGTGCTGGGAAAACAGGTTTTGCAGCTGTTTGAGCTAAGACTTCAAAGTTATTCACATAATGAAAACCTATACTTTGTTTCGGTGGAGTTCCCCATTCAAATGCATGTAACAGTGAGAAACGCACTATCTTGGCGAAAGAAAGCGTTTTTGTACAACTTCATATAAATAGCTGTAACTTTTGATAGAAGGCTCGGAAACACATGTTTATGGCTTTATCTTATAGAACTCAAGGTCCCCGTGCTGGCAAAATAGGTTTTGCAGCTCTTTGAGCTAAGATTTCAAAGTTATTCACATTATGAAAACCTATACTTTGTTTCGGTGGAGTTCCCCATTCAAATGCATGTAACAGTGAGAAACGCACTGTCTTGGCGAAAGAAAGCGTTTTTGTACAACTTCATATAAATAGCTGTAACTTTTGATAGAAGACTCGGATACACATGTTTATGGCTTTATCTTATAGAACTCAAGGTGCCCGTGCTGGCAAAACAGGTTTTGCAGCTGTTTGAGCTAAGACTTCAAAGTTATTCACATAATGAAAACCTATACTTTGTTTCGGTGGCGTTCCCCATTCAAATGCATGTAACAGTGAGAAACGCACTGTCTTGGCGAAAGAAAGCGTTTTTGTACAACTTCATATAAATAGCTGTAACTTTTGATAGAAGACTCAGACAAACATGTTTATGGCTTTATCTTATAGAACTCAAGGTCCCCGTGCTGGGAAAACAGGTTTTGCAGCTGTTTGAGCTAAGACTTCAAAGTTATTCACATAATGAAAACCTATACTTTGTTTCGGTGGCGTTCCCCATTCAAATGCATGTAACGGTGAGAAACGCACTGTCTTGGCGAAAGAAAGCGTTTTTGTACAACTTCATATAAATAGCTGTAACTTTTGATAGAAGACTCAGACAAACATGTTTATGGCTTTATCTTATAGAACTCAAGGTCCCCGTGCTGGGAAAACAGGTTTTGCAGCTGTTTGAGCTAAGACTTCAAAGTTATTCACATAATGAAAACCTATACTTTGTTTCGGTGGAGTTCCCCATTCAAATGCATGTAACGGTGAGAAACGCACTGTCTTGGCGAAAGAAAGCGTTTTTGTACAACTTCATATAAATAGCTGTAACTTTTGATAGAAGACTCAGACAAACATGTTTATGGCTTTATCTTATAGAACTCAAGGTCCCCGTGCTGGCAAAACAGGTTTTGCAGCTGTTTGAGCTAAGACTTCAAAGTTATTCACATAATGAAAACCTATACTTTGTTTCGGTGGAGTTCCCCATTCAAATGCATGTAACAGTGAGAAACGCACTGTCTTGGCGAAAGAAAGCGTTTTTGTACAACTTCATATAAATAGCTGTAACTTTTGATAGAAGGCTCGGATACACATGTTTATGGCTTTATCTTATAGAACTCAAGGTGCCCGTGCTGGGAAAACAGGTTTTGCAGCTGTTTGAGCTAAGACTTCAAAGTTATTCACATAATGAAAACCTATACTTTGTTTCGGTGGAGTTCCCCATTCAAATGCATGTAACAGTGAGAAACGCACTGTCTTGGCGAAAGAAAGCGTTTTTGTACAACTTCATATAAATAGCTGTAACTTTTGATAGAAGACTCAGACAAACATGTTTATGGCTTTATCTTATAGAACTCAAGGTCCCCGTGCTGGCAAAATAGGTTTTGCAGCTGTTTGAGCTAAGACTTCAAAGTTATTCACATAATGAAAACCTATACTTTGTTTCGGTGGAGTTCCCCATTCAAATGCATGTAACAGTGAGAAACGCACTGTCTTGGCGAAAGAAAGCGTTTTTGTACAACTTCATATAAATAGCTGTAACTTTTGATAGAAGACTCAGACAAACATGTTTATGGCTTTATCTTATAGAACTCAAGGTCCCCGTGCTGGCAAAACAGGTTTTGCAGCTGTTTGAGCTAAGATTTCAAAGTTATTCACATAATGAAAACCTATACTTTGTTTCGGTGGAGTTCCCCATTCAAATGCATGTAACAGTGAGAAACGCACTGTCTTGGCGAAAGAAAGCGTTTTTGTACAACTTCATATAAATAGCTGTAACTTTTGATAGAAGGCTCGGATACACATGTTTATGGCTTTATCTTATAGAACTCAAGGTCCCCGTGCTGGCAAAACAGGTTTTGCAGCTGTTTGAGCTAAGACTTCAAAGTTATTCACATAATGAAAACCTATACTTTGTTTCGGTGGAGTTCCCCATTCAAATGCATGTAACAGTGAGAAACGCACTGTCTTGGCGAAAGAAAGCGTTTTTGTACAACTTCATATAAATAGCTGTAACTTTTGATAGAAGACTCGGATACACATGTTTATGGCTTTATCTTATAGAACTCAAGGTCCCCGTGCTGGGAAAACAGGTTTTGCAGCTGTTTGAGCTAAGATTTCAAAGTTATTCACATAATGAAAACCTATACTTTGTTTCGGTGGAGTTCCCCATTCAAATGCATGTAACAGTGAGAAACGCACTGTCTTGGCGAAAGAAAGCGTTTTTGTACAACTTCATATAAATAGCTGTAACTTTTGATAGAAGACTCGGATACACGTTTATGGCTTTATCTTATAGAACTCAAGGTGCCCGTGCTGGGAAAACAGGTTTTGCAGCTGTTTGAGCTAAGACTTCAAAGTTATTCACATAATGAAAACCTATACTTTGTTTCGGTGGCGTTCCCCATTCAAATGCATGTAACAGTGAGAAACGCACTGTCTTGGCGAAAGAAAGCGTTTTTGTACAACTTCATATAAATAGCTGTAACTTTTGATAGAAGACTCAGACAAACATGTTTATGGCTTTATCTTATAGAACTCAAGGTGCCCGTGCTGGGAAAACAGGCTTTGCAGCTGTTTGAGCTAAGATTTCAAAGTTATTCACATAATGAAAACCTATACTTTGTTTCGGTCGAGTTCCCCATTCAAATGCATGTAACAGTGAGAAACGCACTGTCTTGGCGAAAGAAAGCGTTTTTGTACAACTTCATATAAATAGCTGTAACTTTTGATAGAAGACTCGGATACACATGTTTATGGCTTTATCTTATAGAACTCAAGGTGCCCGTGCTGGCAAAACAGGTTTTGCAGCTGTTTGAGCTAAGACTTCAAAGTTATTCACATAATGAAAACCTATACTTTGTTTCGGTGGCGTTCCCCATTCAAATGCATGTAACAGTGAGAAACGCACTGTCTTGGCGAAAGAAAGCGTTTTTGTACAACTTCATATAAATAGCTGTAACTTTTGATAGAAGACTCAGACAAACATGTTTATGGCTTTATCTTATAGAACTCAAGGTCCCCGTGCTGGGAAAACAGGTTTTGCAGCTGTTTGAGCTAAGACTTCAAAGTTATTCACATAATGAAAACCTATACTTTGTTTCGGTGGAGTTCCCCATTCAAATGCATGTAACGGTGAGAAACGCACTGTCTTGGCGAAAGAAAGCGTTTTTGTACAACTTCATATAAATAGCTGTAACTTTTGATAGAAGACTCAGACAAACATGTTTATGGCTTTATCTTATAGAACTCAAGGTCCCCGTGCTGGGAAAACAGGTTTTGCAGCCGTTTGAGCTAAGACTTCAAAGTTATTCACATAATGAAAACCTATACTTTGTTTCGGTGGAGTTCCCCATTCAAATGCATGTAACGGTGAGAAACGCACTGTCTTGGCGAAAGAAAGCGTTTTTGTACAACTTCATATAAATAGCTGTAACTTTTGATAGAAGACTCAGACAAACATGTTTATGGCTTTATCTTATAGAACTCAAGGTCCCCGTGCTGGCAAAACAGGTTTTGCAGCTGTTTGAGCTAAGACTTCAAAGTTATTCACATAATGAAAACCTATACTTTGTTTCGGTGGAGTTCCCCATTCAAATGCATGTAACAGTGAGAAACGCACTGTCTTGGCGAAAGAAAGCGTTTTTGTACAACTTCATATAAATAGCTGTAACTTTTGATAGAAGGCTCGGATACACATGTTTATGGCTTTATCTTATAGAACTCAAGGTGCCCGTGCTGGGAAAACAGGTTTTGCAGCTGTTTGAGCTAAGACTTCAAAGTTATTCACATAATGAAAACCTATACTTTGTTTCGGTGGAGTTCCCCATTCAAATGCATGTAACAGTGAGAAACGCACTGTCTTGGCGAAAGAAAGCGTTTTTGTACAACTTCATATAAATAGCTGTAACTTTTGATAGAAGACTCAGACAAACATGTTTATGGCTTTATCTTATAGAACTCAAGGTCCCCGTGCTGGCAAAATAGGTTTTGCAGCTGTTTGAGCTAAGACTTCAAAGTTATTCACATAATGAAAACCTATACTTTGTTTCGGTGGAGTTCCCCATTCAAATGCATGTAACAGTGAGAAACGCACTGTCTTGGCGAAAGAAAGCGTTTTTGTACAACTTCATATAAATAGCTGTAACTTTTGATAGAAGACTCGGATACACATGTTTATGGCTTTATCTTATAGAACTCAATATCCCCGTGCTGGGAAAACAGGCTTTGCAGCTGTTTGAGCTAAGATTTCAAAGTTATTCACATAATGAAAACCTATACTTTGTTTCGGTGGAGTTCCCATTTCAAATGCATGTAACAGTGAGAAACGCACTATCTTGGCGAAAGAAAGCGTTTTTGTACAACTTCATATAAATAGCTGTAACTTTTGATAGAAGGCTCGGAAACACATGTTTATGGCTTTATCTTATAGAACTCAAGGTCCCCGTGCTGGGAAAACAGGTTTTGCAGCTGTTTGAGCTAAGACTTCAAAGTTATTCACATAATGAAAACCTATACTTTGTTTCGGTGGAGTTCCCCATTCAAATGCATGTAACAGTGAGAAACGCACTGTCTTGGCGAAAGAAAGCGTTTTTGTACAACTTCATATAAATAGCTGTAACTTTTGATAGAAGGCTCGGATACACATGTTTATGGCTTTATCTTATAGAACTCAAGGTCCCCGTGCTGGCAAAACAGGTTTTGCAGCTGTTTGAGCTAAGATTTCAAAGTTATTCACATAATGAAAACCTATACTTTGTTTCGGTGGAGTTCCCCATTCAAATGCATGTAACAGTGAGAAACGCACTATCTTGGCGAAAGAAAGCGTTTTTGTACAACTTCATATAAATAGCTGTAACTTTTGATAGAAGGCTCGGAAACACATGTTTATGGCTTTATCTTATAGAACTCAAGGTCCCCGTGCTGGGAAAACAGGTTTTGCAGCTGTTTGAGCTAAGACTTCAAAGTTATTCACATAATGAAAACCTATACTTTGTTTCGGTGGAGTTCCCCATTCAAATGCATGTAACAGTGAGAAACGCACTGTCTTGGCGAAAGAAAGCGTTTTTGTACAACTTCATATAAATAGCTGTAACTTTTGATAGAAGGCTCGGATACACATGTTTATGGCTTTATCTTATAGAACTCAAGGTCCCCGTGCTGGCAAAACAGGTTTTGCAGCTGTTTGAGCTAAGATTTCAAAGTTATTCACATAATGAAAACCTATACTTTGTTTCGGTGGAGTTCCCCATTCAAATGCATGTAACAGTGAGAAACGCACTATCTTGGCGAAAGAAAGCGTTTTTGTACAACTTCATATAAATAGCTGTAACTTTTGATAGAAGGCTCGGAAACACATGTTTATGGCTTTATCTTATAGAACTCAAGGTCCCCGTGCTGGCAAAATAGGTTTTGCAGCTGTTTGAGCTAAGATTTCAAAGTTATTCACATTATGAAAACCTATACTTTGTTTCGGTGGAGTTCCCCATTCAAATGCATGTAACAGTGAGAAACGCACTGTCTTGGCGAAAGAAAGCGTTTTTGTACAACTTCATATAAATAGCTGTAACTTTTGATAGAAGACTCGGATACACATGTTTATGGCTTTATCTTATAGAACTCAAGGTGCCCGTGCTGGCAAAACAGGTTTTGCAGCTGTTTGAGCTAAGACTTCAAAGTTATTCACATAATGAAAACCTATACTTTGTTTCGGTGGCGTTCCCCATTCAAATGCATGTAACAGTGAGAAACGCACTGTCTTGGCGAAAGAAAGCGTTTTTGTACAACTTCATATAAATAGCTGTAACTTTTGATAGAAGACTCAGACAAACATGTTTATGGCTTTATCTTATAGAACTCAAGGTCCCCGTGCTGGGAAAACAGGTTTTGCAGCTGTTTGAGCTAAGACTTCAAAGTTATTCACATAATGAAAACCTATACTTTGTTTCGGTGGCGTTCCCCATTCAAATGCATGTAACAGTGAGAAACGCACTGTCTTGGCGAAAGAAAGCGTTTTTGTACAACTTCATATAAATAGCTGTAACTTTTGATAGAAGACTCAGACAAACATGTTTATGGCTTTATCTTATAGAACTCAAGGTCCCCGTGCTGGGAAAACAGGTTTTGCAGCTGTTTGAGCTAAGACTTCAAAGTTATTCACATAATGAAAACCTATACTTTGTTTCGGTGGCGTTCCCCATTCAAATGCATGTAACGGTGAGAAACGCACTGTCTTGGCGAAAGAAAGCGTTTTTGTACAACTTCATATAAATAGCTGTAACTTTTGATAGAAGACTCAGACAAACATGTTTATGGCTTTATCTTATAGAACTCAAGGTCCCCGTGCTGGGAAAACAGGTTTTGCAGCTGTTTGAGCTAAGACTTCAAAGTTATTCACATAATGAAAACCTATACTTTGTTTCGGTGGAGTTCCCCATTCAAATGCATGTAACGGTGAGAAACGCACTGTCTTGGCGAAAGAAAGCGTTTTTGTACAACTTCATATAAATAGCTGTAACTTTTGATAGAAGACTCAGACAAACATGTTTATGGCTTTATCTTATAGAACTCAAGGTCCCCGTGCTGGCAAAACAGGTTTTGCAGCTGTTTGAGCTAAGACTTCAAAGTTATTCACATAATGAAAACCTATACTTTGTTTCGGTGGAGTTCCCCATTCAAATGCATGTAACAGTGAGAAACGCACTGTCTTGGCGAAAGAAAGCGTTTTTGTACAACTTCA
Organism: Rhamphochromis longiceps; assembly: GCF_057381845.1. Lineage (NCBI taxonomy): Eukaryota > Metazoa > Chordata > Actinopteri > Cichliformes > Cichlidae > Rhamphochromis > Rhamphochromis longiceps. Next base: position 6,014,331 of record NC_140567.1, read on the forward strand.
TATAAATAGCTGTAACTTTTGATAGAAGGCTCGGATACACATGTTTATGGCTTTATCTTATAGAACTCAAGGTGCCCGTGCTGGGAAAACAGGTTTTGCAGCTGTTTGAGCTAAGACTTCAAAGTTATTCACATAATGAAAACCTATACTTTGTTTCGGTGGAGTTCCCCATTCAAATGCATGTAACAGTGAGAAACGCACTGTCTTGGCGAAAGAAAGCGTTTTTGTACAACTTCATATAAATAGCTGTAACTTTTGATAGAAGACTCAGACAAACATGTTTATGGCTTTATCTTATAGAACTCAAGGTCCCCGTGCTGGCAAAATAGGTTTTGCAGCTGTTTGAGCTAAGACTTCAAAGTTATTCACATAATGAAAACCTATACTTTGTTTCGGTGGAGTTCCCCATTCAAATGCATGTAACAGTGAGAAACGCACTGTCTTGGCGAAAGAAAGCGTTTTTGTACAACTTTATATAAATAGCTGTAACTTTTGATAGAAGACTCAGACAAACATGTTTATGGCTTTATCTTATAGAACTCAAGGTCCCCGTGCTGGCAAAACAGGTTTTGCAGCTGTTTGAGCTAAGATTTCAAAGTTATTCACATAATGAAAACCTATACTTTGTTTCGGTGGAGTTCCCCATTCAAATGCATGTAACAGTGAGAAACGCACTGTCTTGGCGAAAGAAAGCGTTTTTGTACAACTTCATATAAATAGCTGTAACTTTTGATAGAAGGCTCGGATACACATGTTTATGGCTTTATCTTATAGAACTCAAGGTCCCCGTGCTGGCAAAACAGGTTCTGCAGCTGTTTGAGCTAAGACTTCAAAGTTATTCACATAATGAAAACCTATACTTTGTTTCGGTGGAGTTCCCCATTCAAATGCATGTAACAGTGAGAAACGCACTGTCTTGGCGAAAGAAAGCGTTTTTGTACAACTTCATATAAATAGCTGTAACTTTTGATAGAAGACTCGGATACACATGTTTATGGCTTTATCTTATAGAACTCAAGGTCCCCGTGCTGGGAAAACAGGTTTTGCAGCTGTTTGAGCTAAGATTTCAAAGTTATTCACATAATGAAAACCTATACTTTGTTTCGGTGGAGTTCCCCATTCAAATGCATGTAACAGTGAGAAACGCACTGTCTTGGCGAAAGAAAGCGTTTTTGTACAACTTCATATAAATAGCTGTAACTTTTGATAGAAGACTCGGATACACGTTTATGGCTTTATCTTATAGAACTCAAGGTGACCGTGCTGGGAAAACAGGTTTTGCAGCTGTTTGAGCTAAGACTTCAAAGTTATTCACATAATGAAAACCTATACTTTGTTTCGGTGGCGTTCCCCATTCAAATGCATGTAACAGTGAGAAACGCACTGTCTTGGCGAAAGAAAGCGTTTTTGTACAACTTCATATAAATAGCTGTAACTTTTGATAGAAGACTCAGACAAACATGTTTATGGCTTTATCTTATAGAACTCAAGGTGACCGTGCTGGGAAAACAGGCTTTGCAGCTGTTTGAGCTAAGATTTCAAAGTAATTCACATAATGAAAACCTATACTTTGTTTCGGTCGAGTTCCCCATTCAAATGCATGTAACAGTGAGAAACGCACTGTCTTGGCGAAAGAAAGCGTTTTTGTACAACTTCATATAAATAGCTGTAACTTTTGATAGAAGACTCGGATACACATGTTTATGGCTTTATCTTATAGAACTCAAGGTGCCCGTGCTGGCAAACAGGTTTTGCAGCTGTTTGAGCTAAGACTTCAAAGTTATTCACATAATGAAAACCTATACTTTGTTTCGGTGGCGTTCCCCATTCAAATGCATGTAACAGTGAGAAACGCACTGTCTTGGCGAAAGAAAGCGTTTTTGTACAACTTCATATAAATAGCTGTAACTTTTGATAGAAGACTCAGACAAACATGTTTATGGCTTTATCTTATAGAACTCAAGGTCCCCGTGCTGGCAAAACAGGTTTTGCAGCTGTTTGAGCTAAGACTTCAAAGTTATTCACATAATGAAAACCTATACTTTGTTTCGGTGGCGTTCCCCATTCAAATGCATGTAACGGTGAGAAACGCACTGTCTTGGCGAAAGAAAGCGTTTTTGTACAACTTCATATAAATAGCTGTAACTTTTGATAGAAGACTCAGACAAACATGTTTATGGCTTTATCTTATAGAACTCAAGGTCCCCGTGCTGGGAAAACAGGTTTTGCAGCTGTTTGAGCTAAGACTTCAAAGTTATTCACATAATGAAAACCTATACTTTGTTTCGGTGGAGTTCCCCATTCAAATGCATGTAACGGTGAGAAACGCACTGTCTTGGCGAAAGAAAGCGTTTTTGTACAACTTCATATAAATAGCTGTAACTTTTGATAGAAGACTCAGACAAACATGTTTATGGCTTTATCTTATAGAACTCAAGGTCCCCGTGCTGGCAAAACAGGTTTTGCAGCTGTTTGAGCTAAGACTTCAAAGTTATTCACATAATGAAAACCTATACTTTGTTTCGGTGGAGTTCCCCATTCAAATGCATGTAACAGTGAGAAACGCACTGTCTTGGCGAAAGAAAGCGTTTTTGTACAACTTCATATAAATAGCTGTAACTTTTGATAGAAGGCTCGGATACACATGTTTATGGCTTTATCTTATAGAACTCAAGGTGCCCGTGCTGGGAAAACAGGTTTTGCAGCTGTTTGAGCTAAGACTTCAAAGTTATTCACATAATGAAAACCTATACTTTGTTTCGGTGGAGTTCCCCATTCAAATGCATGTAACAGTGAGAAACGCACTGTCTTGGCGAAAGAAAGCGTTTTTGTACAACTTCATATAAATAGCTGTAACTTTTGATAGAAGACTCAGACAAACATGTTTATGGCTTTATCTTATAGAACTCAAGGTCCCCGTGCTGGCAAAATAGGTTTTGCAGCTGTTTGAGCTAAGACTTCAAAGTTATTCACATAATGAAAACCTATACTTTGTTTCGGTGGAGTTCCCCATTCAAATGCATGTAACAGTGAGAAACGCACTGTCTTGGCGAAAGAAAGCGTTTTTGTACAACTTCATATAAATAGCTGTAACTTTTGATAGAAGGCTCGGATACACATGTTTATGGCTTTATCTTATAGAACTCAAGGTCCCCGTGCTGGCAAAACAGGTTTTGCAGCTGTTTGAGCTAAGACTTCAAAGTTATTCACATAATGAAAACCTATACTTTGTTTCGGTGGAGTTCCCCATTCAAATGCATGTAACAGTGAGAAACGCACTGTCTTGGCGAAAGAAAGCGTTTTTGTACAACTTCATATAAATAGCTGTAACTTTTGATAGAAGACTCGGATACACATGTTTATGGCTTTATCTTATAGAACTCAAGGTCCCCGTGCTGGGAAAACAGGTTTTGCAGCTGTTTGAGCTAAGATTTCAAAGTTATTCACATAATGAAAACCTATACTTTGTTTCGGTGGAGTTCCCCATTCAAATGCATGTAACAGTGAGAAACGCACTGTCTTGGCGAAAGAAAGCGTTTTTGTACAACTTCATATAAATAGCTGTAACTTTTGATAGAAGACTCGGATACACGTTTATGGCTTTATCTTATAGAACTCAAGGTGACCGTGCTGGGCAAACAGGTTTTGCAGCTGTTTGAGCTAAGACTTCAAAGTTATTCACATAATGAAAACCTATACTTTGTTTCGGTGGCGTTCCCCATTCAAATGCATGTAACAGTGAGAAACGCACTGTCTTGGCGAAAGAAAGCGTTTTTGTACAACTTCATATAAATAGCTGTAACTTTTGATAGAAGACTCAGACAAACATGTTTATGGCTTTATCTTATAGAACTCAAGGTGACCGTGCTGGGAAAACAGGCTTTGCAGCTGTTTGAGCTAAGATTTCAAAGTAATTCACATAATGAAAACCTATACTTTGTTTCGGTCGAGTTCCCCATTCAAATGCATGTAACAGTGAGAAACGCACTGTCTTGGCGAAAGAAAGCGTTTTTGTACAACTTCATATAAATAGCTGTAACTTTTGATAGAAGACTCGGATACACATGTTTATGGCTTTATCTTATAGAACTCAAGGTCCCCATGCTGGGAAAACAGGTTTTGCAGCTGTTTGAGCTAAGATTTCAAAGTTATTCACATAATGAAAACCTATACTTTGTTTCGGTCGAGTTCCCCATTCAAATGCATGTAACAGTGAGAAACGCACTGTCTTGGCGAAAGAAAGCGTTTTTGTACAACTTCATATAAATAGCTGTAACTTTTGATAGAAGACTCAGACAAACATGTTTATGGCTTTATCTTATAGAACTCAAGGTCCCCGTGCTGGCAAAACAGGTTTTGCAGCTGTTTGAGCTAAGACTTCAAAGTTATTCACATAATGAAAACCTATACTTTGTTTCGGTGGAGTTCCCCATTCAAATGCATGTAACAGTGAGAAACGCACTGTCTTGGCGAAAGAAAGCGTTTTTGTACAACTTCATATAAATAGCTGTAACTTTTGATAGAAGACTCGGATACACATGTTTATGGCTTTATCTTATAGAACTCAAGGTCCCCGTGCTGGCAAAACAGGCTTTGCAGCTGTTTGAGCTAAGATTTCCAAGTTATTCACATAATGAAAACCTATACTTTGTTTCGGTGGAGTTCCCCATTCAAATGCATGTAACAGTGAGAAACGCACTGTCTTGGCGAAAGAAAGCGTTTTTGTACAACTTCATATAAATAGCTGTAACTTTTGATAGAAGACTCAGACAAACATGTTTATGGCTTTATCTTATAGAACTCAAGGTCCCCGTGCTGGGAAAACAGGTTTTGCAGCTGTTTGAGCTAAGACTTCAAAGTTATTCACATAATGAAAACCTATACTTTGTTTCGGTGGAGTTCCCCATTCAAATGCATGTAACAGTGAGAAACGCACTGTCTTGGCGAAAGAAAGCGTTTTTGTACAACTTCATATAAATAGCTGTAACTTTTGATAGAAGGCTCGGATACACATGTTTATGGCTTTATCTTATAGAACTCAAGGTCCCCGTGCTGGCAAAACAGGTTTTGCAGCTGTTTGAGCTAAGATTTCCAAGTTATTCACATAATGAAAACCTATACTTTGTTTCGGTCGAGTTCCCCATTCAAATGCATGTAACAGTGAGAAACGCACTGTCTTGGCGAAAGAAAGCGTTTTTGTACAACTTCATATAAATAGCTGTAACTTTTGATAGAAGGCTCGGATACACATGTTTATGGCTTTATCTTATAGAACTCAAGGTCCCCGTGCTGGCAAAATAGGTTTTGCAGCTGTTTGAGCTAAGACTTCAAAGTTATTCACATAATGAAAACCTATACTTTGTTTCGGTCGAGTTCCCCATTCAAATGCATGTAACAGTGAGAAACGCACTGTCTTGGCGAAAGAAAGCGTTTTTGTACAACTTCATATAAATAGCTGTAACTTTTGATAGAAGGCTCGGATACACATGTTTATGGCTTTATCTTATAGAACTCAAGGTCCCCGTGCTGGCAAAACAGGTTTTGCAGCTGTTTGAGCTAAGACTTCAAAGTTATTCACATAATGAAAACCTATACTTTGTTTCGGTGGAGTTCCCCATTCAAATGCATGTAACAGTGAGAAACGCACTGTCTTGGCGAAAGAAAGCGTTTTTGTACAACTTCATATAAATAGCTGTAACTTTTGATAGAAGACTCGGATACACATGTTTATGGCTTTATCTTATAGAACTCAAGGTCCCCGTGCTGGGAAAACAGGTTTTGCAGCTGTTTGAGCTAAGATTTCAAAGTTATTCACATAATGAAAACCTATACTTTGTTTCGGTGGAGTTCCCCATTCAAATGCATGTAACAGTGAGAAACGCACTGTCTTGGCGAAAGAAAGCGTTTTTGTACAACTTCATATAAATAGCTGTAACTTTTGATAGAAGACTCAGACAAACATGTTTATGGCTTTATCTTATAGAACTCAAGGTCCCCGTGCTGGCAAAACAGGTTTTGCAGCTGTTTGAGCTAAGACTTCAAAGTTATTCACATAATGAAAACCTATACTTTGTTTCGGTGGAGTTCCCCATTCAAATGCATGTAACAGTGAGAAACGCACTGTCTTGGCGAAAGAAAGCGTTTTTGTACAACTTCATATAAATAGCTGTAACTTTTGATAGAAGGCTCGGATACACATGTTTATGGCTTTATCTTATAGAACTCAAGGTGCCCGTGCTGGGAAAACAGGTTTTGCAGCTGTTTGAGCTAAGACTTCAAAGTTATTCACATAATGAAAACCTATACTTTGTTTCGGTGGAGTTCCCCATTCAAATGCATGTAACAGTGAGAAACGCACTGTCTTGGCGAAAGAAAGCGTTTTTGTACAACTTCATATAAATAGCTGTAACTTTTGATAGAAGACTCAGACAAACATGTTTATGGCTTTATCTTATAGAACTCAAGGTCCCCGTGCTGGCAAAATAGGTTTTGCAGCTGTTTGAGCTAAGACTTCAAAGTTATTCACATAATGAAAACCTATACTTTGTTTCGGTGGAGTTCCCCATTCAAATGCATGTAACAGTGAGAAACGCACTGTCTTGGCGAAAGAAAGCGTTTTTGTACAACTTCATATAAATAGCTGTAACTTTTGATAGAAGGCTCGGATACACATGTTTATGGCTTTATCTTATAGAACTCAAGGTCCCCGTGCTGGCAAAACAGGTTTTGCAGCTGTTTGAGCTAAGACTTCAAAGTTATTCACATAATGAAAACCTATACTTTGTTTCGGTGGAGTTCCCCATTCAAATGCATGTAACAGTGAGAAACGCACTGTCTTGGCGAAAGAAAGCGTTTTTGTACAACTTCATATAAATAGCTGTAACTTTTGATAGAAGACTCGGATACACATGTTTATGGCTTTATCTTATAGAACTCAAGGTCCCCGTGCTGGGAAAACAGGTTTTGCAGCTGTTTGAGCTAAGATTTCAAAGTTATTCACATAATGAAAACCTATACTTTGTTTCGGTGGAGTTCCCCATTCAAATGCATGTAACAGTGAGAAACGCACTGTCTTGGCGAAAGAAAGCGTTTTTGTACAACTTCATATAAATAGCTGTAACTTTTGATAGAAGACTCGGATACACGTTTATGGCTTTATCTTATAGAACTCAAGGTGACCGTGCTGGGCAAACAGGTTTTGCAGCTGTTTGAGCTAAGACTTCAAAGTTATTCACATAATGAAAACCTATACTTTGTTTCGGTGGCGTTCCCCATTCAAATGCATGTAACAGTGAGAAACGCACTGTCTTGGCGAAAGAAAGCGTTTTTGTACAACTTCATATAAATAGCTGTAACTTTTGATAGAAGACTCAGACAAACATGTTTATGGCTTTATCTTATAGAACTCAAGGTGACCGTGCTGGGAAAACAGGCTTTGCAGCTGTTTGAGCTAAGATTTCAAAGTAATTCACATAATGAAAACCTATACTTTGTTTCGGTCGAGTTCCCCATTCAAATGCATGTAACAGTGAGAAACGCACTGTCTTGGCGAAAGAAAGCGTTTTTGTACAACTTCATATAAATAGCTGTAACTTTTGATAGAAGACTCGGATACACATGTTTATGGCTTTATCTTATAGAACTCAAGGTCCCCATGCTGGGAAAACAGGTTTTGCAGCTGTTTGAGCTAAGATTTCAAAGTTATTCACATAATGAAAACCTATACTTTGTTTCGGTCGAGTTCCCCATTCAAATGCATGTAACAGTGAGAAACGCACTGTCTTGGCGAAAGAAAGCGTTTTTGTACAACTTCATATAAATAGCTGTAACTTTTGATAGAAGACTCAGACAAACATGTTTATGGCTTTATCTTATAGAACTCAAGGTCCCCGTGCTGGCAAAACAGGTTTTGCAGCTGTTTGAGCTAAGACTTCAAAGTTATTCACATAATGAAAACCTATACTTTGTTTCGGTGGAGTTCCCCATTCAAATGCATGTAACAGTGAGAAACGCACTGTCTTGGCGAAAGAAAGCGTTTTTGTACAACTTCATATAAATAGCTGTAACTTTTGATAGAAGACTCGGATACACATGTTTATGGCTTTATCTTATAGAACTCAAGGTCCCCGTGCTGGCAAAACAGGCTTTGCAGCTGTTTGAGCTAAGATTTCCAAGTTATTCACATAATGAAAACCTATACTTTGTTTCGGTGGAGTTCCCCATTCAAATGCATGTAACAGTGAGAAACGCACTGTCTTGGCGAAAGAAAGCGTTTTTGTACAACTTCATATAAATAGCTGTAACTTTTGATAGAAGACTCAGACAAACATGTTTATGGCTTTATCTTATAGAACTCAAGGTCCCCGTGCTGGGAAAACAGGTTTTGCAGCTGTTTGAGCTAAGACTTCAAAGTTATTCACATAATGAAAACCTATACTTTGTTTCGGTGGAGTTCCCCATTCAAATGCATGTAACAGTGAGAAACGCACTGTCTTGGCGAAAGAAAGCGTTTTTGTACAACTTCATATAAATAGCTGTAACTTTTGATAGAAGGCTCGGATACACATGTTTATGGCTTTATCTTATAGAACTCAAGGTCCCCGTGCTGGCAAAACAGGTTTTGCAGCTGTTTGAGCTAAGATTTCCAAGTTATTCACATAATGAAAACCTATACTTTGTTTCGGTCGAGTTCCCCATTCAAATGCATGTAACAGTGAGAAACGCACTGTCTTGGCGAAAGAAAGCGTTTTTGTACAACTTCATATAAATAGCTGTAACTTTTGATAGAAGGCTCGGATACACATGTTTATGGCTTTATCTTATAGAACTCAAGGTCCCCGTGCTGGCAAAATAGGTTTTGCAGCTGTTTGAGCTAAGACTTCAAAGTTATTCACATAATGAAAACCTATACTTTGTTTCGGTCGAGTTCCCCATTCAAATGCATGTAACAGTGAGAAACGCACTGTCTTGGCGAAAGAAAGCGTTTTTGTACAACTTCATATAAATAGCTGTAACTTTTGATAGAAGACTCAGACAAACATGTTTATGGCTTTATCTTATAGAACTCAAGGTCCCCGTGCTGGCAAAACAGGTTTTGCAGCTGTTTGAGCTAAGATTTCAAAGTTATTCACATAATGAAAACCTATACTTTGTTTCGGTGGAGTTCCCCATTCAAATGCATGTAACAGTGAGAAACGCACTGTCTTGGCGAAAGAAAGCGTTTTTGTACAACTTCATATAAATAGCTGTAACTTTTGATAGAAGGCTCGGATACACATGTTTATGGCTTTATCTTATAGAACTCAAGGTCCCCGTGCTGGCAAAACAGGTTTTGCAGCTGTTTGAGCTAAGACTTCAAAGTTATTCACATAATGAAAACCTATACTTTGTTTCGGTGGAGTTCCCCATTCAAATGCATGTAACAGTGAGAAACGCACTGTCTTGGCGAAAGAAAGCGTTTTTGTACAACTTCATATAAATAGCTGTAACTTTTGATAGAAGACTCGGATACACATGTTTATGGCTTTATCTTATAGAACTCAAGGTCCCCGTGCTGGGAAAACAGGTTTTGCAGCTGTTTGAGCTAAGATTTCAAAGTTATTCACATAATGAAAACCTATACTTTGTTTCGGTGGAGTTCCCCATTCAAATGCATGTAACAGTGAGAAACGCACTGTCTTGGCGAAAGAAAGCGTTTTTGTACAACTTCATATAAATAGCTGTAACTTTTGATAGAAGACTCAGACAAACATGTTTATGGCTTTATCTTATAGAACTCAAGGTGCCCGTGCTGGCAAAACAGGTTTTGCAGCTGTTTGAGCTAAGATTTCCAAGTTATTCACATAATGAAAACCTATACTTTGTTTCGGTGGAGTTCCCCATTCAAATGCATGTAACAGTGAGAAACGCACTGTCTTGGCGAAAGAAAGCGTTTTTGTACAACTTCATATAAATAGCTGTAACTTTTGATAGAAGACTCGGATACACATGTTTATGGCTTTATCTTATAGAACTCAAGGTCCCCGTGCTGGCAAAACAGGTTTTGCAGCTGTTTGAGCTAAGATTTCAAAGTTATTCACATAATGAAAACCTATACTTTGTTTCGGTGGAGTTCCCCATTCAAATGCATGTAACAGTGAGAAACGCACTGTCTTGGCGAAAGAAAGCATTTTCGTACAACTTCATATAAATCGCTGTAACTTTGGATAGAAGACTCGGATACACGTTTATGGCTTTATCTTATAGAACTCAAGGTGACCGTGCTGGGAAAACAGGTTTTGCAGCTGTTTGAGCTAAGACTTCAAAGTTATTCACATAATGAAAACCTATACTTTGTTTCGGTGGAGTTCCCCATTCAAATGCATGTAACAGTGAGAAACGCACTGTCTTGGCGAAAGAAAGCGTTTTTGTACAACTTCATATAAATAGCTGTAACTTTTGATAGAAGACTCGGATACACATGTTTATGGCTTTATCTTATAGAACTCAAGGTCCCCGTGCTGGGAAAACAGGTTTTGCAGCTGTTTGAGCTAAGATTTCAAAGTTATTCACATAATGAAAACCTATACTTTGTTTCGGTGGAGTTCCCCATTCAAATGCATGTAACAGTGAGAAACGCACTGTCTTGGCGAAAGAAAGCGTTTTTGTACAACTTCATATAAATAGCTGTAACTTTTGATAGAAGACTCGGATACACGTTTATGGCTTTATCTTATAGAACTCAAGGTGACCGTGCTGGGAAAACAGGTTTTGCAGCTGTTTGAGCTAAGACTTCAAAGTTATTCACATAATGAAAACCTATACTTTGTTTCGGTGGCGTTCCCCATTCAAATGCATGTAACAGTGAGAAACGCACTGTCTTGGCGAAAGAAAGCGTTTTTGTACAACTTCATATAAATAGCTGTAACTTTTGATAGAAGACTCAGACAAACATGTTTATGGCTTTATCTTATAGAACTCAAGGTGACCGTGCTGGGAAAACAGGCTTTGCAGCTGTTTGAGCTAAGATTTCAAAGTAATTCACATAATGAAAACCTATACTTTGTTTCGGTCGAGTTCCCCATTCAAATGCATGTAACAGTGAGAAACGCACTGTCTTGGCGAAAGAAAGCGTTTTTGTACAACTTCATATAAATAGCTGTAACTTTTGATAGAAGACTCGGATACACATGTTTATGGCTTTATCTTATAGAACTCAAGGTCCCCATGCTGGGAAAACAGGTTTTGCAGCTGTTTGAGCTAAGATTTCAAAGTTATTCACATAATGAAAACCTATACTTTGTTTCGGTCGAGTTCCCCATTCAAATGCATGTAACAGTGAGAAACGCACTGTCTTGGCGAAAGAAAGCGTTTTTGTACAACTTCATATAAATAGCTGTAACTTTTGATAGAAGACTCAGACAAACATGTTTATGGCTTTATCTTATAGAACTCAAGGTCCCCGTGCTGGCAAAACAGGTTTTGCAGCTGTTTGAGCTAAGACTTCAAAGTTATTCACATAATGAAAACCTATACTTTGTTTCGGTGGAGTTCCCCATTCAAATGCATGTAACAGTGAGAAACGCACTGTCTTGGCGAAAGAAAGCGTTTTTGTACAACTTCATATAAATAGCTGTAACTTTTGATAGAAGACTCGGATACACATGTTTATGGCTTTATCTTATAGAACTCAAGGTCCCCGTGCTGGCAAAACAGGCTTTGCAGCTGTTTGAGCTAAGATTTCCAAGTTATTCACATAATGAAAACCTATACTTTGTTTCGGTGGAGTTCCCCATTCAAATGCATGTAACAGTGAGAAACGCACTGTCTTGGCGAAAGAAAGCGTTTTTGTACAACTTCATATAAATAGCTGTAACTTTTGATAGAAGACTCAGACAAACATGTTTATGGCTTTATCTTATAGAACTCAAGGTCCCCGTGCTGGGAAAACAGGTTTTGCAGCTGTTTGAGCTAAGACTTCAAAGTTATTCACATAATGAAAACCTATACTTTGTTTCGGTGGAGTTCCCCATTCAAATGCATGTAACAGTGAGAAACGCACTGTCTTGGCGAAAGAAAGCGTTTTTGTACAACTTCATATAAATAGCTGTAACTTTTGATAGAAGGCTCGGATACACATGTTTATGGCTTTATCTTATAGAACTCAAGGTCCCCGTGCTGGCAAAACAGGTTTTGCAGCTGTTTGAGCTAAGATTTCCAAGTTATTCACATAATGAAAACCTATACTTTGTTTCGGTCGAGTTCCCCATTCAAATGCATGTAACAGTGAGAAACGCACTGTCTTGGCGAAAGAAAGCGTTTTTGTACAACTTCATATAAATAGCTGTAACTTTTGATAGAAGGCTCGGATACACATGTTTATGGCTTTATCTTATAGAACTCAAGGTCCCCGTGCTGGCAAAATAGGTTTTGCAGCTGTTTGAGCTAAGACTTCAAAGTTATTCACATAATGAAAACCTATACTTTGTTTCGGTCGAGTTCCCCATTCAAATGCATGTAACAGTGAGAAACGCACTGTCTTGGCGAAAGAAAGCGTTTTTGTACAACTTCATATAAATAGCTGTAACTTTTGATAGAAGACTCAGACAAACATGTTTATGGCTTTATCTTATAGAACTCAAGGTCCCCGTGCTGGCAAAACAGGTTTTGCAGCTGTTTGAGCTAAGATTTCAAAGTTATTCACATAATGAAAACCTATACTTTGTTTCGGTGGAGTTCCCCATTCAAATGCATGTAACAGTGAGAAACGCACTGTCTTGGCGAAAGAAAGCGTTTTTGTACAACTTCATATAAATAGCTGTAACTTTTGATAGAAGGCTCGGATACACATGTTTATGGCTTTATCTTATAGAACTCAAGGTCCCCGTGCTGGCAAAACAGGTTTTGCAGCTGTTTGAGCTAAGACTTCAAAGTTATTCACATAATGAAAACCTATACTTTGTTTCGGTGGAGTTCCCCATTCAAATGCATGTAACAGTGAGAAACGCACTGTCTTGGCGAAAGAAAGCGTTTTTGTACAACTTCATATAAATAGCTGTAACTTTTGATAGAAGACTCGGATACACATGTTTATGGCTTTATCTTATAGAACTCAAGGTCCCCGTGCTGGGAAAACAGGTTTTGCAGCTGTTTGAGCTAAGATTTCAAAGTTATTCACATAATGAAAACCTATACTTTGTTTCGGTGGAGTTCCCCATTCAAATGCATGTAACAGTGAGAAACGCACTGTCTTGGCGAAAGAAAGCGTTTTTGTACAACTTCATATAAATAGCTGTAACTTTTGATAGAAGACTCAGACAAACATGTTTATGGCTTTATCTTATAGAACTCAAGGTGCCCGTGCTGGCAAAACAGGTTTTGCAGCTGTTTGAGCTAAGATTTCCAAGTTATTCACATAATGAAAACCTATACTTTGTTTCGGTGGAGTTCCCCATTCAAATGCATGTAACAGTGAGAAACGCACTGTCTTGGCGAAAGAAAGCGTTTTTGTACAACTTCATATAAATAGCTGTAACTTTTGATAGAAGACTCGGATACACATGTTTATGGCTTTATCTTATAGAACTCAAGGTCCCCGTGCTGGCAAAACAGGTTTTGCAGCTGTTTGAGCTAAGATTTCAAAGTTATTCACATAATGAAAACCTATACTTTGTTTCGGTGGAGTTCCCCATTCAAATGCATGTAACAGTGAGAAACGCACTGTCTTGGCGAAAGAAAGCGTTTTTGTACAACTTCATATAAATAGCTGTAACTTTTGATAGAAGGCTCGGATACACATGTTTATGGCTTTATCTTATAGAACTCAAGGTGCCCGTGCTGGGAAAACAGGCTTTGCAGCTGTTTGAGCTAAGATTTCAAAGTTATTCACATTATGAAAACCTATACTTTGTTTCGGTGGAGTTCCCCATTCAAATGCATGTAACAGTGAGAAACGCACTGTCTTGGCGAAAGAAAGCATTTTTGTACAACTTCATATAAATAGCTGTAACTTTTGATAGAAGACTCGGATACACATGTTTATGGCTTTATCTTATAGAACTCAAGGTGCCCGTGCTGGCAAAACAGGTTTTGCAGCTGTTTGAGCTAAGACTTCAAAGTTATTCACATAATGAAAACCTATACTTTGTTTCGGTGGCGTTCCCCATTCAAATGCATGTAACAGTGAGAAACGCACTGTCTTGGCGAAAGAAAGCGTTTTTGTACAACTTCATATAAATAGCTGTAACTTTTGATAGAAGACTCAGACAAACATGTTTATGGCTTTTATCTTATAGAACTCAAGGTGACCGTGCTGGGAAAACAGGCTTTGCAGCTGTTTGAGCTAAGATTTCAAAGTTATTCACATAATGAAAACCTATACTTTGTTTCGGTGGAGTTCCCCATTCAAATGCATGTAACAGTGAGAAACGCACTGTCTTGGCGAAAGAAAGCGTTTTTGTACAACTTCATATAAATAGCTGTAACTTTTGATAGAAGACTCGGATACACATGTTTATGGCTTTATCTTATAGAACTCAAGGTGCCCGTGCTGGGAAAACAGGCTTTGCAGCTGTTTGAGCTAAGATTTCAAAGTTATTCACATAATGAAAACCTATACTTTGTTTCGGTGGAGTTCCCCATTCAAATGCATGTAACAGTGAGAAACACACTGTCTTGGCGAAATAAAGCATTTTTGTACAACTTCATATAAATCGCTGTAACTTTTGATAGAAGGCTCGGATACACATGTTTATGGCTTTATCTTATAGAACTCAAGGTCCCCGTGCTGGCAGAACAGGTTTTGCAGCTGTTTGAGCTAAGACCTGAAAGTTATTCACATAATGAAAACCTATACTTTGTTTCGGTGGAGTTCCCCATTCAAATGCATGTAACAGTGAGAAACGCACTGTCTTGGCGAAAGAAAGCGTTTTTGTACAACTTCATATAAATAGCTGTAACTTTTGATAGAAGACTCAGACAAACATGTTTATGGCTTTATCTTATAGAACTCAAGGTCCCCGTGCTGGCAAAACAGGTTTTGCAGCTGTTTGAGCTAAGATTTCCAAGTTATTCACATAATGAAAACCTATACTTTGTTTCGGTGGAGTTCCCCATTCAAATGCATGTAACAGTGAGAAACGCACTGTCTTGGCGAAAGAAAGCGTTTTTGTACAACTTCATATAAATAGCTGTAACTTTTGATAGAAGACTCAGACAAACATGTTTATGGCTTTATCTTATAGAACTCAAGGTCCCCGTGCTGGCAAAACAGGTTTTGCAGCTGTTTGAGCTAAGACTTCAAAGTTATTCACATAATGAAAACCTATACTTTGTTTCGGTGGCGTTCCCCATTCAAATGCATGTAACAGTGAGAAACGCACTGTCTTGGCGAAAGAAAGCGTTTTTGTACAACTTCATATAAATAGCTGTAACTTTTGATAGAAGACTCGGATACACATGTTTATGGCTTTATCTTATAGAACTCAATATCCCCGTGCTGGGCAAACAGGTTTTGCAGCCGTTTGAGCTAAGATTTTAAAATTATTCACATAATGAAAACATATACTTTGTCTCGGGCGAGTTTCCCATTCAAATGCATGTAACAGTGAGAAACACACTGTCTTGGCGAAAGAAAGCATTTTTGTACAACTTCATATAAATCGCTGTAACTTTTGATAGAAGACTCAGAAACACGTTTATGGCTTTATCTTATAGAACTCAAGGTGCCCGTGCTGGGCAAACAGGTTTTGCAGCCGTTTGAGCTAAGATTTTAAAATTATTCACATAATGAAAACCTATACTTTGTCTCGGGCGAGTTTCCCATTCAAATGCATGTAGCAGTGAGAAACACACTGTCTTGGCGAAAGAAAGCATTTTTGTACAACTTCATATAAATCGCTGTAACTTTTGATAGAAGACTCAGAAACACATGTTTATGGCTTTATCTTATAGAACTCAATATCCCCGTGCTGGGCAAACAGGTTTTGCAGCCGTTTGAGCTAAGATTTTAAAGTTTTAAAATTATTCACATAATGAAAACCTATACTTTGTTTCGGTCGTGTTCCCCATTCAAATGCATGTAACAGTGAGAAACAATGTCTTGGCGAAAGAAAGCATTTTCGTACAACTTCATATAAATCGCTGTAACTTTGGATAGAAGACTCAGACAAACATGTTTATGGCTTTATCTTATAGAACTCAATATCCCCGTGCTGGGCAAACAGGTTTTGCAGCTGTTTGAGCTAAGATTTCCAAGTTATTCACATAATGAAAACCTATACTTTGTTTCGGTCGAGTTCCCCATTCAAATGCATGTAACAGTGAGAAACGCACTGTCTTGGCGAAAAAAAGCGTTTTTGTACAACTTCATATAAATAGCTGTAACTTTTGATAGAAGACTCAGACAAACATGTTTATGGCTTTATCTTATAGAACTCAATATCCCCGTGCTGGGCAAACAGGTTTTGCAGCCGTTTGAGCTAAGATTTTAAAATTATTCACATAATGAAAACCTATACTTTGTCTAGGGCGAGTTTCCCATTCAAATGCATGTAACAGTGAGAAACACACTGTCTTGGCGAAAGAAAGCATTTTCGTACAACTTCATATAAATCGCTGTAACTTTTGATAGAAGACTCAGACAAACATGTTTATGGCTTTATCTTATAGAACTCAATATCCCCGTGCTGGGCAAACAGGTTTTGCAGCCGTTTGAGCTAAGATTTTAAAGTTTTAAAATTATTCACATAATGAAAACCTATACTTTGTTTCGGTCGAGTTCCCCATTCAAATGCATGTAACAGTGAGAAACGCACTGTCTTGGCGAAAAAAAGCGTTTTCGTACAACTTCATATAAATAGCTGTAACTTTTGATAGAAGACTCAGACAAACATGTTTATGGCTTTATCTTATAGAACTCAATATCCCCGTGCTGGGCAAACAGGTTTTGCAGCAGTTTGAGCTAAGATTTTAAAATTATTCACATAATGAAAACCTATACTTTGTCTCGGGCGAGTTTCCCATTCAAATGCATGTAACAGTGAGAAACACACTGTCTTGGCGAAAGAAAGCATTTTTGTACAACTTCATATAAATCGCTGTAACTTTGGATAGAAGACTCAGACAAACATGTTTATGGCTTTATCTTATAGAACTCAATATCCCCGTGCTGGGCAAACAGGTTTTGCAGCCGTTTGAGCTAAGATTTTAAAATTATTCACATAATGAAAACCTATACTTTGTCTCGGGCGAGTTTCCCATTCAAATGCATGTAACAGTGAGAAACACACTGTCTTGGCGAAAGAAAGCATTTTTGTACAACTTCATATAAATCGCTGTAACTTTTGATAGAAGACTCAGAAACACATGTTTATGGCTTTATCTTATAGAACTCAATATCCCCGTGCTGGGCAAACAGGTTTTGCAGCCGTTTGAGCTAAGATTTTAAAATTATTCACATAATGAAAACCTATACTTTGTCTCGGGCGAGTTTCCCATTCAAATGCATGTAACAGTGAGAAACGCATTGTCTTGGCGAAATAAAGCGCTTTTGAACAACTTCATATAAATCGCTGTAACTTTTGATAGACGACTCAGACAAACATGTTTATGGCTTTATCTTATAGAACTCAATATCCCCGTGCTGGGCAAACAGGTTTTGCAGCCGTTTGAGCTAAGATTTTAAAGTTTTAAAATTATTCACATAATGAAAACCTATACTTTGTCTCGGGCGAGTTTCCCATTCAAATGCATGTAACAGTGAGAAACACACTGTCTTGGCGAAAGAAAGCATTTTTGTACAACTTCATATAAATCGCTGTAACTTTTAATAGAAGACTCAGAAACACGTTTATGGCTTTATCTTATAGAACTCAAGGTGCCCGTGCTGGGCAAACAGGTTTTGCAGCCGTTTGAGCTAAGATTTTAAAATTATTCACATAATGAAAACCTATACTTTGTCTCGGGCGAGTTCCCCATTCAAATGCATGTAGCAGTGAGAAACACACTGTCTTGGTGAAAGAAAGCATTTTTGTACAACTTCATATAAATCGCTGTAACTTTTGATAGAAGACTCAGAAACACATGTTTATGGCTTTATCTTATAGAACTCAATATCCCTGTGCTGGGCAAACAGGTTTTGCAGCTGTTTGAGCTAAGATTTTAAAGTTTTAAAATTATTCACATAATGAAAACCTATACTTTGTTTCGGTCGTGTTCCCCATTCAAATGCATGTAACAGTGAGAAATGCACTGTCTTGGCGAAATAAAGCATTTTTGTACAACTTCATATAAATAGCTGTAACTTTTGATAGAAGACTCGGATACACATGTTTATGGCTTTATCTTATAGAACTCAAGGTTCCCGTGCTGGGAAAACAGGTTCTGCAGCTGTTTGAGCTAAGATTTCCAAGTTATTCACATAATGAAAACCTATACTTTGTTTCGGTCGAGTTCCCCATTCAAATGCATGTAACAGTGAGAAACGCACTGTCTTGGCGAAAAAAAGCGTTTTTGTACAACTTCATATAAATAGCTGTAACTTTTGATAGAAGACTCAGACAAACATGTTTATGGCTTTATCTTATAGAACTCAATATCCCCGTGCTGGGCAAACAGGTTTTGCAGCCGTTTGAGCTAAGATTTTAAAATTATTCACATAATGAAAACCTATACTTTGTTTCAGGCGAGTTTCCCATTCAAATGCATGTAACAGTGAGAAACCCATTGTCTTGGCGAAATAAAGCGTTTTCGTACAACTTCATATAAATCGCTGTAACTTTTGATAGAAGACTCAGACAAACATGTTTATGGCTTTATCTTATAGAACTCAATATCCCCGTGCTGGGCAAACAGGTTTTGCAGCCGTTTGAGCTAAGATTTTAAAATTATTCACATAATGAAAACCTATACTTTGTCTCGGGCGAGTTTCCCATTCAAATGCATGTAACAGTGAGAAACACACTGTCTTGGCGAAAGAAAGCATTTTCGTACAACTTCATATAAATCGCTGTAACTTTGGATAGAAGACTCAGACAAACACATGTTTATGGCTTTATCTTATAGAACTCAATATCCCCGTGCTGGGCAAACAGGTTTTGCAGCCGTTTGAGCTAAGATTTTAAAATTATTCACATAATGAAAACCTATACTTTGTCTAGGGCGAGTTTCCCATTCAAATGCATGTAACAGTGAGAAACACACTGTCTTGGCGAAAGAAAGCATTTTCGTACAACTTCATATAAATCGCTGTAACTTTTGATAGAAGACTCAGACAAACATGTTTATGGCTTTATCTTATAGAACTCAATATCCCCGTGCTGGGCAAACAGGTTTTGCAGCCGTTTGAGCTAAGATTTTAAAGTTTTAAAATTATTCACATAATGAAAACCTATACTTTGTTTCGGTCGAGTTCCCCATTCAAATGCATGTAACAGTGAGAAACGCACTGTCTTGGCGAAAAAAAGCGTTTTCGTACAACTTCATATAAATAGCTGTAACTTTTGATAGAAGACTCAGACAAACATGTTTATGGCTTTATCTTATAGAACTCAATATCCCCGTGCTGGGCAAACAGGTTTTGCAGCAGTTTGAGCTAAGATTTTAAAATTATTCACATAATGAAAACCTATACTTTGTCTCGGGCGAGTTTCCCATTCAAATGCATGTAACAGTGAGAAACACACTGTCTTGGCGAAAGAAAGCATTTTTGTACAACTTCATATAAATCGCTGTAACTTTGGATAGAAGACTCAGACAAACATGTTTATGGCTTTATCTTATAGAACTCAATATCCCCGTGCTGGGCAAACAGGTTTTGCAGCCGTTTGAGCTAAGATTTTAAAATTATTCACATAATGAAAACCTATACTTTGTCTCGGGCGAGTTTCCCATTCAAATGCATGTAACAGTGAGAAACACACTGTCTTGGCGAAAGAAAGCATTTTTGTACAACTTCATATAAATCGCTGTAACTTTTGATAGAAGACTCAGAAACACATGTTTATGGCTTTATCTTATAGAACTCAATATCCCCGTGCTGGGCAAACAGGTTTTGCAGCCGTTTGAGCTAAGATTTTAAAATTATTCACATAATGAAAACCTATACTTTGTCTCGGGCGAGTTTCCCATTCAAATGCATGTAACAGTGAGAAACGCATTGTCTTGGCGAAATAAAGCGCTTTTGAACAACTTCATATAAATCGCTGTAACTTTTGATAGACGACTCAGACAAACATGTTTATGGCTTTATCTTATAGAACTCAATATCCCCGTGCTGGGCAAACAGGTTTTGCAGCCGTTTGAGCTAAGATTTTAAAGTTTTAAAATTATTCACATAATGAAAACCTATACTTTGTCTCGGGCGAGTTTCCCATTCAAATGCATGTAACAGTGAGAAACACACTGTCTTGGCGAAAGAAAGCATTTTTGTACAACTTCATATAAATCGCTGTAACTTTTAATAGAAGACTCAGAAACACGTTTATGGCTTTATCTTATAGAACTCAAGGTGCCCGTGCTGGGCAAACAGGTTTTGCAGCCGTTTGAGCTAAGATTTTAAAATTATTCACATAATGAAAACCTATACTTTGTCTCGGGCGAGTTCCCCATTCAAATGCATGTAGCAGTGAGAAACACACTGTCTTGGTGAAAGAAAGCATTTTTGTACAACTTCATATAAATCGCTGTAACTTTTGATAGAAGACTCAGAAACACATGTTTATGGCTTTATCTTATAGAACTCAATATCCCTGTGCTGGGCAAACAGGTTTTGCAGCTGTTTGAGCTAAGATTTTAAAGTTTTAAAATTATTCACATAATGAAAACCTATACTTTGTTTCGGTCGTGTTCCCCATTCAAATGCATGTAACAGTGAGAAATGCACTGTCTTGGCGAAATAAAGCATTTTTGTACAACTTCATATAAATAGCTGTAACTTTTGATAGAAGACTCGGATACACATGTTTATGGCTTTATCTTATAGAACTCAAGGTTCCCGTGCTGGGAAAACAGGTTCTGCAGCTGTTTGAGCTAAGATTTCCAAGTTATTCACATAATGAAAACCTATACTTTGTTTCGGTCGAGTTCCCCATTCAAATGCATGTAACAGTGAGAAACGCACTGTCTTGGCGAAAAAAAGCGTTTTTGTACAACTTCATATAAATAGCTGTAACTTTTGATAGAAGACTCAGACAAACATGTTTATGGCTTTATCTTATAGAACTCAATATCCCCGTGCTGGGCAAACAGGTTTTGCAGCCGTTTGAGCTAAGATTTTAAAATTATTCACATAATGAAAACCTATACTTTGTTTCAGGCGAGTTTCCCATTCAAATGCATGTAACAGTGAGAAACCCATTGTCTTGGCGAAATAAAGCGTTTTCGTACAACTTCATATAAATCGCTGTAACTTTTGATAGAAGACTCAGACAAACATGTTTATGGCTTTATCTTATAGAACTCAATATCCCCGTGCTGGGCAAACAGGTTTTGCAGCCGTTTGAGCTAAGATTTTAAAATTATTCACATAATGAAAACCTATACTTTGTCTCGGGCGAGTTTCCCATTCAAATGCATGTAACAGTGAGAAACACACTGTCTTGGCGAAAGAAAGCATTTTCGTACAACTTCATATAAATCGCTGTAACTTTGGATAGAAGACTCAGACAAACACATGTTTATGGCTTTATCTTATAGAACTCAATATCCCCGTGCTGGGCAAACAGGTTTTGCAGCCGTTTGAGCTAAGATTTTAAAATTATTCACATAATGAAAACCTATACTTTGTTTCGGTCGAGTTCCCCATTCAAATGCATGTAACAGTGAGAAACGCACTGTCTTGGCGAAAAAAAGCGTTTTTGTACAACTTCATATAAATCGCTGTAACTTTTGATAGAAGACTCAGAAACACATGTTTATGGCCTTATCTTATAGAACTCAATATCCCCGTGCTGGGCAAACAGGTTTTGCAGCCGTTTGAGCTAAGATTTTAAAATTATTCACATAATGAAAACCTATACTTTGTCTCGGGCGAGTTTCCCATTCAAATGCATGTAACAGTGAGAAACACACTGTCTTGGCGAAATAAAGCATTTTTGTACAACTTCATATAAATCGCTGTAACTTTTGATAGAAGACTCAGAAACACATGTTTATGGCTTATCTTATAGAACTCAATATCCCCGTGCTGGGCAAACAAGTTTTGCAGCCGTTTGAGCTAAGATTTTAAAATTATTCACATAATGAAAACCTATACTTTGTTTCAGGCGAGTTTCCCATTCAAATGCATGTAACAGTGAGAAACGCATTGTCTTGGCGAAATAAAGCATTTTTGTACAACTTCATATAAATCGCTGTAACTTTTGATAGAAGACTCAGAAACACATGTTTATGGCTTTATCTTATAGAACTCAATATCCCCGTGCTGGGCAAACAGGTTTTGCAGCCGTTTGAGCTAAGATTTTAAAATTATTCACATAATGAAAACCTATACTTTGTTTCAGGCGAGTTTCCCATTCAAATGCATGTAACAGTGAGAAACCCATTGTCTTGGCGAAATAAAGCGTTTTCGTACAACTTCATATAAATCGCTGTAACTTTTGATAGAAGACTCAGACAAACATGTTTATGGCTTTATCTTATAGAACTCAATATCCCCGTGCTGGGCAAACAGGTTTTGCAGCCGTTTGAGCTAAGATTTTAAAATTATTCACATAATGAAAACCTATACTTTGTCTCGGGCGAGTTTCCCATTCAAATGCATGTAACAGTGAGAAACACACTGTCTTGGCGAAAGAAAGCATTTTCGTACAACTTCATATAAATCGCTGTAACTTTGGATAGAAGACTCAGACAAACACATGTTTATGGCTTTATCTTATAGAACTCAATATCCCCGTGCTGGGCAAACAGGTTTTGCAGCCGTTTGAGCTAAGATTTTAAAATTATTCACATAATGAAAACCTATACTTTGTTTCGGTCGAGTTCCCCATTCAAATGCATGTAACAGTGAGAAACGCACTGTCTTGGCGAAAAAAAGCGTTTTTGTACAACTTCATATAAATCGCTGTAACTTTTGATAGAAGACTCAGAAACACATGTTTATGGCCTTATCTTATAGAACTCAATATCCCCGTGCTGGGCAAACAGGTTTTGCAGCCGTTTGAGCTAAGATTTTAAAATTATTCACATAATGAAAACCTATACTTTGTCTCGGGCGAGTTTCCCATTCAAATGCATGTAACAGTGAGAAACACACTGTCTTGGCGAAATAAAGCATTTTTGTACAACTTCATATAAATCGCTGTAACTTTTGATAGAAGACTCAGAAACACATGTTTATGGCTTATCTTATAGAACTCAATATCCCCGTGCTGGGCAAACAAGTTTTGCAGCCGTTTGAGCTAAGATTTTAAAATTATTCACATAATGAAAACCTATACTTTGTTTCAGGCGAGTTTCCCATTCAAATGCATGTAACAGTGAGAAACGCATTGTCTTGGCGAAATAAAGCATTTTTGTACAACTTCATATAAATCGCTGTAACTTTTGATAGAAGACTCAGAAACACATGTTTATGGCTTATCTTATAGAACTCAATATCCCCGTGCTGGGCAAACAGGTTTTGCAGCCGTTTGAGCTAAGATTTTAAAATTATTCACATAATGAAAACCTATACTTTGTCTCGGGCGAGTTTCCCATTCAAATGCATGTAACAGTGAGAAACGCATTGTCTTGGCGAAATAAAGCGCTTTTGAACAACTTCATATAAATCGCTGTAACTTTTGATAGAAGACTCAGACAAACATGTTTATGGCTTTATCTTATAGAACTCAATATCCCCGTGCTGGGCAAACAGGTTTTGCAGCCGTTTGAGCTAAGATTTTAAAATTATTCACATAATGAAAACCTATACTTTGTCTCGGGCGAGTTTCCCATTCAAATGCATGTAACAGTGAGAAACACACTGTCTTGGCGAAAGAAAGCATTTTCGTACAACTTCATATAAATCGCTGTAACTTTGGATAGAAGACTCAGACAAACACATGTTTATGGCTTTATCTTATAGAACTCAATATCCCCGTGCTGGGCAAACAGGTTTTGCAGCCGTTTGAGCTAAGATTTTAAAATTATTCACATAATGAAAACCTATACTTTGTTTCGGTCGAGTTCCCCATTCAAATGCATGTAACAGTGAGAAACGCACTGTCTTGGCGAAAAAAAGCGTTTTTGTACAACTTCATATAAATCGCTGTAACTTTTGATAGAAGACTCAGAAACACATGTTTATGGCCTTATCTTATAGAACTCAATATCCCCGTGCTGGGCAAACAGGTTTTGCAGCCGTTTGAGCTAAGATTTTAAAATTATTCACATAATGAAAACCTATACTTTGTCTCGGGCGAGTTTCCCATTCAAATGCATGTAACAGTGAGAAACACACTGTCTTGGCGAAATAAAGCATTTTTGTACAACTTCATATAAATCGCTGTAACTTTTGATAGAAGACTCAGAAACACATGTTTATGGCTTATCTTATAGAACTCAATATCCCCGTGCTGGGCAAACAAGTTTTGCAGCCGTTTGAGCTAAGATTTTAAAATTATTCACATAATGAAAACCTATACTTTGTTTCAGGCGAGTTTCCCATTCAAATGCATGTAACAGTGAGAAACGCATTGTCTTGGCGAAATAAAGCATTTTTGTACAACTTCATATAAATCGCTGTAACTTTTGATAGAAGACTCAGAAACACATGTTTATGGCTTATCTTATAGAACTCAATATCCCCGTGCTGGGCAAACAGGTTTTGCAGCCGTTTGAGCTAAGATTTTAAAATTATTCACATAATGAAAACCTATACTTTGTCTCGGGCGAGTTTCCCATTCAAATGCATGTAACAGTGAGAAACGCATTGTCTTGGCGAAATAAAGCGCTTTTGAACAACTTCATATAAATCGCTGTAACTTTTGATAGAAGACTCAGACAAACATGTTTATGGCTTTATCTTATAGAACTCAATATCCCCGTGCTGGGCAAACAGGTTTTGCAGCCGTTTGAGCTAAGATTTTAAAATTATTCACATAATGAAAACCTATACTTTGTTTCGGTCGAGTTCCCCATTCAAATGCATGTAACAGTGAGAAACGCACTGTCTTGGCGAAAAAAAGCGTTTTTGTACAACTTCATATAAATCGCTGTAACTTTTGATAGAAGACTCAGACAAACATGTTTATGGCTTTATCTTATAGAACTCAATATCCCCGTGCTGGGCAAACAGGTTTTGCAGCCGTTTGAGCTAAGATTTTAAAATTATTCACATAATGAAAACCTATACTTTGTCTCGGGCGAGTTTCCCATTCAAATGCATGTAACAGTGAGAAACACACTGTCTTGGCGAAAGAAAGCATTTTTGTACAACTTCATATAAATCGCTGTAACTTTGGATAGAAGACTCAGACAAACATGTTTATGGCTTTATCTTATAGAACTCAATATCCCCGTGCTGGGCAAACAGGTTTTGCAGCCGTTTGAGCTAAGATTTTAAAATTATTCACATAATGAAAACCTATACTTTGTCTCGGGCGAGTTTCCCATTCAAATGCATGTAACAGTGAGAAACACACTGTCTTGGCGAAAGAAAGCATTTTTGTACAACTTCATATAAATCGCTGTAACTTTTGATAGAAGACTCAGAAACACATGTTTATGGCTTTATCTTATAGAACTCAATATCCCCGTGCTGGGCAAACAGGTTTTGCAGCCGTTTGAGCTAAGATTTTAAAATTATTCACATAATGAAAACCTATACTTTGTCTCGGGCGAGTTTCCCATTCAAATGCATGTAACAGTGAGAAACGCATTGTCTTGGCGAAATAAAGCGCTTTTGAACAACTTCATATAAATCGCTGTAACTTTTGATAGACGACTCAGACAAACATGTTTATGGCTTTATCTTATAGAACTCAATATCCCCGTGCTGGGCAAACAGGTTTTGCAGCCGTTTGAGCTAAGATTTTAAAATTATTCACATAATGAAAACCTATACTTTGTCTCGGGCGAGTTTCCCATTCAAATGCATGTAACAGTGAGAAACACACTGTCTTGGCGAAATAAAGCATTTTTGTACAACTTCATATAAATCGCTGTAACTTTTGATAGAAGACTCAGAAACACATGTTTATGGCTTATCTTATAGAACTCAATATCCCCGTGCTGGGCAAACAAGTTTTGCAGCCGTTTGAGCTAAGATTTTAAAATTATTCACATAATGAAAACCTATACTTTGTTTCAGGCGAGTTTCCCATTCAAATGCATGTAACAGTGAGAAACGCATTGTCTTGGCGAAATAAAGCGCTTTTGAACAACTTCATATAAATCGCTGTAACTTTTGATAGAAGACTCAGACAAACATGTTTATGGCTTTATCTTATAGAACTCAATATCCCCGTGCTGGGCAAACAGGTTTTGCAGCCGTTTGAGCTAAGATTTTAAAATTATTCACATAATGAAAACCTATACTTTGTCTCGGGCGAGTTTCCCATTCAAATGCATGTAACAGTGAGAAACACACTGTCTTGGCGAAATAAAGCATTTTTGTACAACTTCATATAAATCGCTGTAACTTTTGATAGAAGACTCAGAAACACATGTTTATGGCTTATCTTATAGAACTCAATATCCCCGTGCTGGGCAAACAAGTTTTGCAGCCGTTTGAGCTAAGATTTTAAAATTATTCACATAATGAAAACCTATACTTTGTTTCAGGCGAGTTTCCCATTCAAATGCATGTAACAGTGAGAAACGCATTGTCTTGGCGAAATAAAGCGCTTTTGAACAACTTCATATAAATCGCTGTAACTTTTGATAGAAGACTCAGACAAACATGTTTATGGCTTTATCTTATAGAACTCAATATCCCCGTGCTGGGCAAACAGGTTTTGCAGCCGTTTGAGCTAAGATTTTAAAATTATTCACATAATGAAAACCTATACTTTGTCTCGGGCGAGTTTCCCATTCAAATGCATGTAGCAGTGAGAAACACACTGTCTTGGCGAAAGAAAGCGTTTTTGTACAACTTCATATAAATCGCTGTAACTTTTGATAGAAGACTCAGACAAACATGTTTATGGCTTTATCTTATAGAACTCAATATCCCCGTGCTGGGCAAACAGGTTTTGCAGCCGTTTGAGCTAAGATTTTAAAATTATTCACATAATGAAAACCTATACTTTGTCTCGGGCGAGTTTCCCATTCAAATGCATGTAACAGTGAGAAACACACTGTCTTGGCGAAAGAAAGCATTTTTGTACAACTTCATATAAATCGCTGTAACTTTGGATAGAAGACTCAGACAAACATGTTTATGGCTTTATCTTATAGAACTCAATATCCCCGTGCTGGGCAAACAGGTTTTGCAGCCGTTTGAGCTAAGATTTTAAAATTATTCACATAATGAAAACCTATACTTTGTCTCGGGCGAGTTTCCCATTCAAATGCATGTAACAGTGAGAAACACACTGTCTTGGCGAAAGAAAGCATTTTTGTACAACTTCATATAAATCGCTGTAACTTTTGATAGAAGACTCAGAAACACATGTTTATGGCTTTATCTTATAGAACTCAATATCCCCGTGCTGGGCAAACAGGTTTTGCAGCCGTTTGAGCTAAGATTTTAAAATTATTCACATAATGAAAACCTATACTTTGTCTCGGGCGAGTTTCCCATTCAAATGCATGTAACAGTGAGAAACGCATTGTCTTGGCGAAATAAAGCGCTTTTGAACAACTTCATATAAATCGCTGTAACTTTTGATAGACGACTCAGACAAACATGTTTATGGCTTTATCTTATAGAACTCAATATCCCCGTGCTGGGCAAACAGGTTTTGCAGCCGTTTGAGCTAAGATTTTAAAATTATTCACATAATGAAAACCTATACTTTGTCTCGGGCGAGTTTCCCATTCAAATGCATGTAACAGTGAGAAACACACTGTCTTGGCGAAATAAAGCATTTTTGTACAACTTCATATAAATCGCTGTAACTTTTGATAGAAGACTCAGAAACACATGTTTATGGCTTATCTTATAGAACTCAATATCCCCGTGCTGGGCAAACAAGTTTTGCAGCCGTTTGAGCTAAGATTTTAAAATTATTCACATAATGAAAACCTATACTTTGTTTCAGGCGAGTTTCCCATTCAAATGCATGTAACAGTGAGAAACGCATTGTCTTGGCGAAATAAAGCGCTTTTGAACAACTTCATATAAATCGCTGTAACTTTTGATAGAAGACTCAGACAAACATGTTTATGGCTTTATCTTATAGAACTCAATATCCCCGTGCTGGGCAAACAGGTTTTGCAGCCGTTTGAGCTAAGATTTTAAAATTATTCACATAATGAAAACCTATACTTTGTCTCGGGCGAGTTTCCCATTCAAATGCATGTAGCAGTGAGAAACACACTGTCTTGGCGAAAGAAAGCGTTTTTGTACAACTTCATATAAATCGCTGTAACTTTTGATAGAAGACTCAGACAAACATGTTTATGGCTTTATCTTATAGAACTCAATATCCCCGTGCTGGGCAAACAGGTTTTGCAGCCGTTTGAGCTAAGATTTTAAAATTATTCACATAATGAAAACCTATACTTTGTCTCGGGCGAGTTTCCCATTCAAATGCATGTAACAGTGAGAAACACACTGTCTTGGCGAAAGAAAGCATTTTCGTACAACTTCATATAAATCGCTGTAACTTTGGATAGAAGACTCAGACAAACATGTTTATGGCTTTATCTTATAGAACTCAATATCCCCGTGCTGGGCAAACAGGTTTTGCAGCCGTTTGAGCTAAGATTTTAAAATTATTCACATAATGAAATCCTATACTTTGTTTCGGTCGAGTTCCCCATTCAAATGCATGTAAAAGTGAGAAACGCACTGTCTTGGCGAAAAAAAGCGTTTTTGTACAACTTCATATAAATCGCTGTAACTTTTGATAGAAGACTCAGAAACACATGTTTATGGCTTTATCTTATAGAACTCAATATCCCCGTGCTGGGCAAACAGGTTTTGCAGCCGTTTGAGCTAAGATTTTAAAATTATTCACATAATGAAAACCTATACTTTGTCTCGGGCGAGTTTCCCATTCAAATGCATGTAACAGTGAGAAACACACTGTCTTGGCGAAAGAAAGCATTTTTGTACAACTTCATATAAATCGCTGTAACTTTTGATAGAAGACTCAGAAACACATGTTTATGGCTTTATCTTATAGAACTCAATATCCCCGTGCTGGGCAAACAGGTTTTGCAGCCGTTTGAGCTAAGATTTTAAAATTATTCACATAATGAAAACCTATACTTTGTCTCGGGCGAGTTTCCCATTCAAATGCATGTAACAGTGAGAAACACACTGTCTTGGCGAAATAAAGCATTTTTGTACAACTTCATATAAATCGCTGTAACTTTTGATAGAAGACTCAGACAAACATGTTTATGGCTTTATCTTATAGAACTCAATATCCCCGTGCTGGGCAAACAGGTTTTGCAGCCGTTTGAGCTAAGATTTTAAAATTATTCACATAATGAAAACCTATACTTTGTTTCGGTCGAGTTCCCCATTCAAATGCATGTAACAGTGAGAAACGCACTGTCTTGGCGAAAAAAAGCGTTTTTGTACAACTTCATATAAATCGCTGTAACTTTTGATAGAAGACTCAGAAACACATGTTTATGGCTTTATCTTATAGAACTCAATATCCCCGTGCTGGGCAAACAGGTTTTGCAGCCGTTTGAGCTAAGATTTTAAAATTATTCACATAATGAAAACCTATACTTTGTCTCGGGCGAGTTTCCCATTCAAATGCATGTAACAGTGAGAAACACACTGTCTTGGCGAAATAAAGCATTTTTGTACAACTTCATATAAATCGCTGTAACTTTTGATAGAAGACTCAGAAACACATGTTTATGGCTTATCTTATAGAACTCAATATCCCCGTGCTGGGCAAACAAGTTTTGCAGCCGTTTGAGCTAAGATTTTAAAATTATTCACATAATGAAAACCTATACTTTGTTTCAGGCGAGTTTCCCATTCAAATGCATGTAACAGTGAGAAACGCATTGTCTTGGCGAAATAAAGCGCTTTTGAACAACTTCATATAAATCGCTGTAACTTTTGATAGAAGACTCAGACAAACATGTTTATGGCTTTATCTTATAGAACTCAATATCCCCGTGCTGGGCAAACAGGTTTTGCAGCCGTTTGAGCTAAGATTTTAAAATTATTCACATAATGAAAACCTATACTTTGTTTCAGGCGAGTTCCCCATTCAAATGCATGTAACAGTGAGAAACGCATTGTCTTGGCGAAATAAAGCGTTTTCGTACAACTTCATATAAATCGCTGTAACTTTTGATAGAAGACTCAGACAAACATGTTTATGGCTTTATCTTATAGAACTCAATATCCCCGTGCTGGGCAAACAGGTTTTGCAGCCGTTTGAGCTAAGATTTTAAAATTATTCACATAATGAAAACCTATACTTTGTTTCAGGCGAGTTCCCCATTCAAATGCATGTAACAGTGAGAAACGCATTGTCTTGGCGAAATAAAGCGTTTTCTTACAACTTCATATAAATCGCTGTAACTTTTGATAGAAGACTCAGACAAACATGTTTATGGCTTTATCTTATAGAACTCAAGGTGCCCGTGCTGGGCAAACAGGTTTTGCAGCCGTTTGAGCTAAGATTTTAAAATTATTCACATAATGAAAACCTATACTTTGTCTCGGGCGAGTTTCCCATTCAAATGCATGTAACAGTGAGAAACACACTGTCTTGGCGAAAGAAAGCATTTTTGTACAACTTCATATAAATCGCTGTAACTTTGGATAGAAGACTCAGACAAACATGTTTATGGCTTTATCTTATAGAACTCAATATCCCCGTGCTGGGCAAACAGGTTTTGCAGCCGTTTGAGCTAAGATTTTAAAATTATTCACATAATGAAATCCTATACTTTGTTTCGGTCGAGTTCCCCATTCAAATGCATGTAAAAGTGAGAAACGCACTGTCTTGGCGAAAAAAAGCGTTTTTGTACAACTTCATATAAATCGCTGTAACTTTTGATAGAAGACTCAGAAACACATGTTTATGGCTTATCTTATAGAACTCAATATCCCCGTGCTGGGCAAACAAGTTTTGCAGCCGTTTGAGCTAAGATTTTAAAATTATTCACATAATGAAAACCTATACTTTGTTTCAGGCGAGTTTCCCATTCAAATGCATGTAACAGTGAGAAACGCATTGTCTTGGCGAAATAAAGCGCTTTTGAACAACTTCATATAAATCGCTGTAACTTTTGATAGAAGACTCAGACAAACATGTTTATGGCTTTATCTTATAGAACTCAATATCCCCGTGCTGGGCAAACAGGTTTTGCAGCCGTTTGAGCTAAGATTTTAAAATTATTCACATAATGAAAACCTATACTTTGTCTCGGGCGAGTTTCCCATTCAAATGCATGTAGCAGTGAGAAACACACTGTCTTGGCGAAAGAAAGCGTTTTTGTACAACTTCATATAAATCGCTGTAACTTTTGATAGAAGACTCAGACAAACATGTTTATGGCTTTATCTTATAGAACTCAATATCCCCGTGCTGGGCAAACAGGTTTTGCAGCCGTTTGAGCTAAGATTTTAAAATTATTCACATAATGAAAACCTATACTTTGTCTCGGGCGAGTTTCCCATTCAAATGCATGTAACAGTGAGAAACACACTGTCTTGGCGAAAGAAAGCATTTTCGTACAACTTCATATAAATCGCTGTAACTTTGGATAGAAGACTCAGACAAACATGTTTATGGCTTTATCTTATAGAACTCAATATCCCCGTGCTGGGCAAACAGGTTTTGCAGCCGTTTGAGCTAAGATTTTAAAATTATTCACATAATGAAATCCTATACTTTGTTTCGGTCGAGTTCCCCATTCAAATGCATGTAAAAGTGAGAAACGCACTGTCTTGGCGAAAAAAAGCGTTTTTGTACAACTTCATATAAATCGCTGTAACTTTTGATAGAAGACTCAGAAACACATGTTTATGGCTTTATCTTATAGAACTCAATATCCCCGTGCTGGGCAAACAGGTTTTGCAGCCGTTTGAGCTAAGATTTTAAAATTATTCACATAATGAAAACCTATACTTTGTCTCGGGCGAGTTTCCCATTCAAATGCATGTAACAGTGAGAAACACACTGTCTTGGCGAAAGAAAGCATTTTTGTACAACTTCATATAAATCGCTGTAACTTTTGATAGAAGACTCAGAAACACATGTTTATGGCTTTATCTTATAGAACTCAATATCCCCGTGCTGGGCAAACAGGTTTTGCAGCCGTTTGAGCTAAGATTTTAAAATTATTCACATAATGAAAACCTATACTTTGTCTCGGGCGAGTTTCCCATTCAAATGCATGTAACAGTGAGAAACACACTGTCTTGGCGAAATAAAGCATTTTTGTACATCTTCATATAAATCGCTGTAACTTTTGATAGAAGACTCAGACAAACATGTTTATGGCTTTATCTTATAGAACTCAATATCCCCGTGCTGGGCAAACAGGTTTTGCAGCCGTTTGAGCTAAGATTTTAAAATTATTCACATAATGAAAACCTATACTTTGTTTCGGTCGAGTTCCCCATTCAAATGCATGTAACAGTGAGAAACGCACTGTCTTGGCGAAAAAAAGCGTTTTTGTACAACTTCATATAAATCGCTGTAACTTTTGATAGAAGACTCAGAAACACATGTTTATGGCTTTATCTTATAGAACTCAATATCCCCGTGCTGGGCAAACAGGTTTTGCAGCCGTTTGAGCTAAGATTTTAAAATTATTCACATAATGAAAACCTATACTTTGTCTCGGGCGAGTTTCCCATTCAAATGCATGTAACAGTGAGAAACACACTGTCTTGGCGAAATAAAGCATTTTTGTACAACTTCATATAAATCGCTGTAACTTTTGATAGAAGACTCAGAAACACATGTTTATGGCTTTATCTTATAGAACTCAATATCCCCGTGCTGGGCAAACAAGTTTTGCAGCCGTTTGAGCTAAGATTTTAAAATTATTCACATAATGAAAACCTATACTTTGTCTCGGGCGAGTTTCCCATTCAAATGCATGTAACAGTGAGAAACACACTGTCTTGGCGAAATAAAGCATTTTTGTACAACTTCATATAAATCGCTGTAACTTTTGATAGAAGACTCAGACAAACATGTTTATGGCTTTATCTTATAGAACTCAATATCCCCGTGCTGGGCAAACAGGTTTTGCAGCCGTTTGAGCTAAGATTTTAAAATTATTCACATAATGAAAACCTATACTTTGTTTCGGTCGAGTTCCCCATTCAAATGCATGTAACAGTGAGAAACGCATTGTCTTGGCGAAATAAAGCGTTTTCGTACAACTTCATATAAATCGCTGTAACTTTTGATAGAAGACTCAGAAACACATGTTTATGGCTTTATCTTATAGAACTCAATATCCCCGTGCTGGGCAAACAGGTTTTGCAGCCGTTTGAGCTAAGATTTTAAAATTATTCACATAATGAAAACCTATACTTTGTTTCAGGCGAGTTTCCCATTCAAATGCATGTAACAGTGAGAAACGCATTGTCTTGGCGAAAGAAAGCATTTTTGTACAACTTCATATAAATCGCTGTAACTTTTGATAGAAGACTCAGAAACACATGTTTATGGCTTTATCTTATAGAACTCAATATCCCCGTGCTGGGCAAACAAGTTTTGCAGCCGTTTGAGCTAAGATTTTAAAATTATTCACATAATGAAAACCTATACTTTGTCTCGGGCGAGTTTCCCATTCAAATGCATGTAACAGTGAGAAACACACTGTCTTGGCGAAATAAAGCATTTTTGTACAACTTCATATAAATCGCTGTAACTTTTGATAGAAGACTCAGACAAACATGTTTATGGCTTTATCTTATAGAACTCAATATCCCCGTGCTGGGCAAACAGGTTTTGCAGCCGTTTGAGCTAAGATTTTAAAATTATTCACATAATGAAAACCTATACTTTGTTTCGGTCGAGTTCCCCATTCAAATGCATGTAACAGTGAGAAACGCATTGTCTTGGCGAAATAAAGCGTTTTCGTACAACTTCATATAAATCGCTGTAACTTTTGATAGAAGACTCAGAAACACATGTTTATGGCTTTATCTTATAGAACTCAATATCCCCGTGCTGGGCAAACAGGTTTTGCAGCCGTTTGAGCTAAGATTTTAAAATTATTCACATAATGAAAACCTATACTTTGTCTCGGGCGAGTTTCCCATTCAAATGCATGTAACAGTGAGAAACACACTGTCTTGGCGAAATAAAGCATTTTTGTACAACTTCATATAAATCGCTGTAACTTTTGATAGAAGACTCAGAAACACATGTTTATGGCTTATCTTATAGAACTCAATATCCCCGTGCTGGGCAAACAAGTTTTGCAGCCGTTTGAGCTAAGATTTTAAAATTATTCACATAATGAAAACCTATACTTTGTTTCAGGCGAGTTTCCCATTCAAATGCATGTAACAGTGAGAAACGCATTGTCTTGGCGAAATAAAGCGCTTTTGAACAACTTCATATAAATCGCTGTAACTTTTGATAGAAGACTCAGACAAACATGTTTATGGCTTTATCTTATAGAACTCAATATCCCCGTGCTGGGCAAACAGGTTTTGCAGCCGTTTGAGCTAAGATTTTAAAATTATTCACATAATGAAAACCTATACTTTGTCTCGGGCGAGTTTCCCATTCAAATGCATGTAGCAGTGAGAAACACACTGTCTTGGCGAAAGAAAGCATTTTTGTACAACTTCATATAAATCGCTGTAACTTTTGATAGAAGACTCAGAAACACATGTTTATGGCTTTATCTTATAGAACTCAATATCCCCGTGCTGGGCAAACAGGTTTTGCAGCCGTTTGAGCTAAGATTTTAAAATTATTCACATAATGAAAACCTATACTTTGTTTCAGGCGAGTTCCCCATTCAAATGCATGTAACAGTGAGAAACGCATTGTCTTGGCGAAATAAAGCGTTTTCGTACAACTTCATATAAATCGCTGTAACTTTTGATAGAAGACTCAGACAAACATGTTTATGGCTTTATCTTATAGAACTCAATATCCCCGTGCTGGGCAAACAGGTTTTGCAGCCGTTTGAGCTAAGATTTTAAAATTATTCACATAATGAAAACCTATACTTTGTCTCGGGCGAGTTTCCCATTCAAATGCATGTAACAGTGAGAAACACACTGTCTTGGCGAAAGAAAGCATTTTCGTACAACTTCATATAAATCGCTGTAACTTTGGATAGAAGACTCAGACAAACATGTTTATGGCTTTATCTTATAGAACTCAATATCCCCGTGCTGGGCAAACAGGTTTTGCAGCCGTTTGAGCTAAGATTTTAAAATTATTCACATAATGAAATCCTATACTTTGTTTCGGTCGAGTTCCCCATTCAAATGCATGTAAAAGTGAGAAACGCACTGTCTTGGCGAAAAAAAGCGTTTTTGTACAACTTCATATAAATCGCTGTAACTTTTGATAGAAGACTCAGAAACACATGTTTATGGCTTTATCT
The DNA here is from genome assembly GCF_057381845.1 of Rhamphochromis longiceps. Classification (NCBI taxonomy): domain Eukaryota; kingdom Metazoa; phylum Chordata; class Actinopteri; order Cichliformes; family Cichlidae; genus Rhamphochromis; species Rhamphochromis longiceps. The sequence goes on from NC_140567.1 coordinate 6,049,974, forward strand.
TATAGAACTCAATATCCCCGTGCTGGGCAAACAGGTTTTGCAGCCGTTTGAGCTAAGATTTTAAAATTATTCACATAATGAAAACCTATACTTTGTCTCGGGCGAGTTTCCCATTCAAATGCATGTAACAGTGAGAAACACACTGTCTTGGCGAAATAAAGCATTTTTGTACAACTTCATATAAATCGCTGTAACTTTTGATAGAAGACTCAGACAAACATGTTTATGGCTTTATCTTATAGAACTCAATATCCCCGTGCTGGGCAAACAGGTTTTGCAGCCGTTTGAGCTAAGATTTTAAAATTATTCACATAATGAAAACCTATACTTTGTTTCGGTCGAGTTCCCCATTCAAATGCATGTAACAGTGAGAAACGCACTGTCTTGGCGAAAAAAAGCGTTTTTGTACAACTTCATATAAATCGCTGTAACTTTTGATAGAAGACTCAGAAACACATGTTTATGGCTTTATCTTATAGAACTCAATATCCCCGTGCTGGGCAAACAGGTTTTGCAGCCGTTTGAGCTAAGATTTTAAAATTATTCACATAATGAAAACCTATACTTTGTCTCGGGCGAGTTTCCCATTCAAATGCATGTAACAGTGAGAAACACACTGTCTTGGCGAAATAAAGCATTTTTGTACAACTTCATATAAATCGCTGTAACTTTTGATAGAAGACTCAGAAACACATGTTTATGGCTTATCTTATAGAACTCAATATCCCCGTGCTGGGCAAACAAGTTTTGCAGCCGTTTGAGCTAAGATTTTAAAATTATTCACATAATGAAAACCTATACTTTGTTTCAGGCGAGTTTCCCATTCAAATGCATGTAACAGTGAGAAACGCATTGTCTTGGCGAAATAAAGCGCTTTTGAACAACTTCATATAAATCGCTGTAACTTTTGATAGAAGACTCAGACAAACATGTTTATGGCTTTATCTTATAGAACTCAATATCCCCGTGCTGGGCAAACAGGTTTTGCAGCCGTTTGAGCTAAGATTTTAAAATTATTCACATAATGAAAACCTATACTTTGTCTCGGGCGAGTTTCCCATTCAAATGCATGTAGCAGTGAGAAACACACTGTCTTGGCGAAAGAAAGCATTTTTGTACAACTTCATATAAATCGCTGTAACTTTTGATAGAAGACTCAGAAACACATGTTTATGGCTTTATCTTATAGAACTCAATATCCCCGTGCTGGGCAAACAGGTTTTGCAGCCGTTTGAGCTAAGATTTTAAAATTATTCACATAATGAAAACCTATACTTTGTCTCGGGCGAGTTTCCCATTCAAATGCATGTAACAGTGAGAAACACACTGTCTTGGCGAAAGAAAGCATTTTCGTACAACTTCATATAAATCGCTGTAACTTTTGATAGAAGACTCAGAAACACATGTTTATGGCTTATCTTATAGAACTCAATATCCCCGTGCTGGGCAAACAGGTTTTGCAGCCGTTTGAGCTAAGATTTTAAAATTATTCACATAATGAAAACCTATACTTTGTCTCGGGCGAGTTTCCCATTCAAATGCATGTAACAGTGAGAAACACACTGTCTTGGCGAAATAAAGCATTTTTGTACAACTTCATATAAATCGCTGTAACTTTTGATAGAAGACTCAGACAAACATGTTTATGGCTTTATCTTATAGAACTCAATATCCCCGTGCTGGGCAAACAGGTTTTGCAGCCGTTTGAGCTAAGATTTTAAAATTATTCACATAATGAAAACCTATACTTTGTTTCGGTCGAGTTCCCCATTCAAATGCATGTAACAGTGAGAAACGCACTGTCTTGGCGAAAAAAAGCGTTTTTGTACAACTTCATATAAATCGCTGTAACTTTTGATAGAAGACTCAGAAACACATGTTTATGGCTTTATCTTATAGAACTCAATATCCCCGTGCTGGGCAAACAGGTTTTGCAGCCGTTTGAGCTAAGATTTTAAAATTATTCACATAATGAAAACCTATACTTTGTTTCAGGCGAGTTTCCCATTCAAATGCATGTAACAGTGAGAAACGCATTGTCTTGGCGAAATAAAGCGCTTTTGAACAACTTCATATAAATCGCTGTAACTTTTGATAGAAGACTCAGACAAACATGTTTATGGCTTTATCTTATAGAACTCAATATCCCCGTGCTGGGCAAACAGGTTTTGCAGCCGTTTGAGCTAAGATTTTAAAATTATTCACATAATGAAAACCTATACTTTGTTTCAGGCGAGTTCCCCATTCAAATGCATGTAACAGTGAGAAACGCATTGTCTTGGCGAAATAAAGCGTTTTCGTACAACTTCATATAAATCGCTGTAACTTTTGATAGAAGACTCAGACAAACATGTTTATGGCTTTATCTTATAGAACTCAATATCCCCGTGCTGGGCAAACAGGTTTTGCAGCCGTTTGAGCTAAGATTTTAAAATTATTCACATAATGAAATCCTATACTTTGTTTCGGTCGAGTTCCCCATTCAAATGCATGTAAAAGTGAGAAACGCACTGTCTTGGCGAAAAAAAGCGTTTTTGTACAACTTCATATAAATCGCTGTAACTTTTGATAGAAGACTCAGAAACACATGTTTATGGCTTTATCTTATAGAACTCAATATCCCCGTGCTGGGCAAACAGGTTTTGCAGCCGTTTGAGCTAAGATTTTAAAATTATTCACATAATGAAAACCTATACTTTGTCTCGGGCGAGTTTCCCATTCAAATGCATGTAACAGTGAGAAACACACTGTCTTGGCGAAAGAAAGCATTTTTGTACAACTTCATATAAATCGCTGTAACTTTTGATAGAAGACTCAGAAACACATGTTTATGGCTTTATCTTATAGAACTCAATATCCCCGTGCTGGGCAAACAGGTTTTGCAGCCGTTTGAGCTAAGATTTTAAAATTATTCACATAATGAAAACCTATACTTTGTCTCGGGCGAGTTTCCCATTCAAATGCATGTAACAGTGAGAAACACACTGTCTTGGCGAAATAAAGCATTTTTGTACATCTTCATATAAATCGCTGTAACTTTTGATAGAAGACTCAGACAAACATGTTTATGGCTTTATCTTATAGAACTCAATATCCCCGTGCTGGGCAAACAGGTTTTGCAGCCGTTTGAGCTAAGATTTTAAAATTATTCACATAATGAAAACCTATACTTTGTTTCGGTCGAGTTCCCCATTCAAATGCATGTAACAGTGAGAAACGCACTGTCTTGGCGAAAAAAAGCGTTTTTGTACAACTTCATATAAATCGCTGTAACTTTTGATAGAAGACTCAGAAACACATGTTTATGGCTTTATCTTATAGAACTCAATATCCCCGTGCTGGGCAAACAGGTTTTGCAGCCGTTTGAGCTAAGATTTTAAAATTATTCACATAATGAAAACCTATACTTTGTCTCGGGCGAGTTTCCCATTCAAATGCATGTAACAGTGAGAAACACACTGTCTTGGCGAAATAAAGCATTTTTGTACAACTTCATATAAATCGCTGTAACTTTTGATAGAAGACTCAGAAACACATGTTTATGGCTTTATCTTATAGAACTCAATATCCCCGTGCTGGGCAAACAAGTTTTGCAGCCGTTTGAGCTAAGATTTTAAAATTATTCACATAATGAAAACCTATACTTTGTCTCGGGCGAGTTTCCCATTCAAATGCATGTAACAGTGAGAAACACACTGTCTTGGCGAAATAAAGCATTTTTGTACAACTTCATATAAATCGCTGTAACTTTTGATAGAAGACTCAGACAAACATGTTTATGGCTTTATCTTATAGAACTCAATATCCCCGTGCTGGGCAAACAGGTTTTGCAGCCGTTTGAGCTAAGATTTTAAAATTATTCACATAATGAAAACCTATACTTTGTTTCGGTCGAGTTCCCCATTCAAATGCATGTAACAGTGAGAAACGCATTGTCTTGGCGAAATAAAGCGTTTTCGTACAACTTCATATAAATCGCTGTAACTTTTGATAGAAGACTCAGAAACACATGTTTATGGCTTTATCTTATAGAACTCAATATCCCCGTGCTGGGCAAACAGGTTTTGCAGCCGTTTGAGCTAAGATTTTAAAATTATTCACATAATGAAAACCTATACTTTGTCTCGGGCGAGTTTCCCATTCAAATGCATGTAACAGTGAGAAACACACTGTCTTGGCGAAATAAAGCATTTTTGTACAACTTCATATAAATCGCTGTAACTTTTGATAGAAGACTCAGAAACACATGTTTATGGCTTATCTTATAGAACTCAATATCCCCGTGCTGGGCAAACAAGTTTTGCAGCCGTTTGAGCTAAGATTTTAAAATTATTCACATAATGAAAACCTATACTTTGTTTCAGGCGAGTTTCCCATTCAAATGCATGTAACAGTGAGAAACGCATTGTCTTGGCGAAATAAAGCGCTTTTGAACAACTTCATATAAATCGCTGTAACTTTTGATAGAAGACTCAGACAAACATGTTTATGGCTTTATCTTATAGAACTCAATATCCCCGTGCTGGGCAAACAGGTTTTGCAGCCGTTTGAGCTAAGATTTTAAAATTATTCACATAATGAAAACCTATACTTTGTCTCGGGCGAGTTTCCCATTCAAATGCATGTAGCAGTGAGAAACACACTGTCTTGGCGAAAGAAAGCATTTTTGTACAACTTCATATAAATCGCTGTAACTTTTGATAGAAGACTCAGAAACACATGTTTATGGCTTTATCTTATAGAACTCAATATCCCCGTGCTGGGCAAACAGGTTTTGCAGCCGTTTGAGCTAAGATTTTAAAATTATTCACATAATGAAAACCTATACTTTGTTTCAGGCGAGTTCCCCATTCAAATGCATGTAACAGTGAGAAACGCATTGTCTTGGCGAAATAAAGCGTTTTCGTACAACTTCATATAAATCGCTGTAACTTTTGATAGAAGACTCAGACAAACATGTTTATGGCTTTATCTTATAGAACTCAATATCCCCGTGCTGGGCAAACAGGTTTTGCAGCCGTTTGAGCTAAGATTTTAAAATTATTCACATAATGAAAACCTATACTTTGTCTCGGGCGAGTTTCCCATTCAAATGCATGTAACAGTGAGAAACACACTGTCTTGGCGAAAGAAAGCATTTTCGTACAACTTCATATAAATCGCTGTAACTTTGGATAGAAGACTCAGACAAACATGTTTATGGCTTTATCTTATAGAACTCAATATCCCCGTGCTGGGCAAACAGGTTTTGCAGCCGTTTGAGCTAAGATTTTAAAATTATTCACATAATGAAATCCTATACTTTGTTTCGGTCGAGTTCCCCATTCAAATGCATGTAAAAGTGAGAAACGCACTGTCTTGGCGAAAAAAAGCGTTTTTGTACAACTTCATATAAATCGCTGTAACTTTTGATAGAAGACTCAGAAACACATGTTTATGGCTTTATCTTATAGAACTCAATATCCCCGTGCTGGGCAAACAGGTTTTGCAGCCGTTTGAGCTAAGATTTTAAAATTATTCACATAATGAAAACCTATACTTTGTCTCGGGCGAGTTTCCCATTCAAATGCATGTAACAGTGAGAAACACACTGTCTTGGCGAAATAAAGCATTTTTGTACAACTTCATATAAATCGCTGTAACTTTTGATAGAAGACTCAGACAAACATGTTTATGGCTTTATCTTATAGAACTCAATATCCCCGTGCTGGGCAAACAGGTTTTGCAGCCGTTTGAGCTAAGATTTTAAAATTATTCACATAATGAAAACCTATACTTTGTTTCGGTCGAGTTCCCCATTCAAATGCATGTAACAGTGAGAAACGCACTGTCTTGGCGAAAAAAAGCGTTTTTGTACAACTTCATATAAATCGCTGTAACTTTTGATAGAAGACTCAGAAACACATGTTTATGGCTTTATCTTATAGAACTCAATATCCCCGTGCTGGGCAAACAGGTTTTGCAGCCGTTTGAGCTAAGATTTTAAAATTATTCACATAATGAAAACCTATACTTTGTCTCGGGCGAGTTTCCCATTCAAATGCATGTAACAGTGAGAAACACACTGTCTTGGCGAAATAAAGCATTTTTGTACAACTTCATATAAATCGCTGTAACTTTTGATAGAAGACTCAGAAACACATGTTTATGGCTTATCTTATAGAACTCAATATCCCCGTGCTGGGCAAACAAGTTTTGCAGCCGTTTGAGCTAAGATTTTAAAATTATTCACATAATGAAAACCTATACTTTGTTTCAGGCGAGTTTCCCATTCAAATGCATGTAACAGTGAGAAACGCATTGTCTTGGCGAAATAAAGCGCTTTTGAACAACTTCATATAAATCGCTGTAACTTTTGATAGAAGACTCAGACAAACATGTTTATGGCTTTATCTTATAGAACTCAATATCCCCGTGCTGGGCAAACAGGTTTTGCAGCCGTTTGAGCTAAGATTTTAAAATTATTCACATAATGAAAACCTATACTTTGTCTCGGGCGAGTTTCCCATTCAAATGCATGTAGCAGTGAGAAACACACTGTCTTGGCGAAAGAAAGCATTTTTGTACAACTTCATATAAATCGCTGTAACTTTTGATAGAAGACTCAGAAACACATGTTTATGGCTTTATCTTATAGAACTCAATATCCCCGTGCTGGGCAAACAGGTTTTGCAGCCGTTTGAGCTAAGATTTTAAAATTATTCACATAATGAAAACCTATACTTTGTCTCGGGCGAGTTTCCCATTCAAATGCATGTAACAGTGAGAAACACACTGTCTTGGCGAAAGAAAGCATTTTCGTACAACTTCATATAAATCGCTGTAACTTTTGATAGAAGACTCAGAAACACATGTTTATGGCTTATCTTATAGAACTCAATATCCCCGTGCTGGGCAAACAGGTTTTGCAGCCGTTTGAGCTAAGATTTTAAAATTATTCACATAATGAAAACCTATACTTTGTCTCGGGCGAGTTTCCCATTCAAATGCATGTAACAGTGAGAAACACACTGTCTTGGCGAAATAAAGCATTTTTGTACAACTTCATATAAATCGCTGTAACTTTTGATAGAAGACTCAGACAAACATGTTTATGGCTTTATCTTATAGAACTCAATATCCCCGTGCTGGGCAAACAGGTTTTGCAGCCGTTTGAGCTAAGATTTTAAAATTATTCACATAATGAAAACCTATACTTTGTTTCGGTCGAGTTCCCCATTCAAATGCATGTAACAGTGAGAAACGCACTGTCTTGGCGAAAAAAAGCGTTTTTGTACAACTTCATATAAATCGCTGTAACTTTTGATAGAAGACTCAGAAACACATGTTTATGGCTTTATCTTATAGAACTCAATATCCCCGTGCTGGGCAAACAGGTTTTGCAGCCGTTTGAGCTAAGATTTTAAAATTATTCACATAATGAAAACCTATACTTTGTTTCAGGCGAGTTTCCCATTCAAATGCATGTAACAGTGAGAAACGCATTGTCTTGGCGAAATAAAGCGCTTTTGAACAACTTCATATAAATCGCTGTAACTTTTGATAGAAGACTCAGACAAACATGTTTATGGCTTTATCTTATAGAACTCAATATCCCCGTGCTGGGCAAACAGGTTTTGCAGCCGTTTGAGCTAAGATTTTAAAATTATTCACATAATGAAAACCTATACTTTGTTTCAGGCGAGTTCCCCATTCAAATGCATGTAACAGTGAGAAACGCATTGTCTTGGCGAAATAAAGCGTTTTCGTACAACTTCATATAAATCGCTGTAACTTTTGATAGAAGACTCAGACAAACATGTTTATGGCTTTATCTTATAGAACTCAATATCCCCGTGCTGGGCAAACAGGTTTTGCAGCCGTTTGAGCTAAGATTTTAAAATTATTCACATAATGAAAACCTATACTTTGTCTCGGGCGAGTTTCCCATTCAAATGCATGTAACAGTGAGAAACACACTGTCTTGGCGAAAGAAAGCATTTTCGTACAACTTCATATAAATCGCTGTAACTTTGGATAGAAGACTCAGACAAACATGTTTATGGCTTTATCTTATAGAACTCAATATCCCCGTGCTGGGCAAACAGGTTTTGCAGCCGTTTGAGCTAAGATTTTAAAATTATTCACATAATGAAATCCTATACTTTGTTTCGGTCGAGTTCCCCATTCAAATGCATGTAAAAGTGAGAAACGCACTGTCTTGGCGAAAAAAAGCGTTTTTGTACAACTTCATATAAATCGCTGTAACTTTTGATAGAAGACTCAGAAACACATGTTTATGGCTTTATCTTATAGAACTCAATATCCCCGTGCTGGGCAAACAGGTTTTGCAGCCGTTTGAGCTAAGATTTTAAAATTATTCACATAATGAAAACCTATACTTTGTTTCGGTCGAGTTCCCCATTCAAATGCATGTAACAGTGAGAAACGCACTGTCTTGGCGAAAAAAAGCGTTTTTGTACAACTTCATATAAATCGCTGTAACTTTTGATAGAAGACTCAGAAACACATGTTTATGGCTTTATCTTATAGAACTCAATATCCCCGTGCTGGGCAAACAGGTTTTGCAGCCGTTTGAGCTAAGATTTTAAAATTATTCACATAATGAAAACCTATACTTTGTCTCGGGCGAGTTTCCCATTCAAATGCATGTAACAGTGAGAAACACACTGTCTTGGCGAAATAAAGAATTTTTGTACAACTTCATATAAATCGCTGTAACTTTTGATAGAAGACTCAGAAACACATGTTTATGGCTTATCTTATAGAACTCAATATCCCCGTGCTGGGCAAACAAGTTTTGCAGCCGTTTGAGCTAAGATTTAAAAATTATTCACATAATGAAAACCTATACTTTGTTTCAGGCGAGTTTCCCATTCAAATGCATGTAACAGTGAGAAACGCATTGTCTTGGCGAAATAAAGCGCTTTTGAACAACTTCATATAAATCGCTGTAACTTTTGATAGAAGACTCAGACAAACATGTTTATGGCTTTATCTTATAGAACTCAATATCCCCGTGCTGGGCAAACAGGTTTTGCAGCCGTTTGAGCTAAGATTTTAAAATTATTCACATAATGAAAACCTATACTTTGTCTCGGGCGAGTTTCCCATTCAAATGCATGTAGCAGTGAGAAACACACTGTCTTGGCGAAAGAAAGCATTTTTGTACAACTTCATATAAATCGCTGTAACTTTTGATAGAAGACTCAGAAACACATGTTTATGGCTTTATCTTATAGAACTCAATATCCCCGTGCTGGGCAAACAGGTTTTGCAGCCGTTTGAGCTAAGATTTTAAAATTATTCACATAATGAAAACCTATACTTTGTTTCAGGCGAGTTCCCCATTCAAATGCATGTAACAGTGAGAAACGCATTGTCTTGGCGAAATAAAGCGTTTTCGTACAACTTCATATAAATCGCTGTAACTTTTGATAGAAGACTCAGACAAACATGTTTATGGCTTTATCTTATAGAACTCAATATCCCCGTGCTGGGCAAACAGGTTTTGCAGCCGTTTGAGCTAAGATTTAAAAATTATTCACATAATGAAAACCTATACTTTGTCTCGGGCGAGTTTCCCATTCAAATGCATGTAACAGTGAGAAACACACTGTCTTGGCGAAATAAAGCATTTTTGTACAACTTCATATAAATCGCTGTAACTTTTGATAGAAGACTCAGAAACACATGTTTATGGCTTATCTTATAGAACTCAATATCCCCGTGCTGGGCAAACAGGTTTTGCAGCCGTTTGAGCTAAGATTTTAAAATTATTCACATAATGAAAACCTATACTTTGTTTCAGGCGAGTTCCCCATTCAAATGCATGTAACAGTGAGAAACGCATTGTCTTGGCGAAATAAAGCGTTTTCGTACAACTTCATATAAATCGCTGTAACTTTTGATAGAAGACTCAGACAAACATGTTTATGGCTTTATCTTATAGAACTCAATATCCCCGTGCTGGGCAAACAGGTTTTGCAGCCGTTTGAGCTAAGATTTTAAAATTATTCACATAATGAAAACCTATACTTTGTCTCGGGCGAGTTTCCCATTCAAATGCATGTAACAGTGAGAAACACACTGTCTTGGCGAAAGAAAGCATTTTCGTACAACTTCATATAAATCGCTGTAACTTTGGATAGAAGACTCAGACAAACATGTTTATGGCTTTATCTTATAGAACTCAATATCCCCGTGCTGGGCAAACAGGTTTTGCAGCCGTTTGAGCTAAGATTTTAAAATTATTCACATAATGAAATCCTATACTTTGTTTCGGTCGAGTTCCCCATTCAAATGCATGTAAAAGTGAGAAACGCACTCTCTTGGCGAAAAAAAGCGTTTTTGTACAACTTCATATAAATCGCTGTAACTTTTGATAGAAGACTCAGAAACACATGTTTATGGCTTTATCTTATAGAACTCAATATCCCCGTGCTGGGCAAACAGGTTTTGCAGCCGTTTGAGCTAAGATTTTAAAATTATTCACATAATGAAAACCTATACTTTGTTTCGGTCGAGTTCCCCATTCAAATGCATGTAACAGTGAGAAACGCACTGTCTTGGCGAAAAAAAGCGTTTTTGTACAACTTCATATAAATCGCTGTAACTTTTGATAGAAGACTCAGAAACACATGTTTATGGCTTTATCTTATAGAACTCAATATCCCCGTGCTGGGCAAACAGGTTTTGCAGCCGTTTGAGCTAAGATTTTAAAATTATTCACATAATGAAAACCTATACTTTGTCTCGGGCGAGTTTCCCATTCAAATGCATGTAACAGTGAGAAACACACTGTCTTGGCGAAATAAAGAATTTTTGTACAACTTCATATAAATCGCTGTAACTTTTGATAGAAGACTCAGAAACACATGTTTATGGCTTATCTTATAGAACTCAATATCCCCGTGCTGGGCAAACAAGTTTTGCAGCCGTTTGAGCTAAGATTTAAAAATTATTCACATAATGAAAACCTATACTTTGTTTCAGGCGAGTTTCCCATTCAAATGCATGTAACAGTGAGAAACGCATTGTCTTGGCGAAATAAAGCGCTTTTGAACAACTTCATATAAATCGCTGTAACTTTTGATAGAAGACTCAGACAAACATGTTTATGGCTTTATCTTATAGAACTCAATATCCCCGTGCTGGGCAAACAGGTTTTGCAGCCGTTTGAGCTAAGATTTTAAAATTATTCACATAATGAAAACCTATACTTTGTCTCGGGCGAGTTTCCCATTCAAATGCATGTAGCAGTGAGAAACACACTGTCTTGGCGAAAGAAAGCATTTTTGTACAACTTCATATAAATCGCTGTAACTTTTGATAGAAGACTCAGAAACACATGTTTATGGCTTTATCTTATAGAACTCAATATCCCCGTGCTGGGCAAACAGGTTTTGCAGCCGTTTGAGCTAAGATTTTAAAATTATTCACATAATGAAAACCTATACTTTGTTTCAGGCGAGTTCCCCATTCAAATGCATGTAACAGTGAGAAACGCATTGTCTTGGCGAAATAAAGCGTTTTCGTACAACTTCATATAAATCGCTGTAACTTTTGATAGAAGACTCAGACAAACATGTTTATGGCTTTATCTTATAGAACTCAATATCCCCGTGCTGGGCAAACAGGTTTTGCAGCCGTTTGAGCTAAGATTTTAAAATTATTCACATAATGAAAACCTATACTTTGTTTCAGGCGAGTTTCCCATTCAAATGCATGTAACAGTGAGAAACACACTGTCTTGGCGAAAGAAAGCATTTTCGTACAACTTCATATAAATCGCTGTAACTTTGGATAGAAGACTCAGACAAACATGTTTATGGCTTTATCTTATAGAACTCAATATCCCCGTGCTGGGCAAACAGGTTTTGCAGCCGTTTGAGCTAAGATTTTAAAATTATTCACATAATGAAATCCTATACTTTGTTTCGGTCGAGTTCCCCATTCAAATGCATGTAAAAGTGAGAAACGCACTGTCTTGGCGAAAAAAAGCGTTTTTGTACAACTTCATATAAATCGCTGTAACTTTTGATAGAAGACTCAGAAACACATGTTTATGGCTTTATCTTATAGAACTCAATATCCCCGTGCTGGGCAAACAGGTTTTGCAGCCGTTTGAGCTAAGATTTTAAAATTATTCACATAATGAAAACCTATACTTTGTTTCGGTCGAGTTCCCCATTCAAATGCATGTAACAGTGAGAAACGCACTGTCTTGGCGAAAAAAAGCGTTTTTGTACAACTTCATATAAATCGCTGTAACTTTTGATAGAAGACTCAGAAACACATGTTTATGGCTTTATCTTATAGAACTCAATATCCCCGTGCTGGGCAAACAGGTTTTGCAGCCGTTTGAGCTAAGATTTTAAAATTATTCACATAATGAAAACCTATACTTTGTCTCGGGCGAGTTTCCCATTCAAATGCATGTAACAGTGAGAAACACACTGTCTTGGCGAAATAAAGCATTTTTGTACAACTTCATATAAATCGCTGTAACTTTTGATAGAAGACTCAGAAACACATGTTTATGGCTTATCTTATAGAACTCAATATCCCCGTGCTGGGCAAACAAGTTTTGCAGCCGTTTGAGCTAAGATTTTAAAATTATTCACATAATGAAAACCTATACTTTGTTTCAGGCGAGTTTCCCATTCAAATGCATGTAACAGTGAGAAACGCATTGTCTTGGCGAAATAAAGCGCTTTTGAACAACTTCATATAAATCGCTGTAACTTTTGATAGAAGACTCAGACAAACATGTTTATGGCTTTATCTTATAGAACTCAATATCCCCGTGCTGGGCAAACAGGTTTTGCAGCCGTTTGAGCTAAGATTTTAAAATTATTCACATAATGAAAACCTATACTTTGTCTCGGGCGAGTTTCCCATTCAAATGCATGTAGCAGTGAGAAACACACTGTCTTGGCGAAAGAAAGCATTTTTGTACAACTTCATATAAATCGCTGTAACTTTTGATAGAAGACTCAGAAACACATGTTTATGGCTTTATCTTATAGAACTCAATATCCCCGTGCTGGGCAAACAGGTTTTGCAGCCGTTTGAGCTAAGATTTTAAAATTATTCACATAATGAAAACCTATACTTTGTTTCAGGCGAGTTTCCCATTCAAATGCATGTAACAGTGAGAAACGCATTGTCTTGGCGAAATAAAGCGTTTTCGTACAACTTCATATAAATCGCTGTAACTTTTGATAGAAGACTCAGACAAACATGTTTATGGCTTTATCTTATAGAACTCAATATCCCCGTGCTGGGCAAACAGGTTTTGCAGCCGTTTGAGCTAAGATTTTAAAATTATTCACATAATGAAAACCTATACTTTGTCTCGGGCGAGTTTCCCATTCAAATGCATGTAAAAGTGAGAAACACACTGTCTTGGCGAAAGAAAGCATTTTCGTACAACTTCATATAAATCGCTGTAACTTTTGATAGAAGACTCAGAAACACATGTTTATGGCTTTATCTTATAGAACTCAATATCCCCGTGCTGGGCAAACAGGTTTTGCAGCCGTTTGAGCTAAGATTTTAAAATTATTCACATAATGAAAACCTATACTTTGTCTCGGGCGAGTTTCCCATTCAAATGCATGTAACAGTGAGAAACACACTGTCTTGGCGAAATAAAGCATTTTTGTACAACTTCATATAAATCGCTGTAACTTTTGATAGAAGACTCAGAAACACATGTTTATGGCTTTATCTTATAGAACTCAATATCCCCGTGCTGGGCAAACAGGTTTTGCAGCCGTTTGAGCTAAGATTTTAAAATTATTCACATAATGAAAACCTATACTTTGTCTCGGGCGAGTTTCCCATTCAAATGCATGTAGCAGTGAGAAACACACTGTCTTGGCGAAAGAAAGCATTTTTGTACAACTTCATATAAATCGCTGTAACTTTTGATAGAAGACTCAGAAACACATGTTTATGGCTTTATCTTATAGAACTCAATATCCCCGTGCTGGGCAAACAGGTTTTGCAGCCGTTTGAGCTAAGATTTTAAAATTATTCACATAATGAAAACCTATACTTTGTTTCAGGCGAGTTTCCCATTCAAATGCATGTAACAGTGAGAAACGCATTGTCTTGGCGAAATAAAGCGTTTTCGTACAACTTCATATAAATCGCTGTAACTTTTGATAGAAGACTCAGACAAACATGTTTATGGCTTTATCTTATAGAACTCAATATCCCCGTGCTGGGCAAACAGGTTTTGCAGCCGTTTGAGCTAAGATTTTAAAATTATTCACATAATGAAAACCTATACTTTGTCTCGGGCGAGTTTCCCATTCAAATGCATGTAAAAGTGAGAAACACACTGTCTTGGCGAAAGAAAGCATTTTCGTACAACTTCATATAAATCGCTGTAACTTTTGATAGAAGACTCAGAAACACATGTTTATGGCTTTATCTTATAGAACTCAATATCCCCGTGCTGGGCAAACAGGTTTTGCAGCCGTTTGAGCTAAGATTTTAAAATTATTCACATAATGAAAACCTATACTTTGTCTCGGGCGAGTTTCCCATTCAAATGCATGTAACAGTGAGAAACACACTGTCTTGGCGAAATAAAGCATTTTTGTACAACTTCATATAAATCGCTGTAACTTTTGATAGAAGACTCAGAAACACATGTTTATGGCTTTATCTTATAGAACTCAATATCCCCGTGCTGGGCAAACAGGTTTTGCAGCCGTTTGAGCTAAGATTTAAAAATTATTCACATAATGAAAACCTATACTTTGTCTCGGGCGAGTTTCCCATTCAAATGCATGTAACAGTGAGAAACACACTGTCTTGGCGAAATAAAGCATTTTTGTACAACTTCATATAAATCGCTGTAACTTTTGATAGAAGACTCAGAAACACATGTTTATGGCTTATCTTATAGAACTCAATATCCCCGTGCTGGGCAAACAGGTTTTGCAGCCGTTTGAGCTAAGATTTTAAAATTATTCACATAATGAAAACCTATACTTTGTTTCAGGCGAGTTTCCCATTCAAATGCATGTAACAGTGAGAAACGCATTGTCTTGGCGAAATAAAGCGCTTTTGAACAACTTCATATAAATCGCTGTAACTTTTGATAGAAGACTCAGAAACACATGTTTATGGCTTTATCTTATAGAACTCAATATCCCCGTGCTGGGCAAACAGGTTTTGCAGCCGTTTGAGCTAAGATTTTAAAATTATTCACATAATGAAAACCTATACTTTGTCTCGGGCGAGTTTCCCATTCAAATGCATGTAACAGTGAGAAACACACTGTCTTGGCGAAATAAAGCATTTTTGTACAACTTCATATAAATCGCTGTAACTTTTGATAGAAGACTCAGACAAACATGTTTATGGCTTTATCTTATAGAACTCAATATCCCCGTGCTGGGCAAACAGGTTTTGCAGCCGTTTGAGCTAAGATTTTAAAATTATTCACATAATGAAAACCTATACTTTGTTTCGGTCGAGTTCCCCATTCAAATGCATGTAACAGTGAGAAACACACTGTCTTGGCGAAAAAAAGCGTTTTTGTACAACTTCATATAAATCGCTGTAACTTTTGATAGAAGACTCAGAAACACATGTTTATGGCTTTATCTTATAGAACTCAATATCCCCGTGCTGGGCAAACAGGTTTTGCAGCCGTTTGAGCTAAGATTTTAAAATTATTCACATAATGAAAACCTATACTTTGTCTCGGGCGAGTTTCCCATTCAAATGCATGTAACAGTGAGAAACGCACTGTCTTGGCGAAAAAAAGCGTTTTTGTACAACTTCATATAAATCGCTGTAACTTTTGATAGAAGACTCAGAAACACATGTTTATGGCTTTATCTTATAGAACTCAATATCCCCGTGCTGGGCAAACAGGTTTTGCAGCCGTTTGAGCTAAGATTTTAAAATTATTCACATAATGAAAACCTATACTTTGTCTCGGGCGAGTTTCCCATTCAAATGCATGTAACAGTGAGAAACACACTGTCTTGGCGAAAGAAAGCATTTTTGTACAACTTCATATAAATCGCTGTAACTTTTGATAGAAGACTCAGAAACACATGTTTATGGCTTTATCTTATAGAACTCAATATCCCCGTGCTGGGCAAACAGGTTTTGCAGCCGTTTGAGCTAAGATTTTAAAATTATTCACATAATGAAAACCTATACTTTGTCTCGGGCGAGTTTCCCATTCAAATGCATGTAACAGTGAGAAACACACTGTCTTGGCGAAATAAAGCATTTTTGTACAACTTCATATAAATCGCTGTAACTTTTGATAGAAGACTCAGAAACACATGTTTATGGCTTATCTTATAGAACTCAATATCCCCGTGCTGGGCAAACAGGTTTTGCAGCCGTTTGAGCTAAGATTTTAAAATTATTCACATAATGAAAACCTATACTTTGTTTCAGGCGAGTTTCCCATTCAAATGCATGTAACAGTGAGAAACGCATTGTCTTGGCGAAATAAAGCGCTTTTGAACAACTTCATATAAATCGCTGTAACTTTTGATAGAAGACTCAGACAAACATGTTTATGGCTTTATCTTATAGAACTCAATATCCCCGTGCTGGGCAAACAGGTTTTGCAGCCGTTTGAGCTAAGATTTTAAAATTATTCACATAATGAAAACCTATACTTTGTTTCGGTCGAGTTCCCCATTCAAATGCATGTAACAGTGAGAAACACACTGTCTTGGCGAAAAAAAGCGTTTTTGTACAACTTCATATAAATCGCTGTAACTTTTGATAGAAGACTCAGAAACACATGTTTATGGCTTTATCTTATAGAACTCAATATCCCCGTGCTGGGCAAACAGGTTTTGCAGCCGTTTGAGCTAAGATTTTAAAATTATTCACATAATGAAAACCTATACTTTGTCTCGGGCGAGTTTCCCATTCAAATGCATGTAACAGTGAGAAACACACTGTCTTGGCGAAAGAAAGCATTTTCGTACAACTTCATATAAATCGCTGTAACTTTTGATAGAAGACTCAGAAACACATGTTTATGGCTTTATCTTATAGAACTCAATATCCCCGTGCTGGGCAAACAGGTTTTGCAGCCGTTTGAGCTAAGATTTAAAAATTATTCACATAATGAAAACCTATACTTTGTCTCGGGCGAGTTTCCCATTCAAATGCATGTAACAGTGAGAAACACACTGTCTTGGCGAAATAAAGCATTTTTGTACAACTTCATATAAATCGCTGTAACTTTTGATAGAAGACTCAGAAACACATGTTTATGGCTTATCTTATAGAACTCAATATCCCCGTGCTGGGCAAACAGGTTTTGCAGCCGTTTGAGCTAAGATTTTAAAATTATTCACATAATGAAAACCTATACTTTGTTTCAGGCGAGTTTCCCATTCAAATGCATGTAACAGTGAGAAACGCATTGTCTTGGCGAAATAAAGCGCTTTTGAACAACTTCATATAAATCGCTGTAACTTTTGATAGAAGACTCAGACAAACATGTTTATGGCTTTATCTTATAGAACTCAATATCCCCGTGCTGGGCAAACAGGTTTTGCAGCCGTTTGAGCTAAGATTTTAAAATTATTCACATAATGAAAACCTATACTTTGTTTCGGTCGAGTTCCCCATTCAAATGCATGTAACAGTGAGAAACACACTGTCTTGGCGAAAAAAAGCGTTTTTGTACAACTTCATATAAATCGCTGTAACTTTTGATAGAAGACTCAGAAACACATGTTTATGGCTTTATCTTATAGAACTCAATATCCCCGTGCTGGGCAAACAGGTTTTGCAGCCGTTTGAGCTAAGATTTTAAAATTATTCACATAATGAAAACCTATACTTTGTCTCGGGCGAGTTTCCCATTCAAATGCATGTAACAGTGAGAAACACACTGTCTTGGCGAAAGAAAGCATTTTCGTACAACTTCATATAAATCGCTGTAACTTTGGATAGAAGACTCAGACAAACATGTTTATGGCTTTATCTTATAGAACTCAATATCCCCGTGCTGGGCAAACAGGTTTTGCAGCCGTTTGAGCTAAGATTTTAAAATTATTCACATAATGAAATCCTATACTTTGTTTCGGTCGAGTTCCCCATTCAAATGCATGTAAAAGTGAGAAACGCACTGTCTTGGCGAAAAAAAGCGTTTTTGTACAACTTCATATAAATCGCTGTAACTTTTGATAGAAGACTCAGAAACACATGTTTATGGCTTTATCTTATAGAACTCAATATCCCCGTGCTGGGCAAACAGGTTTTGCAGCCGTTTGAGCTAAGATTTTAAAATTATTCACATAATGAAAACCTATACTTTGTTTCGGTCGAGTTCCCCATTCAAATGCATGTAACAGTGAGAAACGCACTGTCTTGGCGAAAAAAAGCGTTTTTGTACAACTTCATATAAATCGCTGTAACTTTTGATAGAAGACTCAGAAACACATGTTTATGGCTTTATCTTATAGAACTCAATATCCCCGTGCTGGGCAAACAGGTTTTGCAGCCGTTTGAGCTAAGATTTTAAAATTATTCACATAATGAAAACCTATACTTTGTCTCGGGCGAGTTTCCCATTCAAATGCATGTAACAGTGAGAAACACACTGTCTTGGCGAAATAAAGCATTTTTGTACAACTTCATATAAATCGCTGTAACTTTTGATAGAAGACTCAGAAACACATGTTTATGGCTTATCTTATAGAACTCAATATCCCCGTGCTGGGCAAACAAGTTTTGCAGCCGTTTGAGCTAAGATTTTAAAATTATTCACATAATGAAAACCTATACTTTGTTTCAGGCGAGTTTCCCATTCAAATGCATGTAACAGTGAGAAACGCATTGTCTTGGCGAAATAAAGCGCTTTTGAACAACTTCATATAAATCGCTGTAACTTTTGATAGAAGACTCAGACAAACATGTTTATGGCTTTATCTTATAGAACTCAATATCCCCGTGCTGGGCAAACAGGTTTTGCAGCCGTTTGAGCTAAGATTTTAAAATTATTCACATAATGAAAACCTATACTTTGTCTCGGGCGAGTTTCCCATTCAAATGCATGTAGCAGTGAGAAACACACTGTCTTGGCGAAAGAAAGCATTTTTGTACAACTTCATATAAATCGCTGTAACTTTTGATAGAAGACTCAGACAAACATGTTTATGGCTTTATCTTATAGAACTCAATATCCCCGTGCTGGGCAAACAGGTTTTGCAGCCGTTTGAGCTAAGATTTTAAAATTATTCACATAATGAAAACCTATACTTTGTCTCGGGCGAGTTTCCCATTCAAATGCATGTAAAAGTGAGAAACACACTGTCTTGGCGAAAGAAAGCATTTTCGTACAACTTCATATAAATCGCTGTAACTTTTGATAGAAGACTCAGAAACACATGTTTATGGCTTTATCTTATAGAACTCAATATCCCCGTGCTGGGCAAACAGGTTTTGCAGCCGTTTGAGCTAAGATTTTAAAATTATTCACATAATGAAAACCTATACTTTGTCTCGGGCGAGTTTCCCATTCAAATGCATGTAACAGTGAGAAACACACTGTCTTGGCGAAATAAAGCATTTTTGTACAACTTCATATAAATCGCTGTAACTTTTGATAGAAGACTCAGAAACACATGTTTATGGCTTATCTTATAGAACTCAATATCCCCGTGCTGGGCAAACAGGTTTTGCAGCCGTTTGAGCTAAGATTTTAAAATTATTCACATAATGAAATCCTATACTTTGTTTCGGTCGAGTTCCCCATTCAAATGCATGTAACAGTGAGAAACGCACTGTCTTGGCGAAAAAAAGCGTTTTTGTACAACTTCATATAAATCGCTGTAACTTTTGATAGAAGACTCAGAAACACATGTTTATGGCTTTATCTTATAGAACTCAATATCCCCGTGCTGGGCAAACAGGTTTTGCAGCCGTTTGAGCTAAGATTTTAAAATTATTCACATAATGAAAACCTATACTTTGTCTCGGGCGAGTTTCCCATTCAAATGCATGTAACAGTGAGAAACACACTGTCTTGGCGAAAGAAAGCATTTTTGTACAACTTCATATAAATCGCTGTAACTTTTGATAGAAGACTCAGAAACACATGTTTATGGCTTTATCTTATAGAACTCAATATCCCCGTGCTGGGCAAACAGGTTTTGCAGCCGTTTGAGCTAAGATTTAAAAATTATTCACATAATGAAAACCTATACTTTGTCTCGGGCGAGTTTCCCATTCAAATGCATGTAACAGTGAGAAACACACTGTCTTGGCGAAATAAAGCATTTTTGTACAACTTCATATAAATCGCTGTAACTTTTGATAGAAGACTCAGAAACACATGTTTATGGCTTATCTTATAGAACTCAATATCCCCGTGCTGGGCAAACAGGTTTTGCAGCCGTTTGAGCTAAGATTTTAAAATTATTCACATAATGAAAACCTATACTTTGTCTCGGGCGAGTTTCCCATTCAAATGCATGTAACAGTGAGAAACACACTGTCTTGGCGAAATAAAGCATTTTTGTACAACTTCATATAAATCGCTGTAACTTTTGATAGAAGACTCAGAAACACATGTTTATGGCTTTATCTTATAGAACTCAATATCCCCGTGCTGGGCAAACAGGTTTTGCAGCCGTTTGAGCTAAGATTTTAAAATTATTCACATAATGAAAACCTATACTTTGTCTCGGGCGAGTTTCCCATTCAAATGCATGTAGCAGTGAGAAACACACTGTCTTGGCGAAAGAAAGCATTTTTGTACAACTTCATATAAATCGCTGTAACTTTTGATAGAAGACTCAGAAACACATGTTTATGGCTTTATCTTATAGAACTCAATATCCCCGTGCTGGGCAAACAGGTTTTGCAGCCGTTTGAGCTAAGATTTTAAAATTATTCACATAATGAAAACCTATACTTTGTTTCAGGCGAGTTTCCCATTCAAATGCATGTAACAGTGAGAAACGCATTGTCTTGGCGAAATAAAGCGTTTTCGTACAACTTCATATAAATCGCTGTAACTTTTGATAGAAGACTCAGACAAACATGTTTATGGCTTTATCTTATAGAACTCAATATCCCCGTGCTGGGCAAACAGGTTTTGCAGCCGTTTGAGCTAAGATTTTAAAATTATTCACATAATGAAAACCTATACTTTGTCTCGGGCGAGTTTCCCATTCAAATGCATGTAAAAGTGAGAAACACACTGTCTTGGCGAAAGAAAGCATTTTCGTACAACTTCATATAAATCGCTGTAACTTTTGATAGAAGACTCAGAAACACATGTTTATGGCTTTATCTTATAGAACTCAATATCCCCGTGCTGGGCAAACAGGTTTTGCAGCCGTTTGAGCTAAGATTTTAAAATTATTCACATAATGAAAACCTATACTTTGTCTCGGGCGAGTTTCCCATTCAAATGCATGTAACAGTGAGAAACACACTGTCTTGGCGAAATAAAGCATTTTTGTACAACTTCATATAAATCGCTGTAACTTTTGATAGAAGACTCAGAAACACATGTTTATGGCTTTATCTTATAGAACTCAATATCCCCGTGCTGGGCAAACAGGTTTTGCAGCCGTTTGAGCTAAGATTTAAAAATTATTCACATAATGAAAACCTATACTTTGTCTCGGGCGAGTTTCCCATTCAAATGCATGTAACAGTGAGAAACACACTGTCTTGGCGAAATAAAGCATTTTTGTACAACTTCATATAAATCGCTGTAACTTTTGATAGAAGACTCAGAAACACATGTTTATGGCTTATCTTATAGAACTCAATATCCCCGTGCTGGGCAAACAGGTTTTGCAGCCGTTTGAGCTAAGATTTTAAAATTATTCACATAATGAAAACCTATACTTTGTTTCAGGCGAGTTTCCCATTCAAATGCATGTAACAGTGAGAAACGCATTGTCTTGGCGAAATAAAGCGCTTTTGAACAACTTCATATAAATCGCTGTAACTTTTGATAGAAGACTCAGAAACACATGTTTATGGCTTTATCTTATAGAACTCAATATCCCCGTGCTGGGCAAACAGGTTTTGCAGCCGTTTGAGCTAAGATTTTAAAATTATTCACATAATGAAAACCTATACTTTGTCTCGGGCGAGTTTCCCATTCAAATGCATGTAACAGTGAGAAACACACTGTCTTGGCGAAATAAAGCATTTTTGTACAACTTCATATAAATCGCTGTAACTTTTGATAGAAGACTCAGACAAACATGTTTATGGCTTTATCTTATAGAACTCAATATCCCCGTGCTGGGCAAACAGGTTTTGCAGCCGTTTGAGCTAAGATTTTAAAATTATTCACATAATGAAAACCTATACTTTGTTTCGGTCGAGTTCCCCATTCAAATGCATGTAACAGTGAGAAACACACTGTCTTGGCGAAAAAAAGCGTTTTTGTACAACTTCATATAAATCGCTGTAACTTTTGATAGAAGACTCAGAAACACATGTTTATGGCTTTATCTTATAGAACTCAATATCCCCGTGCTGGGCAAACAGGTTTTGCAGCCGTTTGAGCTAAGATTTTAAAATTATTCACATAATGAAAACCTATACTTTGTCTCGGGCGAGTTTCCCATTCAAATGCATGTAACAGTGAGAAACGCACTGTCTTGGCGAAAAAAAGCGTTTTTGTACAACTTCATATAAATCGCTGTAACTTTTGATAGAAGACTCAGAAACACATGTTTATGGCTTTATCTTATAGAACTCAATATCCCCGTGCTGGGCAAACAGGTTTTGCAGCCGTTTGAGCTAAGATTTTAAAATTATTCACATAATGAAAACCTATACTTTGTCTCGGGCGAGTTTCCCATTCAAATGCATGTAACAGTGAGAAACACACTGTCTTGGCGAAAGAAAGCATTTTTGTACAACTTCATATAAATCGCTGTAACTTTTGATAGAAGACTCAGAAACACATGTTTATGGCTTTATCTTATAGAACTCAATATCCCCGTGCTGGGCAAACAGGTTTTGCAGCCGTTTGAGCTAAGATTTTAAAATTATTCACATAATGAAAACCTATACTTTGTCTCGGGCGAGTTTCCCATTCAAATGCATGTAACAGTGAGAAACACACTGTCTTGGCGAAATAAAGCATTTTTGTACAACTTCATATAAATCGCTGTAACTTTTGATAGAAGACTCAGAAACACATGTTTATGGCTTATCTTATAGAACTCAATATCCCCGTGCTGGGCAAACAGGTTTTGCAGCCGTTTGAGCTAAGATTTTAAAATTATTCACATAATGAAAACCTATACTTTGTTTCAGGCGAGTTTCCCATTCAAATGCATGTAACAGTGAGAAACGCATTGTCTTGGCGAAATAAAGCGCTTTTGAACAACTTCATATAAATCGCTGTAACTTTTGATAGAAGACTCAGACAAACATGTTTATGGCTTTATCTTATAGAACTCAATATCCCCGTGCTGGGCAAACAGGTTTTGCAGCCGTTTGAGCTAAGATTTTAAAATTATTCACATAATGAAAACCTATACTTTGTTTCGGTCGAGTTCCCCATTCAAATGCATGTAACAGTGAGAAACACACTGTCTTGGCGAAAAAAAGCGTTTTTGTACAACTTCATATAAATCGCTGTAACTTTTGATAGAAGACTCAGAAACACATGTTTATGGCTTTATCTTATAGAACTCAATATCCCCGTGCTGGGCAAACAGGTTTTGCAGCCGTTTGAGCTAAGATTTTAAAATTATTCACATAATGAAAACCTATACTTTGTCTCGGGCGAGTTTCCCATTCAAATGCATGTAACAGTGAGAAACACACTGTCTTGGCGAAAGAAAGCATTTTCGTACAACTTCATATAAATCGCTGTAACTTTTGATAGAAGACTCAGAAACACATGTTTATGGCTTTATCTTATAGAACTCAATATCCCCGTGCTGGGCAAACAGGTTTTGCAGCCGTTTGAGCTAAGATTTTAAAATTATTCACATAATGAAAACCTATACTTTGTCTCGGGCGAGTTTCCCATTCAAATGCATGTAACAGTGAGAAACACACTGTCTTGGCGAAAGAAAGCATTTTCGTACAACTTCATATAAATCGCTGTAACTTTTGATAGAAGACTCAGAAACACATGTTTATGGCTTTATCTTATAGAACTCAATATCCCCGTGCTGGGCAAACAGGTTTTGCAGCCGTTTGAGCTAAGATTTAAAAATTATTCACATAATGAAAACCTATACTTTGTCTCGGGCGAGTTTCCCATTCAAATGCATGTAACAGTGAGAAACACACTGTCTTGGCGAAATAAAGCATTTTTGTACAACTTCATATAAATCGCTGTAACTTTTGATAGAAGACTCAGAAACACATGTTTATGGCTTATCTTATAGAACTCAATATCCCCGTGCTGGGCAAACAGGTTTTGCAGCCGTTTGAGCTAAGATTTTAAAATTATTCACATAATGAAAACCTATACTTTGTTTCAGGCGAGTTTCCCATTCAAATGCATGTAACAGTGAGAAACGCATTGTCTTGGCGAAATAAAGCGCTTTTGAACAACTTCATATAAATCGCTGTAACTTTTGATAGAAGACTCAGACAAACATGTTTATGGCTTTATCTTATAGAACTCAATATCCCCGTGCTGGGCAAACAGGTTTTGCAGCCGTTTGAGCTAAGATTTTAAAATTATTCACATAATGAAAACCTATACTTTGTTTCGGTCGAGTTCCCCATTCAAATGCATGTAACAGTGAGAAACACACTGTCTTGGCGAAAAAAAGCGTTTTTGTACAACTTCATATAAATCGCTGTAACTTTTGATAGAAGACTCAGAAACACATGTTTATGGCTTTATCTTATAGAACTCAATATCCCCGTGCTGGGCAAACAGGTTTTGCAGCCGTTTGAGCTAAGATTTTAAAATTATTCACATAATGAAAACCTATACTTTGTCTCGGGCGAGTTTCCCATTCAAATGCATGTAACAGTGAGAAACACACTGTCTTGGCGAAAGAAAGCATTTTCGTACAACTTCATATAAATCGCTGTAACTTTGGATAGAAGACTCAGACAAACATGTTTATGGCTTTATCTTATAGAACTCAATATCCCCGTGCTGGGCAAACAGGTTTTGCAGCCGTTTGAGCTAAGATTTTAAAATTATTCACATAATGAAATCCTATACTTTGTTTCGGTCGAGTTCCCCATTCAAATGCATGTAAAAGTGAGAAACGCACTGTCTTGGCGAAAAAAAGCGTTTTTGTACAACTTCATATAAATCGCTGTAACTTTTGATAGAAGACTCAGAAACACATGTTTATGGCTTTATCTTATAGAACTCAATATCCCCGTGCTGGGCAAACAGGTTTTGCAGCCGTTTGAGCTAAGATTTTAAAATTATTCACATAATGAAAACCTATACTTTGTTTCGGTCGAGTTCCCCATTCAAATGCATGTAACAGTGAGAAACGCACTGTCTTGGCGAAAAAAAGCGTTTTTGTACAACTTCATATAAATCGCTGTAACTTTTGATAGAAGACTCAGAAACACATGTTTATGGCTTTATCTTATAGAACTCAATATCCCCGTGCTGGGCAAACAGGTTTTGCAGCCGTTTGAGCTAAGATTTTAAAATTATTCACATAATGAAAACCTATACTTTGTCTCGGGCGAGTTTCCCATTCAAATGCATGTAACAGTGAGAAACACACTGTCTTGGCGAAATAAAGCATTTTTGTACAACTTCATATAAATCGCTGTAACTTTTGATAGAAGACTCAGAAACACATGTTTATGGCTTATCTTATAGAACTCAATATCCCCGTGCTGGGCAAACAAGTTTTGCAGCCGTTTGAGCTAAGATTTTAAAATTATTCACATAATGAAAACCTATACTTTGTTTCAGGCGAGTTTCCCATTCAAATGCATGTAACAGTGAGAAACGCATTGTCTTGGCGAAATAAAGCGCTTTTGAACAACTTCATATAAATCGCTGTAACTTTTGATAGAAGACTCAGACAAACATGTTTATGGCTTTATCTTATAGAACTCAATATCCCCGTGCTGGGCAAACAGGTTTTGCAGCCGTTTGAGCTAAGATTTTAAAATTATTCACATAATGAAAACCTATACTTTGTCTCGGGCGAGTTTCCCATTCAAATGCATGTAGCAGTGAGAAACACACTGTCTTGGCGAAAGAAAGCATTTTTGTACAACTTCATATAAATCGCTGTAACTTTTGATAGAAGACTCAGACAAACATGTTTATGGCTTTATCTTATAGAACTCAATATCCCCGTGCTGGGCAAACAGGTTTTGCAGCCGTTTGAGCTAAGATTTTAAAATTATTCACATAATGAAAACCTATACTTTGTCTCGGGCGAGTTTCCCATTCAAATGCATGTAAAAGTGAGAAACACACTGTCTTGGCGAAAGAAAGCATTTTCGTACAACTTCATATAAATCGCTGTAACTTTTGATAGAAGACTCAGAAACACATGTTTATGGCTTTATCTTATAGAACTCAATATCCCCGTGCTGGGCAAACAGGTTTTGCAGCCGTTTGAGCTAAGATTTTAAAATTATTCACATAATGAAAACCTATACTTTGTCTCGGGCGAGTTTCCCATTCAAATGCATGTAACAGTGAGAAACACACTGTCTTGGCGAAATAAAGCATTTTTGTACAACTTCATATAAATCGCTGTAACTTTTGATAGAAGACTCAGAAACACATGTTTATGGCTTATCTTATAGAACTCAATATCCCCGTGCTGGGCAAACAGGTTTTGCAGCCGTTTGAGCTAAGATTTTAAAATTATTCACATAATGAAATCCTATACTTTGTTTCGGTCGAGTTCCCCATTCAAATGCATGTAACAGTGAGAAACGCACTGTCTTGGCGAAAAAAAGCGTTTTTGTACAACTTCATATAAATCGCTGTAACTTTTGATAGAAGACTCAGAAACACATGTTTATGGCTTTATCTTATAGAACTCAATATCCCCGTGCTGGGCAAACAGGTTTTGCAGCCGTTTGAGCTAAGATTTTAAAATTATTCACATAATGAAAACCTATACTTTGTCTCGGGCGAGTTTCCCATTCAAATGCATGTAACAGTGAGAAACACACTGTCTTGGCGAAAGAAAGCATTTTTGTACAACTTCATATAAATCGCTGTAACTTTTGATAGAAGACTCAGAAACACATGTTTATGGCTTTATCTTATAGAACTCAATATCCCCGTGCTGGGCAAACAGGTTTTGCAGCCGTTTGAGCTAAGATTTAAAAATTATTCACATAATGAAAACCTATACTTTGTCTCGGGCGAGTTTCCCATTCAAATGCATGTAACAGTGAGAAACACACTGTCTTGGCGAAATAAAGCATTTTTGTACAACTTCATATAAATCGCTGTAACTTTTGATAGAAGACTCAGAAACACATGTTTATGGCTTATCTTATAGAACTCAATATCCCCGTGCTGGGCAAACAGGTTTTGCAGCCGTTTGAGCTAAGATTTTAAAATTATTCACATAATGAAAACCTATACTTTGTTTCAGGCGAGTTTCCCATTCAAATGCATGTAACAGTGAGAAACGCATTGTCTTGGCGAAATAAAGCGCTTTTGAACAACTTCATATAAATCGCTGTAACTTTTGATAGAAGACTCAGAAACACATGTTTATGGCTTATCTTATAGAACTCAATATCCCCGTGCTGGGCAAACAAGTTTTGCAGCCGTTTGAGCTAAGATTTTAAAATTATTCACATAATGAAAACCTATACTTTGTTTCAGGCGAGTTTCCCATTCAAATGCATGTAACAGTGAGAAACGCATTGTCTTGGCGAAATAAAGCGCTTTTGAACAACTTCATATAAATCGCTGTAACTTTTGATAGAAGACTCAGACAAACATGTTTATGGCTTTATCTTATAGAACTCAATATCCCCGTGCTGGGCAAACAGGTTTTGCAGCCGTTTGAGCTAAGATTTTAAAATTATTCACATAATGAAAACCTATACTTTGTCTCGGGCGAGTTTCCCATTCAAATGCATGTAGCAGTGAGAAACACACTGTCTTGGCGAAAGAAAGCATTTTTGTACAACTTCATATAAATCGCTGTAACTTTTGATAGAAGACTCAGACAAACATGTTTATGGCTTTATCTTATAGAACTCAATATCCCCGTGCTGGGCAAACAGGTTTTGCAGCCGTTTGAGCTAAGATTTTAAAATTATTCACATAATGAAAACCTATACTTTGTCTCGGGCGAGTTTCCCATTCAAATGCATGTAAAAGTGAGAAACACACTGTCTTGGCGAAAGAAAGCATTTTCGTACAACTTCATATAAATCGCTGTAACTTTTGATAGAAGACTCAGAAACACATGTTTATGGCTTTATCTTATAGAACTCAATATCCCCGTGCTGGGCAAACAGGTTTTGCAGCCGTTTGAGCTAAGATTTTAAAATTATTCACATAATGAAAACCTATACTTTGTCTCGGGCGAGTTTCCCATTCAAATGCATGTAACAGTGAGAAACACACTGTCTTGGCGAAATAAAGCATTTTTGTACAACTTCATATAAATCGCTGTAACTTTTGATAGAAGACTCAGAAACACATGTTTATGGCTTATCTTATAGAACTCAATATCCCCGTGCTGGGCAAACAGGTTTTGCAGCCGTTTGAGCTAAGATTTTAAAATTATTCACATAATGAAATCCTATACTTTGTTTCGGTCGAGTTCCCCATTCAAATGCATGTAACAGTGAGAAACGCACTGTCTTGGCGAAAAAAAGCGTTTTTGTACAACTTCATATAAATCGCTGTAACTTTTGATAGAAGACTCAGAAACACATGTTTATGGCTTTATCTTATAGAACTCAATATCCCCGTGCTGGGCAAACAGGTTTTGCAGCCGTTTGAGCTAAGATTTTAAAATTATTCACATAATGAAAACCTATACTTTGTCTCGGGCGAGTTTCCCATTCAAATGCATGTAACAGTGAGAAACACACTGTCTTGGCGAAATAAAGCATTTTTGTACAACTTCATATAAATCGCTGTAACTTTTGATAGAAGACTCAGAAACACATGTTTATGGCTTTATCTTATAGAACTCAATATCCCCGTGCTGGGCAAACAGGTTTTGCAGCCGTTTGAGCTAAGATTTAAAAATTATTCACATAATGAAAACCTATACTTTGTCTCGGGCGAGTTTCCCATTCAAATGCATGTAACAGTGAGAAACACACTGTCTTGGCGAAATAAAGCATTTTTGTACAACTTCATATAAATCGCTGTAACTTTTGATAGAAGACTCAGAAACACATGTTTATGGCTTATCTTATAGAACTCAATATCCCCGTGCTGGGCAAACAGGTTTTGCAGCCGTTTGAGCTAAGATTTTAAAATTATTCACATAATGAAAACCTATACTTTGTTTCAGGCGAGTTTCCCATTCAAATGCATGTAACAGTGAGAAACGCATTGTCTTGGCGAAATAAAGCGCTTTTGAACAACTTCATATAAATCGCTGTAACTTTTGATAGAAGACTCAGAAACACATGTTTATGGCTTTATCTTATAGAACTCAATATCCCCGTGCTGGGCAAACAGGTTTTGCAGCCGTTTGAGCTAAGATTTTAAAATTATTCACATAATGAAAACCTATACTTTGTCTCGGGCGAGTTTCCCATTCAAATGCATGTAACAGTGAGAAACACACTGTCTTGGCGAAATAAAGCATTTTTGTACAACTTCATATAAATCGCTGTAACTTTTGATAGAAGACTCAGAAACACATGTTTATGGCTTTATCTTATAGAACTCAATATCCCCGTGCTGGGCAAACAGGTTTTGCAGCCGTTTGAGCTAAGATTTAAAAATTATTCACATAATGAAAACCTATACTTTGTCTCGGGCGAGTTTCCCATTCAAATGCATGTAACAGTGAGAAACACACTGTCTTGGCGAAATAAAGCATTTTTGTACAACTTCATATAAATCGCTGTAACTTTTGATAGAAGACTCAGAAACACATGTTTATGGCTTATCTTATAGAACTCAATATCCCCGTGCTGGGCAAACAGGTTTTGCAGCCGTTTGAGCTAAGATTTTAAAATTATTCACATAATGAAAACCTATACTTTGTTTCAGGCGAGTTTCCCATTCAAATGCATGTAACAGTGAGAAACGCATTGTCTTGGCGAAATAAAGCGCTTTTGAACAACTTCATATAAATCGCTGTAACTTTTGATAGAAGACTCAGAAACACATGTTTATGGCTTTATCTTATAGAACTCAATATCCCCGTGCTGGGCAAACAGGTTTTGCAGCCGTTTGAGCTAAGATTTTAAAATTATTCACATAATGAAAACCTATACTTTGTCTCGGGCGAGTTTCCCATTCAAATGCATGTAACAGTGAGAAAAACACTGTCTTGGCGAAATAAAGCATTTTTGTACAACTTCATATAAATCGCTGTAACTTTTGATAGAAGACTCAGAAACACATGTTTATGGCTTTATCTTATAGAACTCAATATCCCCGTGCTGGGCAAACAGGTTTTGCAGCCGTTTGAGCTAAGATTTTAAAATTATTCACATAATGAAAACCTATACTTTGTCTCGGGCGAGTTTCCCATTCAAATGCATGTAACAGTGAGAAACACACTGTCTTGGCGAAATAAAGCATTTTTGTACAACTTCATATAAATCGCTGTAACTTTTGATAGAAGACTCAGACAAACATGTTTATGGCTTTATCTTATAGAACTCAATATCCCCGTGCTGGGCAAACAGGTTTTGCAGCCGTTTGAGCTAAGATTTTAAAATTATTCACATAATGAAAACCTATACTTTGTTTCGGTCGAGTTCCCCATTCAAATGCATGTAACAGTGAGAAACACACTGTCTTGGCGAAAAAAAGCGTTTTTGTACAACTTCATATAAATCGCTGTAACTTTTGATAGAAGACTCAGACAAACATGTTTATGGCTTTATCTTATAGAACTCAATATCCCCGTGCTGGGCAAACAGGTTTTGCAGCCGTTTGAGCTAAGATTTTAAAATTATTCACATAATGAAAACCTATACTTTGTCTCGGGCGAGTTTCCCATTCAAATGCATGTAGCAGTGAGAAACACACTGTCTTGGCGAAAGAAAGCATTTTTGTACAACTTCATATAAATCGCTGTAACTTTTGATAGAAGACTCAGAAACACATGTTTATGGCTTTATCTTATAGAACTCAATATCCCCGTGCTGGGCAAACAGGTTTTGCAGCCGTTTGAGCTAAGATTTTAAAATTATTCACATAATGAAAACCTATACTTTGTTTCAGGCGAGTTTCCCATTCAAATGCATGTAACAGTGAGAAACGCATTGTCTTGGCGAAATAAAGCGTTTTCGTACAACTTCATATAAATCGCTGTAACTTTTGATAGAAGACTCAGACAAACATGTTTATGGCTTTATCTTATAGAACTCAATATCCCCGTGCTGGGCAAACAGGTTTTGCAGCCGTTTGAGCTAAGATTTTAAAATTATTCACATAATGAAAACCTATACTTTGTCTCGGGCGAGTTTCCCATTCAAATGCATGTAGCAGTGAGAAACACACTGTCTTGGCGAAAGAAAGCATTTTTGTACAACTTCATATAAATCGCTGTAACTTTTGATAGAAGACTCAGAAACACATGTTTATGGCTTTATCTTATAGAACTCAATATCCCCGTGCTGGGCAAACAGGTTTTGCAGCCGTTTGAGCTAAGATTTTAAAATTATTCACATAATGAAAACCTATACTTTGTTTCAGGCGAGTTTCCCATTCAAATGCATGTAACAGTGAGAAACGCATTGTCTTGGCGAAATAAAGCGTTTTCGTACAACTTCATATAAATCGCTGTAACTTTTGATAGAAGACTCAGACAAACATGTTTATGGCTTTATCTTATAGAACTCAATATCCCCGTGCTGGGCAAACAGGTTTTGCAGCCGTTTGAGCTAAGATTTTAAAATTATTCACATAATGAAAACCTATACTTTGTCTCGGGCGAGTTTCCCATTCAAATGCATGTAAAAGTGAGAAACACACTGTCTTGGCGAAAGAAAGCATTTTCGTACAACTTCATATAAATCGCTGTAACTTTTGATAGAAGACTCAGAAACACATGTTTATGGCTTTATCTTATAGAACTCAATATCCCCGTGCTGGGCAAACAGGTTTTGCAGCCGTTTGAGCTAAGATTTTAAAATTATTCACATAATGAAAACCTATACTTTGTCTCGGGCGAGTTTCCCATTCAAATGCATGTAACAGTGAGAAACACACTGTCTTGGCGAAATAAAGCATTTTTGTACAACTTCATATAAATCGCTGTAACTTTTGATAGAAGACTCAGAAACACATGTTTATGGCTTATCTTATAGAACTCAATATCCCCGTGCTGGGCAAACAGGTTTTGCAGCCGTTTGAGCTAAGATTTTAAAATTATTCACATAATGAAATCCTATACTTTGTTTCGGTCGAGTTCCCCATTCAAATGCATGTAACAGTGAGAAACGCACTGTCTTGGCGAAAAAAAGCGTTTTTGTACAACTTCATATAAATCGCTGTAACTTTTGATAGAAGACTCAGAAACACATGTTTATGGCTTTATCTTATAGAACTCAATATCCCCGTGCTGGGCAAACAGGTTTTGCAGCCGTTTGAGCTAAGATTTTAAAATTATTCACATAATGAAAACCTATACTTTGTCTCGGGCGAGTTTCCCATTCAAATGCATGTAAAAGTGAGAAACACACTGTCTTGGCGAAAGAAAGCATTTTCGTACAACTTCATATAAATCGCTGTAACTTTTGATAGAAGACTCAGAAACACATGTTTATGGCTTTATCTTATAGAACTCAATATCCCCGTGCTGGGCAAACAGGTTTTGCAGCCGTTTGAGCTAAGATTTTAAAATTATTCACATAATGAAAACCTATACTTTGTCTCGGGCGAGTTTCCCATTCAAATGCATGTAACAGTGAGAAACACACTGTCTTGGCGAAATAAAGCATTTTTGTACAACTTCATATAAATCGCTGTAACTTTTGATAGAAGACTCAGAAACACATGTTTATGGCTTATCTTATAGAACTCAATATCCCCGTGCTGGGCAAACAGGTTTTGCAGCCGTTTGAGCTAAGATTTTAAAATTATTCACATAATGAAATCCTATACTTTGTTTCGGTCGAGTTCCCCATTCAAATGCATGTAACAGTGAGAAACGCACTGTCTTGGCGAAAAAAAGCGTTTTTGTACAACTTCATATAAATCGCTGTAACTTTTGATAGAAGACTCAGAAACACATGTTTATGGCTTTATCTTATAGAACTCAATATCCCCGTGCTGGGCAAACAGGTTTTGCAGCCGTTTGAGCTAAGATTTTAAAATTATTCACATAATGAAAACCTATACTTTGTCTCGGGCGAGTTTCCCATTCAAATGCATGTAACAGTGAGAAACACACTGTCTTGGCGAAATAAAGCATTTTTGTACAACTTCATATAAATCGCTGTAACTTTTGATAGAAGACTCAGAAACACATGTTTATGGCTTTATCTTATAGAACTCAATATCCCCGTGCTGGGCAAACAGGTTTTGCAGCCGTTTGAGCTAAGATTTTAAAATTATTCACATAATGAAAACCTATACTTTGTCTCGGGCGAGTTTCCCATTCAAATGCATGTAACAGTGAGAAACACACTGTCTTGGCGAAATAAAGCATTTTTGTACAACTTCATATAAATCGCTGTAACTTTTGATAGAAGACTCAGAAACACATGTTTATGGCTTATCTTATAGAACTCAATATCCCCGTGCTGGGCAAACAGGTTTTGCAGCCGTTTGAGCTAAGATTTTAAAATTATTCACATAATGAAAACCTATACTTTGTTTCAGGCGAGTTTCCCATTCAAATGCATGTAACAGTGAGAAACGCATTGTCTTGGCGAAATAAAGCGCTTTTGAACAACTTCATATAAATCGCTGTAACTTTTGATAGAAGACTCAGAAACACATGTTTATGGCTTTATCTTATAGAACTCAATATCCCCGTGCTGGGCAAACAGGTTTTGCAGCCGTTTGAGCTAAGATTTTAAAATTATTCACATAATGAAAACCTATACTTTGTCTCGGGCGAGTTTCCCATTCAAATGCATGTAACAGTGAGAAACACACTGTCTTGGCGAAAGAAAGCATTTTTGTACAACTTCATATAAATCGCTGTAACTTTTGATAGAAGACTCAGAAACACATGTTTATGGCTTTATCTTATAGAACTCAATATCCCCGTGCTGGGCAAACAGGTTTTGCAGCCGTTTGAGCTAAGATTTTAAAATTATTCACATAATGAAAACCTATACTTTGTCTCGGGCGAGTTTCCCATTCAAATGCATGTAACAGTGAGAAACACACTGTCTTGGCGAAATAAAGCATTTTTGTACAACTTCATATAAATCGCTGTAACTTTTGATAGAAGACTCAGAAACACATGTTTATGGCTTATCTTATAGAACTCAATATCCCCGTGCTGGGCAAACAGGTTTTGCAGCCGTTTGAGCTAAGATTTTAAAATTATTCACATAATGAAAACCTATACTTTGTTTCAGGCGAGTTTCCCATTCAAATGCATGTAACAGTGAGAAACGCATTGTCTTGGCGAAATAAAGCGCTTTTGAACAACTTCATATAAATCGCTGTAACTTTTGATAGAAGACTCAGAAACACATGTTTATGGCTTTATCTTATAGAACTCAATATCCCCGTGCTGGGCAAACAGGTTTTGCAGCCGTTTGAGCTAAGATTTTAAAATTATTCACATAATGAAAACCTATACTTTGTCTCGGGCGAGTTTCCCATTCAAATGCATGTAACAGTGAGAAACACACTGTCTTGGCGAAAGAAAGCATTTTCGTACAACTTCATATAAATCGCTGTAACTTTTGATAGAAGACTCAGAAACACATGTTTATGGCTTATCTTATAGAACTCAATATCCCCGTGCTGGGCAAACAGGTTTTGCAGCCGTTTGAGCTAAGATTTTAAAATTATTCACATAATGAAAACCTATACTTTGTTTCAGGCGAGTTTCCCATTCAAATGCATGTAACAGTGAGAAACGCATTGTCTTGGCGAAATAAAGCGCTTTTGAACAACTTCATATAAATCGCTGTAACTTTTGATAGAAGACTCAGACAAACATGTTTATGGCTTTATCTTATAGAACTCAATATCCCCGTGCTGGGCAAACAGGTTTTGCAGCCGTTTGAGCTAAGATTTTAAAATTATTCACATAATGAAAACCTATACTTTGTTTCGGTCGAGTTCCCCATTCAAATGCATGTAACAGTGAGAAACACACTGTCTTGGCGAAAAAAAGCGTTTTTGTACAACTTCATATAAATCGCTGTAACTTTTGATAGAAGACTCAGAAACACATGTTTATGGCTTTATCTTATAGAACTCAATATCCCCGTGCTGGGCAAACAGGTTTTGCAGCCGTTTGAGCTAAGATTTTAAAATTATTCACATAATGAAAACCTATACTTTGTCTCGGGCGAGTTTCCCATTCAAATGCATGTAACAGTGAGAAACACACTGTCTTGGCGAAAGAAAGCATTTTCGTACAACTTCATATAAATCGCTGTAACTTTGGATAGAAGACTCAGACAAACATGTTTATGGCTTTATCTTATAGAACTCAATATCCCCGTGCTGGGCAAACAGGTTTTGCAGCCGTTTGAGCTAAGATTTTAAAATTATTCACATAATGAAATCCTATACTTTGTTTCGGTCGAGTTCCCCATTCAAATGCATGTAAAAGTGAGAAACGCACTGTCTTGGCGAAAAAAAGCGTTTTTGTACAACTTCATATAAATCGCTGTAACTTTTGATAGAAGACTCAGAAACACATGTTTATGGCTTTATCTTATAGAACTCAATATCCCCGTGCTGGGCAAACAGGTTTTGCAGCCGTTTGAGCTAAGATTTTAAAATTATTCACATAATGAAAACCTATACTTTGTCTCGGGCGAGTTTCCCATTCAAATGCATGTAACAGTGAGAAACACACTGTCTTGGCGAAATAAAGCATTTTTGTACAACTTCATATAAATCGCTGTAACTTTTGATAGAAGACTCAGAAACACATGTTTATGGCTTATCTTATAGAACTCAATATCCCCGTGCTGGGCAAACAAGTTTTGCAGCCGTTTGAGCTAAGATTTTAAAATTATTCACATAATGAAAACCTATACTTTGTTTCAGGCGAGTTTCCCATTCAAATGCATGTAACAGTGAGAAACGCATTGTCTTGGCGAAATAAAGCGCTTTTGAACAACTTCATATAAATCGCTGTAACTTTTGATAGAAGACTCAGACAAACATGTTTATGGCTTTATCTTATAGAACTCAATATCCCCGTGCTGGGCAAACAGGTTTTGCAGCCGTTTGAGCTAAGATTTTAAAATTATTCACATAATGAAAACCTATACTTTGTCTCGGGCGAGTTTCCCATTCAAATGCATGTAGCAGTGAGAAACACACTGTCTTGGCGAAAGAAAGCATTTTTGTACAACTTCATATAAATCGCTGTAACTTTTGATAGAAGACTCAGACAAACATGTTTATGGCTTTATCTTATAGAACTCAATATCCCCGTGCTGGGCAAACAGGTTTTGCAGCCGTTTGAGCTAAGATTTTAAAATTATTCACATAATGAAAACCTATACTTTGTC
Organism: Rhamphochromis longiceps; assembly: GCF_057381845.1. NCBI lineage: Eukaryota > Metazoa > Chordata > Actinopteri > Cichliformes > Cichlidae > Rhamphochromis > Rhamphochromis longiceps. The sequence continues at coordinate 6,086,775 of NC_140567.1, forward strand.
TCGGGCGAGTTTCCCATTCAAATGCATGTAAAAGTGAGAAACACACTGTCTTGGCGAAAGAAAGCATTTTCGTACAACTTCATATAAATCGCTGTAACTTTTGATAGAAGACTCAGAAACACATGTTTATGGCTTTATCTTATAGAACTCAATATCCCCGTGCTGGGCAAACAGGTTTTGCAGCCGTTTGAGCTAAGATTTTAAAATTATTCACATAATGAAAACCTATACTTTGTCTCGGGCGAGTTTCCCATTCAAATGCATGTAACAGTGAGAAACACACTGTCTTGGCGAAATAAAGCATTTTTGTACAACTTCATATAAATCGCTGTAACTTTTGATAGAAGACTCAGAAACACATGTTTATGGCTTATCTTATAGAACTCAATATCCCCGTGCTGGGCAAACAGGTTTTGCAGCCGTTTGAGCTAAGATTTTAAAATTATTCACATAATGAAATCCTATACTTTGTTTCGGTCGAGTTCCCCATTCAAATGCATGTAACAGTGAGAAACGCACTGTCTTGGCGAAAAAAAGCGTTTTTGTACAACTTCATATAAATCGCTGTAACTTTTGATAGAAGACTCAGAAACACATGTTTATGGCTTTATCTTATAGAACTCAATATCCCCGTGCTGGGCAAACAGGTTTTGCAGCCGTTTGAGCTAAGATTTTAAAATTATTCACATAATGAAAACCTATACTTTGTCTCGGGCGAGTTTCCCATTCAAATGCATGTAACAGTGAGAAACACACTGTCTTGGCGAAATAAAGCATTTTTGTACAACTTCATATAAATCGCTGTAACTTTTGATAGAAGACTCAGAAACACATGTTTATGGCTTTATCTTATAGAACTCAATATCCCCGTGCTGGGCAAACAGGTTTTGCAGCCGTTTGAGCTAAGATTTAAAAATTATTCACATAATGAAAACCTATACTTTGTCTCGGGCGAGTTTCCCATTCAAATGCATGTAACAGTGAGAAACACACTGTCTTGGCGAAATAAAGCATTTTTGTACAACTTCATATAAATCGCTGTAACTTTTGATAGAAGACTCAGAAACACATGTTTATGGCTTATCTTATAGAACTCAATATCCCCGTGCTGGGCAAACAGGTTTTGCAGCCGTTTGAGCTAAGATTTTAAAATTATTCACATAATGAAAACCTATACTTTGTTTCAGGCGAGTTTCCCATTCAAATGCATGTAACAGTGAGAAACGCATTGTCTTGGCGAAATAAAGCGCTTTTGAACAACTTCATATAAATCGCTGTAACTTTTGATAGAAGACTCAGAAACACATGTTTATGGCTTATCTTATAGAACTCAATATCCCCGTGCTGGGCAAACAAGTTTTGCAGCCGTTTGAGCTAAGATTTTAAAATTATTCACATAATGAAAACCTATACTTTGTTTCAGGCGAGTTTCCCATTCAAATGCATGTAACAGTGAGAAACGCATTGTCTTGGCGAAATAAAGCGCTTTTGAACAACTTCATATAAATCGCTGTAACTTTTGATAGAAGACTCAGACAAACATGTTTATGGCTTTATCTTATAGAACTCAATATCCCCGTGCTGGGCAAACAGGTTTTGCAGCCGTTTGAGCTAAGATTTTAAAATTATTCACATAATGAAAACCGATACTTTGTCTCGGGCGAGTTTCCCATTCAAATGCATGTAGCAGTGAGAAACACACTGTCTTGGCGAAAGAAAGCATTTTTGTACAACTTCATATAAATCGCTGTAACTTTTGATAGAAGACTCAGACAAACATGTTTATGGCTTTATCTTATAGAACTCAATATCCCCGTGCTGGGCAAACAGGTTTTGCAGCCGTTTGAGCTAAGATTTTAAAATTATTCACATAATGAAAACCTATACTTTGTCTCGGGCGAGTTTCCCATTCAAATGCATGTAAAAGTGAGAAACACACTGTCTTGGCGAAAGAAAGCATTTTCGTACAACTTCATATAAATCGCTGTAACTTTTGATAGAAGACTCAGAAACACATGTTTATGGCTTTATCTTATAGAACTCAATATCCCCGTGCTGGGCAAACAGGTTTTGCAGCCGTTTGAGCTAAGATTTTAAAATTATTCACATAATGAAAACCTATACTTTGTCTCGGGCGAGTTTCCCATTCAAATGCATGTAACAGTGAGAAACACACTGTCTTGGCGAAATAAAGCATTTTTGTACAACTTCATATAAATCGCTGTAACTTTTGATAGAAGACTCAGAAACACATGTTTATGGCTTATCTTATAGAACTCAATATCCCCGTGCTGGGCAAACAGGTTTTGCAGCCGTTTGAGCTAAGATTTTAAAATTATTCACATAATGAAATCCTATACTTTGTTTCGGTCGAGTTCCCCATTCAAATGCATGTAACAGTGAGAAACGCACTGTCTTGGCGAAAAAAAGCGTTTTTGTACAACTTCATATAAATCGCTGTAACTTTTGATAGAAGACTCAGAAACACATGTTTATGGCTTTATCTTATAGAACTCAATATCCCCGTGCTGGGCAAACAGGTTTTGCAGCCGTTTGAGCTAAGATTTTAAAATTATTCACATAATGAAAACCTATACTTTGTCTCGGGCGAGTTTCCCATTCAAATGCATGTAACAGTGAGAAACACACTGTCTTGGCGAAATAAAGCATTTTTGTACAACTTCATATAAATCGCTGTAACTTTTGATAGAAGACTCAGAAACACATGTTTATGGCTTTATCTTATAGAACTCAATATCCCCGTGCTGGGCAAACAGGTTTTGCAGCCGTTTGAGCTAAGATTTAAAAATTATTCACATAATGAAAACCTATACTTTGTCTCGGGCGAGTTTCCCATTCAAATGCATGTAACAGTGAGAAACACACTGTCTTGGCGAAATAAAGCATTTTTGTACAACTTCATATAAATCGCTGTAACTTTTGATAGAAGACTCAGAAACACATGTTTATGGCTTATCTTATAGAACTCAATATCCCCGTGCTGGGCAAACAGGTTTTGCAGCCGTTTGAGCTAAGATTTTAAAATTATTCACATAATGAAATCCTATACTTTGTTTCGGTCGAGTTCCCCATTCAAATGCATGTAACAGTGAGAAACGCACTGTCTTGGCGAAAAAAAGCGTTTTTGTACAACTTCATATAAATCGCTGTAACTTTTGATAGAAGACTCAGAAACACATGTTTATGGCTTTATCTTATAGAACTCAATATCCCCGTGCTGGGCAAACAGGTTTTGCAGCCGTTTGAGCTAAGATTTTAAAATTATTCACATAATGAAAACCTATACTTTGTCTCGGGCGAGTTTCCCATTCAAATGCATGTAACAGTGAGAAACACACTGTCTTGGCGAAATAAAGCATTTTTGTACAACTTCATATAAATCGCTGTAACTTTTGATAGAAGACTCAGAAACACATGTTTATGGCTTTATCTTATAGAACTCAATATCCCCGTGCTGGGCAAACAGGTTTTGCAGCCGTTTGAGCTAAGATTTAAAAATTATTCACATAATGAAAACCTATACTTTGTCTCGGGCGAGTTTCCCATTCAAATGCATGTAACAGTGAGAAACACACTGTCTTGGCGAAATAAAGCATTTTTGTACAACTTCATATAAATCGCTGTAACTTTTGATAGAAGACTCAGAAACACATGTTTATGGCTTATCTTATAGAACTCAATATCCCCGTGCTGGGCAAACAGGTTTTGCAGCCGTTTGAGCTAAGATTTTAAAATTATTCACATAATGAAAACCTATACTTTGTTTCAGGCGAGTTTCCCATTCAAATGCATGTAACAGTGAGAAACGCATTGTCTTGGCGAAATAAAGCGCTTTTGAACAACTTCATATAAATCGCTGTAACTTTTGATAGAAGACTCAGAAACACATGTTTATGGCTTATCTTATAGAACTCAATATCCCCGTGCTGGGCAAACAAGTTTTGCAGCCGTTTGAGCTAAGATTTTAAAATTATTCACATAATGAAAACCTATACTTTGTTTCAGGCGAGTTTCCCATTCAAATGCATGTAACAGTGAGAAACGCATTGTCTTGGCGAAATAAAGCGCTTTTGAACAACTTCATATAAATCGCTGTAACTTTTGATAGAAGACTCAGACAAACATGTTTATGGCTTTATCTTATAGAACTCAATATCCCCGTGCTGGGCAAACAGGTTTTGCAGCCGTTTGAGCTAAGATTTTAAAATTATTCACATAATGAAAACCGATACTTTGTCTCGGGCGAGTTTCCCATTCAAATGCATGTAGCAGTGAGAAACACACTGTCTTGGCGAAAGAAAGCATTTTTGTACAACTTCATATAAATCGCTGTAACTTTTGATAGAAGACTCAGACAAACATGTTTATGGCTTTATCTTATAGAACTCAATATCCCCGTGCTGGGCAAACAGGTTTTGCAGCCGTTTGAGCTAAGATTTTAAAATTATTCACATAATGAAAACCTATACTTTGTCTCGGGCGAGTTTCCCATTCAAATGCATGTAAAAGTGAGAAACACACTGTCTTGGCGAAAGAAAGCATTTTCGTACAACTTCATATAAATCGCTGTAACTTTTGATAGAAGACTCAGAAACACATGTTTATGGCTTTATCTTATAGAACTCAATATCCCCGTGCTGGGCAAACAGGTTTTGCAGCCGTTTGAGCTAAGATTTTAAAATTATTCACATAATGAAAACCTATACTTTGTCTCGGGCGAGTTTCCCATTCAAATGCATGTAACAGTGAGAAACACACTGTCTTGGCGAAATAAAGCATTTTTGTACAACTTCATATAAATCGCTGTAACTTTTGATAGAAGACTCAGAAACACATGTTTATGGCTTATCTTATAGAACTCAATATCCCCGTGCTGGGCAAACAGGTTTTGCAGCCGTTTGAGCTAAGATTTTAAAATTATTCACATAATGAAATCCTATACTTTGTTTCGGTCGAGTTCCCCATTCAAATGCATGTAACAGTGAGAAACGCACTGTCTTGGCGAAAAAAAGCGTTTTTGTACAACTTCATATAAATCGCTGTAACTTTTGATAGAAGACTCAGAAACACATGTTTATGGCTTTATCTTATAGAACTCAAGGTGCCCGTGCTGGGCAAACAGGTTTTGCAGCCGTTTGAGCTAAGATTTTAAAATTATTCACATAATGAAAACCTATACTTTGTCTCGGGCGAGTTTCCCATTCAAATGCATGTAACAGTGAGAAACACACTGTCTTGGCGAAATAAAGCATTTTTGTACAACTTCATATAAATCGCTGTAACTTTTGATAGAAGACTCAGAAACACATGTTTATGGCTTATCTTATAGAACTCAATATCCCCGTGCTGGGCAAACAGGTTTTGCAGCCGTTTGAGCTAAGATTTTAAAATTATTCACATAATGAAAACCTATACTTTGTTTCAGGCGAGTTTCCCATTCAAATGCATGTAACAGTGAGAAACGCATTGTCTTGGCGAAATAAAGCGCTTTTGAACAACTTCATATAAATCGCTGTAACTTTTGATAGAAGACTCAGAAACACATGTTTATGGCTTTATCTTATAGAACTCAATATCCCCGTGCTGGGCAAACAGGTTTTGCAGCCGTTTGAGCTAAGATTTTAAAATTATTCACATAATGAAAACCTATACTTTGTCTCGGGCGAGTTTCCCATTCAAATGCATGTAACAGTGAGAAACACACTGTCTTGGCGAAATAAAGCATTTTTGTACAACTTCATATAAATCGCTGTAACTTTTGATAGAAGACTCAGAAACACATGTTTATGGCTTTATCTTATAGAACTCAATATCCCCGTGCTGGGCAAACAGGTTTTGCAGCCGTTTGAGCTAAGATTTAAAAATTATTCACATAATGAAAACCTATACTTTGTCTCGGGCGAGTTTCCCATTCAAATGCATGTAACAGTGAGAAACACACTGTCTTGGCGAAATAAAGCATTTTTGTACAACTTCATATAAATCGCTGTAACTTTTGATAGAAGACTCAGAAACACATGTTTATGGCTTATCTTATAGAACTCAATATCCCCGTGCTGGGCAAACAGGTTTTGCAGCCGTTTGAGCTAAGATTTTAAAATTATTCACATAATGAAAACCTATACTTTGTTTCAGGCGAGTTTCCCATTCAAATGCATGTAACAGTGAGAAACGCATTGTCTTGGCGAAATAAAGCGCTTTTGAACAACTTCATATAAATCGCTGTAACTTTTGATAGAAGACTCAGAAACACATGTTTATGGCTTTATCTTATAGAACTCAATATCCCCGTGCTGGGCAAACAGGTTTTGCAGCCGTTTGAGCTAAGATTTTAAAATTATTCACATAATGAAAACCTATACTTTGTCTCGGGCGAGTTTCCCATTCAAATGCATGTAACAGTGAGAAAAACACTGTCTTGGCGAAATAAAGCATTTTTGTACAACTTCATATAAATCGCTGTAACTTTTGATAGAAGACTCAGAAACACATGTTTATGGCTTTATCTTATAGAACTCAATATCCCCGTGCTGGGCAAACAGGTTTTGCAGCCGTTTGAGCTAAGATTTTAAAATTATTCACATAATGAAAACCTATACTTTGTCTCGGGCGAGTTTCCCATTCAAATGCATGTAACAGTGAGAAACACACTGTCTTGGCGAAATAAAGCATTTTTGTACAACTTCATATAAATCGCTGTAACTTTTGATAGAAGACTCAGACAAACATGTTTATGGCTTTATCTTATAGAACTCAATATCCCCGTGCTGGGCAAACAGGTTTTGCAGCCGTTTGAGCTAAGATTTTAAAATTATTCACATAATGAAAACCTATACTTTGTTTCGGTCGAGTTCCCCATTCAAATGCATGTAACAGTGAGAAACACACTGTCTTGGCGAAAAAAAGCGTTTTTGTACAACTTCATATAAATCGCTGTAACTTTTGATAGAAGACTCAGACAAACATGTTTATGGCTTTATCTTATAGAACTCAATATCCCCGTGCTGGGCAAACAGGTTTTGCAGCCGTTTGAGCTAAGATTTTAAAATTATTCACATAATGAAAACCTATACTTTGTTTCAGGCGAGTTTCCCATTCAAATGCATGTAACAGTGAGAAACGCATTGTCTTGGCGAAATAAAGCGTTTTCGTACAACTTCATATAAATCGCTGTAACTTTTGATAGAAGACTCAGACAAACATGTTTATGGCTTTATCTTATAGAACTCAATATCCCCGTGCTGGGCAAACAGGTTTTGCAGCCGTTTGAGCTAAGATTTTAAAATTATTCACATAATGAAAACCTATACTTTGTCTCGGGCGAGTTTCCCATTCAAATGCATGTAAAAGTGAGAAACACACTGTCTTGGCGAAAGAAAGCATTTTCGTACAACTTCATATAAATCGCTGTAACTTTTGATAGAAGACTCAGAAACACATGTTTATGGCTTTATCTTATAGAACTCAATATCCCCGTGCTGGGCAAACAGGTTTTGCAGCCGTTTGAGCTAAGATTTTAAAATTATTCACATAATGAAAACCTATACTTTGTCTCGGGCGAGTTTCCCATTCAAATGCATGTAACAGTGAGAAACACACTGTCTTGGCGAAATAAAGCATTTTTGTACAACTTCATATAAATCGCTGTAACTTTTGATAGAAGACTCAGAAACACATGTTTATGGCTTATCTTATAGAACTCAATATCCCCGTGCTGGGCAAACAGGTTTTGCAGCCGTTTGAGCTAAGATTTTAAAATTATTCACATAATGAAATCCTATACTTTGTTTCGGTCGAGTTCCCCATTCAAATGCATGTAACAGTGAGAAACGCACTGTCTTGGCGAAAAAAAGCGTTTTTGTACAACTTCATATAAATCGCTGTAACTTTTGATAGAAGACTCAGAAACACATGTTTATGGCTTTATCTTATAGAACTCAATATCCCCGTGCTGGGCAAACAGGTTTTGCAGCCGTTTGAGCTAAGATTTTAAAATTATTCACATAATGAAAACCTATACTTTGTCTCGGGCGAGTTTCCCATTCAAATGCATGTAAAAGTGAGAAACACACTGTCTTGGCGAAAGAAAGCATTTTCGTACAACTTCATATAAATCGCTGTAACTTTTGATAGAAGACTCAGAAACACATGTTTATGGCTTTATCTTATAGAACTCAATATCCCCGTGCTGGGCAAACAGGTTTTGCAGCCGTTTGAGCTAAGATTTTAAAATTATTCACATAATGAAAACCTATACTTTGTCTCGGGCGAGTTTCCCATTCAAATGCATGTAACAGTGAGAAACACACTGTCTTGGCGAAATAAAGCATTTTTGTACAACTTCATATAAATCGCTGTAACTTTTGATAGAAGACTCAGAAACACATGTTTATGGCTTATCTTATAGAACTCAATATCCCCGTGCTGGGCAAACAGGTTTTGCAGCCGTTTGAGCTAAGATTTTAAAATTATTCACATAATGAAATCCTATACTTTGTTTCGGTCGAGTTCCCCATTCAAATGCATGTAACAGTGAGAAACGCACTGTCTTGGCGAAAAAAAGCGTTTTTGTACAACTTCATATAAATCGCTGTAACTTTTGATAGAAGACTCAGAAACACATGTTTATGGCTTTATCTTATAGAACTCAATATCCCCGTGCTGGGCAAACAGGTTTTGCAGCCGTTTGAGCTAAGATTTTAAAATTATTCACATAATGAAAACCTATACTTTGTCTCGGGCGAGTTTCCCATTCAAATGCATGTAACAGTGAGAAACACACTGTCTTGGCGAAATAAAGCATTTTTGTACAACTTCATATAAATCGCTGTAACTTTTGATAGAAGACTCAGAAACACATGTTTATGGCTTTATCTTATAGAACTCAATATCCCCGTGCTGGGCAAACAGGTTTTGCAGCCGTTTGAGCTAAGATTTTAAAATTATTCACATAATGAAAACCTATACTTTGTCTCGGGCGAGTTTCCCATTCAAATGCATGTAACAGTGAGAAACACACTGTCTTGGCGAAATAAAGCATTTTTGTACAACTTCATATAAATCGCTGTAACTTTTGATAGAAGACTCAGAAACACATGTTTATGGCTTATCTTATAGAACTCAATATCCCCGTGCTGGGCAAACAGGTTTTGCAGCCGTTTGAGCTAAGATTTTAAAATTATTCACATAATGAAAACCTATACTTTGTTTCAGGCGAGTTTCCCATTCAAATGCATGTAACAGTGAGAAACGCATTGTCTTGGCGAAATAAAGCGCTTTTGAACAACTTCATATAAATCGCTGTAACTTTTGATAGAAGACTCAGAAACACATGTTTATGGCTTTATCTTATAGAACTCAATATCCCCGTGCTGGGCAAACAGGTTTTGCAGCCGTTTGAGCTAAGATTTTAAAATTATTCACATAATGAAAACCTATACTTTGTCTCGGGCGAGTTTCCCATTCAAATGCATGTAACAGTGAGAAACACACTGTCTTGGCGAAATAAAGCATTTTTGTACAACTTCATATAAATCGCTGTAACTTTTGATAGAAGACTCAGAAACACATGTTTATGGCTTTATCTTATAGAACTCAATATCCCCGTGCTGGGCAAACAGGTTTTGCAGCCGTTTGAGCTAAGATTTAAAAATTATTCACATAATGAAAACCTATACTTTGTCTCGGGCGAGTTTCCCATTCAAATGCATGTAACAGTGAGAAACACACTGTCTTGGCGAAATAAAGCATTTTTGTACAACTTCATATAAATCGCTGTAACTTTTGATAGAAGACTCAGAAACACATGTTTATGGCTTATCTTATAGAACTCAATATCCCCGTGCTGGGCAAACAGGTTTTGCAGCCGTTTGAGCTAAGATTTTAAAATTATTCACATAATGAAAACCTATACTTTGTTTCAGGCGAGTTTCCCATTCAAATGCATGTAACAGTGAGAAACGCATTGTCTTGGCGAAATAAAGCGCTTTTGAACAACTTCATATAAATCGCTGTAACTTTTGATAGAAGACTCAGAAACACATGTTTATGGCTTTATCTTATAGAACTCAATATCCCCGTGCTGGGCAAACAGGTTTTGCAGCCGTTTGAGCTAAGATTTTAAAATTATTCACATAATGAAAACCTATACTTTGTCTCGGGCGAGTTTCCCATTCAAATGCATGTAACAGTGAGAAAAACACTGTCTTGGCGAAATAAAGCATTTTTGTACAACTTCATATAAATCGCTGTAACTTTTGATAGAAGACTCAGAAACACATGTTTATGGCTTTATCTTATAGAACTCAATATCCCCGTGCTGGGCAAACAGGTTTTGCAGCCGTTTGAGCTAAGATTTTAAAATTATTCACATAATGAAAACCTATACTTTGTCTCGGGCGAGTTTCCCATTCAAATGCATGTAACAGTGAGAAACACACTGTCTTGGCGAAATAAAGCATTTTTGTACAACTTCATATAAATCGCTGTAACTTTTGATAGAAGACTCAGACAAACATGTTTATGGCTTTATCTTATAGAACTCAATATCCCCGTGCTGGGCAAACAGGTTTTGCAGCCGTTTGAGCTAAGATTTTAAAATTATTCACATAATGAAAACCTATACTTTGTTTCGGTCGAGTTCCCCATTCAAATGCATGTAACAGTGAGAAACACACTGTCTTGGCGAAAAAAAGCGTTTTTGTACAACTTCATATAAATCGCTGTAACTTTTGATAGAAGACTCAGACAAACATGTTTATGGCTTTATCTTATAGAACTCAATATCCCCGTGCTGGGCAAACAGGTTTTGCAGCCGTTTGAGCTAAGATTTTAAAATTATTCACATAATGAAAACCTATACTTTGTCTCGGGCGAGTTTCCCATTCAAATGCATGTAGCAGTGAGAAACACACTGTCTTGGCGAAAGAAAGCATTTTTGTACAACTTCATATAAATCGCTGTAACTTTTGATAGAAGACTCAGAAACACATGTTTATGGCTTTATCTTATAGAACTCAATATCCCCGTGCTGGGCAAACAGGTTTTGCAGCCGTTTGAGCTAAGATTTTAAAATTATTCACATAATGAAAACCTATACTTTGTCTCGGGCGAGTTTCCCATTCAAATGCATGTAACAGTGAGAAACACACTGTCTTGGCGAAATAAAGCATTTTTGTACAACTTCATATAAATCGCTGTAACTTTTGATAGAAGACTCAGAAACACATGTTTATGGCTTATCTTATAGAACTCAATATCCCCGTGCTGGGCAAACAGGTTTTGCAGCCGTTTGAGCTAAGATTTTAAAATTATTCACATAATGAAAACCTATACTTTGTTTCAGGCGAGTTTCCCATTCAAATGCATGTAACAGTGAGAAACGCATTGTCTTGGCGAAATAAAGCGCTTTTGAACAACTTCATATAAATCGCTGTAACTTTTGATAGAAGACTCAGACAAACATGTTTATGGCTTTATCTTATAGAACTCAATATCCCCGTGCTGGGCAAACAGGTTTTGCAGCCGTTTGAGCTAAGATTTTAAAATTATTCACATAATGAAAACCTATACTTTGTTTCGGTCGAGTTCCCCATTCAAATGCATGTAACAGTGAGAAACACACTGTCTTGGCGAAAAAAAGCGTTTTTGTACAACTTCATATAAATCGCTGTAACTTTTGATAGAAGACTCAGAAACACATGTTTATGGCTTTATCTTATAGAACTCAATATCCCCCAGGTTTTGCAGCCGTTTGAGCTAAGATTTTAAAATTATTCACATAATGAAAACCTATACTTTGTCTCGGGCGAGTTTCCCATTCAAATGCATGTAACAGTGAGAAACACACTGTCTTGGCGAAAGAAAGCATTTTCGTACAACTTCATATAAATCGCTGTAACTTTTGATAGAAGACTCAGAAACACATGTTTATGGCTTTATCTTATAGAACTCAATATCCCCGTGCTGGGCAAACAGGTTTTGCAGCCGTTTGAGCTAAGATTTTAAAATTATTCACATAATGAAAACCTATACTTTGTCTCGGGCGAGTTTCCCATTCAAATGCATGTAACAGTGAGAAACACACTGTCTTGGCGAAATAAAGCATTTTTGTACAACTTCATATAAATCGCTGTAACTTTTGATAGAAGACTCAGAAACACATGTTTATGGCTTATCTTATAGAACTCAATATCCCCGTGCTGGGCAAACAGGTTTTGCAGCCGTTTGAGCTAAGATTTTAAAATTATTCACATAATGAAAACCTATACTTTGTTTCAGGCGAGTTTCCCATTCAAATGCATGTAACAGTGAGAAACGCATTGTCTTGGCGAAATAAAGCGCTTTTGAACAACTTCATATAAATCGCTGTAACTTTTGATAGAAGACTCAGACAAACATGTTTATGGCTTTATCTTATAGAACTCAATATCCCCGTGCTGGGCAAACAGGTTTTGCAGCCGTTTGAGCTAAGATTTTAAAATTATTCACATAATGAAAACCTATACTTTGTTTCGGTCGAGTTCCCCATTCAAATGCATGTAACAGTGAGAAACACACTGTCTTGGCGAAAAAAAGCGTTTTTGTACAACTTCATATAAATCGCTGTAACTTTTGATAGAAGACTCAGAAACACATGTTTATGGCTTTATCTTATAGAACTCAATATCCCCGTGCTGGGCAAACAGGTTTTGCAGCCGTTTGAGCTAAGATTTTAAAATTATTCACATAATGAAAACCTATACTTTGTCTCGGGCGAGTTTCCCATTCAAATGCATGTAACAGTGAGAAACACACTGTCTTGGCGAAAGAAAGCATTTTCGTACAACTTCATATAAATCGCTGTAACTTTTGATAGAAGACTCAGAAACACATGTTTATGGCTTTATCTTATAGAACTCAATATCCCCGTGCTGGGCAAACAGGTTTTGCAGCCGTTTGAGCTAAGATTTTAAAATTATTCACATAATGAAAACCTATACTTTGTCTCGGGCGAGTTTCCCATTCAAATGCATGTAACAGTGAGAAACACACTGTCTTGGCGAAAGAAAGCATTTTCGTACAACTTCATATAAATCGCTGTAACTTTTGATAGAAGACTCAGAAACACATGTTTATGGCTTTATCTTATAGAACTCAATATCCCCGTGCTGGGCAAACAGGTTTTGCAGCCGTTTGAGCTAAGATTTTAAAATTATTCACATAATGAAAACCTATACTTTGTTTCAGGCGAGTTTCCCATTCAAATGCATGTAACAGTGAGAAACGCATTGTCTTGGCGAAATAAAGCGCTTTTGAACAACTTCATATAAATCGCTGTAACTTTTGATAGAAGACTCAGACAAACATGTTTATGGCTTTATCTTATAGAACTCAATATCCCCGTGCTGGGCAAACAGGTTTTGCAGCCGTTTGAGCTAAGATTTTAAAATTATTCACATAATGAAAACCTATACTTTGTTTCGGTCGAGTTCCCCATTCAAATGCATGTAACAGTGAGAAACACACTGTCTTGGCGAAAAAAAGCGTTTTTGTACAACTTCATATAAATCGCTGTAACTTTTGATAGAAGACTCAGAAACACATGTTTATGGCTTTATCTTATAGAACTCAATATCCCCCAGGTTTTGCAGCCGTTTGAGCTAAGATTTTAAAATTATTCACATAATGAAAACCTATACTTTGTCTCGGGCGAGTTTCCCATTCAAATGCATGTAACAGTGAGAAACACACTGTCTTGGCGAAAGAAAGCATTTTCGTACAACTTCATATAAATCGCTGTAACTTTTGATAGAAGACTCAGAAACACATGTTTATGGCTTTATCTTATAGAACTCAATATCCCCGTGCTGGGCAAACAGGTTTTGCAGCCGTTTGAGCTAAGATTTTAAAATTATTCACATAATGAAAACCTATACTTTGTCTCGGGCGAGTTTCCCATTCAAATGCATGTAACAGTGAGAAACACACTGTCTTGGCGAAATAAAGCATTTTTGTACAACTTCATATAAATCGCTGTAACTTTTGATAGAAGACTCAGAAACACATGTTTATGGCTTATCTTATAGAACTCAATATCCCCGTGCTGGGCAAACAGGTTTTGCAGCCGTTTGAGCTAAGATTTTAAAATTATTCACATAATGAAAACCTATACTTTGTTTCAGGCGAGTTTCCCATTCAAATGCATGTAACAGTGAGAAACGCATTGTCTTGGCGAAATAAAGCGCTTTTGAACAACTTCATATAAATCGCTGTAACTTTTGATAGAAGACTCAGACAAACATGTTTATGGCTTTATCTTATAGAACTCAATATCCCCGTGCTGGGCAAACAGGTTTTGCAGCCGTTTGAGCTAAGATTTTAAAATTATTCACATAATGAAAACCTATACTTTGTTTCGGTCGAGTTCCCCATTCAAATGCATGTAACAGTGAGAAACACACTGTCTTGGCGAAAAAAAGCGTTTTTGTACAACTTCATATAAATCGCTGTAACTTTTGATAGAAGACTCAGAAACACATGTTTATGGCTTTATCTTATAGAACTCAATATCCCCGTGCTGGGCAAACAGGTTTTGCAGCCGTTTGAGCTAAGATTTTAAAATTATTCACATAATGAAAACCTATACTTTGTCTCGGGCGAGTTTCCCATTCAAATGCATGTAACAGTGAGAAACACACTGTCTTGGCGAAAGAAAGCATTTTCGTACAACTTCATATAAATCGCTGTAACTTTTGATAGAAGACTCAGAAACACATGTTTATGGCTTTATCTTATAGAACTCAATATCCCCGTGCTGGGCAAACAGGTTTTGCAGCCGTTTGAGCTAAGATTTTAAAATTATTCACATAATGAAAACCTATACTTTGTCTCGGGCGAGTTTCCCATTCAAATGCATGTAACAGTGAGAAACACACTGTCTTGGCGAAAGAAAGCATTTTCGTACAACTTCATATAAATCGCTGTAACTTTTGATAGAAGACTCAGAAACACATGTTTATGGCTTTATCTTATAGAACTCAATATCCCCGTGCTGGGCAAACAGGTTTTGCAGCCGTTTGAGCTAAGATTTTAAAATTATTCACATAATGAAAACCTATACTTTGTTTCAGGCGAGTTTCCCATTCAAATGCATGTAACAGTGAGAAACGCATTGTCTTGGCGAAATAAAGCGCTTTTGAACAACTTCATATAAATCGCTGTAACTTTTGATAGAAGACTCAGACAAACATGTTTATGGCTTTATCTTATAGAACTCAATATCCCCGTGCTGGGCAAACAGGTTTTGCAGCCGTTTGAGCTAAGATTTTAAAATTATTCACATAATGAAAACCTATACTTTGTTTCGGTCGAGTTCCCCATTCAAATGCATGTAACAGTGAGAAACACACTGTCTTGGCGAAAAAAAGCGTTTTTGTACAACTTCATATAAATCGCTGTAACTTTTGATAGAAGACTCAGAAACACATGTTTATGGCTTTATCTTATAGAACTCAATATCCCCGTGCTGGGCAAACAGGTTTTGCAGCCGTTTGAGCTAAGATTTTAAAATTATTCACATAATGAAAACCTATACTTTGTCTCGGGCGAGTTTCCCATTCAAATGCATGTAACAGTGAGAAACACACTGTCTTGGCGAAAGAGAGCATTTTTGTACAACTTCATATAAATCGCTGTAACTTTGGATAGAAGACTCAGACAAACATGTTTATGGCTTTATCTTATAGAACTCAATATCCCCGTGCTGGGCAAACAGGTTTTGCAGCCGTTTGAGCTAAGATTTTAAAATTATTCACATAATGAAAACCTATACTTTGTCTCGGGCGAGTTTCCCATTCAAATGCATGTAACAGTGAGAAACACACTGTCTTGGCGAAAGAAAGCATTTTTGTACAACTTCATATAAATCGCTGTAACTTTTGATAGAAGACTCAGAAACACATGTTTATGGCTTTATCTTATAGAACTCAATATCCCCGTGCTGGGCAAACAGGTTTTGCAGCCGTTTGAGCTAAGATTTTAAAATTATTCACATAATGAAAACCTATACTTTGTCTCGGGCGAGTTTCCCATTCAAATGCATGTAACAGTGAGAAACACACTGTCTTGGCGAAAGAAAGCATTTTTGTACAACTTCATATAAATCGCTGTAACTTTTGATAGAAGACTCAGAAACACATGTTTATGGCTTTATCTTATAGAACTCAATATCCCCGTGCTGGGCAAACAGGTTTTGCAGCCGTTTGAGCTAAGATTTTAAAATTATTCACATAATGAAAACCTATACTTTGTCTCGGGCGAGTTTCCCATTCAAATGCATGTAACAGTGAGAAACACACTGTCTTGGCGAAATAAAGCATTTTTGTACAACTTCATATAAATCGCTGTAACTTTTGATAGAAGACTCAGAAACACATGTTTATGGCTTATCTTATAGAACTCAATATCCCCGTGCTGGGCAAACAAGTTTTGCAGCCGTTTGAGCTAAGATTTTAAAATTATTCACATAATGAAAACCTATACTTTGTTTCAGGCGAGTTTCCCATTCAAATGCATGTAACAGTGAGAAACGCACTGTCTTGGCGAAAAAAAGCGTTTTTGTACAACTTCATATAAATCGCTGTAACTTTTGATAGAAGACTCAGAAACACATGTTTATGGCTTATCTTATAGAACTCAATATCCCCGTGCTGGGCAAACAGGTTTTGCAGCCGTTTGAGCTAAGATTTTAAAATTATTCACATAATGAAAACCTATACTTTGTTTCAGGCGAGTTTCCCATTCAAATGCATGTAACAGTGAGAAACGCATTGTCTTGGCGAAATAAAGCGCTTTTGAACAACTTCATATAAATCGCTGTAACTTTTGATAGAAGACTCAGACAAACATGTTTATGGCTTTATCTTATAGAACTCAATATCCCCGTGCTGGGCAAACAGGTTTTGCAGCCGTTTGAGCTAAGATTTTAAAATTATTCACATAATAAAAACCTATACTTTGTTTCGGTCGAGTTCCCCATTCAAATGCATGTAACAGTGAGAAACACACTGTCTTGGCGAAAAAAAGCGTTTTTGTACAACTTCATATAAATCGCTGTAACTTTTGATAGAAGACTCAGAAACACATGTTTATGGCTTTATCTTATAGAACTCAATATCCCCGTGCTGGGCAAACAGGTTTTGCAGCCGTTTGAGCTAAGATTTTAAAATTATTCACATAATGAAAACCTATACTTTGTCTCGGGCGAGTTTCCCATTCAAATGCATGTAACAGTGAGAAACACACTGTCTTGGCGAAAGAAAGCATTTTTGTACAACTTCATATAAATCGCTGTAACTTTTGATAGAAGACTCAGAAACACATGTTTATGGCTTATCTTATAGAACTCAATATCCCCGTGCTGGGCAAACAAGTTTTGCAGCCGTTTGAGCTAAGATTTTAAAATTATTCACATAATGAAAACCTATACTTTGTTTCAGGCGAGTTTCCCATTCAAATGCATGTAACAGTGAGAAACGCACTGTCTTGGCGAAAAAAAGCGTTTTTGTACAACTTCATATAAATCGCTGTAACTTTTGATAGAAGACTCAGAAACACATGTTTATGGCTTTATCTTATAGAACTCAATATCCCCGTGCTGGGCAAACAGGTTTTGCAGCCGTTTGAGCTAAGATTTTAAAATTATTCACATAATGAAAACCTATACTTTGTCTCGGGCGAGTTTCCCATTCAAATGCATGTAACAGTGAGAAACACACTGTCTTGGCGAAAGAGAGCATTTTTGTACAACTTCATATAAATCGCTGTAACTTTGGATAGAAGACTCAGACAAACATGTTTATGGCTTTATCTTATAGAACTCAATATCCCCGTGCTGGGCAAACAGGTTTTGCAGCCGTTTGAGCTAAGATTTTAAAATTATTCACATAATGAAATCCTATACTTTGTTTCGGTCGAGTTCCCCATTCAAATGCATGTAACAGTGAGAAACGCACTGTCTTGGCGAAAAAAAGCGTTTTTGTACAACTTCATATAAATCGCTGTAACTTTTGATAGAAGACTCAGAAACACATGTTTATGGCTTTATCTTATAGAACTCAATATCCCCGTGCTGGGCAAACAGGTTTTGCAGCCGTTTGAGCTAAGATTTTAAAATTATTCACATAATGAAAACCTATACTTTGTTTCGGTCGAGTTCCCCATTCAAATGCATGTAACAGTGAGAAACGCACTGTCTTGGCGAAAAAAAGCGTTTTTGTACAACTTCATATAAATCGCTGTAACTTTTGATAGAAGACTCAGAAACACATGTTTATGGCTTTATCTTATAGAACTCAATATCCCCGTGCTGGGCAAACAGGTTTTGCAGCCGTTTGAGCTAAGATTTTAAAATTATTCACATAATGAAAACCTATACTTTGTTTCGGTCGAGTTCCCCATTCAAATGCATGTAACAGTGAGAAACACACTGTCTTGGCGAAAAAAAGCGTTTTTGTACAACTTCATATAAATCGCTGTAACTTTTGATAGAAGACTCAGAAACACATGTTTATGGCTTTATCTTATAGAACTCAATATCCCCGTGCTGGGCAAACAGGTTTTGCAGCCGTTTGAGCTAAGATTTTAAAATTATTCACATAATGAAAACCTATACTTTGTCTCGGGCGAGTTTCCCATTCAAATGCATGTAACAGTGAGAAACACACTGTCTTGGCGAAAAAAAGCGTTTTTGTACAACTTCATATAAATCGCTGTAACTTTTGATAGAAGACTCAGAAACACATGTTTATGGCTTTATCTTATAGAACTCAATATCCCCGTGCTGGGCAAACAGGTTTTGCAGCCGTTTGAGCTAAGATTTTAAAATTATTCACATAATGAAAACCTATACTTTGTCTCGGGCGAGTTTCCCATTCAAATGCATGTAACAGTGAGAAACACACTGTCTTGGCGAAAGAAAGCATTTTTGTACAACTTCATATAAATCGCTGTAACTTTTGATAGAAGACTCAGAAACACATGTTTATGGCTTATCTTATAGAACTCAATATCCCCGTGCTGGGCAAACAAGTTTTGCAGCCGTTTGAGCTAAGATTTTAAAATTATTCACATAATGAAAACCTATACTTTGTTTCAGGCGAGTTTCCCATTCAAATGCATGTAACAGTGAGAAACGCACTGTCTTGGCGAAAAAAAGCGTTTTTGTACAACTTCATATAAATCGCTGTAACTTTTGATAGAAGACTCAGAAACACATGTTTATGGCTTTATCTTATAGAACTCAATATCCCCGTGCTGGGCAAACAGGTTTTGCAGCCGTTTGAGCTAAGATTTTAAAATTATTCACATAATGAAAACCTATACTTTGTCTCGGGCGAGTTTCCCATTCAAATGCATGTAACAGTGAGAAACACACTGTCTTGGCGAAATAAAGCATTTTTGTACAACTTCATATAAATCGCTGTAACTTTTGATAGAAGACTCAGAAACACATGTTTATGGCTTATCTTATAGAACTCAATATCCCCGTGCTGGGCAAACAGGTTTTGCAGCCGTTTGAGCTAAGATTTTAAAATTATTCACATAATGAAAACCTATACTTTGTTTCAGGCGAGTTTCCCATTCAAATGCATGTAACAGTGAGAAACGCATTGTCTTGGCGAAATAAAGCGCTTTTGAACAACTTCATATAAATCGCTGTAACTTTTGATAGAAGACTCAGACAAACATGTTTATGGCTTTATCTTATAGAACTCAATATCCCCGTGCTGGGCAAACAGGTTTTGCAGCCGTTTGAGCTAAGATTTTAAAATTATTCACATAATGAAAACCTATACTTTGTTTCAGGCGAGTTTCCCATTCAAATGCATGTAACAGTGAGAAACGCATTGTCTTGGCGAAATAAAGCGCTTTTGAACAACTTCATATAAATCGCTGTAACTTTTGATAGAAGACTCAGACAAACATGTTTATGGCTTTATCTTATAGAACTCAATATCCCCGTGCTGGGCAAACAGGTTTTGCAGCCGTTTGAGCTAAGATTTTAAAATTATTCACATAATGAAAACCTATACTTTGTTTCGGTCGAGTTCCCCATTCAAATGCATGTAACAGTGAGAAACACACTGTCTTGGCGAAAAAAAGCGTTTTTGTACAACTTCATATAAATCGCTGTAACTTTTGATAGAAGACTCAGAAACACATGTTTATGGCTTTATCTTATAGAACTCAATATCCCCGTGCTGGGCAAACAGGTTTTGCAGCCGTTTGAGCTAAGATTTTAAAATTATTCACATAATGAAAACCTATACTTTGTCTCGGGCGAGTTTCCCATTCAAATGCATGTAACAGTGAGAAACACACTGTCTTGGCGAAAGAGAGCATTTTTGTACAACTTCATATAAATCGCTGTAACTTTGGATAGAAGACTCAGACAAACATGTTTATGGCTTTATCTTATAGAACTCAATATCCCCGTGCTGGGCAAACAGGTTTTGCAGCCGTTTGAGCTAAGATTTTAAAATTATTCACATAATGAAAACCTATACTTTGTCTCGGGCGAGTTTCCCATTCAAATGCATGTAACAGTGAGAAACACACTGTCTTGGCGAAAGAAAGCATTTTTGTACAACTTCATATAAATCGCTGTAACTTTTGATAGAAGACTCAGAAACACATGTTTATGGCTTTATCTTATAGAACTCAATATCCCCGTGCTGGGCAAACAGGTTTTGCAGCCGTTTGAGCTAAGATTTTAAAATTATTCACATAATGAAAACCTATACTTTGTCTCGGGCGAGTTTCCCATTCAAATGCATGTAACAGTGAGAAACACACTGTCTTGGCGAAAGAAAGCATTTTTGTACAACTTCATATAAATCGCTGTAACTTTTGATAGAAGACTCAGAAACACATGTTTATGGCTTTATCTTATAGAACTCAATATCCCCGTGCTGGGCAAACAGGTTTTGCAGCCGTTTGAGCTAAGATTTTAAAATTATTCACATAATGAAAACCTATACTTTGTTTCAGGCGAGTTTCCCATTCAAATGCATGTAACAGTGAGAAACGCACTGTCTTGGCGAAAAAAAGCGTTTTTGTACAACTTCATATAAATCGCTGTAACTTTTGATAGAAGACTCAGAAACACATGTTTATGGCTTATCTTATAGAACTCAATATCCCCGTGCTGGGCAAACAGGTTTTGCAGCCGTTTGAGCTAAGATTTTAAAATTATTCACATAATGAAAACCTATACTTTGTCTCGGGCGAGTTTCCCATTCAAATGCATGTAACAGTGAGAAACACACTGTCTTGGCGAAAGAAAGCATTTTTGTACAACTTCATATAAATCGCTGTAACTTTTGATAGAAGACTCAGAAACACATGTTTATGGCTTTATCTTATAGAACTCAAGGTGCCCGTGCTGGGCAAACAGGTTTTGCAGCCGTTTGAGCTAAGATTTTAAAATTATTCACATAATGAAAACCTATACTTTGTCTCGGGCGAGTTTCCCATTCAAATGCATGTAACAGTGAGAAACACACTGTCTTGGCGAAATAAAGCATTTTTGTACAACTTCATATAAATCGCTGTAACTTTTGATAGAAGACTCAGAAACACATGTTTATGGCTTATCTTATAGAACTCAATATCCCCGTGCTGGGCAAACAGGTTTTGCAGCCGTTTGAGCTAAGATTTTAAAATTATTCACATAATGAAAACCTATACTTTGTTTCAGGCGAGTTTCCCATTCAAATGCATGTAACAGTGAGAAACGCATTGTCTTGGCGAAATAAAGCGCTTTTGAACAACTTCATATAAATCGCTGTAACTTTTGATAGAAGACTCAGACAAACATGTTTATGGCTTTATCTTATAGAACTCAATATCCCCGTGCTGGGCAAACAGGTTTTGCAGCCGTTTGAGCTAAGATTTTAAAATTATTCACATAATGAAAACCTATACTTTGTTTCGGTCGAGTTCCCCATTCAAATGCATGTAACAGTGAGAAACACACTGTCTTGGCGAAAAAAAGCGTTTTTGTACAACTTCATATAAATCGCTGTAACTTTTGATAGAAGACTCAGAAACACATGTTTATGGCTTTATCTTATAGAACTCAATATCCCCGTGCTGGGCAAACAGGTTTTGCAGCCGTTTGAGCTAAGATTTTAAAATTATTCACATAATGAAAACCTATACTTTGTCTCGGGCGAGTTTCCCATTCAAATGCATGTAACAGTGAGAAACACACTGTCTTGGCGAAAGAAAGCATTTTTGTACAACTTCATATAAATCGCTGTAACTTTTGATAGAAGACTCAGAAACACATGTTTATGGCTTATCTTATAGAACTCAATATCCCCGTGCTGGGCAAACAAGTTTTGCAGCCGTTTGAGCTAAGATTTTAAAATTATTCACATAATGAAAACCTATACTTTGTTTCAGGCGAGTTTCCCATTCAAATGCATGTAACAGTGAGAAACGCACTGTCTTGGCGAAAAAAAGCGTTTTTGTACAACTTCATATAAATCGCTGTAACTTTTGATAGAAGACTCAGAAACACATGTTTATGGCTTTATCTTATAGAACTCAATATCCCCGTGCTGGGCAAACAGGTTTTGCAGCCGTTTGAGCTAAGATTTTAAAATTATTCACATAATGAAAACCTATACTTTGTCTCGGGCGAGTTTCCCATTCAAATGCATGTAACAGTGAGAAACACACTGTCTTGGCGAAAGAGAGCATTTTTGTACAACTTCATATAAATCGCTGTAACTTTGGATAGAAGACTCAGACAAACATGTTTATGGCTTTATCTTATAGAACTCAATATCCCCGTGCTGGGCAAACAGGTTTTGCAGCCGTTTGAGCTAAGATTTTAAAATTATTCACATAATGAAATCCTATACTTTGTTTCGGTCGAGTTCCCCATTCAAATGCATGTAACAGTGAGAAACGCACTGTCTTGGCGAAAAAAAGCGTTTTTGTACAACTTCATATAAATCGCTGTAACTTTTGATAGAAGACTCAGAAACACATGTTTATGGCTTTATCTTATAGAACTCAATATCCCCGTGCTGGGCAAACAGGTTTTGCAGCCGTTTGAGCTAAGATTTTAAAATTATTCACATAATGAAAACCTATACTTTGTTTCGGTCGAGTTCCCCATTCAAATGCATGTAACAGTGAGAAACGCACTGTCTTGGCGAAAAAAAGCGTTTTTGTACAACTTCATATAAATCGCTGTAACTTTTGATAGAAGACTCAGAAACACATGTTTATGGCTTTATCTTATAGAACTCAATATCCCCGTGCTGGGCAAACAGGTTTTGCAGCCGTTTGAGCTAAGATTTTAAAATTATTCACATAATGAAAACCTATACTTTGTTTCGGTCGAGTTCCCCATTCAAATGCATGTAACAGTGAGAAACACACTGTCTTGGCGAAAAAAAGCGTTTTTGTACAACTTCATATAAATCGCTGTAACTTTTGATAGAAGACTCAGAAACACATGTTTATGGCTTTATCTTATAGAACTCAATATCCCCGTGCTGGGCAAACAGGTTTTGCAGCCGTTTGAGCTAAGATTTTAAAATTATTCACATAATGAAAACCTATACTTTGTCTCGGGCGAGTTTCCCATTCAAATGCATGTAACAGTGAGAAACACACTGTCTTGGCGAAAAAAAGCGTTTTTGTACAACTTCATATAAATCGCTGTAACTTTTGATAGAAGACTCAGAAACACATGTTTATGGCTTTATCTTATAGAACTCAATATCCCCGTGCTGGGCAAACAGGTTTTGCAGCCGTTTGAGCTAAGATTTTAAAATTATTCACATAATGAAAACCTATACTTTGTCTCGGGCGAGTTTCCCATTCAAATGCATGTAACAGTGAGAAACACACTGTCTTGGCGAAAGAAAGCATTTTTGTACAACTTCATATAAATCGCTGTAACTTTTGATAGAAGACTCAGAAACACATGTTTATGGCTTATCTTATAGAACTCAATATCCCCGTGCTGGGCAAACAAGTTTTGCAGCCGTTTGAGCTAAGATTTTAAAATTATTCACATAATGAAAACCTATACTTTGTTTCAGGCGAGTTTCCCATTCAAATGCATGTAACAGTGAGAAACGCACTGTCTTGGCGAAAAAAAGCGTTTTTGTACAACTTCATATAAATCGCTGTAACTTTTGATAGAAGACTCAGAAACACATGTTTATGGCTTTATCTTATAGAACTCAATATCCCCGTGCTGGGCAAACAGGTTTTGCAGCCGTTTGAGCTAAGATTTTAAAATTATTCACATAATGAAAACCTATACTTTGTTTCGGTCGAGTTCCCCATTCAAATGCATGTAACAGTGAGAAACACACTGTCTTGGCGAAAAAAAGCGTTTTTGTACAACTTCATATAAATCGCTGTAACTTTTGATAGAAGACTCAGAAACACATGTTTATGGCTTTATCTTATAGAACTCAATATCCCCGTGCTGGGCAAACAGGTTTTGCAGCCGTTTGAGCTAAGATTTTAAAATTATTCACATAATGAAAACCTATACTTTGTCTCGGGCGAGTTTCCCATTCAAATGCATGTAACAGTGAGAAACACACTGTCTTGGCGAAAAAAAGCGTTTTTGTACAACTTCATATAAATCGCTGTAACTTTTGATAGAAGACTCAGAAACACATGTTTATGGCTTTATCTTATAGAACTCAATATCCCCGTGCTGGGCAAACAGGTTTTGCAGCCGTTTGAGCTAAGATTTTAAAATTATTCACATAATGAAAACCTATACTTTGTCTCGGGCGAGTTTCCCATTCAAATGCATGTAACAGTGAGAAACACACTGTCTTGGCGAAAGAAAGCATTTTTGTACAACTTCATATAAATCGCTGTAACTTTTGATAGAAGACTCAGAAACACATGTTTATGGCTTATCTTATAGAACTCAATATCCCCGTGCTGGGCAAACAAGTTTTGCAGCCGTTTGAGCTAAGATTTTAAAATTATTCACATAATGAAAACCTATACTTTGTTTCAGGCGAGTTTCCCATTCAAATGCATGTAACAGTGAGAAACGCACTGTCTTGGCGAAAAAAAGCGTTTTTGTACAACTTCATATAAATCGCTGTAACTTTTGATAGAAGACTCAGAAACACATGTTTATGGCTTTATCTTATAGAACTCAATATCCCCGTGCTGGGCAAACAGGTTTTGCAGCCGTTTGAGCTAAGATTTTAAAATTATTCACATAATGAAAACCTATACTTTGTCTCGGGCGAGTTTCCCATTCAAATGCATGTAACAGTGAGAAACGCACTGTCTTGGCGAAAAAAAGCGTTTTTGTACAACTTCATATAAATCGCTGTAACTTTTGATAGAAGACTCAGAAACACATGTTTATGGCTTATCTTATAGAACTCAATATCCCCGTGCTGGGCAAACAGGTTTTGCAGCCGTTTGAGCTAAGATTTTAAAATTATTCACATAATGAAAACCTATACTTTGTCTCGGGCGAGTTTCCCATTCAAATGCATGTAACAGTGAGAAACACACTGTCTTGGCGAAAGAAAGCATTTTTGTACAACTTCATATAAATCGCTGTAACTTTTGATAGAAGACTCAGAAACACATGTTTATGGCTTTATCTTATAGAACTCAAGGTGCCCGTGCTGGGCAAACAGGTTTTGCAGCCGTTTGAGCTAAGATTTTAAAATTATTCACATAATGAAAACCTATACTTTGTCTCGGGCGAGTTTCCCATTCAAATGCATGTAACAGTGAGAAACACACTGTCTTGGCGAAATAAAGCATTTTTGTACAACTTCATATAAATCGCTGTAACTTTTGATAGAAGACTCAGAAACACATGTTTATGGCTTATCTTATAGAACTCAATATCCCCGTGCTGGGCAAACAGGTTTTGCAGCCGTTTGAGCTAAGATTTTAAAATTATTCACATAATGAAAACCTATACTTTGTTTCAGGCGAGTTTCCCATTCAAATGCATGTAACAGTGAGAAACGCATTGTCTTGGCGAAATAAAGCGCTTTTGAACAACTTCATATAAATCGCTGTAACTTTTGATAGAAGACTCAGACAAACATGTTTATGGCTTTATCTTATAGAACTCAATATCCCCGTGCTGGGCAAACAGGTTTTGCAGCCGTTTGAGCTAAGATTTTAAAATTATTCACATAATGAAAACCTATACTTTGTTTCGGTCGAGTTCCCCATTCAAATGCATGTAACAGTGAGAAACACACTGTCTTGGCGAAAAAAAGCGTTTTTGTACAACTTCATATAAATCGCTGTAACTTTTGATAGAAGACTCAGAAACACATGTTTATGGCTTTATCTTATAGAACTCAATATCCCCGTGCTGGGCAAACAGGTTTTGCAGCCGTTTGAGCTAAGATTTTAAAATTATTCACATAATGAAAACCTATACTTTGTCTCGGGCGAGTTTCCCATTCAAATGCATGTAACAGTGAGAAACACACTGTCTTGGCGAAAGAAAGCATTTTTGTACAACTTCATATAAATCGCTGTAACTTTTGATAGAAGACTCAGAAACACATGTTTATGGCTTATCTTATAGAACTCAATATCCCCGTGCTGGGCAAACAAGTTTTGCAGCCGTTTGAGCTAAGATTTTAAAATTATTCACATAATGAAAACCTATACTTTGTTTCAGGCGAGTTTCCCATTCAAATGCATGTAACAGTGAGAAACGCACTGTCTTGGCGAAAAAAAGCGTTTTTGTACAACTTCATATAAATCGCTGTAACTTTTGATAGAAGACTCAGAAACACATGTTTATGGCTTTATCTTATAGAACTCAATATCCCCGTGCTGGGCAAACAGGTTTTGCAGCCGTTTGAGCTAAGATTTTAAAATTATTCACATAATGAAAACCTATACTTTGTCTCGGGCGAGTTTCCCATTCAAATGCATGTAACAGTGAGAAACACACTGTCTTGGCGAAAGAGAGCATTTTTGTACAACTTCATATAAATCGCTGTAACTTTGGATAGAAGACTCAGACAAACATGTTTATGGCTTTATCTTATAGAACTCAATATCCCCGTGCTGGGCAAACAGGTTTTGCAGCCGTTTGAGCTAAGATTTTAAAATTATTCACATAATGAAATCCTATACTTTGTTTCGGTCGAGTTCCCCATTCAAATGCATGTAACAGTGAGAAACGCACTGTCTTGGCGAAAAAAAGCGTTTTTGTACAACTTCATATAAATCGCTGTAACTTTTGATAGAAGACTCAGAAACACATGTTTATGGCTTTATCTTATAGAACTCAATATCCCCGTGCTGGGCAAACAGGTTTTGCAGCCGTTTGAGCTAAGATTTTAAAATTATTCACATAATGAAAACCTATACTTTGTTTCGGTCGAGTTCCCCATTCAAATGCATGTAACAGTGAGAAACGCACTGTCTTGGCGAAAAAAAGCGTTTTTGTACAACTTCATATAAATCGCTGTAACTTTTGATAGAAGACTCAGAAACACATGTTTATGGCTTTATCTTATAGAACTCAATATCCCCGTGCTGGGCAAACAGGTTTTGCAGCCGTTTGAGCTAAGATTTTAAAATTATTCACATAATGAAAACCTATACTTTGTTTCGGTCGAGTTCCCCATTCAAATGCATGTAACAGTGAGAAACACACTGTCTTGGCGAAAAAAAGCGTTTTTGTACAACTTCATATAAATCGCTGTAACTTTTGATAGAAGACTCAGAAACACATGTTTATGGCTTTATCTTATAGAACTCAATATCCCCGTGCTGGGCAAACAGGTTTTGCAGCCGTTTGAGCTAAGATTTTAAAATTATTCACATAATGAAAACCTATACTTTGTCTCGGGCGAGTTTCCCATTCAAATGCATGTAACAGTGAGAAACACACTGTCTTGGCGAAAAAAAGCGTTTTTGTACAACTTCATATAAATCGCTGTAACTTTTGATAGAAGACTCAGAAACACATGTTTATGGCTTTATCTTATAGAACTCAATATCCCCGTGCTGGGCAAACAGGTTTTGCAGCCGTTTGAGCTAAGATTTTAAAATTATTCACATAATGAAAACCTATACTTTGTCTCGGGCGAGTTTCCCATTCAAATGCATGTAACAGTGAGAAACACACTGTCTTGGCGAAAGAAAGCATTTTTGTACAACTTCATATAAATCGCTGTAACTTTTGATAGAAGACTCAGAAACACATGTTTATGGCTTATCTTATAGAACTCAATATCCCCGTGCTGGGCAAACAAGTTTTGCAGCCGTTTGAGCTAAGATTTTAAAATTATTCACATAATGAAAACCTATACTTTGTTTCAGGCGAGTTTCCCATTCAAATGCATGTAACAGTGAGAAACGCACTGTCTTGGCGAAAAAAAGCGTTTTTGTACAACTTCATATAAATCGCTGTAACTTTTGATAGAAGACTCAGAAACACATGTTTATGGCTTTATCTTATAGAACTCAATATCCCCGTGCTGGGCAAACAGGTTTTGCAGCCGTTTGAGCTAAGATTTTAAAATTATTCACATAATGAAAACCTATACTTTGTTTCGGTCGAGTTCCCCATTCAAATGCATGTAACAGTGAGAAACACACTGTCTTGGCGAAAAAAAGCGTTTTTGTACAACTTCATATAAATCGCTGTAACTTTTGATAGAAGACTCAGAAACACATGTTTATGGCTTTATCTTATAGAACTCAATATCCCCGTGCTGGGCAAACAGGTTTTGCAGCCGTTTGAGCTAAGATTTTAAAATTATTCACATAATGAAAACCTATACTTTGTCTCGGGCGAGTTTCCCATTCAAATGCATGTAACAGTGAGAAACACACTGTCTTGGCGAAAAAAAGCGTTTTTGTACAACTTCATATAAATCGCTGTAACTTTTGATAGAAGACTCAGAAACACATGTTTATGGCTTTATCTTATAGAACTCAATATCCCCGTGCTGGGCAAACAGGTTTTGCAGCCGTTTGAGCTAAGATTTTAAAATTATTCACATAATGAAAACCTATACTTTGTCTCGGGCGAGTTTCCCATTCAAATGCATGTAACAGTGAGAAACACACTGTCTTGGCGAAAGAAAGCATTTTTGTACAACTTCATATAAATCGCTGTAACTTTTGATAGAAGACTCAGAAACACATGTTTATGGCTTATCTTATAGAACTCAATATCCCCGTGCTGGGCAAACAAGTTTTGCAGCCGTTTGAGCTAAGATTTTAAAATTATTCACATAATGAAAACCTATACTTTGTTTCAGGCGAGTTTCCCATTCAAATGCATGTAACAGTGAGAAACGCACTGTCTTGGCGAAAAAAAGCGTTTTTGTACAACTTCATATAAATCGCTGTAACTTTTGATAGAAGACTCAGAAACACATGTTTATGGCTTTATCTTATAGAACTCAATATCCCCGTGCTGGGCAAACAGGTTTTGCAGCCGTTTGAGCTAAGATTTTAAAATTATTCACATAATGAAAACCTATACTTTGTCTCGGGCGAGTTTCCCATTCAAATGCATGTAACAGTGAGAAACACACTGTCTTGGCGAAAGAAAGCATTTTTGTACAACTTCATATAAATCGCTGTAACTTTTGATAGAAGACTCAGAAACACATGTTTATGGCTTTATCTTATAGAACTCAATATCCCCGTGCTGGGCAAACAGGTTTTGCAGCCGTTTGAGCTAAGATTTTAAAATTATTCACATAATGAAAACCTATACTTTGTCTCGGGCGAGTTTCCCATTCAAATGCATGTAACAGTGAGAAACACACTGTCTTGGCGAAATAAAGCATTTTTGTACAACTTCATATAAATCGCTGTAACTTTTGATAGAAGACTCAGAAACACATGTTTATGGCTTATCTTATAGAACTCAATATCCCCGTGCTGGGCAAACAGGTTTTGCAGCCGTTTGAGCTAAGATTTTAAAATTATTCACATAATGAAAACCTATACTTTGTTTCAGGCGAGTTTCCCATTCAAATGCATGTAACAGTGAGAAACGCATTGTCTTGGCGAAATAAAGCGCTTTTGAACAACTTCATATAAATCGCTGTAACTTTTGATAGAAGACTCAGACAAACATGTTTATGGCTTTATCTTATAGAACTCAATATCCCCGTGCTGGGCAAACAGGTTTTGCAGCCGTTTGAGCTAAGATTTTAAAATTATTCACATAATGAAAACCTATACTTTGTTTCGGTCGAGTTCCCCATTCAAATGCATGTAACAGTGAGAAACACACTGTCTTGGCGAAAAAAAGCGTTTTTGTACAACTTCATATAAATCGCTGTAACTTTTGATAGAAGACTCAGAAACACATGTTTATGGCTTTATCTTATAGAACTCAATATCCCCGTGCTGGGCAAACAGGTTTTGCAGCCGTTTGAGCTAAGATTTTAAAATTATTCACATAATGAAAACCTATACTTTGTCTCGGGCGAGTTTCCCATTCAAATGCATGTAACAGTGAGAAACACACTGTCTTGGCGAAAGAGAGCATTTTTGTACAACTTCATATAAATCGCTGTAACTTTGGATAGAAGACTCAGACAAACATGTTTATGGCTTTATCTTATAGAACTCAATATCCCCGTGCTGGGCAAACAGGTTTTGCAGCCGTTTGAGCTAAGATTTTAAAATTATTCACATAATGAAATCCTATACTTTGTTTCGGTCGAGTTCCCCATTCAAATGCATGTAACAGTGAGAAACGCACTGTCTTGGCGAAAGAAAGCATTTTTGTACAACTTCATATAAATCGCTGTAACTTTTGATAGAAGACTCAGAAACACATGTTTATGGCTTTATCTTATAGAACTCAATATCCCCGTGCTGGGCAAACAGGTTTTGCAGCCGTTTGAGCTAAGATTTTAAAATTATTCACATAATGAAAACCTATACTTTGTTTCGGTCGAGTTCCCCATTCAAATGCATGTAACAGTGAGAAACGCACTGTCTTGGCGAAAAAAAGCATTTTTGTACAACTTCATATAAATCGCTGTAACTTTGGATAGAAGACTCAGACAAACATGTTTATGGCTTTATCTTATAGAACTCAATATCCCCGTGCTGGGCAAACAGGTTTTGCAGCCGTTTGAGCTAAGATTTTAAAATTATTCACATAATGAAATCCTATACTTTGTTTCGGTCGAGTTCCCCATTCAAATGCATGTAACAGTGAGAAACGCACTGTCTTGGCGAAAAAAAGCGTTTTTGTACAACTTCATATAAATCGCTGTAACTTTTGATAGAAGACTCAGAAACACATGTTTATGGCTTTATCTTATAGAACTCAATATCCCCGTGCTGGGCAAACAGGTTTTGCAGCCGTTTGAGCTAAGATTTTAAAATTATTCACATAATGAAAACCTATACTTTGTCTCGGGCGAGTTTCCCATTCAAATGCATGTAACAGTGAGAAACACACTGTCTTGGCGAAAGAAAGCATTTTTGTACAACTTCATATAAATCGCTGTAACTTTTGATAGAAGACTCAGAAACACATGTTTATGGCTTTATCTTATAGAACTCAATATCCCCGTGCTGGGCAAACAGGTTTTGCAGCCGTTTGAGCTAAGATTTTAAAGTTTTAAAATTATTCACATAATGAAAACCTATACTTTGTCTCGGGCGAGTTTCCCATTCAAATGCATGTAACAGTGAGAAACACACTGTCTTGGCGAAAGAAAGCATTTTTGTACAACTTCATATAAATCGCTGTAACTTTTGATAGAAGACTCAGAAACACATGTTTATGGCTTTATCTTATAGAACTCAATATCCCCGTGCTGGGCAAACAGGTTTTGCAGCCGTTTGAGCTAAGATTTTAAAATTATTCACATAATGAAAACCTATACTTTGTCTCGGGCGAGTTTCCCATTCAAATGCATGTAACAGTGAGAAACACACTGTCTTGGCGAAATAAAGCATTTTTGTACAACTTCATATAAATCGCTGTAACTTTTGATAGAAGACTCAGAAACACATGTTTATGGCTTATCTTATAGAACTCAATATCCCCGTGCTGGGCAAACAGGTTTTGCAGCCGTTTGAGCTAAGATTTTAAAATTATTCACATAATGAAAACCTATACTTTGTTTCGGTCGAGTTCCCCATTCAAATGCATGTAACAGTGAGAAACGCACTGTCTTGGCGAAAAAAAGCGTTTTTGTACAACTTCATATAAATCGCTGTAACTTTTGATAGAAGACTCAGAAACACATGTTTATGGCTTTATCTTATAGAACTCAATATCCCCGTGCTGGGCAAACAGGTTTTGCAGCCGTTTGAGCTAAGATTTTAAAATTATTCACATAATGAAAACCTATACTTTGTCTCGGGCGAGTTTCCCATTCAAATGCATGTAACAGTGAGAAACACACTGTCTTGGCGAAAGAAAGCATTTTTGTACAACTTCATATAAATCGCTGTAACTTTTGATAGAAGACTCAGAAACACATGTTTATGGCTTTATCTTATAGAACTCAATATCCCCGTGCTGGGCAAACAGGTTTTGCAGCCGTTTGAGCTAAGATTTTAAAATTATTCACATAATGAAAACCTATACTTTGTCTCGGGCGAGTTTCCCATTCAAATGCATGTAACAGTGAGAAACACACTGTCTTGGCGAAAGAAAGCATTTTTGTACAACTTCATATAAATCGCTGTAACTTTTGATAGAAGACTCAGAAACACATGTTTATGGCTTTATCTTATAGAACTCAAGGTGCCCGTGCTGGGCAAACAGGTTTTGCAGCCGTTTGAGCTAAGATTTTAAAATTATTCACATAATGAAAACCTATACTTTGTCTCGGGCGAGTTTCCCATTCAAATGCATGTAACAGTGAGAAACACACTGTCTTGGCGAAATAAAGCATTTTTGTACAACTTCATATAAATCGCTGTAACTTTTGATAGAAGACTCAGAAACACATGTTTATGGCTTATCTTATAGAACTCAATATCCCCGTGCTGGGCAAACAGGTTTTGCAGCCGTTTGAGCTAAGATTTTAAAATTATTCACATAATGAAAACCTATACTTTGTTTCAGGCGAGTTTCCCATTCAAATGCATGTAACAGTGAGAAACGCATTGTCTTGGCGAAATAAAGCGCTTTTGAACAACTTCATATAAATCGCTGTAACTTTTGATAGAAGACTCAGAAACACATGTTTATGGCTTTATCTTATAGAACTCAATATCCCCGTGCTGGGCAAACAGGTTTTGCAGCCGTTTGAGCTAAGATTTTAAAATTATTCACATAATGAAAACCTATACTTTGTCTCGGGCGAGTTTCCCATTCAAATGCATGTAACAGTGAGAAACACACTGTCTTGGCGAAATAAAGCATTTTTGTACAACTTCATATAAATCGCTGTAACTTTTGATAGAAGACTCAGAAACACATGTTTATGGCTTATCTTATAGAACTCAATATCCCCGTGCTGGGCAAACAGGTTTTGCAGCCGTTTGAGCTAAGATTTTAAAATTATTCACATAATGAAAACCTATACTTTGTTTCAGGCGAATTTCCCATTCAAATGCATGTAACAGTGAGAAACGCATTGTCTTGGCGAAATAAAGCGCTTTTGAACAACTTCATATAAATCGCTGTAACTTTTGATAGAAGACTCAGACAAACATGTTTATGGCTTTATCTTATAGAACTCAATATCCCCGTGCTGGGCAAACAGGTTTTGCAGCCGTTTGAGCTAAGATTTTAAAATTATTCACATAATGAAAACCTATACTTTGTTTCGGTCGAGTTCCCCATTCAAATGCATGTAACAGTGAGAAACACACTGTCTTGGCGAAAAAAAGCGTTTTTGTACAACTTCATATAAATCGCTGTAACTTTTGATAGAAGACTCAGAAACACATGTTTATGGCTTTATCTTATAGAACTCAATATCCCCGTGCTGGGCAAACAAGTTTTGCAGCCGTTTGAGCTAAGATTTTAAAATTATTCACATAATGAAAACCTATACTTTGTTTCGGTCGAGTTCCCCATTCAAATGCATGTAACAGTGAGAAACGCACTGTCTTGGCGAAAAAAAGCATTTTTGTACAACTTCATATAAATCGCTGTAACTTTGGATAGAAGACTCAGACAAACATGTTTATGGCTTTATCTTATAGAACTCAATATCCCCGTGCTGGGCAAACAGGTTTTGCAGCCGTTTGAGCTAAGATTTTAAAATTATTCACATAATGAAATCCTATACTTTGTTTCGGTCGAGTTCCCCATTCAAATGCATGTAACAGTGAGAAACGCACTGTCTTGGCGAAAAAAAGCGTTTTTGTACAACTTCATATAAATCGCTGTAACTTTTGATAGAAGACTCAGAAACACATGTTTATGGCTTTATCTTATAGAACTCAATATCCCCGTGCTGGGCAAACAGGTTTTGCAGCCGTTTGAGCTAAGATTTTAAAGTTTTAAAATTATTCACATAATGAAAACCTATACTTTGTCTCGGGCGAGTTTCCCATTCAAATGCATGTAACAGTGAGAAACACACTGTCTTGGCGAAAGAAAGCATTTTTGTACAACTTCATATAAATCGCTGTAACTTTTGATAGAAGACTCAGAAACACATGTTTATGGCTTTATCTTATAGAACTCAATATCCCCGTGCTGGGCAAACAGGTTTTGCAGCCGTTTGAGCTAAGATTTTAAAATTATTCACATAATGAAAACCTATACTTTGTCTCGGGCGAGTTTCCCATTCAAATGCATGTAACAGTGAGAAACACACTGTCTTGGCGAAATAAAGCATTTTTGTACAACTTCATATAAATCGCTGTAACTTTTGATAGAAGACTCAGAAACACATGTTTATGGCTTATCTTATAGAACTCAATATCCCCGTGCTGGGCAAACAGGTTTTGCAGCCGTTTGAGCTAAGATTTTAAAATTATTCACATAATGAAAACCTATACTTTGTTTCGGTCGAGTTCCCCATTCAAATGCATGTAACAGTGAGAAACGCACTGTCTTGGCGAAAAAAAGCGTTTTTGTACAACTTCATATAAATCGCTGTAACTTTTGATAGAAGACTCAGAAACACATGTTTATGGCTTTATCTTATAGAACTCAATATCCCCGTGCTGGGCAAACAGGTTTTGCAGCCGTTTGAGCTAAGATTTTAAAATTATTCACATAATGAAAACCTATACTTTGTCTCGGGCGAGTTTCCCATTCAAATGCATGTAACAGTGAGAAACACACTGTCTTGGCGAAAGAAAGCATTTTTGTACAACTTCATATAAATCGCTGTAACTTTTGATAGAAGACTCAGAAACACATGTTTATGGCTTTATCTTATAGAACTCAATATCCCCGTGCTGGGCAAACAGGTTTTGCAGCCGTTTGAGCTAAGATTTTAAAATTATTCACATAATGAAAACCTATACTTTGTCTCGGGCGAGTTTCCCATTCAAATGCATGTAACAGTGAGAAACACACTGTCTTGGCGAAAGAAAGCATTTTTGTACAACTTCATATAAATCGCTGTAACTTTTGATAGAAGACTCAGAAACACATGTTTATGGCTTTATCTTATAGAACTCAAGGTGCCCGTGCTGGGCAAACAGGTTTTGCAGCCGTTTGAGCTAAGATTTTAAAATTATTCACATAATGAAAACCTATACTTTGTCTCGGGCGAGTTTCCCATTCAAATGCATGTAACAGTGAGAAACACACTGTCTTGGCGAAATAAAGCATTTTTGTACAACTTCATATAAATCGCTGTAACTTTTGATAGAAGACTCAGAAACACATGTTTATGGCTTATCTTATAGAACTCAATATCCCCGTGCTGGGCAAACAGGTTTTGCAGCCGTTTGAGCTAAGATTTTAAAATTATTCACATAATGAAAACCTATACTTTGTTTCAGGCGAGTTTCCCATTCAAATGCATGTAACAGTGAGAAACGCATTGTCTTGGCGAAATAAAGCGCTTTTGAACAACTTCATATAAATCGCTGTAACTTTTGATAGAAGACTCAGACAAACATGTTTATGGCTTTATCTTATAGAACTCAATATCCCCGTGCTGGGCAAACAGGTTTTGCAGCCGTTTGAGCTAAGATTTTAAAATTATTCACATAATGAAAACCTATACTTTGTTTCGGTCGAGTTCCCCATTCAAATGCATGTAACAGTGAGAAACACACTGTCTTGGCGAAAAAAAGCGTTTTTGTACAACTTCATATAAATCGCTGTAACTTTTGATAGAAGACTCAGAAACACATGTTTATGGCTTTATCTTATAGAACTCAATATCCCCGTGCTGGGCAAACAGGTTTTGCAGCCGTTTGAGCTAAGATTTTAAAATTATTCACATAATGAAAACCTATACTTTGTCTCGGGCGAGTTTCCCATTCAAATGCATGTAACAGTGAGAAACACACTGTCTTGGCGAAAGAAAGCATTTTCGTACAACTTCATATAAATCGCTGTAACTTTTGATAGAAGACTCAGAAACACATGTTTATGGCTTTATCTTATAGAACTCAATATCCCCGTGCTGGGCAAACAGGTTTTGCAGCCGTTTGAGCTAAGATTTTAAAATTATTCACATAATGAAAACCTATACTTTGTCTCGGGCGAGTTTCCCATTCAAATGCATGTAACAGTGAGAAACACACTGTCTTGGCGAAATAAAGCATTTTTGTACAACTTCATATAAATCGCTGTAACTTTTGATAGAAGACTCAGAAACACATGTTTATGGCTTATCTTATAGAACTCAATATCCCCGTGCTGGGCAAACAGGTTTTGCAGCCGTTTGAGCTAAGATTTTAAAATTATTCACATAATGAAAACCTATACTTTGTTTCAGGCGAGTTTCCCATTCAAATGCATGTAACAGTGAGAAACGCATTGTCTTGGCGAAATAAAGCGCTTTTGAACAACTTCATATAAATCGCTGTAACTTTTGATAGAAGACTCAGACAAACATGTTTATGGCTTTATCTTATAGAACTCAATATCCCCGTGCTGGGCAAACAGGTTTTGCAGCCGTTTGAGCTAAGATTTTAAAATTATTCACATAATGAAAACCTATACTTTGTCTCGGGCGAGTTTCCCATTCAAATGCATGTAACAGTGAGAAACACACTGTCTTGGCGAAAGAAAGCATTTTTGTACAACTTCATATAAATCGCTGTAACTTTTGATAGAAGACTCAGACAAACATGTTTATGGCTTTATCTTATAGAACTCAATATCCCCGTGCTGGGCAAACAGGTTTTGCAGCCGTTTGAGCTAAGATTTTAAAATTATTCACATAATGAAAACCTATACTTTGTTTCGGTCGAGTTCCCCATTCAAATGCATGTAACAGTGAGAAACACACTGTCTTGGCGAAAAAAAGCGTTTTTGTACAACTTCATATAAATCGCTGTAACTTTTGATAGAAGACTCAGAAACACATGTTTATGGCTTTATCTTATAGAACTCAATATCCCCGTGCTGGGCAAACAAGTTTTGCAGCCGTTTGAGCTAAGATTTTAAAATTATTCACATAATGAAAACCTATACTTTGTTTCGGTCGAGTTCCCCATTCAAATGCATGTAACAGTGAGAAACGCACTGTCTTGGCGAAAAAAAGCATTTTTGTACAACTTCATATAAATCGCTGTAACTTTGGATAGAAGACTCAGACAAACATGTTTATGGCTTTATCTTATAGAACTCAATATCCCCGTGCTGGGCAAACAGGTTTTGCAGCCGTTTGAGCTAAGATTTTAAAATTATTCACATAATGAAAACCTATACTTTGTCTCGGGCGAGTTTCCCATTCAAATGCATGTAACAGTGAGAAACACACTGTCTTGGCGAAAGAAAGCATTTTTGTACAACTTCATATAAATCGCTGTAACTTTTGATAGAAGACTCAGAAACACATGTTTATGGCTTTATCTTATAGAACTCAATATCCCCGTGCTGGGCAAACAGGTTTTGCAGCCGTTTGAGCTAAGATTTTAAAATTATTCACATAATGAAAACCTATACTTTGTCTCGGGCGAGTTTCCCATTCAAATGCATGTAACAGTGAGAAACACACTGTCTTGGCGAAAGAAAGCATTTTTGTACAACTTCATATAAATCGCTGTAACTTTTGATAGAAGACTCAGAAACACATGTTTATGGCTTTATCTTATAGAACTCAAGGTGCCCGTGCTGGGCAAACAGGTTTTGCAGCCGTTTGAGCTAAGATTTTAAAATTATTCACATAATGAAAACCTATACTTTGTCTCGGGCGAGTTTCCCATTCAAATGCATGTAACAGTGAGAAACACACTGTCTTGGCGAAATAAAGCATTTTTGTACAACTTCATATAAATCGCTGTAACTTTTGATAGAAGACTCAGAAACACATGTTTATGGCTTATCTTATAGAACTCAATATCCCCGTGCTGGGCAAACAGGTTTTGCAGCCGTTTGAGCTAAGATTTTAAAATTATTCACATAATGAAAACCTATACTTTGTTTCAGGCGAGTTTCCCATTCAAATGCATGTAACAGTGAGAAACGCATTGTCTTGGCGAAATAAAGCGCTTTTGAACAACTTCATATAAATCGCTGTAACTTTTGATAGAAGACTCAGACAAACATGTTTATGGCTTTATCTTATAGAACTCAATATCCCCGTGCTGGGCAAACAGGTTTTGCAGCCGTTTGAGCTAAGATTTTAAAATTATTCACATAATGAAAACCTATACTTTGTCTCGGGCGAGTTTCCCATTCAAATGCATGTAACAGTGAGAAACACACTGTCTTGGCGAAATAAAGCATTTTTGTACAACTTCATATAAATCGCTGTAACTTTTGATAGAAGACTCAGAAACACATGTTTATGGCTTATCTTATAGAACTCAATATCCCCGTGCTGGGCAAACAGGTTTTGCAGCCGTTTGAGCTAAGATTTTAAAATTATTCACATAATGAAAACCTATACTTTGTTTCAGGCGAGTTTCCCATTCAAATGCATGTAACAGTGAGAAACGCATTGTCTTGGCGAAATAAAGCGCTTTTGAACAACTTCATATAAATCGCTGTAACTTTTGATAGAAGACTCAGACAAACATGTTTATGGCTTTATCTTATAGAACTCAATATCCCCGTGCTGGGCAAACAGGTTTTGCAGCCGTTTGAGCTAAGATTTTAAAATTATTCACATAATGAAAACCTATACTTTGTTTCGGTCGAGTTCCCCATTCAAATGCATGTAACAGTGAGAAACACACTGTCTTGGCGAAAAAAAGCGTTTTTGTACAACTTCATATAAATCGCTGTAACTTTTGATAGAAGACTCAGAAACACATGTTTATGGCTTTATCTTATAGAACTCAATATCCCCGTGCTGGGCAAACAGGTTTTGCAGCCGTTTGAGCTAAGATTTTAAAATTATTCACATAATGAAAACCTATACTTTGTCTCGGGCGAGTTTCCCATTCAAATGCATGTAACAGTGAGAAACACACTGTCTTGGCGAAAGAAAGCATTTTTGTACAACTTCATATAAATCGCTGTAACTTTTGATAGAAGACTCAGAAACACATGTTTATGGCTTATCTTATAGAACTCAATATCACCGTGCTGGGCAAACAGGTTTTGCAGCCGTTTGAGCTAAGATTTTAAAATTATTCACATAATGAAAACCTATACTTTGTCTCGGGCGAGTTTCCCATTCAAATGCATGTAACAGTGAGAAACACACTGTCTTGGCGAAATAAAGCATTTTTGTACAACTTCATATAAATCGCTGTAACTTTTGATAGAAGACTCAGAAACACATGTTTATGGCTTATCTTATAGAACTCAATATCCCCGTGCTGGGCAAACAGGTTTTGCAGCCGTTTGAGCTAAGATTTTAAAATTATTCACATAATGAAAACCTATACTTTGTTTCGGTCGAGTTCCCCATTCAAATGCATGTAACAGTGAGAAACACACTGTCTTGGCGAAAAAAAGCGTTTTTGTACAACTTCATATAAATCGCTGTAACTTTTGATAGAAGACTCAGAAACACATGTTTATGGCTTTATCTTATAGAACTCAATATCCCCGTGCTGGGCAAACAGGTTTTGCAGCCGTTTGAGCTAAGATTTTAAAATTATTCACATAATGAAAACCTATACTTTGTCTCGGGCGAGTTTCCCATTCAAATGCATGTAACAGTGAGAAACACACTGTCTTGGCGAAAGAAAGCATTTTCGTACAACTTCATATAAATCGCTGTAACTTTTGATAGAAGACTCAGAAACACATGTTTATGGCTTTATCTTATAGAACTCAATATCCCCGTGCTGGGCAAACAGGTTTTGCAGCCGTTTGAGCTAAGATTTTAAAATTATTCACATAATGAAAACCTATACTTTGTCTCGGGCGAGTTTCCCATTCAAATGCATGTAACAGTGAGAAACACACTGTCTTGGCGAAATAAAGCATTTTTGTACAACTTCATATAAATCGCTGTAACTTTTGATAGAAGACTCAGAAACACATGTTTATGGCTTATCTTATAGAACTCAATATCCCCGTGCTGGGCAAACAGGTTTTGCAGCCGTTTGAGCTAAGATTTTAAAATTATTCACATAATGAAAACCTATACTTTGTTTCGGTCGAGTTCCCCATTCAAATGCATGTAACAGTGAGAAACACACTGTCTTGGCGAAAAAAAGCGTTTTTGTACAACTTCATATAAATCGCTGTAACTTTTGATAGAAGACTCAGAAACACATGTTTATGGCTTTATCTTATAGAACTCAATATCCCCGTGCTGGGCAAACAGGTTTTGCAGCCGTTTGAGCTAAGATTTTAAAATTATTCACATAATGAAAACCTATACTTTGTCTCGGGCGAGTTTCCCATTCAAATGCATGTAACAGTGAGAAACACACTGTCTTGGCGAAATAAAGCATTTTTGTACAACTTCATATAAATCGCTGTAACTTTTGATAGAAGACTCAGAAACACATGTTTATGGCTTATCTTATAGAACTCAATATCCCCGTGCTGGGCAAACAGGTTTTGCAGCCGTTTGAGCTAAGATTTTAAAATTATTCACATAATGAAAACCTATACTTTGTTTCAGGCGAGTTTCCCATTCAAATGCATGTAACAGTGAGAAACGCATTGTCTTGGCGAAATAAAGCGCTTTTGAACAACTTCATATAAATCGCTGTAACTTTTGATAGAAGACTCAGACAAACATGTTTATGGCTTTATCTTATAGAACTCAATATCCCCGTGCTGGGCAAACAGGTTTTGCAGCCGTTTGAGCTAAGATTTTAAAATTATTCACATAATGAAAACCTATACTTTGTTTCGGTCGAGTTCCCCATTCAAATGCATGTAACAGTGAGAAACACACTGTCTTGGCGAAAAAAAGCGTTTTTGTACAACTTCATATAAATCGCTGTAACTTTTGATAGAAGACTCAGAAACACATGTTTATGGCTTTATCTTATAGAACTCAATATCCCCGTGCTGGGCAAACAGGTTTTGCAGCCGTTTGAGCTAAGATTTTAAAATTATTCACATAATGAAAACCTATACTTTGTCTCGGGCGAGTTTCCCATTCAAATGCATGTAACAGTGAGAAACACACTGTCTTGGCGAAAGAAAGCATTTTTGTACAACTTCATATAAATCGCTGTAACTTTTGATAGAAGACTCAGAAACACATGTTTATGGCTTATCTTATAGAACTCAATATCCCCGTGCTGGGCAAACAGGTTTTGCAGCCGTTTGAGCTAAGATTTTAAAATTATTCACATAATGAAAACCTATACTTTGTCTCGGGCGAGTTTCCCATTCAAATGCATGTAACAGTGAGAAACACACTGTCTTGGCGAAAGAAAGCATTTTTGTACAACTTCATATAAATCGCTGTAACTTTTGATAGAAGACTCAGAAACACATGTTTATGGCTTTATCTTATAGAACTCAATATCCCCGTGCTGGGCAAACAGGTTTTGCAGCCGTTTGAGCTAAGATTTTAAAATTATTCACATAATGAAAACCTATACTTTGTCTCGGGCGAGTTTCCCATTCAAATGCATGTAACAGTGAGAAACACACTGTCTTGGCGAAATAAAGCATTTTTGTACAACTTCATATAAATCGCTGTAACTTTTGATAGAAGACTCAGAAACACATGTTTATGGCTTATCTTATAGAACTCAATATCCCCGTGCTGGGCAAACAGGTTTTGCAGCCGTTTGAGCTAAGATTTTAAAATTATTCACATAATGAAAACCTATACTTTGTTTCGGTCGAGTTCCCCATTCAAATGCATGTAACAGTGAGAAACACACTGTCTTGGCGAAAAAAAGCGTTTTTGTACAACTTCATATAAATCGCTGTAACTTTTGATAGAAGACTCAGAAACACATGTTTATGGCTTTATCTTATAGAACTCAATATCCCCGTGCTGGGCAAACAGGTTTTGCAGCCGTTTGAGCTAAGATTTTAAAATTATTCACATAATGAAAACCTATACTTTGTCTCGGGCGAGTTTCCCATTCAAATGCATGTAACAGTGAGAAACACACTGTCTTGGCGAAAGAAAGCATTTTCGTACAACTTCATATAAATCGCTGTAACTTTGGATAGAAGACTCAGAAACACATGTTTATGGCTTTATCTTATAGAACTCAATATCCCCGTGCTGGGCAAACAAGTTTTGCAGCCGTTTGAGCTAAGATTTTAAAATTATTCACATAATGAAAACCTATACTTTGTCTCGGGCGAGTTTCCCATTCAAATGCATGTAACAGTGAGAAACACACTGTCTTGGCGAAATAAAGCATTTTTGTACAACTTCATATAAATCGCTGTAACTTTTGATAGAAGACTCAGAAACACATGTTTATGGCTTATCTTATAGAACTCAATATCCCCGTGCTGGGCAAACAGGTTTTGCAGCCGTTTGAGCTAAGATTTTAAAATTATTCACATAATGAAAACCTATACTTTGTTTCAGGCGAGTTTCCCATTCAAATGCATGTAACAGTGAGAAACGCATTGTCTTGGCGAAATAAAGCGCTTTTGAACAACTTCATATAAATCGCTGTAACTTTTGATAGAAGACTCAGACAAACATGTTTATGGCTTTATCTTATAGAACTCAATATCCCCGTGCTGGGCAAACAGGTTTTGCAGCCGTTTGAGCTAAGATTTTAAAATTATTCACATAATGAAAACCTATACTTTGTTTCGGTCGAGTTCCCCATTCAAATGCATGTAACAGTGAGAAACACACTGTCTTGGCGAAAAAAAGCGTTTTTGTACAACTTCATATAAATCGCTGTAACTTTTGATAGAAGACTCAGAAACACATGTTTATGGCTTTATCTTATAGAACTCAATATCCCCGTGCTGGGCAAACAGGTTTTGCAGCCGTTTGAGCTAAGATTTTAAAATTATTCACATAATGAAAACCTATACTTTGTCTCGGGCGAGTTTCCCATTCAAATGCATGTAACAGTGAGAAACACACTGTCTTGGCGAAAGAAAGCATTTTTGTACAACTTCATATAAATCGCTGTAACTTTTGATAGAAGACTCAGAAACACATGTTTATGGCTTATCTTATAGAACTCAATATCCCCGTGCTGGGCAAACAGGTTTTGCAGCCGTTTGAGCTAAGATTTTAAAATTATTCACATAATGAAAACCTATACTTTGTCTCGGGCGAGTTTCCCATTCAAATGCATGTAACAGTGAGAAACACACTGTCTTGGCGAAAGAAAGCATTTTTGTACAACTTCATATAAATCGCTGTAACTTTTGATAGAAGACTCAGAAACACATGTTTATGGCTTTATCTTATAGAACTCAATATCCCCGTGCTGGGCAAACAGGTTTTGCAGCCGTTTGAGCTAAGATTTTAAAATTATTCACATAATGAAAACCTATACTTTGTCTCGGGCGAGTTTCCCATTCAAATGCATGTAACAGTGAGAAACACACTGTCTTGGCGAAATAAAGCATTTTTGTACAACTTCATATAAATCGCTGTAACTTTTGATAGAAGACTCAGAAACACATGTTTATGGCTTATCTTATAGAACTCAATATCCCCGTGCTGGGCAAACAGGTTTTGCAGCCGTTTGAGCTAAGATTTTAAAATTATTCACATAATGAAAACCTATACTTTGTTTCGGTCGAGTTCCCCATTCAAATGCATGTAACAGTGAGAAACACACTGTCTTGGCGAAAAAAAGCGTTTTTGTACAACTTCATATAAATCGCTGTAACTTTTGATAGAAGACTCAGAAACACATGTTTATGGCTTTATCTTATAGAACTCAATATCCCCGTGCTGGGCAAACAGGTTTTGCAGCCGTTTGAGCTAAGATTTTAAAATTATTCACATAATGAAAACCTATACTTTGTCTCGGGCGAGTTTCCCATTCAAATGCATGTAACAGTGAGAAACACACTGTCTTGGCGAAAGAAAGCATTTTCGTACAACTTCATATAAATCGCTGTAACTTTGGATAGAAGACTCAGACAAACATGTTTATGGCTT
The DNA here is from genome assembly GCF_057381845.1 of Rhamphochromis longiceps. Classification (NCBI taxonomy): domain Eukaryota; kingdom Metazoa; phylum Chordata; class Actinopteri; order Cichliformes; family Cichlidae; genus Rhamphochromis; species Rhamphochromis longiceps. The sequence goes on from NC_140567.1 coordinate 6,131,408, forward strand.
TATCTTATAGAACTCAATATCCCCGTGCTGGGCAAACAGGTTTTGCAGCCGTTTGAGCTAAGATTTTAAAATTATTCACATAATGAAAACCTATACTTTGTCTCGGGCGAGTTTCCCATTCAAATGCATGTAACAGTGAGAAACACACTGTCTTGGCGAAAGAAAGCATTTTTGTACAACTTCATATAAATCGCTGTAACTTTTGATAGAAGACTCAGAAACACATGTTTATGGCTTTATCTTATAGAACTCAATATCCCCGTGCTGGGCAAACAGGTTTTGCAGCCGTTTGAGCTAAGATTTTAAAATTATTCACATAATGAAAACCTATACTTTGTCTCGGGCGAGTTTCCCATTCAAATGCATGTAACAGTGAGAAACACACTGTCTTGGCGAAATAAAGCATTTTTGTACAACTTCATATAAATCGCTGTAACTTTTGATAGAAGACTCAGAAACACATGTTTATGGCTTATCTTATAGAACTCAATATCCCCGTGCTGGGCAAACAGGTTTTGCAGCCGTTTGAGCTAAGATTTTAAAATTATTCACATAATGAAAACCTATACTTTGTTTCAGGCGAGTTTCCCATTCAAATGCATGTAACAGTGAGAAACGCATTGTCTTGGCGAAATAAAGCGCTTTTGAACAACTTCATATAAATCGCTGTAACTTTTGATAGAAGACTCAGACAAACATGTTTATGGCTTTATCTTATAGAACTCAATATCCCCGTGCTGGGCAAACAGGTTTTGCAGCCGTTTGAGCTAAGATTTTAAAATTATTCACATAATGAAAACCTATACTTTGTTTCGGTCGAGTTCCCCATTCAAATGCATGTAACAGTGAGAAACACACTGTCTTGGCGAAAAAAAGCGTTTTTGTACAACTTCATATAAATCGCTGTAACTTTTGATAGAAGACTCAGAAACACATGTTTATGGCTTTATCTTATAGAACTCAATATCCCCGTGCTGGGCAAACAGGTTTTGCAGCCGTTTGAGCTAAGATTTTAAAATTATTCACATAATGAAAACCTATACTTTGTCTCGGGCGAGTTTCCCATTCAAATGCATGTAACAGTGAGAAACACACTGTCTTGGCGAAAGAAAGCATTTTTGTACAACTTCATATAAATCGCTGTAACTTTTGATAGAAGACTCAGAAACACATGTTTATGGCTTATCTTATAGAACTCAATATCCCCGTGCTGGGCAAACAAGTTTTGCAGCCGTTTGAGCTAAGATTTTAAAATTATTCACATAATGAAAACCTATACTTTGTTTCAGGCGAGTTTCCCATTCAAATGCATGTAACAGTGAGAAACGCACTGTCTTGGCGAAAAAAAGCGTTTTTGTACAACTTCATATAAATCGCTGTAACTTTTGATAGAAGACTCAGAAACACATGTTTATGGCTTTATCTTATAGAACTCAATATCCCCGTGCTGGGCAAACAGGTTTTGCAGCCGTTTGAGCTAAGATTTTAAAATTATTCACATAATGAAAACCTATACTTTGTCTCGGGCGAGTTTCCCATTCAAATGCATGTAACAGTGAGAAACGCACTGTCTTGGCGAAAAAAAGCGTTTTTGTACAACTTCATATAAATCGCTGTAACTTTTGATAGAAGACTCAGAAACACATGTTTATGGCTTTATCTTATAGAACTCAATATCCCCGTGCTGGGCAAACAGGTTTTGCAGCCGTTTGAGCTAAGATTTTAAAATTATTCACATAATGAAAACCTATACTTTGTCTCGGGCGAGTTTCCCATTCAAATGCATGTAACAGTGAGAAACACACTGTCTTGGCGAAATAAAGCATTTTTGTACAACTTCATATAAATCGCTGTAACTTTTGATAGAAGACTCAGAAACACATGTTTATGGCTTATCTTATAGAACTCAATATCCCCGTGCTGGGCAAACAGGTTTTGCAGCCGTTTGAGCTAAGATTTTAAAATTATTCACATAATGAAAACCTATACTTTGTTTCAGGCGAGTTTCCCATTCAAATGCATGTAACAGTGAGAAACGCATTGTCTTGGCGAAATAAAGCGCTTTTGAACAACTTCATATAAATCGCTGTAACTTTTGATAGAAGACTCAGACAAACATGTTTATGGCTTTATCTTATAGAACTCAATATCCCCGTGCTGGGCAAACAGGTTTTGCAGCCGTTTGAGCTAAGATTTTAAAATTATTCACATAATGAAAACCTATACTTTGTTTCGGTCGAGTTCCCCATTCAAATGCATGTAACAGTGAGAAACACACTGTCTTGGCGAAAAAAAGCGTTTTTGTACAACTTCATATAAATCGCTGTAACTTTTGATAGAAGACTCAGAAACACATGTTTATGGCTTTATCTTATAGAACTCAATATCCCCGTGCTGGGCAAACAGGTTTTGCAGCCGTTTGAGCTAAGATTTTAAAATTATTCACATAATGAAAACCTATACTTTGTCTCGGGCGAGTTTCCCATTCAAATGCATGTAACAGTGAGAAACACACTGTCTTGGCGAAAGAAAGCATTTTTGTACAACTTCATATAAATCGCTGTAACTTTGGATAGAAGACTCAGACAAACATGTTTATGGCTTTATCTTATAGAACTCAATATCCCCGTGCTGGGCAAACAGGTTTTGCAGCCGTTTGAGCTAAGATTTTAAAATTATTCACATAATGAAATCCTATACTTTGTTTCGGTCGAGTTCCCCATTCAAATGCATGTAACAGTGAGAAACGCACTGTCTTGGCGAAAAAAAGCGTTTTTGTACAACTTCATATAAATCGCTGTAACTTTTGATAGAAGACTCAGAAACACATGTTTATGGCTTTATCTTATAGAACTCAATATCCCCGTGCTGGGCAAACAGGTTTTGCAGCCGTTTGAGCTAAGATTTTAAAGTTTTAAAATTATTCACATAATGAAAACCTATACTTTGTCTCGGGCGAGTTTCCCATTCAAATGCATGTAACAGTGAGAAACACACTGTCTTGGCGAAATAAAGCATTTTTGTACAACTTCATATAAATCGCTGTAACTTTTGATAGAAGACTCAGAAACACATGTTTATGGCTTATCTTATAGAACTCAATATCCCCGTGCTGGGCAAACAGGTTTTGCAGCCGTTTGAGCTAAGAGTTTAAAATTATTCACATAATGAAAACCTATACTTTGTTTCAGGCGAGTTTCCCATTCAAATGCATGTAACAGTGAGAAACGCATTGTCTTGGCGAAATAAAGCACTTTTGAACAACTTCATATAAATCGCTGTAACTTTTGATAGAAGACTCAGACAAACATGTTTATGGCTTTATCTTATAGAACTCAATATCCCCGTGCTGGGCAAACAGGTTTTGCAGCCGTTTGAGCTAAGATTTTAAAATTATTCACATAATGAAAACCTATACTTTGTTTCGGTCGAGTTCCCCATTCAAATGCATGTAACAGTGAGAAACACACTGTCTTGGCGAAAAAAAGCGTTTTTGTACAACTTCATATAAATCGCTGTAACTTTTGATAGAAGACTCAGAAACACATGTTTATGGCTTTATCTTATAGAACTCAATATCCCCGTGCTGGGCAAACAGGTTTTGCAGCCGTTTGAGCTAAGATTTTAAAATTATTCACATAATGAAAACCTATACTTTGTCTCGGGCGAGTTTCCCATTCAAATGCATGTAACAGTGAGAAACACACTGTCTTGGCGAAAGAAAGCATTTTTGTACAACTTCATATAAATCGCTGTAACTTTGGATAGAAGACTCAGACAAACATGTTTATGGCTTTATCTTATAGAACTCAATATCCCCGTGCTGGGCAAACAGGTTTTGCAGCCGTTTGAGCTAAGATTTTAAAATTATTCACATAATGAAATCCTATACTTTGTTTCGGTCGAGTTCCCCATTCAAATGCATGTAACAGTGAGAAACGCACTGTCTTGGCGAAAAAAAGCGTTTTTGTACAACTTCATATAAATCGCTGTAACTTTTGATAGAAGACTCAGAAACACATGTTTATGGCTTTATCTTATAGAACTCAATATCCCCGTGCTGGGCAAACAGGTTTTGCAGCCGTTTGAGCTAAGATTTTAAAATTATTCACATAATGAAAACCTATACTTTGTTTCAGGCGAGTTTCCCATTCAAATGCATGTAACAGTGAGAAACACACTGTCTTGGCGAAAGAAAGCATTTTTGTACAACTTCATATAAATCGCTGTAACTTTTGATAGAAGACTCAGAAACACATGTTTATGGCTTTATCTTATAGAACTCAATATCCCCGTGCTGGGCAAACAGGTTTTGCAGCCGTTTGAGCTAAGATTTTAAAATTATTCACATAATGAAAACCTATACTTTGTCTCGGGCGAGTTTCCCATTCAAATGCATGTAACAGTGAGAAACACACTGTCTTGGCGAAATAAAGCATTTTTGTACAACTTCATATAAATCGCTGTAACTTTTGATAGAAGACTCAGACAAACATGTTTATGGCTTTATCTTATAGAACTCAATATCCCCGTGCTGGGCAAACAGGTTTTGCAGCCGTTTGAGCTAAGATTTTAAAATTATTCACATAATGAAAACCTATACTTTGTTTCGGTCGAGTTCCCCATTCAAATGCATGTAACAGTGAGAAACACACTGTCTTGGCGAAAAAAAGCGTTTTTGTACAACTTCATATAAATCGCTGTAACTTTTGATAGAAGACTCAGAAACACATGTTTATGGCTTATCTTATAGAACTCAATATCCCCGTGCTGGGCAAACAAGTTTTGCAGCCGTTTGAGCTAAGATTTTAAAATTATTCACATAATGAAATCCTATACTTTGTTTCGGTCGAGTTCCAAATTCAAATGCATGTAACAGTGAGAAACGCACTGTCTTGGCGAAAAAAAGCGTTTTTGTACAACTTCATATAAATCGCTGTAACTTTTGATAGAAGACTCAGAAACACATGTTTATGGCTTTATCTTATAGAACTCAATATCCCCGTGCTGGGCAAACAGGTTTTGCAGCCGTTTGAGCTAAGATTTTAAAGTTTTAAAATTATTCACATAATGAAAACCTATACTTTGTCTCGGGCGAGTTTCCCATTCAAATGCATGTAACAGTGAGAAACACACTGTCTTGGCGAAAGAAAGCATTTTTGTACAACTTCATATAAATCGCTGTAACTTTTGATAGAAGACTCAGAAACACATGTTTATGGCTTTATCTTATAGAACTCAATATCCCCGTGCTGGGCAAACAGGTTTTGCAGCCGTTTGAGCTAAGATTTTAAAATTATTCACATAATGAAAACCTATACTTTGTCTCGGGCGAGTTTCCCATTCAAATGCATGTAACAGTGAGAAACACACTGTCTTGGCGAAATAAAGCATTTTTGTACAACTTCATATAAATCGCTGTAACTTTTGATAGAAGACTCAGAAACACATGTTTATGGCTTATCTTATAGAACTCAATATCCCCGTGCTGGGCAAACAGGTTTTGCAGCCGTTTGAGCTAAGATTTTAAAATTATTCACATAATGAAAACCTATACTTTGTTTCAGGCGAGTTTCCCATTCAAATGCATGTAACAGTGAGAAACGCATTGTCTTGGCGAAATAAAGCACTTTTGAACAACTTCATATAAATCGCTGTAACTTTTGATAGAAGACTCAGACAAACATGTTTATGGCTTTATCTTATAGAACTCAATATCCCCGTGCTGGGCAAACAGGTTTTGCAGCCGTTTGAGCTAAGATTTTAAAATTATTCACATAATGAAAACCTATACTTTGTTTCGGTCGAGTTCCCCATTCAAATGCATGTAACAGTGAGAAACACACTGTCTTGGCGAAAGAAAGCATTTTTGTACAACTTCATATAAATCGCTGTAACTTTGGATAGAAGACTCAGACAAACATGTTTATGGCTTTATCTTATAGAACTCAATATCCCCGTGCTGGGCAAACAGGTTTTGCAGCCGTTTGAGCTAAGATTTTAAAATTATTCACATAATGAAATCCTATACTTTGTTTCGGTCGAGTTCCCCATTCAAATGCATGTAACAGTGAGAAACGCACTGTCTTGGCGAAAAAAAGCGTTTTTGTACAACTTCATATAAATCGCTGTAACTTTTGATAGAAGACTCAGAAACACATGTTTATGGCTTTATCTTATAGAACTCAATATCCCCGTGCTGGGCAAACAGGTTTTGCAGCCGTTTGAGCTAAGATTTTAAAATTATTCACATAATGAAAACCTATACTTTGTTTCAGGCGAGTTTCCCATTCAAATGCATGTAACAGTGAGAAACACACTGTCTTGGCGAAAGAAAGCATTTTTGTACAACTTCATATAAATCGCTGTAACTTTTGATAGAAGACTCAGAAACACATGTTTATGGCTTTATCTTATAGAACTCAATATCCCCGTGCTGGGCAAACAGGTTTTGCAGCCGTTTGAGCTAAGATTTTAAAATTATTCACATAATGAAAACCTATACTTTGTCTCGGGCGAGTTTCCCATTCAAATGCATGTAACAGTGAGAAACACACTGTCTTGGCGAAATAAAGCATTTTTGTACAACTTCATATAAATCGCTGTAACTTTTGATAGAAGACTCAGACAAACATGTTTATGGCTTTATCTTATAGAACTCAATATCCCCGTGCTGGGCAAACAGGTTTTGCAGCCGTTTGAGCTAAGATTTTAAAATTATTCACATAATGAAAACCTATACTTTGTTTCGGTCGAGTTCCCCATTCAAATGCATGTAACAGTGAGAAACACACTGTCTTGGCGAAAAAAAGCGTTTTTGTACAACTTCATATAAATCGCTGTAACTTTTGATAGAAGACTCAGAAACACATGTTTATGGCTTATCTTATAGAACTCAATATCCCCGTGCTGGGCAAACAAGTTTTGCAGCCGTTTGAGCTAAGATTTTAAAATTATTCACATAATGAAATCCTATACTTTGTTTCGGTCGAGTTCCAAATTCAAATGCATGTAACAGTGAGAAACGCACTGTCTTGGCGAAAAAAAGCGTTTTTGTACAACTTCATATAAATCGCTGTAACTTTTGATAGAAGACTCAGAAACACATGTTTATGGCTTTATCTTATAGAACTCAATATCCCCGTGCTGGGCAAACAGGTTTTGCAGCCGTTTGAGCTAAGATTTTAAAGTTTTAAAATTATTCACATAATGAAAACCTATACTTTGTCTCGGGCGAGTTTCCCATTCAAATGCATGTAACAGTGAGAAACACACTGTCTTGGCGAAAGAAAGCATTTTTGTACAACTTCATATAAATCGCTGTAACTTTTGATAGAAGACTCAGAAACACATGTTTATGGCTTTATCTTATAGAACTCAATATCCCCGTGCTGGGCAAACAGGTTTTGCAGCCGTTTGAGCTAAGATTTTAAAATTATTCACATAATGAAAACCTATACTTTGTCTCGGGCGAGTTTCCCATTCAAATGCATGTAACAGTGAGAAACACACTGTCTTGGCGAAATAAAGCATTTTTGTACAACTTCATATAAATCGCTGTAACTTTTGATAGAAGACTCAGAAACACATGTTTATGGCTTATCTTATAGAACTCAATATCCCCGTGCTGGGCAAACAGGTTTTGCAGCCGTTTGAGCTAAGATTTTAAAATTATTCACATAATGAAAACCTATACTTTGTTTCAGGCGAGTTTCCCATTCAAATGCATGTAACAGTGAGAAACGCATTGTCTTGGCGAAATAAAGCGCTTTTGAACAACTTCATATAAATCGCTGTAACTTTTGATAGAAGACTCAGAAACACATGTTTATGGCTTATCTTATAGAACTCAATATCCCCGTGCTGGGCAAACAGGTTTTGCAGCCGTTTGAGCTAAGATTTTAAAATTATTCACATAATGAAAACCTATACTTTGTTTCAGGCGAGTTTCCCATTCAAATGCATGTAACAGTGAGAAACACACTGTCTTGGCGAAAGAAAGCATTTTTGTACAACTTCATATAAATCGCTGTAACTTTTGATAGAAGACTCAGAAACACATGTTTATGGCTTTATCTTATAGAACTCAATATCCCCGTGCTGGGCAAACAGGTTTTGCAGCCGTTTGAGCTAAGATTTTAAAATTATTCACATAATGAAAACCTATACTTTGTCTCGGGCGAGTTTCCCATTCAAATGCATGTAACAGTGAGAAACACACTGTCTTGGCGAAATAAAGCATTTTTGTACAACTTCATATAAATCGCTGTAACTTTTGATAGAAGACTCAGACAAACATGTTTATGGCTTTATCTTATAGAACTCAATATCCCCGTGCTGGGCAAACAGGTTTTGCAGCCGTTTGAGCTAAGATTTTAAAATTATTCACATAATGAAAACCTATACTTTGTTTCGGTCGAGTTCCCCATTCAAATGCATGTAACAGTGAGAAACACACTGTCTTGGCGAAAAAAAGCGTTTTTGTACAACTTCATATAAATCGCTGTAACTTTTGATAGAAGACTCAGAAACACATGTTTATGGCTTATCTTATAGAACTCAATATCCCCGTGCTGGGCAAACAAGTTTTGCAGCCGTTTGAGCTAAGATTTTAAAATTATTCACATAATGAAATCCTATACTTTGTTTCGGTCGAGTTCCAAATTCAAATGCATGTAACAGTGAGAAACGCACTGTCTTGGCGAAAAAAAGCGTTTTTGTACAACTTCATATAAATCGCTGTAACTTTTGATAGAAGACTCAGAAACACATGTTTATGGCTTTATCTTATAGAACTCAATATCCCCGTGCTGGGCAAACAGGTTTTGCAGCCGTTTGAGCTAAGATTTTAAAGTTTTAAAATTATTCACATAATGAAAACCTATACTTTGTCTCGGGCGAGTTTCCCATTCAAATGCATGTAACAGTGAGAAACACACTGTCTTGGCGAAAGAAAGCATTTTTGTACAACTTCATATAAATCGCTGTAACTTTTGATAGAAGACTCAGAAACACATGTTTATGGCTTTATCTTATAGAACTCAATATCCCCGTGCTGGGCAAACAGGTTTTGCAGCCGTTTGAGCTAAGATTTTAAAATTATTCACATAATGAAAACCTATACTTTGTCTCGGGCGAGTTTCCCATTCAAATGCATGTAACAGTGAGAAACACACTGTCTTGGCGAAATAAAGCATTTTTGTACAACTTCATATAAATCGCTGTAACTTTTGATAGAAGACTCAGAAACACATGTTTATGGCTTATCTTATAGAACTCAATATCCCCGTGCTGGGCAAACAGGTTTTGCAGCCGTTTGAGCTAAGATTTTAAAATTATTCACATAATGAAAACCTATACTTTGTTTCAGGCGAGTTTCCCATTCAAATGCATGTAACAGTGAGAAACGCATTGTCTTGGCGAAATAAAGCGTTTTTGTACAACTTCATATAAATCGCTGTAACTTTTGATAGAAGACTCAGAAACACATGTTTATGGCTTTATCTTATAGAACTCAATATCCCCGTGCTGGGCAAACAGGTTTTGCAGCCGTTTGAGCTAAGATTTTAAAATTATTCACATAATGAAAACCTATACTTTGTCTCGGGCGAGTTTCCCATTCAAATGCATGTAACAGTGAGAAACACACTGTCTTGGCGAAATAAAGCATTTTTGTACAACTTCATATAAATCGCTGTAACTTTTGATAGAAGACTCAGACAAACATGTTTATGGCTTTATCTTATAGAACTCAATATCCCCGTGCTGGGCAAACAGGTTTTGCAGCCGTTTGAGCTAAGATTTTAAAATTATTCACATAATGAAAACCTATACTTTGTTTCGGTCGAGTTCCCCATTCAAATGCATGTAACAGTGAGAAACACACTGTCTTGGCGAAAAAAAGCGTTTTTGTACAACTTCATATAAATCGCTGTAACTTTTGATAGAAGACTCAGAAACACATGTTTATGGCTTATCTTATAGAACTCAATATCCCCGTGCTGGGCAAACAAGTTTTGCAGCCGTTTGAGCTAAGATTTTAAAATTATTCACATAATGAAAACCTATACTTTGTTTCAGGCGAGTTTCCCATTCAAATGCATGTAACAGTGAGAAACGCACTGTCTTGGCGAAAAAAAGCGTTTTTGTACAACTTCATATAAATCGCTGTAACTTTTGATAGAAGACTCAGAAACACATGTTTATGGCTTTATCTTATAGAACTCAATATCCCCGTGCTGGGCAAACAGGTTTTGCAGCCGTTTGAGCTAAGATTTTAAAATTATTCACATAATGAAATCCTATACTTTGTTTCGGTCGAGTTCCAAATTCAAATGCATGTAACAGTGAGAAACGCACTGTCTTGGCGAAAAAAAGCGTTTTTGTACAACTTCATATAAATCGCTGTAACTTTTGATAGAAGACTCAGAAACACATGTTTATGGCTTTATCTTATAGAACTCAATATCCCCGTGCTGGGCAAACAGGTTTTCCAGCCGTTTGAGCTAAGATTTTAAAGTTTTAAAATTATTCACATAATGAAAACCTATACTTTGTCTCGGGCGAGTTTCCCATTCAAATGCATGTAACAGTGAGAAACACACTGTCTTGGCGAAAGAAAGCATTTTTGTACAACTTCATATAAATCGCTGTAACTTTTGATAGAAGACTCAGAAACACATGTTTATGGCTTTATCTTATAGAACTCAATATCCCCGTGCTGGGCAAACAGGTTTTGCAGCCGTTTGAGCTAAGATTTTAAAATTATTCACATAATGAAAACCTATACTTTGTCTCGGGCGAGTTTCCCATTCAAATGCATGTAACAGTGAGAAACACACTGTCTTGGCGAAATAAAGCATTTTTGTACAACTTCATATAAATCGCTGTAACTTTTGATAGAAGACTCAGAAACACATGTTTATGGCTTATCTTATAGAACTCAATATCCCCGTGCTGGGCAAACAGGTTTTGCAGCCGTTTGAGCTAAGATTTTAAAATTATTCACATAATGAAAACCTATACTTTGTTTCAGGCGAGTTTCCCATTCAAATGCATGTAACAGTGAGAAACGCATTGTCTTGGCGAAATAAAGCGCTTTTGAACAACTTCATATAAATCGCTGTAACTTTTGATAGAAGACTCAGACAAACATGTTTATGGCTTTATCTTATAGAACTCAATATCCCCGTGCTGGGCAAACAGGTTTTGCAGCCGTTTGAGCTAAGATTTTAAAATTATTCACATAATGAAAACCTATACTTTGTTTCGGTCGAGTTCCCCATTCAAATGCATGTAACAGTGAGAAACACACTGTCTTGGCGAAAAAAAGCGTTTTTGTACAACTTCATATAAATCGCTGTAACTTTTGATAGAAGACTCAGAAACACATGTTTATGGCTTTATCTTATAGAACTCAATATCCCCGTGCTGGGCAAACAGGTTTTGCAGCCGTTTGAGCTAAGATTTTAAAATTATTCACATAATGAAAACCTATACTTTGTCTCGGGCGAGTTTCCCATTCAAATGCATGTAACAGTGAGAAACACACTGTCTTGGCGAAAGAAAGCATTTTTGTACAACTTCATATAAATCGCTGTAACTTTGGATAGAAGACTCAGACAAACATGTTTATGGCTTTATCTTATAGAACTCAATATCCCCGTGCTGGGCAAACAGGTTTTGCAGCCGTTTGAGCTAAGATTTTAAAATTATTCACATAATGAAATCCTATACTTTGTTTCGGTCGAGTTCCCCATTCAAATGCATGTAACAGTGAGAAACGCACTGTCTTGGCGAAAAAAAGCGTTTTTGTACAACTTCATATAAATCGCTGTAACTTTTGATAGAAGACTCAGAAACACATGTTTATGGCTTTATCTTATAGAACTCAATATCCCCGTGCTGGGCAAACAGGTTTTGCAGCCGTTTGAGTTAAGATTTTAAAATTATTCACATAATGAAAACCTATACTTTGTTTCAGGCGAGTTTCCCATTCAAATGCATGTAACAGTGAGAAACACACTGTCTTGGCGAAAGAAAGCATTTTTGTACAACTTCATATAAATCGCTGTAACTTTTGATAGAAGACTCAGAAACACATGTTTATGGCTTTATCTTATAGAACTCAATATCCCCGTGCTGGGCAAACAGGTTTTGCAGCCGTTTGAGCTAAGATTTTAAAATTATTCACATAATGAAAACCTATACTTTGTTTCAGGCGAGTTTCCCATTCAAATGCATGTAACAGTGAGAAACGCACTGTCTTGGCGAAAAAAAGCGTTTTTGTACAACTTCATATAAATCGCTGTAACTTTTGATAGAAGACTCAGAAACACATGTTTATGGCTTTATCTTATAGAACTCAATATCCCCGTGCTGGGCAAACAGGTTTTGCAGCCGTTTGAGCTAAGATTTTAAAATTATTCACATAATGAAAACCTATACTTTGTTTCGGTCGAGTTCCCCATTCAAATGCATGTAACAGTGAGAAACGCACTGTCTTGGCGAAAAAAAGCGTTTTTGTACAACTTCATATAAATCGCTGTAACTTTTGATAGAAGACTCAGAAACACATGTTTATGGCTTTATCTTATAGAACTCAATATCCCGTGCTGGGCAAACAGGTTTTGCAGCCGTTTGAGCTAAGATTTTAAAATTATTCACATAATGAAAACCTATACTTTGTCTCGGGCGAGTTTCCCATTCAAATGCATGTAACAGTGAGAAACACACTGTCTTGGCGAAAGAAAGCATTTTTGTACAACTTCATATAAATCGCTGTAACTTTTGATAGAAGACTCAGAAACACATGTTTATGGCTTTATCTTATAGAACTCAATATCCCCGTGCTGGGCAAACAGGTTTTGCAGCCGTTTGAGCTAAGATTTTAAAATTATTCACATAATGAAAACCTATACTTTGTTTCAGGCGAGTTTCCCATTCAAATGCATGTAACAGTGAGAAACGCACTGTCTTGGCGAAAAAAAGCGTTTTTGTACAACTTCATATAAATCGCTGTAACTTTTGATAGAAGACTCAGAAACACATGTTTATGGCTTTATCTTATAGAACTCAATATCCCCGTGCTGGGCAAACAGGTTTTGCAGCCGTTTGAGCTAAGATTTTAAAATTATTCACATAATGAAAACCTATACTTTGTTTCGGTCGAGTTCCCCATTCAAATGCATGTAACAGTGAGAAACGCACTGTCTTGGCGAAAAAAAGCGTTTTTGTACAACTTCATATAAATCGCTGTAACTTTTGATAGAAGACTCAGAAACACATGTTTATGGCTTTATCTTATAGAACTCAATATCCCGTGCTGGGCAAACAGGTTTTGCAGCCGTTTGAGCTAAGATTTTAAAATTATTCACATAATGAAAACCTATACTTTGTCTCGGGCGAGTTTCCCATTCAAATGCATGTAACAGTGAGAAACACACTGTCTTGGCGAAAGAAAGCATTTTTGTACAACTTCATATAAATCGCTGTAACTTTTGATAGAAGACTCAGAAACACATGTTTATGGCTTTATCTTATAGAACTCAATATCCCCGTGCTGGGCAAACAGGTTTTGCAGCCGTTTGAGCTAAGATTTTAAAATTATTCACATAATGAAAACCTATACTTTGTCTCGGGCGAGTTTCCCATTCAAATGCATGTAACAGTGAGAAACACACTGTCTTGGCGAAATAAAGCATTTTTGTACAACTTCATATAAATCGCTGTAACTTTGGATAGAAGACTCAGACAAACATGTTTATGGCTTTATCTTATAGAACTCAATATCCCCGTGCTGGGCAAACAGGTTTTGCAGCCGTTTGAGCTAAGATTTTAAAATTATTCACATAATGAAAACCTATACTTTGTCTCGGGCGAGTTTCCCATTCAAATGCATGTAACAGTGAGAAACGCATTGTCTTGGCGAAATAAAGCGCTTTTGAACAACTTCATATAAATCGCTGTAACTTTTGATAGAAGACTCAGACAAACATGTTTATGGCTTTATCTTATAGAACTCAATATCCCCGTGCTGGGCAAACAGGTTTTGCAGCCGTTTGAGCTAAGATTTTAAAATTATTCACATAATGAAAACCTATACTTTGTCTCGGGCGAGTTTCCCATTCAAATGCATGTAACAGTGAGAAACACACTGTCTTGGCGAAAGAAAGCATTTTTGTACAACTTCATATAAATCGCTGTAACTTTTGATAGAAGACTCAGAAACACATGTTTATGGCTTTATCTTATAGAACTCAATATCCCCGTGCTGGGCAAACAGGTTTTGCAGCCGTTTGAGCTAAGATTTTAAAATTATTCACATAATGAAAACCTATACTTTGTCTCGGGCGAGTTTCCCATTCAAATGCATGTAACAGTGAGAAACACACTGTCTTGGCGAAATAAAGCATTTTTGTACAACTTCATATAAATCGCTGTAACTTTTGATAGAAGACTCAGAAACACATGTTTATGGCTTATCTTATAGAACTCAATATCCCCGTGCTGGGCAAACAAGTTTTGCAGCCGTTTGAGCTAAGATTTTAAAATTATTCACATAATGAAAACCTATACTTTGTCTCGGGCGAGTTTCCCATTCAAATGCATGTAACAGTGAGAAACACACTGTCTTGGCGAAAGAAAGCATTTTTGTACAACTTCATATAAATCGCTGTAACTTTTGATAGAAGACTCAGAAACACATGTTTATGGCTTTATCTTATAGAACTCAATATCCCCGTGCTGGGCAAACAGGTTTTGCAGCCGTTTGAGCTAAGATTTTAAAATTATTCACATAATGAAAACCTATACTTTGTCTCGGGCGAGTTTCCCATTCAAATGCATGTAACAGTGAGAAACACACTGTCTTGGCGAAATAAAGCATTTTTGTACAACTTCATATAAATCGCTGTAACTTTTGATAGAAGACTCAGAAACACATGTTTATGGCTTATCTTATAGAACTCAATATCCCCGTGCTGGGCAAACAAGTTTTGCAGCCGTTTGAGCTAAGATTTTAAAATTATTCACATAATGAAAACCTATACTTTGTTTCAGGCGAGTTTCCCATTCAAATGCATGTAACAGTGAGAAACGCACTGTCTTGGCGAAAAAAAGCGTTTTTGTACAACTTCATATAAATCGCTGTAACTTTTGATAGAAGACTCAGAAACACATGTTTATGGCTTTATCTTATAGAACTCAATATCCCCGTGCTGGGCAAACAGGTTTTGCAGCCGTTTGAGCTAAGATTTTAAAATTATTCACATAATGAAAACCTATACTTTGTTTCGGTCGAGTTCCCCATTCAAATGCATGTAACAGTGAGAAACGCACTGTCTTGGCGAAAGAAAGCATTTTTGTACAACTTCATATAAATCGCTGTAACTTTTGATAGAAGACTCAGAAACACATGTTTATGGCTTTATCTTATAGAACTCAATATCCCCGTGCTGGGCAAACAGGTTTTGCAGCCGTTTGAGCTAAGATTTTAAAATTATTCACATAATGAAAACCTATACTTTGTCTCGGGCGAGTTTCCCATTCAAATGCATGTAACAGTGAGAAACACACTGTCTTGGCGAAATAAAGCATTTTTGTACAACTTCATATAAATCGCTGTAACTTTTGATAGAAGACTCAGAAACACATGTTTATGGCTTATCTTATAGAACTCAATATCCCCGTGCTGGGCAAACAGGTTTTGCAGCCGTTTGAGCTAAGATTTTAAAATTATTCACATAATGAAAACCTATACTTTGTCTCGGGCGAGTTTCCCATTCAAATGCATGTAACAGTGAGAAACACACTGTCTTGGCGAAATAAAGCGCTTTTGAACAACTTCATATAAATCGCTGTAACTTTTGATAGAAGACTCAGACAAACATGTTTATGGCTTTATCTTATAGAACTCAATATCCCCGTGCTGGGCAAACAGGTTTTGCAGCCGTTTGAGCTAAGATTTTAAAATTATTCACATAATGAAAACCTATACTTTGTCTCGGGCGAGTTTCCCATTCAAATGCATGTAACAGTGAGAAACACACTGTCTTGGCGAAATAAAGCATTTTTGTACAACTTCATATAAATCGCTGTAACTTTTGATAGAAGACTCAGAAACACATGTTTATGGCTTATCTTATAGAACTCAATATCCCCGTGCTGGGCAAACAAGTTTTGCAGCCGTTTGAGCTAAGATTTTAAAATTATTCACATAATGAAAACCTATACTTTGTTTCAGGCGAGTTTCCCATTCAAATGCATGTAGCAGTGAGAAACACACTGTCTTGGCGAAAGAAAGCATTTTTGTACAACTTCATATAAATAGCTGTAACTTTTGATAGAAGACTCAGAAACACATGTTTATGGCTTTATCTTATAGAACTCAATATCCCCGTGCTGGGCAAACAGGTTTTGCAGCCGTTTGAGCTAAGATTTTAAAATTATTCACATAATGAAAACCTATACTTTGTTTCAGGCGAGTTTCCCATTCAAATGCATGTAACAGTGAGAAACACACTGTCTTGGCGAAAGAAAGCATTTTTGTACAACTTCATATAAATCGCTGTAACTTTTGATAGAAGACTCAGACAAACATGTTTATGGCTTTATCTTATAGAACTCAATATCCCCGTGCTGGGCAAACAGGTTTTGCAGCCGTTTGAGCTAAGATTTTAAAATTATTCACATAATGAAAACCTATACTTTGTCTCGGGCGAGTTTCCCATTCAAATGCATGTAACAGTGAGAAACACACTGTCTTGGCGAAAGAAAGCATTTTTGTACAACTTCATATAAATCGCTGTAACTTTTGATAGAAGACTCAGAAACACATGTTTATGGCTTTATCTTATAGAACTCAATATCCCCGTGCTGGGCAAACAGGTTTTGCAGCCGTTTGAGCTAAGATTTTAAAATTATTCACATAATGAAAACCTATACTTTGTCTCGGGCGAGTTTCCCATTCAAATGCATGTAACAGTGAGAAACACACTGTCTTGGCGAAAGAAAGCATTTTTGTACAACTTCATATAAATCGCTGTAACTTTTGATAGAAGACTCAGACAAACATGTTTATGGCTTTATCTTATAGAACTCAATATCCCCGTGCTGGGCAAACAGGTTTTGCAGCCGTTTGAGCTAAGATTTTAAAGTTTTAAAATTATTCACATAATGAAAACCTATACTTTGTTTCGGTCGAGTTCCCCATTCAAATGCATGTAACAGTGAGAAACGCACTGTCTTGGCGAAAAAAAGCGTTTTTGTACAACTTCATATAAATAGCTGTAACTTTTGATAGAAGACTCAGACAAACATGTTTATGGCTTTATCTTATAGAACTCAATATCCCCGTGCTGGGCAAACAGGTTTTGCAGCCGTTTGAGCTAAGATTTTAAAATTATTCACATAATGAAAACCTATACTTTGTCTCGGGCGAGTTTCCCATTCAAATGCATGTAACAGTGAGAAACACACTGTCTTGGCGAAATAAAGCATTTTTGTACAACTTCATATAAATCGCTGTAACTTTTGATAGAAGACTCAGAAACACATGTTTATGGCTTATCTTATAGAACTCAATATCCCCGTGCTGGGCAAACAAGTTTTGCAGCCGTTTGAGCTAAGATTTTAAAATTATTCACATAATGAAAACCTATACTTTGTTTCAGGCGAGTTTCCCATTCAAATGCATGTAGCAGTGAGAAACACACTGTCTTGGCGAAAGAAAGCATTTTTGTACAACTTCATATAAATAGCTGTAACTTTTGATAGAAGACTCAGAAACACATGTTTATGGCTTTATCTTATAGAACTCAATATCCCCGTGCTGGGCAAACAGGTTTTGCAGCCGTTTGAGCTAAGATTTTAAAATTATTCACATAATGAAAACCTATACTTTGTTTCAGGCGAGTTTCCCATTCAAATGCATGTAACAGTGAGAAACACACTGTCTTGGCGAAAGAAAGCATTTTTGTACAACTTCATATAAATCGCTGTAACTTTTGATAGAAGACTCAGACAAACATGTTTATGGCTTTATCTTATAGAACTCAATATCCCCGTGCTGGGCAAACAGGTTTTGCAGCCGTTTGAGCTAAGATTTTAAAATTATTCACATAATGAAAACCTATACTTTGTCTCGGGCGAGTTTCCCATTCAAATGCATGTAACAGTGAGAAACACACTGTCTTGGCGAAAGAAAGCATTTTTGTACAACTTCATATAAATCGCTGTAACTTTTGATAGAAGACTCAGACAAACATGTTTATGGCTTTATCTTATAGAACTCAATATCCCCGTGCTGGGCAAACAGGTTTTGCAGCCGTTTGAGCTAAGATTTTAAAGTTTTAAAATTATTCACATAATGAAAACCTATACTTTGTTTCGGTCGAGTTCCCCATTCAAATGCATGTAACAGTGAGAAACGCACTGTCTTGGCGAAAAAAAGCGTTTTTGTACAACTTCATATAAATAGCTGTAACTTTTGATAGAAGACTCAGACAAACATGTTTATGGCTTTATCTTATAGAACTCAATATCCCCGTGCTGGGCAAACAGGTTTTGCAGCCGTTTGAGCTAAGATTTTAAAGTTTTAAAATTATTCACATAATGAAAACCTATACTTTGTTTCAGGCGAGTTTCCCATTCAAATGCATGTAACAGTGAGAAACGCATTGTCTTGGCGAAATAAAGCGTTTTCGTACAACTTCATATAAATCGCTGTAACTTTTGATAGAAGACTCAGACAAACATGTTTATGGCTTTATCTTATAGAACTCAATATCCCCGTGCTGGGCAAACAGGTTTTGCAGCCGTTTGAGCTAAGATTTTAAAATTATTCACATAATGAAAACCTATACTTTGTTTCGGTCGAGTTCCCCATTCAAATGCATGTAACAGTGAGAAACGCACTGTCTTGGCGAAAAAAAGCGTTTTTGTACAACTTCATATAAATCGCTGTAACTTTTGATAGAAGACTCAGAAACACATGTTTATGGCTTTATCTTATAGAACTCAATATCCCCGTGCTGGGCAAACAAGTTTTGCAGCCGTTTGAGCTAAGATTTTAAAATTATTCACATAATGAAAACCTATACTTTGTTTCAGGCGAGTTTCCCATTCAAATGCATGTAACAGTGAGAAACACACTGTCTTGGCGAAAGAAAGCATTTTCGTACAACTTCATATAAATCGCTGTAACTTTGGATAGAAGACTCAGACAAACATGTTTATGGCTTTATCTTATAGAACTCAATATCCCCGTGCTGGGCAAACAGGTTTTGCAGCCGTTTGAGCTAAGATTTTAAAATTATTCACATAATGAAAACCTATACTTTGTTTCGGTCGAGTTCCCCATTCAAATGCATGTAACAGTGAGAAACACACTGTCTTGGCGAAAAAAAGCGTTTTTGTACAACTTCATATAAATCGCTGTAACTTTTGATAGAAGACTCAGAAACACATGTTTATGGCTTTATCTTATAGAACTCAATATCCCCGTGCTGGGCAAACAAGTTTTGCAGCCGTTTGAGCTAAGATTTTAAAATTATTCACATAATGAAAACCTATACTTTGTCTCGGGCGAGTTTCCCATTCAAATGCATGTAACAGTGAGAAACACACTGTCTTGGCGAAAGAAAGCATTTTTGTACAACTTCATATAAATCGCTGTAACTTTTGATAGAAGACTCAGAAACACATGTTTATGGCTTTATCTTATAGAACTCAATATCCCCGTGCTGGGCAAACAGGTTTTGCAGCCGTTTGAGCTAAGATTTTAAAATTATTCACATAATGAAAACCTATACTTTGTTTCAGGCGAGTTTCCCATTCAAATGCATGTAACAGTGAGAAACGCATTGTCTTGGCGAAATAAAGCGCTTTTGAACAACTTCATATAAATCGCTGTAACTTTTGATAGAAGACTCAGACAAACATGTTTATGGCTTTATCTTATAGAACTCAATATCCCCGTGCTGGGCAAACAGGTTTTGCAGCCGTTTGAGCTAAGATTTTAAAATTATTCACATAATGAAAACCTATACTTTGTCTCGGGCGAGTTTCCCATTCAAATGCATGTAACAGTGAGAAACACACTGTCTTGGCGAAATAAAGCATTTTTGTACAACTTCATATAAATCGCTGTAACTTTTGATAGAAGACTCAGAAACACATGTTTATGGCTTATCTTATAGAACTCAATATCCCCGTGCTGGGCAAACAAGTTTTGCAGCCGTTTGAGCTAAGATTTTAAAATTATTCACATAATGAAAACCTATACTTTGTTTCAGGCGAGTTTCCCATTCAAATGCATGTAGCAGTGAGAAACACACTGTCTTGGCGAAAGAAAGCATTTTTGTACAACTTCATATAAATAGCTGTAACTTTTGATAGAAGACTCAGAAACACATGTTTATGGCTTTATCTTATAGAACTCAATATCCCCGTGCTGGGCAAACAGGTTTTGCAGCCGTTTGAGCTAAGATTTTAAAATTATTCACATAATGAAAACCTATACTTTGTTTCAGGCGAGTTTCCCATTCAAATGCATGTAACAGTGAGAAACACACTGTCTTGGCGAAAGAAAGCATTTTTGTACAACTTCATATAAATCGCTGTAACTTTTGATAGAAGACTCAGACAAACATGTTTATGGCTTTATCTTATAGAACTCAATATCCCCGTGCTGGGCAAACAGGTTTTGCAGCCGTTTGAGCTAAGATTTTAAAATTATTCACATAATGAAAACCTATACTTTGTCTCGGGCGAGTTTCCCATTCAAATGCATGTAACAGTGAGAAACACACTGTCTTGGCGAAAGAAAGCATTTTTGTACAACTTCATATAAATCGCTGTAACTTTTGATAGAAGACTCAGAAACACATGTTTATGGCTTTATCTTATAGAACTCAATATCCCCGTGCTGGGCAAACAGGTTTTGCAGCCGTTTGAGCTAAGATTTTAAAATTATTCACATAATGAAAACCTATACTTTGTCTCGGGCGAGTTTCCCATTCAAATGCATGTAACAGTGAGAAACACACTGTCTTGGCGAAAGAAAGCATTTTTGTACAACTTCATATAAATCGCTGTAACTTTTGATAGAAGACTCAGACAAACATGTTTATGGCTTTATCTTATAGAACTCAATATCCCCGTGCTGGGCAAACAGGTTTTGCAGCCGTTTGAGCTAAGATTTTAAAGTTTTAAAATTATTCACATAATGAAAACCTATACTTTGTTTCAGGCGAGTTTCCCATTCAAATGCATGTAACAGTGAGAAACGCATTGTCTTGGCGAAATAAAGCGCTTTTGAACAACTTCATATAAATCGCTGTAACTTTTGATAGAAGACTCAGACAAACATGTTTATGGCTTTATCTTATAGAACTCAATATCCCCGTGCTGGGCAAACAGGTTTTGCAGCCGTTTGAGCTAAGATTTTAAAATTATTCACATAATGAAAACCTATACTTTGTCTCGGGCGAGTTTCCCATTCAAATGCATGTAACAGTGAGAAACACACTGTCTTGGCGAAATAAAGCATTTTTGTACAACTTCATATAAATCGCTGTAACTTTTGATAGAAGACTCAGAAACACATGTTTATGGCTTATCTTATAGAACTCAATATCCCCGTGCTGGGCAAACAAGTTTTGCAGCCGTTTGAGCTAAGATTTTAAAATTATTCACATAATGAAAACCTATACTTTGTTTCAGGCGAGTTTCCCATTCAAATGCATGTAGCAGTGAGAAACACACTGTCTTGGCGAAAGAAAGCATTTTTGTACAACTTCATATAAATAGCTGTAACTTTTGATAGAAGACTCAGAAACACATGTTTATGGCTTTATCTTATAGAACTCAATATCCCCGTGCTGGGCAAACAGGTTTTGCAGCCGTTTGAGCTAAGATTTTAAAATTATTCACATAATGAAAACCTATACTTTGTTTCAGGCGAGTTTCCCATTCAAATGCATGTAACAGTGAGAAACACACTGTCTTGGCGAAAGAAAGCATTTTTGTACAACTTCATATAAATCGCTGTAACTTTTGATAGAAGACTCAGACAAACATGTTTATGGCTTTATCTTATAGAACTCAATATCCCCGTGCTGGGCAAACAGGTTTTGCAGCCGTTTGAGCTAAGATTTTAAAATTATTCACATAATGAAAACCTATACTTTGTCTCGGGCGAGTTTCCCATTCAAATGCATGTAACAGTGAGAAACACACTGTCTTGGCGAAAGAAAGCATTTTTGTACAACTTCATATAAATCGCTGTAACTTTTGATAGAAGACTCAGAAACACATGTTTATGGCTTTATCTTATAGAACTCAATATCCCCGTGCTGGGCAAACAGGTTTTGCAGCCGTTTGAGCTAAGATTTTAAAATTATTCACATAATGAAAACCTATACTTTGTCTCGGGCGAGTTTCCCATTCAAATGCATGTAACAGTGAGAAACACACTGTCTTGGCGAAAGAAAGCATTTTTGTACAACTTCATATAAATCGCTGTAACTTTTGATAGAAGACTCAGACAAACATGTTTATGGCTTTATCTTATAGAACTCAATATCCCCGTGCTGGGCAAACAGGTTTTGCAGCCGTTTGAGCTAAGATTTTAAAGTTTTAAAATTATTCACATAATGAAAACCTATACTTTGTTTCGGTCGAGTTCCCCATTCAAATGCATGTAACAGTGAGAAACGCACTGTCTTGGCGAAAAAAAGCGTTTTTGTACAACTTCATATAAATAGCTGTAACTTTTGATAGAAGACTCAGACAAACATGTTTATGGCTTTATCTTATAGAACTCAATATCCCCGTGCTGGGCAAACAGGTTTTGCAGCCGTTTGAGCTAAGATTTTAAAATTATTCACATAATGAAAACCTATACTTTGTCTCGGGCGAGTTTCCCATTCAAATGCATGTAACAGTGAGAAACACACTGTCTTGGCGAAATAAAGCATTTTTGTACAACTTCATATAAATCGCTGTAACTTTTGATAGAAGACTCAGAAACACATGTTTATGGCTTATCTTATAGAACTCAATATCCCCGTGCTGGGCAAACAAGTTTTGCAGCCGTTTGAGCTAAGATTTTAAAATTATTCACATAATGAAAACCTATACTTTGTTTCAGGCGAGTTTCCCATTCAAATGCATGTAGCAGTGAGAAACACACTGTCTTGGCGAAAGAAAGCATTTTTGTACAACTTCATATAAATAGCTGTAACTTTTGATAGAAGACTCAGAAACACATGTTTATGGCTTTATCTTATAGAACTCAATATCCCCGTGCTGGGCAAACAGGTTTTGCAGCCGTTTGAGCTAAGATTTTAAAATTATTCACATAATGAAAACCTATACTTTGTTTCAGGCGAGTTTCCCATTCAAATGCATGTAACAGTGAGAAACACACTGTCTTGGCGAAAGAAAGCATTTTTGTACAACTTCATATAAATCGCTGTAACTTTTGATAGAAGACTCAGACAAACATGTTTATGGCTTTATCTTATAGAACTCAATATCCCCGTGCTGGGCAAACAGGTTTTGCAGCCGTTTGAGCTAAGATTTTAAAATTATTCACATAATGAAAACCTATACTTTGTCTCGGGCGAGTTTCCCATTCAAATGCATGTAACAGTGAGAAACACACTGTCTTGGCGAAAGAAAGCATTTTTGTACAACTTCATATAAATCGCTGTAACTTTTGATAGAAGACTCAGACAAACATGTTTATGGCTTTATCTTATAGAACTCAATATCCCCGTGCTGGGCAAACAGGTTTTGCAGCCGTTTGAGCTAAGATTTTAAAGTTTTAAAATTATTCACATAATGAAAACCTATACTTTGTTTCGGTCGAGTTCCCCATTCAAATGCATGTAACAGTGAGAAACGCACTGTCTTGGCGAAAAAAAGCGTTTTTGTACAACTTCATATAAATAGCTGTAACTTTTGATAGAAGACTCAGACAAACATGTTTATGGCTTTATCTTATAGAACTCAATATCCCCGTGCTGGGCAAACAGGTTTTGCAGCCGTTTGAGCTAAGATTTTAAAGTTTTAAAATTATTCACATAATGAAAACCTATACTTTGTTTCAGGCGAGTTTCCCATTCAAATGCATGTAACAGTGAGAAACGCACTGTCTTGGCGAAATAAAGCGTTTTCGTACAACTTCATATAAATCGCTGTAACTTTTGATAGAAGACTCAGACAAACATGTTTATGGCTTTATCTTATAGAACTCAATATCCCCGTGCTGGGCAAACAGGTTTTGCAGCCGTTTGAGCTAAGATTTTAAAATTATTCACATAATGAAAACCTATACTTTGTTTCGGTCGAGTTCCCCATTCAAATGCATGTAACAGTGAGAAACGCACTGTCTTGGCGAAAAAAAGCGTTTTTGTACAACTTCATATAAATCGCTGTAACTTTTGATAGAAGACTCAGAAACACATGTTTATGGCTTTATCTTATAGAACTCAATATCCCCGTGCTGGGCAAACAAGTTTTGCAGCCGTTTGAGCTAAGATTTTAAAATTATTCACATAATGAAAACCTATACTTTGTTTCAGGCGAGTTTCCCATTCAAATGCATGTAACAGTGAGAAACACACTGTCTTGGCGAAAGAAAGCATTTTCGTACAACTTCATATAAATCGCTGTAACTTTGGATAGAAGACTCAGACAAACATGTTTATGGCTTTATCTTATAGAACTCAATATCCCCGTGCTGGGCAAACAGGTTTTGCAGCCGTTTGAGCTAAGATTTTAAAATTATTCACATAATGAAAACCTATACTTTGTTTCGGTCGAGTTCCCCATTCAAATGCATGTAACAGTGAGAAACACACTGTCTTGGCGAAAAAAAGCGTTTTTGTACAACTTCATATAAATCGCTGTAACTTTTGATAGAAGACTCAGAAACACATGTTTATGGCTTTATCTTATAGAACTCAATATCCCCGTGCTGGGCAAACAAGTTTTGCAGCCGTTTGAGCTAAGATTTTAAAATTATTCACATAATGAAAACCTATACTTTGTCTCGGGCGAGTTTCCCATTCAAATGCATGTAACAGTGAGAAACACACTGTCTTGGCGAAAGAAAGCATTTTTGTACAACTTCATATAAATCGCTGTAACTTTTGATAGAAGACTCAGAAACACATGTTTATGGCTTTATCTTATAGAACTCAATATCCCCGTGCTGGGCAAACAGGTTTTGCAGCCGTTTGAGCTAAGATTTTAAAATTATTCACATAATGAAAACCTATACTTTGTTTCAGGCGAGTTTCCCATTCAAATGCATGTAACAGTGAGAAACGCATTGTCTTGGCGAAATAAAGCGCTTTTGAACAACTTCATATAAATCGCTGTAACTTTTGATAGAAGACTCAGACAAACATGTTTATGGCTTTATCTTATAGAACTCAATATCCCCGTGCTGGGCAAACAGGTTTTGCAGCCGTTTGAGCTAAGATTTTAAAGTTTTAAAATTATTCACATAATGAAAACCTATACTTTGTTTCGGTCGTGTTCCCCATTCAAATGCATGTAACAGTGGGAAACGCACTGTCTTGGCGAAAGAAAGCATTTTTGTACAACTTCATATAAATAGCTGTAACTTTTGATAGAAGACTCAGACAAACATGTTTATGGCTTTATCTTATAGAACTCAATATCCCCGTGCTGGGCAAACAGGTTTTGCAGCCGTTTGAGCTAAGATTTTAAAATTATTCACATAATGAAAACCTATACTTTGTTTCAGGCGAGTTTCCCATTCAAATGCATGTAACAGTGAGAAACGCATTGTCTTGGCGAAATAAAGCGTTTTCGTACAACTTCATATAAATCGCTGTAACTTTGGATAGAAGACTCAGACAAACATGTTTATGGCTTTATCTTATAGAACTCAATATCCCCGTGCTGGGCAAACAGGTTTTGCAGCCGTTTGAGCTAAGATTTTAAAATTATTCACATAATGAAAACCTATACTTTGTCTCGGGCGAGTTTCCCATTCAAATGCATGTAGCAGTGAGAAACACACTGTCTTGGCGAAAGAAAGCATTTTTGTACAACTTCATATAAATCGCTGTAACTTTTGATAGAAGACTCAGACAAACATGTTTATGGCTTTATCTTATAGAACTCAATATCCCCGTGCTGGGCAAACAGGTTTTGCAGCCGTTTGAGCTAAGATTTTAAAATTATTCACATAATGAAAACCTATACTTTGTCTCGGGCGAGTTTCCCATTCAAATGCATGTAACAGTGAGAAACGCACTGTCTTGGCGAAAGAAAGCATTTTTGTACAACTTCATATAAATCGCTGTAACTTTTGATAGAAGACTCAGAAACACATGTTTATGGCTTTATCTTATAGAACTCAATATCCCCGTGCTGGGCAAACAGGTTTTGCAGCCGTTTGAGCTAAGATTTTAAAATTATTCACATAATGAAAACCTATACTTTGTCTCGGGCGAGTTTCCCATTCAAATGCATGTAGCAGTGAGAAACACACTGTCTTGGCGAAAGAAAGCATTTTTGTACAACTTCATATAAATCGCTGTAACTTTTGATAGAAGACTCAGAAACACATGTTTATGGCTTTATCTTATAGAACTCAATATCCCCGTGCTGGGCAAACAGGTTTTGCAGCCGTTTGAGCTAAGATTTTAAAATTATTCACATAATGAAAACCTATACTTTGTCTCGGGCGAGTTTCCCATTCAAATGCATGTAACAGTGAGAAACACACTGTCTTGGCGAAAGAAAGCATTTTTGTACAACTTCATATAAATCGCTGTAACTTTTGATAGAAGACTCAGAAACACATGTTTATGGCTTTATCTTATAGAACTCAATATCCCCGTGCTGGGCAAACAGGTTTTGCAGCCGTTTGAGCTAAGATTTTAAAGTTTTAAAATTATTCACATAATGAAAACCTATACTTTGTTTCGGTCGAGTTCCCCATTCAAATGCATGTAACAGTGAGAAACGCACTGTCTTGGCGAAAGAAAGCGTTTTTGTACAACTTCATATAAATAGCTGTAACTTTTGATAGAAGACTCAGACAAACATGTTTATGGCTTTATCTTATAGAACTCAATATCCCCGTGCTGGGCAAACAGGTTTTGCAGCCGTTTGAGCTAAGATTTTAAAGTTTTAAAATTATTCACATAATGAAAACCTATACTTTGTTTCAGGCGAGTTTCCCATTCAAATGCATGTAACAGTGAGAAACGCATTGTCTTGGCGAAATAAAGCGTTTTCGTACAACTTCATATAAATCGCTGTAACTTTTGATAGAAGACTCAGACAAACATGTTTATGGCTTTATCTTATAGAACTCAATATCCCCGTGCTGGGCAAACAGGTTTTGCAGCCGTTTGAGCTAAGATTTTAAAATTATTCACATAATGAAAACCTATACTTTGTCTCGGGCGAGTTTCCCATTCAAATGCATGTAACAGTGAGAAACACACTGTCTTGGCGAAAGAAAGCATTTTCGTACAACTTCATATAAATCGCTGTAACTTTGGATAGAAGACTCAGACAAACATGTTTATGGCTTTATCTTATAGAACTCAATATCCCCGTGCTGGGCAAACAGGTTTTGCAGCCGTTTGAGCTAAGATTTTAAAATTATTCACATAATGAAAACCTATACTTTGTTTCGGTCGAGTTCCCCATTCAAATGCATGTAACAGTGAGAAACGCACTGTCTTGGCGAAAAAAAGCGTTTTTGTACAACTTCATATAAATCGCTGTAACTTTTGATAGAAGACTCAGAAACACATGTTTATGGCTTTATCTTATAGAACTCAATATCCCCGTGCTGGGCAAACAAGTTTTGCAGCCGTTTGAGCTAAGATTTTAAAATTATTCACATAATGAAAACCTATACTTTGTTTCAGGCGAGTTTCCCATTCAAATGCATGTAACAGTGAGAAACACACTGTCTTGGCGAAAGAAAGCATTTTCGTACAACTTCATATAAATCGCTGTAACTTTGGATAGAAGACTCAGACAAACATGTTTATGGCTTTATCTTATAGAACTCAATATCCCCGTGCTGGGCAAACAGGTTTTGCAGCCGTTTGAGCTAAGATTTTAAAATTATTCACATAATGAAAACCTATACTTTGTTTCGGTCGAGTTCCCCATTCAAATGCATGTAACAGTGAGAAACGCACTGTCTTGGCGAAAAAAAGCGTTTTTGTACAACTTCATATAAATCGCTGTAACTTTTGATAGAAGACTCAGAAACACATGTTTATGGCTTTATCTTATAGAACTCAATATCCCCGTGCTGGGCAAACAGGTTTTGCAGCCGTTTGAGCTAAGATTTTAAAATTATTCACATAATGAAAACCTATACTTTGTCTCGGGCGAGTTTCCCATTCAAATGCATGTAACAGTGAGAAACACACTGTCTTGGCGAAAGAAAGCATTTTTGTACAACTTCATATAAATCGCTGTAACTTTTGATAGAAGACTCAGAAACACATGTTTATGGCTTTATCTTATAGAACTCAATATCCCCGTGCTGGGCAAACAGGTTTTGCAGCCGTTTGAGCTAAGATTTTAAAATTATTCACATAATGAAAACCTATACTTTGTTTCAGGCGAGTTTCCCATTCAAATGCATGTAACAGTGAGAAACGCATTGTCTTGGCGAAATAAAGCGCTTTTGAACAACTTCATATAAATCGCTGTAACTTTTGATAGAAGACTCAGACAAACATGTTTATGGCTTTATCTTATAGAACTCAATATCCCCGTGCTGGGCAAACAGGTTTTGCAGCCGTTTGAGCTAAGATTTTAAAGTTTTAAAATTATTCACATAATGAAAACCTATACTTTGTTTCGGTCGTGTTCCCCATTCAAATGCATGTAACAGTGGGAAACGCACTGTCTTGGCGAAAGAAAGCATTTTTGTACAACTTCATATAAATAGCTGTAACTTTTGATAGAAGACTCGGATACACATGTTTATGGCTTTATCTTATAGAACTCAAGGTGCCCGTGCTGGGAAAACAGGTTCTGCAGCTGTTTGAGCTAAGATTTCCAAGTTATTCACATAATGAAAACCTATACTTTGTTTCGGTCGAGTTCCCCATTCAAATGCATGTAACAGTGAGAAACGCACTGTCTTGGCGAAAAAAAGCGTTTTTGTACAACCTCATATAAATAGCTGTAACTTTTGATAGAAGACTCAGACAAACATGTTTATGGCTTTATCTTATAGAACTCAATATCCCCGTGCTGGGCAAACAGGTTTTGCAGCCGTTTGAGCTAAGATTTTAAAATTATTCACATAATGAAAACCTATACTTTGTTTCAGGCGAGTTTCCCATTCAAATGCATGTAACAGTGAGAAACGCATTGTCTTGGCGAAATAAAGCGTTTTCGTACAACTTCATATAAATCGCTGTAACTTTGGATAGAAGACTCAGACAAACATGTTTATGGCTTTATCTTATAGAACTCAATATCCCCGTGCTGGGCAAACAGGTTTTGCAGCCGTTTGAGCTAAGATTTTAAAATTATTCACATAATGAAAACCTATACTTTGTCTCGGGCGAGTTTCCCATTCAAATGCATGTAACAGTGAGAAACACACTGTCTTGGCGAAAGAAAGCATTTTTGTACAACTTCATATAAATCGCTGTAACTTTTGATAGAAGACTCAGAAACACATGTTTATGGCTTTATCTTATAGAACTCAATATCCCCGTGCTGGGCAAACAGGTTTTGCAGCCGTTTGAGCTAAGATTTTAAAATTATTCACATAATGAAAACCTACACTTTGTCTCGGGCGAGTTTCCCATTCAAATGCATGTAGCAGTGAGAAACACACTGTCTTGGCGAAAGAAAGCATTTTTGTACAACTTCATATAAATCGCTGTAACTTTTGATAGAAGACTCAGACAAACATGTTTATGGCTTTATCTTATAGAACTCAATATCCCCGTGCTGGGCAAACAGGTTTTGCAGCCGTTTGAGCTAAGATTTTAAAATTATTCACATAATGAAAACCTATACTTTGTCTCGGGCGAGTTTCCCATTCAAATGCATGTAACAGTGAGAAACGCACTGTCTTGGCGAAAGAAAACATTTTTGTACAACTTCATATAAATCGCTGTAACTTTTGATAGAAGACTCAGACAAACATGTTTATGGCTTTATCTTATAGAACTCAATATCCCCGTGCTGGGCAAACAGGTTTTGCAGCCGTTTGAGCTAAGATTTTAAAATTATTCACATAATGAAAACCTATACTTTGTCTCGGGCGAGTTTCCCATTCAAATGCATGTAACAGTGAGAAACGCACTGTCTTGGCGAAAGAAAGCATTTTTGTACAACTTCATATAAATCGCTGTAACTTTTGATAGAAGACTCAGAAACACATGTTTATGGCTTTATCTTATAGAACTCAATATCCCCGTGCTGGGCAAACAGGTTTTGCAGCCGTTTGAGCTAAGATTTTAAAATTATTCACATAATGAAAACCTATACTTTGTCTCGGGCGAGTTTCCCATTCAAATGCATGTAGCAGTGAGAAACACACTGTCTTGGCGAAAGAAAGCATTTTTGTACAACTTCATATAAATCGCTGTAACTTTTGATAGAAGACTCAGAAACACATGTTTATGGCTTTATCTTATAGAACTCAATATCCCCGTGCTGGGCAAACAGGTTTTGCAGCCGTTTGAGCTAAGATTTTAAAATTATTCACATAATGAAAACCTATACTTTGTCTCGGGCGAGTTTCCCATTCAAATGCATGTAACAGTGAGAAACACACTGTCTTGGCGAAAGAAAGCATTTTTGTACAACTTCATATAAATCGCTGTAACTTTTGATAGAAGACTCAGAAACACATGTTTATGGCTTTATCTTATAGAACTCAATATCCCCGTGCTGGGCAAACAGGTTTTGCAGCCGTTTGAGCTAAGATTTTAAAATTATTCACATAATGAAAACCTATACTTTGTCTCGGGCGAGTTTCCCATTCAAATGCATGTAGCAGTGAGAAACACACTGTCTTGGCGAAAGAAAGCATTTTTGTACAACTTCATATAAATCGCTGTAACTTTTGATAGAAGACTCAGAAACACATGTTTATGGCTTTATCTTATAGAACTCAATATCCCCGTGCTGGGCAAACAGGTTTTGCAGCCGTTTGAGCTAAGATTTTAAAATTATTCACATAATGAAAACCTATACTTTGTTTCAGGCGAGTTTCCCATTCAAATGCATGTAACAGTGAGAAACGCATTATCTTGGCGAAATAAAGCGCTTTTGAACAACTTCATATAAATCGCTGTAACTTTTGATAGAAGACTCAGACAAACATGTTTATGGCTTTATCTTATAGAACTCAATATCCCCGTGCTGGGCAAACAGGTTTTGCAGCCGTTTGAGCTAAGATTTTAAAATTATTCACATAATGAAAACCTATACTTTGTCTCGGGCGAGTTTCCCATTCAAATGCATGTAACAGTGAGAAACACACTGTCTTGGCGAAAGAAAGCATTTTTGTACAACTTCATATAAATAGCTGTAACTTTTGATAGAAGACTCAGAAACACATGTTTATGGCTTTATCTTATAGAACTCAATATCCCCGTGCTGGGCAAACAGGTTTTGCAGCCGTTTGAGCTAAGATTTTAAAGTTTTAAAATTATTCACATAATGAAAACCTATACTTTGTTTCGGTCTTTTTTCCCATTCAAATGCATGTAGCAGTGAGAAACACACTGTCTTGGCGAAAGAAAGCATTTTTGTACAACTTCATATAAATCGCTGTAACTTTTGATAGAAGACTCAGAAACACATGTTTATGGCTTTATCTTATAGAACTCAATATCCCCGTGCTGGGCAAACAGGTTTTGCAGCCGTTTGAGCTAAGATTTTAAAATTATTCACATAATGAAAACCTATACTTTGTTTCGGTCGTGTTCCCCATTCAAATGCATGTAACAGTGAGAAACGCACTGTCTTGGCGAAAGAAAGCATTTTTGTACAACTTCATATAAATAGCTGTAACTTTTGATAGAAGACTCGGATACACATGTTTATGGCTTTATCTTATAGAACTCAAGGTGCCCGTGCTGGGAAAACAGGTTCTGCAGCTGTTTGAGCTAAGATTTCCAAGTTATTCACATAATGAAAACCTATACTTTGTTTCGGTCGAGTTCCCCATTCAAATGCATGTAACAGTGAGAAACGCACTGTCTTGGCGAAAAAAAGCGTTTTTGTACAACCTCATATAAATAGCTGTAACTTTTGATAGAAGACTCAGACAAACATGTTTATGGCTTTATCTTATAGAACTCAATATCCCCGTGCTGGGCAAACAGGTTTTGCAGCCGTTTGAGCTAAGATTTTAAAATTATTCACATAATGAAAACCTATACTTTGTTTCAGGCGAGTTTCCCATTCAAATGCATGTAACAGTGAGAAACGCATTGTCTTGGCGAAATAAAGCGTTTTCGTACAACTTCATATAAATCGCTGTAACTTTGGATAGAAGACTCAGACAAACATGTTTATGGCTTTATCTTATAGAACTCAATATCCCCGTGCTGGGCAAACAGGTTTTGCAGCCGTTTGAGCTAAGATTTTAAAATTATTCACATAATGAAAACCTATACTTTGTCTCGGGCGAGTTTCCCATTCAAATGCATGTAACAGTGAGAAACACACTGTCTTGGCGAAAGAAAGCATTTTTGTACAACTTCATATAAATCGCTGTATCTTTTGATAGAAGACTCAGAAACACATGTTTATGGCTTTATCTTATAGAACTCAATATCCCCGTGCTGGGCAAACAGGTTTTGCAGCCGTTTGAGCTAAGATTTTAAAATTATTCACATAATGAAAACCTATACTTTGTCTCGGGCGAGTTTCCCATTCAAATGCATGTAACAGTGAGAAACGCACTGTCTTGGCGAAAGAAAGCATTTTTGTACAACTTCATATAAATCGCTGTATCTTTTGATAGAAGACTCAGAAACACATGTTTATGGCTTTATCTTATAGAACTCAATATCCCCGTGCTGGGCAAACAGGTTTTGCAGCCGTTTGAGCTAAGATTTTAAAATTATTCACATAATGAAAACCTATACTTTGTCTCGGGCGAGTTTCCCATTCAAATGCATGTAACAGTGAGAAACACACTGTCTTGGCGAAAGAAAGCATTTTTGTACAACTTCATATAAATCGCTGTAATTTTTGATAGAAGACTCAGAAACACATGTTTATGGCTTTATCTTATAGAACTCAATATCCCCGTGCTGGGCAAACAGGTTTTGCAGCCGTTTGAGCTAAGATTTTAAAATTATTCACATAATGAAAACCTATACTTTGTCTCGGGCGAGTTTCCCATTCAAATGCATGTAACAGTGAGAAACACACTGTCTTGGCGAAAGAAAGCATTTTTGTACAACTTCATATAAATCGCTGTAACTTTTGATAGAAGACTCAGAAACACATGTTTATGGCTTTATCTTATAGAACTCAATATCCCCGTGCTGGGCAAACAGGTTTTGCAGCCGTTTGAGCTAAGATTTTAAAATTATTCACATAATGAAAACCTATACTTTGTCTCGGGCGAGTTTCCCATTCAAATGCATGTAACAGTGAGAAACACACTGTCTTGGCGAAAGAAAGCATTTTTGTACAACTTCATATAAATCGCTGTAATTTTTGATAGAAGACTCAGAAACACATGTTTATGGCTTTATCTTATAGAACTCAATATCCCCGTGCTGGGCAAACAGGTTTTGCAGCCGTTTGAGCTAAGATTTTAAAATTATTCACATAATGAAAACCTATACTTTGTCTCGGGCGAGTTTCCCATTCAAATGCATGTAACAGTGAGAAACACACTGTCTTGGCGAAAGAAAGCATTTTTGTACAACTTCATATAAATCGCTGTAACTTTTGATAGAAGACTCAGAAACACATGTTTATGGCTTTATCTTATAGAACTCAATATCCCCGTGCTGGGCAAACAGGTTTTGCAGCCGTTTGAGCTAAGATTTTAAAGTTTTAAAATTATTCACATAATGAAAACCTATACTTTGTTTCGGTCGTGTTCCCCATTCAAATGCATGTAACAGTGAGAAACGCACTGTCTTGGCGAAAGAAAGCATTTTTGTACAACTTCATATAAATAG
This sequence comes from Rhamphochromis longiceps, assembly GCF_057381845.1. Taxonomy (NCBI): domain Eukaryota; kingdom Metazoa; phylum Chordata; class Actinopteri; order Cichliformes; family Cichlidae; genus Rhamphochromis; species Rhamphochromis longiceps. The sequence continues at coordinate 6,165,613 of NC_140567.1, forward strand.
CTGTAACTTTTGATAGAAGACTCGGATACACATGTTTATGGCTTTATCTTATAGAACTCAAGGTGCCCGTGCTGGGAAAACAGGTTCTGCAGCCGTTTGAGCTAAGATTTTAAAATTATTCACATAATGAAAACCTATACTTTGTCTCGGGCGAGTTTCCCATTCAAATGCATGTAACAGTGAGAAACACACTGTCTTGGCGAAAGAAAGCATTTTTGTACAACTTCATATAAATCGCTGTATCTTTTGATAGAAGACTCAGAAACACATGTTTATGGCTTTATCTTATAGAACTCAATATCCCCGTGCTGGGCAAACAGGTTTTGCAGCCGTTTGAGCTAAGATTTTAAAATTATTCACATAATGAAAACCTATACTTTGTCTCGGGCGAGTTTCCCATTCAAATGCATGTAACAGTGAGAAACACACTGTCTTGGCGAAAGAAAGCATTTTTGTACAACTTCATATAAATCGCTGTAACTTTTGATAGAAGACTCAGAAACACATGTTTATGGCTTTATCTTATAGAACTCAATATCCCCGTGCTGGGCAAACAGGTTTTGCAGCCGTTTGAGCTAAGATTTTAAAATTATTCACATAATGAAAACCTATACTTTGTCTCGGGCGAGTTTCCCATTCAAATGCATGTAACAGTGAGAAACACACTGTCTTGGCGAAAGAAAGCATTTTTGTACAACTTCATATAAATCGCTGTAATTTTTGATAGAAGACTCAGAAACACATGTTTATGGCTTTATCTTATAGAACTCAATATCCCCGTGCTGGGCAAACAGGTTTTGCAGCCGTTTGAGCTAAGATTTTAAAATTATTCACATAATGAAAACCTATACTTTGTCTCGGGCGAGTTTCCCATTCAAATGCATGTAACAGTGAGAAACACACTGTCTTGGCGAAAGAAAGCATTTTTGTACAACTTCATATAAATCGCTGTAACTTTTGATAGAAGACTCAGAAACACATGTTTATGGCTTTATCTTATAGAACTCAATATCCCCGTGCTGGGCAAACAGGTTTTGCAGCCGTTTGAGCTAAGATTTTAAAATTATTCACATAATGAAAACCTATACTTTGTCTCGGGTGAGTTTCCCATTCAAATGCATGTAGCAGTGAGAAACACACTGTCTTGGCGAAAGAAAGCATTTTTGTACAACTTCATATAAATCGCTGTAACTTTTGATAGAAGACTCAGAAACACATGTTTATGGCTTTATCTTATAGAACTCAATATCCCCGTGCTGGGCAAACAGGTTTTGCAGCCGTTTGAGCTAAGATTTTAAAGTTTTAAAATTATTCACATAATGAAAACCTATACTTTGTTTCGGTCGTGTTCCCCATTCAAATGCATGTAACAGTGAGAAACGCACTGTCTTGGCGAAAGAAAGCATTTTTGTACAACTTCATATAAATAGCTGTAACTTTTGATAGAAGACTCGGATACACATGTTTATGGCTTTATCTTATAGAACTCAATATCCCCGTGCTGGGCAAACAGGTTTTGCAGCCGTTTGAGCTAAGATTTTAAAATTATTCACATAATGAAAACCTATACTTTGTTTCAGGCGAGTTTCCCATTCAAATGCATGTAACAGTGAGAAACACACTGTCTTGGCGAAAGAAAGCATTTTTGTACAACTTCATATAAATAGCTGTAACTTTTGATAGAAGACTCGGATACACATGTTTATGGCTTTATCTTATAGAACTCAAGGTGCCCGTGCTGGGAAAACAGGTTCTGTAGCTGTTTGAGCTAAGATTTCCAAGTTATTCACATAATGAAAACCTATACTTTGTTTCGGTCGAGTTCCCCATTCAAATGCATGTAACAGTGAGAAACGCACTGTCTTGGCGAAAGAAAGCGTTTTTGTACAACCTCATATAAATAGCTGTAACTTTTGATAGAAGACTCAGACAAACATGTTTATGGCTTTATCTTATAGAACTCAATATCCCCGTGCTGGGCAAACAGGTTTTGCAGCCGTTTGAGCTAAGATTTTAAAATTATTCACATAATGAAAACCTATACTTTGTCTCGGGCGAGTTTCCCATTCAAATGCATGTAACAGTGAGAAACACACTGTCTTGGCGAAAGAAAGCATTTTTGTACAACTTCATATAAATCGCTGTAACTTTTGATAGAAGACTCAGAAACACATGTTTATGGCTTTATCTTATAGAACTCAATATCCCCGTGCTGGGCAAACAGGTTTTGCAGCCGTTTGAGCTAAGATTTTAAAATTATTCACATAATGAAAACCTATACTTTGTTTCGGTCGTGTTCCCCATTCAAATGCATGTAACAGTGAGAAACGCACTGTCTTGGCGAAAGAAAGCATTTTTGTACAACTTCATATAAATAGCTGTAACTTTTGATAGAAGACTCGGATACACATGTTTATGGCTTTATCTTATAGAACTCAAGGTGCCCGTGCTGGGAAAACAGGTTCTGCAGCTGTTTGAGCTAAGATTTCCAAGTTATTCACATAATGAAAACCTATACTTTGTTTCGGTCGAGTTCCCCATTCAAATGCATGTAACAGTGAGAAACGCACTGTCTTGGCGAAAAAAAGCGTTTTTGTACAACCTCATATAAATAGCTGTAACTTTTGATAGAAGACTCAGACAAACATGTTTATGGCTTTATCTTATAGAACTCAATATCCCCGTGCTGGGCAAACAGGTTTTGCAGCCGTTTGAGCTAAGATTTTAAAATTATTCACATAATGAAAACCTATACTTTGTTTCAGGCGAGTTTCCCATTCAAATGCATGTAACAGTGAGAAACGCATTGTCTTGGCGAAAGAAAGCATTTTTGTACAACTTCATATAAATCGCTGTATCTTTTGATAGAAGACTCAGAAACACATGTTTATGGCTTTATCTTATAGAACTCAATATCCCCGTGCTGGGCAAACAGGTTTTGCAGCCGTTTGAGCTAAGATTTTAAAATTATTCACATAATGAAAACCTATACTTTGTCTCGGGCGAGTTTCCCATTCAAATGCATGTAACAGTGAGAAACACACTGTCTTGGCGAAAGAAAGCATTTTTGTACAACTTCATATAAATCGCTGTAATTTTTGATAGAAGACTCAGAAACACATGTTTATGGCTTTATCTTATAGAACTCAATATCCCCGTGCTGGGCAAACAGGTTTTGCAGCCGTTTGAGCTAAGATTTTAAAATTATTCACATAATGAAAACCTATACTTTGTCTCGGGCGAGTTTCCCATTCAAATGCATGTAACAGTGAGAAACACTGTCTTGGCGAAAGAAAGCATTTTTGTACAACTTCATATAAATCGCTGTAACTTTTGATAGAAGACTCAGAAACACATGTTTATGGCTTTATCTTATAGAACTCAATATCCCCGTGCTGGGCAAACAGGTTTTGCAGCCGTTTGAGCTAAGATTTTAAAATTATTCACATAATGAAAACCTATACTTTGTTTCAGGCGAGTTTCCCATTCAAATGCATGTAACAGTGAGAAACGCATTGTCTTGGCGAAAGAAAGCATTTTTGTACAACTTCATATAAATCGCTGTATCTTTTGATAGAAGACTCAGAAACACATGTTTATGGCTTTATCTTATAGAACTCAATATCCCCGTGCTGGGCAAACAGGTTTTGCAGCCGTTTGAGCTAAGATTTTAAAATTATTCACATAATGAAAACCTATACTTTGTCTCGGGCGAGTTTCCCATTCAAATGCATGTAACAGTGAGAAACACTGTCTTGGCGAAAGAAAGCATTTTTGTACAACTTCATATAAATCGCTGTAACTTTTGATAGAAGACTCAGAAACACATGTTTATGGCTTTATCTTATAGAACTCAATATCCCCGTGCTGGGCACACAGGTTGCAGCCGTTTGAGCTAAGATTTTAAAATTATTCACATAATGAAAACCTATACTTTGTTTCGGTCGAGTTCCCCATTCAAATGCATGTAACAGTGAGAAACGCACTGTCTTGGCGAAAAAAAAGCGTTTTTGTACAACTTCATATAAATAGCTGTAACGTTTGATAGAAGACTCAGACAAACATGTTTATGGCTTTATCTTATAGAACTCAATATCCCCGTGCTGGGCAAACAGGTTTTGCAGCCGTTTGAGCTAAGATTTTAAAATTATTCACATAATGAAAACCTATACTTTGTCTCGGGCGAGTTTCCCATTCAAATGCATGTAACAGTGAGAAACGCACTGTCTTGGCGAAAGAAAGCATTTTTGTACAACTTCATATAAATCGCTGTAACTTTTGATAGAAGACTCAGAAACACATGTTTATGGCTTTATCTTATAGAACTCAAGGTGCCCGTGCTGGGCAAACAGGTTTTGCAGCCGTTTGAGCTAAGATTTTAAAATTATTCACATAATGAAAACCTATACTTTGTCTCGGGCGAGTTTCCCATTCAAATGCATGTAGCAGTGAGAAACACACTGTCTTGGCGAAAGAAAGCATTTTTGTACAACTTCATATAAATCGCTGTAACTTTTGATAGAAGACTCAGAAACACATGTTTATGGCTTTATCTTATAGAACTCAATATCCCCGTGCTGGGCAAACAGGTTGCAGCCGTTTGAGCTAAGATTTTAAAATTATTCACATAATGAAAACCTATACTTTGTTTCGGTCGTGTTCCCCATTCAAATGCATGTAACAGTGAGAAACGCACTGTCTTGGCGAAAAAAAGCGTTTTTGTACAACTTCATATAAATAGCTGTAACTTTTGATAGAAGACTCAGACAAACATGTTTATGGCTTTATCTTATAGAACTCAATATCCCCGTGCTGGGCAAACAGGTTTTGCAGCCGTTTGAGCTAAGATTTTAAAATTATTCACATAATGAAAACCTATACTTTGTCTCGGGCGAGTTTCCCATTCAAATGCATGTAACAGTGAGAAACACACTGTCTTGGCGAAAGAAAGCATTTTTGTACAACTTCATATAAATCGCTGTAACTTTTGATAGAAGACTCAGAAACACATGTTTATGGCTTTATCTTATAGAACTCAAGGTGCCCGTGCTGGGCAAACAGGTTTTGCAGCCGTTTGAGCTAAGATTTTAAAATTATTCACATAATGAAAACCTATACTTTGTCTCGGGCGAGTTTCCCATTCAAATGCATGTAGCAGTGAGAAACACACTGTCTTGGCGAAAGAAAGCATTTTTGTACAACTTCATATAAATCGCTGTAACTTTTGATAGAAGACTCAGAAACACATGTTTATGGCTTTATCTTATAGAACTCAATATCCCCGTGCTGGGCAAACAGGTTGCAGCCGTTTGAGCTAAGATTTTAAAATTATTCACATAATGAAAACCTATACTTTGTTTCGGTCGTGTTCCCCATTCAAATGCATGTAACAGTGAGAAACGCACTGTCTTGGCGAAAAAAAGCGTTTTTGTACAACTTCATATAAATAGCTGTAACTTTTGATAGAAGACTCAGACAAACATGTTTATGGCTTTATCTTATAGAACTCAATATCCCCGTGCTGGGCAAACAGGTTTTGCAGCCGTTTGAGCTAAGATTTTAAAATTATTCACATAATGAAAACCTATACTTTGTCTCGGGCGAGTTTCCCATTCAAATGCATGTAACAGTGAGAAACACACTGTCTTGGCGAAAGAAAGCATTTTTGTACAACTTCATATAAATCGCTGTAACTTTTGATAGAAGACTCAGAAACACATGTTTATGGCTTTATCTTATAGAACTCAAGGTGCCCGTGCTGGGCAAACAGGTTTTGCAGCCGTTTGAGCTAAGATTTTAAAATTATTCACATAATGAAAACCTATACTTTGTCTCGGGCGAGTTTCCCATTCAAATGCATGTAACAGTGAGAAACACACTGTCTTGGCGAAAGAAAGCATTTTCGTACAACTTCATATAAATCGCTGTAACTTTTGATAGAAGACTCAGACAAACATGTTCATGGCTTTATCTTATAGAACTCAATATCCCCGTGCTGGGCAAACAGGTTTTGCAGCCGTTTGAGCTAAGATTTTAAAATTATTCACATAATGAAAACCTATACTTTGTCTCGGGCGAGTTTCCCATTCAAATGCATGTAACAGTGAGAAACACACTGTCTTGGCGAAAGAAAGCATTTTCGTACAACTTCATATAAATCGCTGTAACTTTTGATAGAAGACTCAGACAAACATGTTTATGGCTTTATCTTATAGAACTCAATATCCCCGTGCTGGGCAAACAGGTTTTGCAGCCGTTTGAGCTAAGATTTTAAAATTATTCACATAATGAAAACCTATACTTTGTCTCGGGCGAGTTTCCCATTCAAATGCATGTAGCAGTGAGAAACACACTGTCTTGGCGAAAGAAAGCATTTTTGTACAACTTCATATAAATCGCTGTAACTTTTGATAGACGACTCAGAAACACATGTTTATGGCTTTATCTTATAGAACTCAATATCCCCGTGCTGGGCAAACAGGTTGCAGCCGTTTGAGCTAAGATTTTAAAATTATTCACATAATGAAAACCTATACTTTGTTTCGGTCGTGTTCCCCATTCAAATGCATGTAACAGTGAGAAACGCACTGTCTTGGCGAAAAAAAGCGTTTTTGTACAACTTCATATAAATAGCTGTAACTTTTGATAGAAGACTCAGACAAACATGTTTATGGCTTTATCTTATAGAACTCAATATCCCCGTGCTGGGCAAACAGGTTTTGCAGCCGTTTGAGCTAAGATTTTAAAATTATTCACATAATGAAAACCTATACTTTGTCTCGGGCGAGTTTCCCATTCAAATGCATGTAACAGTGAGAAACACACTGTCTTGGCGAAAGAAAGCATTTTTGTACAACTTCATATAAATCGCTGTAACTTTTGATAGAAGACTCAGAAACACATGTTTATGGCTTTATCTTATAGAACTCAAGGTGCCCGTGCTGGGCAAACAGGTTTTGCAGCCGTTTGAGCTAAGATTTTAAAATTATTCACATAATGAAAACCTATACTTTGTCTCGGGCGAGTTTCCCATTCAAATGCATGTAACAGTGAGAAACACACTGTCTTGGCGAAAGAAAGCATTTTCGTACAACTTCATATAAATCGCTGTAACTTTTGATAGAAGACTCAGACAAACATGTTTATGGCTTTATCTTATAGAACTCAATATCCCCGTGCTGGGCAAACAGGTTTTGCAGCCGTTTGAGCTAAGATTTTAAAATTATTCACATAATGAAAACCTATACTTTGTCTCGGGCGAGTTTCCCATTCAAATGCATGTAGCAGTGAGAAACACACTGTCTTGGCGAAAGAAAGCATTTTTGTACAACTTCATATAAATCGCTGTAACTTTTGATAGAAGACTCAGAAACACATGTTTATGGCTTTATCTTATAGAACTCAATATCCCCGTGCTGGGCAAACAGGTTTTGCAGCCGTTTGAGCTAAGATTTTAAAGTTTTAAAATTATTCACATAATGAAAACCTATACTTTGTTTCGGTCGTGTTCCCCATTCAAATGCATGTAACAGTGAGAAACGCACTGTCTTGGCGAAAAAAAAGCGTTTTTGTACAACTTCATATAAATAGCTGTAACTTTTGATAGAAGACTCAGACAAACATGTTTATGGCTTTATCTTATAGAACTCAATATCCCCGTGCTGGGCAAACAGGTTTTGCAGCCGTTTGAGCTAAGATTTTAAAATTATTCACATAATGAAAACCTATACTTTGTCTCGGGCGAGTTTCCCATTCAAATGCATGTAACAGTGAGAAACGCATTGTCTTGGCGAAATAAAGCGCTTTTGAACAACTTCATATAAATCGCTGTAACTTTTGATAGAAGACTCAGACAAACATGTTTATGGCTTTATCTTATAGAACTCAATATCCCCGTGCTGGGCAAACAGGTTTTGCAGCCGTTTGAGCTAAGATTTTAAAATTATTCACATAATGAAAACCTATACTTTGTCTCGGGCGAGTTTCCCATTCAAATGCATGTAACAGTGAGAAACACACTGTCTTGGCGAAAGAAAGCATTTTTGTACAACTTCATATAAATCGCTGTAACTTTTGATAGAAGACTCAGAAACACATGTTTATGGCTTTATCTTATAGAACTCAAGGTGCCCGTGCTGGGCAAACAGGTTTTGCAGCCGTTTGAGCTAAGATTTTAAAATTATTCACATAATGAAAACCTATACTTTGTCTCGGGCGAGTTTCCCATTCAAATGCATGTAGCAGTGAGAAACACACTGTCTTGGCGAAAGAAAGCATTTTTGTACAACTTCATATAAATCGCTGTAACTTTTGATAGAAGACTCAGAAACACATGTTTATGGCTTTATCTTATAGAACTCAATATCCCCGTGCTGGGCAAACAGGTTTTGCAGCCGTTTGAGCTAAGATTTTAAAGTTTTAAAATTATTCACATAATGAAAACCTATACTTTGTTTCGGTCGTGTTCCCCATTCAAATGCATGTAACAGTGAGAAACGCACTGTCTTGGCGAAAAAAAAGCGTTTTTGTACAACTTCATATAAATAGCTGTAACTTTTGATAGAAGACTCAGACAAACATGTTTATGGCTTTATCTTATAGAACTCAATATCCCCGTGCTGGGCAAACAGGTTTTGCAGCCGTTTGAGCTAAGATTTTAAAATTATTCACATAATGAAAACCTATACTTTGTCTCGGGCGAGTTTCCCATTCAAATGCATGTAACAGTGAGAAACGCATTGTCTTGGCGAAATAAAGCGCTTTTGAACAACTTCATATAAATCGCTGTAACTTTTGATAGAAGACTCAGACAAACATGTTTATGGCTTTATCTTATAGAACTCAATATCCCCGTGCTGGGCAAACAGGTTTTGCAGCCGTTTGAGCTAAGATTTTAAAATTATTCACATAATGAAAACCTATACTTTGTCTCGGGCGAGTTTCCCATTCAAATGCATGTAACAGTGAGAAACACACTGTCTTGGCGAAAGAAAGCATTTTTGTACAACTTCATATAAATCGCTGTAACTTTTGATAGAAGACTCAGAAACACATGTTTATGGCTTTATCTTATAGAACTCAAGGTGCCCGTGCTGGGCAAACAGGTTTTGCAGCCGTTTGAGCTAAGATTTTAAAATTATTCACATAATGAAAACCTATACTTTGTCTCGGGCGAGTTTCCCATTCAAATGCATGTAACAGTGAGAAACACACTGTCTTGGCGAAAGAAAGCATTTTCGTACAACTTCATATAAATCGCTGTAACTTTTGATAGAAGACTCAGACAAACATGTTTATGGCTTTATCTTATAGAACTCAATATCCCCGTGCTGGGCAAACAGGTTTTGCAGCCGTTTGAGCTAAGATTTTAAAATTATTCACATAATGAAAACCTATACTTTGTCTCGGGCGAGTTTCCCATTCAAATGCATGTAACAGTGAGAAACACACTGTCTTGGCGAAAGAAAGCATTTTCGTACAACTTCATATAAATCGCTGTAACTTTTGATAGAAGACTCAGACAAACATGTTTATGGCTTTATCTTATAGAACTCAATATCCCCGTGCTGGGCAAACAGGTTTTGCAGCCGTTTGAGCTAAGATTTTAAAATTATTCACATAATGAAAACCTATACTTTGTCTCGGGCGAGTTTCCCATTCAAATGCATGTAGCAGTGAGAAACACACTGTCTTGGCGAAAGAAAGCATTTTTGTACAACTTCATATAAATCGCTGTAACTTTTGATAGAAGACTCAGAAACACATGTTTATGGCTTTATCTTATAGAACTCAATATCCCCGTGCTGGGCAAACAGGTTTTGCAGCCGTTTGAGCTAAGATTTTAAAGTTTTAAAATTATTCACATAATGAAAACCTATACTTTGTTTCGGTCGTGTTCCCCATTCAAATGCATGTAACAGTGAGAAACGCACTGTCTTGGCGAAAGAAAGCATTTTTGTACAACTTCATATAAATAGCTGTAACTTTTGATAGAAGACTCGGATACACATGTTTATGGCTTTATCTTATAGAACTCAAGGTTCCCGTGCTGGGAAAACAGGTTCTGCAGCTGTTTGAGCTAAGATTTCCAAGTTATTCACATAATGAAAACCTATACTTTGTTTCGGTCGTGTTCCCCATTCAAATGCATGTAACAGTGAGAAACGCACTGTCTTGGCGAAAAAAAAAGCGTTTTTGTACAACTTCATATAAATAGCTGTAACTTTTGATAGAAGACTCAGACAAACATGTTTATGGCTTTATCTTATAGAACTCAATATCCCCGTGCTGGGCAAACAGGTTTTGCAGCCGTTTGAGCTAAGATTTTAAAATTATTCACATAATGAAAACCTATACTTTGTCTCGGGCGAGTTTCCCATTCAAATGCATGTAACAGTGAGAAACGCATTGTCTTGGCGAAATAAAGCGCTTTTGTACAACTTCATATAAATCGCTGTAACTTTTGATAGAAGACTCAGAAACACATGTTTATGGCTTTATCTTATAGAACTCAATATCCCCGTGCTGGGCAAACAGGTTTTGCAGCCGTTTGAGCTAAGATTTTAAAATTATTCACATAATGAAAACCTATACTTTGTCTCGGGCGAGTTTCCCATTCAAATGCATGTAACAGTGAGAAACACACTGTCTTGGCGAAAGAAAGCATTTTCGTACAACTTCATATAAATCGCTGTAACTTTTGATAGAAGACTCAGACAAACATGTTCATGGCTTTATCTTATAGAACTCAATATCCCCGTGCTGGGCAAACAGGTTTTGCAGCCGTTTGAGCTAAGATTTTAAAATTATTCACATAATGAAAACCTATACTTTGTCTCGGGCGAGTTTCCCATTCAAATGCATGTAACAGTGAGAAACACACTGTCTTGGCGAAAGAAAGCATTTTCGTACAACTTCATATAAATCGCTGTAACTTTTGATAGAAGACTCAGACAAACATGTTTATGGCTTTATCTTATAGAACTCAATATCCCCGTGCTGGGCAAACAGGTTTTGCAGCCGTTTGAGCTAAGATTTTAAAATTATTCACATAATGAAAACCTATACTTTGTCTCGGGCGAGTTTCCCATTCAAATGCATGTAGCAGTGAGAAACACACTGTCTTGGCGAAAGAAAGCATTTTTGTACAACTTCATATAAATCGCTGTAACTTTTGATAGAAGACTCAGAAACACATGTTTATGGCTTTATCTTATAGAACTCAATATCCCCGTGCTGGGCAAACAGGTTTTGCAGCCGTTTGAGCTAAGATTTTAAAGTTTTAAAATTATTCACATAATGAAAACCTATACTTTGTTTCGGTCGTGTTCCCCATTCAAATGCATGTAACAGTGAGAAACGCATTGTCTTGGCGAAAAAAAAGCGTTTTTGTACAACTTCATATAAATAGCTGTAACTTTTGATAGAAGACTCAGACAAACATGTTTATGGCTTTATCTTATAGAACTCAATATCCCCGTGCTGGGCAAACAGGTTTTGCAGCCGTTTGAGCTAAGATTTTAAAATTATTCACATAATGAAAACCTATACTTTGTCTCGGGCGAGTTTCCCATTCAAATGCATGTAACAGTGAGAAACGCATTGTCTTGGCGAAATAAAGCGCTTTTGAACAACTTCATATAAATCGCTGTAACTTTTGATAGAAGACTCAGACAAACATGTTTATGGCTTTATCTTATAGAACTCAATATCCCCGTGCTGGGCAAACAGGTTTTGCAGCCGTTTGAGCTAAGATTTTAAAATTATTCACATAATGAAAACCTATACTTTGTCTCGGGCGAGTTTCCCATTCAAATGCATGTAACAGTGAGAAACACACTGTCTTGGCGAAAGAAAGCGTTTTTGTACAACTTCATATAAATCGCTGTAACTTTTGATAGAAGACTCAGAAACACATGTTTATGGCTTTATCTTATAGAACTCAAGGTGCCCGTGCTGGGCAAACAGGTTTTGCAGCCGTTTGAGCTAAGATTTTAAAATTATTCACATAATGAAAACCTATACTTTGTCTCGGGCGAGTTTCCCATTCAAATGCATGTAACAGTGAGAAACACACTGTCTTGGCGAAAGAAAGCATTTTCGTACAACTTCATATAAATCGCTGTAACTTTTGATAGAAGACTCAGACAAACATGTTTATGGCTTTATCTTATAGAACTCAATATCCCCGTTCTGGGCAAACAGGTTTTGCAGCCGTTTGAGCTAAGATTTTAAAATTATTCACATAATGAAAACCTATACTTTGTCTCGGGCGAGTTTCCCATTCAAATGCATGTAGCAGTGAGAAACACACTGTCTTGGCGAAAGAAAGCATTTTTGTACAACTTCATATAAATCGCTGTAACTTTTGATAGAAGACTCAGAAACACATGTTTATGGCTTTATCTTATAGAACTCAATATCCCCGTGCTGGGCAAACAGGTTTTGCAGCCGTTTGAGCTAAGATTTTAAAATTATTCACATAATGAAAACCTATACTTTGTTTCGGTCGTGTTCCCCATTCAAATGCATGTAACAGTGAGAAACGCACTGTCTTGGTGAAAGAAAGCATTTTTGTACAACTTCATATAAATAGCTGTAACTTTTGATAGAAGACTCGGATACACATGTTTATGGCTTTATCTTATAGAACTCAAGGTTCCCGTGCTGGGAAAACAGGTTCTGCAGCTGTTTGAGCTAAGATTTCCAAGTTATTCACATAATGAAAACCTATACTTTGTTTCGGTCGTGTTCCCCATTCAAATGCATGTAACAGTGAGAAACGCACTGTCTTGGCGAAAAAAAAGCGTTTTTGTACAACTTCATATAAATAGCTGTAACTTTTGATAGAAGACTCAGACAAACATGTTTATGGCTTTATCTTATAGAACTCAATATCCCCGTGCTGGGCAAACAGGTTTTGCAGCCGTTTGAGCTAAGATTTTAAAATTATTCACATAATGAAAACCTATACTTTGTCTCGGGCGAGTTTCCCATTCAAATGCATGTAACAGTGAGAAACGCATTGTCTTGGCGAAATAAAGCGCTTTTGAACAACTTCATATAAATCGCTGTAACTTTTGATAGAAGACTCAGAAACACATGTTTATGGCTTTATCTTATAGAACTCAAGGTGCCCGTGCTGGGCAAACAGGTTTTGCAGCCGTTTGAGCTAAGATTTTAAAGTTTTAAAATTATTCACATAATGAAAACCTATACTTTGTTTCGGTCGTGTTCCCCATTCAAATGCATGTAACAGTGAGAAACGCACTGTCTTGGCGAAAGAAAGCATTTTTGTACAACTTCATATAAATAGCTGTAACCTTTGATAGAAGACTCGGATACACATGTTTATGGCTTTATCTTATAGAACTCAAGGTTCCCGTGCTGGGAAAACAGGTTCTGCAGCCGTTTGAGCTAAGATTTTAAAATTATTCACATAATGAAAACCTATACTTTGTCTCGGGCGAGTTTCCCATTCAAATGCATGTAACAGTGAGAAACACACTGTCTTGGCGAAAGAAAGCATTTTCGTACAACTTCATATAAATCGCTGTAACTTTTGATAGAAGACTCAGACAAACATGTTTATGGCTTTATCTTATAGAACTCAATATCCCCGTGCTGGGCAAACAGGTTTTGCAGCCGTTTGAGCTAAGATTTTAAAATTATTCACATAATGAAAACCTATACTTTGTCTCGGGCGAGTTTCCCATTCAAATGCATGTAGCAGTGAGAAACACACTGTCTTGGCGAAAGAAAGCATTTTTGTACAACTTCATATAAATCGCTGTAACTTTTGATAGAAGACTCAGAAACACATGTTTATGGCTTTATCTTATAGAACTCAATATCCCCGTGCTGGGCAAACAGGTTTTGCAGCCGTTTGAGCTAAGATTTTAAAGTTTTAAAATTATTCACATAATGAAAACCTATACTTTGTTTCGGTCGTGTTCCCCATTCAAATGCATGTAACAGTGAGAAACGCACTGTCTTGGCGAAAGAAAGCATTTTTGTACAACTTCATATAAATAGCTGTAACTTTTGATAGAAGACTCGGATACACATGTTTATGGCTTTATCTTATAGAACTCAAGGTTCCCGTGCTGGGAAAACAGGTTCTGCAGCTGTTTGAGCTAAGATTTCCAAGTTATTCACATAATGAAAACCTATACTTTGTTTCGGTCGTGTTCCCCATTCAAATGCATGTAACAGTGAGAAACGCACTGTCTTGGCGAAAAAAAAGCGTTTTTGTACAACTTCATATAAATAGCTGTAACTTTTGATAGAAGACTCAGACAAACATGTTTATGGCTTTATCTTATAGAACTCAATATCCCCGTGCTGGGCAAACAGGTTTTGCAGCCGTTTGAGCTAAGATTTTAAAATTATTCACATAATGAAAACCTATACTTTGTCTCGGGCGAGTTTCCCATTCAAATGCATGTAACAGTGAGAAACGCATTGTCTTGGCGAAATAAAGCGCTTTTGAACAACTTCATATAAATCGCTGTAACTTTTGATAGAAGACTCAGAAACACATGTTTATGGCTTTATCTTATAGAACTCAAGGTGCCCGTGCTGGGCAAACAGGTTTTGCAGCCGTTTGAGCTAAGATTTTAAAGTTTTAAAATTATTCACATAATGAAAACCTATACTTTGTTTCGGTCGTGTTCCCCATTCAAATGCATGTAACAGTGAGAAACGCACTGTCTTGGCGAAAGAAAGCATTTTTGTACAACTTCATATAAATAGCTGTAACCTTTGATAGAAGACTCGGATACACATGTTTATGGCTTTATCTTATAGAACTCAAGGTTCCCGTGCTGGGAAAACAGGTTCTGCAGCCGTTTGAGCTAAGATTTTAAAATTATTCACATAATGAAAACCTATACTTTGTCTCGGGCGAGTTTCCCATTCAAATGCATGTAACAGTGAGAAACACACTGTCTTGGCGAAAGAAAGCATTTTCGTACAACTTCATATAAATCGCTGTAACTTTTGATAGAAGACTCAGACAAACATGTTTATGGCTTTATCTTATAGAACTCAATATCCCCGTGCTGGGCAAACAGGTTTTGCAGCCGTTTGAGCTAAGATTTTAAAATTATTCACATAATGAAAACCTATACTTTGTCTCGGGCGAGTTTCCCATTCAAATGCATGTAGCAGTGAGAAACACACTGTCTTGGCGAAAGAAAGCATTTTTGTACAACTTCATATAAATCGCTGTAACTTTTGATAGAAGACTCAGAAACACATGTTTATGGCTTTATCTTATAGAACTCAATATCCCCGTGCTGGGCAAACAGGTTTTGCAGCCGTTTGAGCTAAGATTTTAAAGTTTTAAAATTATTCACATAATGAAAACCTATACTTTGTTTCGGTCGTGTTCCCCATTCAAATGCATGTAACAGTGAGAAACGCACTGTCTTGGCGAAAGAAAGCATTTTTGTACAACTTCATATAAATAGCTGTAACTTTTGATAGAAGACTCGGATACACATGTTTATGGCTTTATCTTATAGAACTCAAGGTTCCCGTGCTGGGAAAACAGGTTCTGCAGCTGTTTGAGCTAAGATTTCCAAGTTATTCACATAATGAAAACCTATACTTTGTTTCGGTCGTGTTCCCCATTCAAATGCATGTAACAGTGAGAAACGCACTGTCTTGGCGAAAAAAAAGCGTTTTTGTACAACTTCATATAAATAGCTGTAACTTTTGATAGAAGACTCAGACAAACATGTTTATGGCTTTATCTTATAGAACTCAATATCCCCGTGCTGGGCAAACAGGTTTTGCAGCCGTTTGAGCTAAGATTTTAAAATTATTCACATAATGAAAACCTATACTTTGTCTCGGGCGAGTTTCCCATTCAAATGCATGTAACAGTGAGAAACACACTGTCTTGGCGAAAGAAAGCATTTTCGTACAACTTCATATAAATCGCTGTAACTTTTGATAGAAGACTCAGAAACACATGTTTATGGCTTTATCTTATAGAACTCAATATCCCCGTGCTGGGCAAACAGGTTTTGCAGCCGTTTGAGCTAAGATTTTAAAATTATTCACATAATGAAAACCTATACTTTGTTTCGGTCGAATTCCCCATTCAAATGCATGTAACAGTGAGAAACACACTGTCTTGGCGAAAGAAAGCATTTTTGTACAACTTCATATAAATCGCTGTAACTTTTGATAGAAGACTCAGAAACACATGTTTATGGCTTTATCTTATAGAACTCAATATCCCCGTGCTGGGCAAACAGGTTTTGCAGCCGTTTGAGCTAAGATTTTAAAATTATTCACATAATGAAAACCTATACTTTGTCTCGGGCGAGTTTCCCATTCAAATGCATGTAACAGTGAGAAACGCATTGTCTTGGCGAAATAAAGCGCTTTTGAACAACTTCATATAAATCGCTGTAACTTTTGATAGAAGACTCAGACAAACATGTTTATGGCTTTATCTTATAGAACTCAATATCCCCGTGCTGGGCAAACAGGTTTTGCAGCCGTTTGAGCTAAGATTTTAAAATTATTCACATAATGAAAACCTATACTTTGTCTCGGGCGAGTTTCCCATTCAAATGCATGTAGCAGTGAGAAACACACTGTCTTGGCGAAAGAAAGCATTTTTGTACAACTTCATATAAATCGCTGTAACTTTTGATAGAAGACTCAGAAACACATGTTTATGGCTTTATCTTATAGAACTCAATATCCCCGTGCTGGGCAAACAGGTTTTGCAGCCGTTTGAGCTAAGATTTTAAAATTATTCACATAATGAAAACCTATACTTTGTCTCGGGCGAGTTTCCCATTCAAATGCATGTAACAGTGAGAAACACACTGTCTTGGCGAAAAAAAGCATTTTCGTACAACTTCATATAAATCGCTGTAACTTTTGATAGAAGACTCAGACAAACATGTTTATGGCTTTATCTTATAGAACTCAAGGTGCCCGTGCTGGGCAAACAGGTTTTGCA
The DNA here is from genome assembly GCF_057381845.1 of Rhamphochromis longiceps. Lineage (NCBI taxonomy): Eukaryota > Metazoa > Chordata > Actinopteri > Cichliformes > Cichlidae > Rhamphochromis > Rhamphochromis longiceps. The sequence continues at coordinate 6,182,600 of NC_140567.1, forward strand.
GCTGTTTGAGCTAAGATTTCCAAGTTATTCACATAATGAAAACCTATACTTTGTTTCGGTCGAGTTTCCCATTCAAATGCATGTAACAGTGAGAAACACACTGTCTTGGCGAAAGAAAGCATTTTTGTACAACTTCATATAAATCGCTGTATCTTTTGATAGAAGACTCAGAAACACATGTTTATGGCTTTATCTTATAGAACTCAATATCCCCGTGCTGGGCAAACAGGTTTTGCAGCCGTTTGAGCTAAGATTTTAAAATTATTCACATAATGAAAACCTATACTTTGTCTCGGGCGAGTTTCCCATTCAAATGCATGTAACAGTGAGAAACACTGTCTTGGCGAAAGAAAGCATTTTTGTACAACTTCATATAAATCGCTGTAACTTTTGATAGAAGACTCAGAAACACATGTTTATGGCTTTATCTTATAGAACTCAATATCCCCGTGCTGGGCAAACAGGTTTTGCAGCCGTTTGAGCTAAGATTTTAAAATTATTCACATAATGAAAACCTATACTTTGTCTCGGGCGAGTTTCCCATTCAAATGCATGTAGCAGTGAGAAACACACTGTCTTGGCGAAAGAAAGCATTTTTGTACAACTTCATATAAATCGCTGTATCTTTTGATAGAAGACGCAGAAACACATGTTTATGGCTTTATCTTATAGAACTCAATATCCCCGTGCTGGGCAAACAGGTTTTGCAGCCGTTTGAGCTAAGATTTTAAAATTATTCACATAATGAAAACCTATACTTTGTCTCGGGCGAGTTTCCCATTCAAATGCATGTAACAGTGAGAAACACTGTCTTGGCGAAAGAAAGCATTTTTGTACAACTTCATATAAATCGCTGTAACTTTTGATAGAAGACTCAGAAACACATGTTTATGGCTTTATCTTATAGAACTCAATATCCCCGTGCTGGGCAAACAGGTTTTGCAGCCGTTTGAGCTAAGATTTTAAAATTATTCACATAATGAAAACCTATACTTTGTCTCGGGCGAGTTTCCCATTCAAATGCATGTAGCAGTGAGAAACACACTGTCTTGGCGAAAGAAAGCATTTTTGTACAACTTCATATAAATCGCTGTAACTTTTGATAGAAGACTCAGAAACACATGTTTATGGCTTTATCTTATAGAACTCAATATCCCCGTGCTGGGCAAACAGGTTGCAGCCGTTTGAGCTAAGATTTTAAAATTATTCACATAATGAAAACCTATACTTTGTTTCGGTCGAGTTCCCCATTCAAATGCATGTAACAGTGAGAAACGCACTGTCTTGGCGAAAAAAAGCGTTTTTTTACAACTTCATATAAATAGCTGTAACTTTTGATAGAAGACTCAGACAAACATGTTTATGGCTTTATCTTATAGAACTCAATATCCCCGTGCTGGGCAAACAGGTTTTGCAGCCGTTTGAGCTAAGATTTTAAAATTATTCACATAATGAAAACCTATACTTTGTCTTGGGCGAGTTTCCCATTCAAATGCATGTAACAGTGAGAAACGCATTGTCTTGGCGAAATAAAGCGCTTTTGAACAACTTCATATAAATCGCTGTAACTTTTGATAGACGACTCAGAAACACATGTTTATGGCTTTATCTTATAGAACTCAATATCCCCGTGCTGGGCAAACAGGTTTTGCAGCCGTTTGAGCTAAGATTTTAAAATTATTCACATAATGAAAACCTATACTTTGTCTCGGGCGAGTTTCCCATTCAAATGCATGTAACAGTGAGAAACACACTGTCTTGGCGAAAGAAAGCATTTTTGTACAACTTCATATAAATCGCTGTAACTTTTGATAGAAGACTCAGAAACACATGTTTATGGCTTTATCTTACAGAACTCAAGGTGCCCGTGCTGGGCAAACAGGTTTTGCAGCCGTTTGAGCTAAGATTTTAAAATTATTCACATAATGAAAACCTATACTTTGTCTCGGGCGAGTTTCCCATTCAAATGCATGTAACAGTGAGAAACACACTGTCTTGGCGAAAGAAAGCATTTTCGTACAACTTCATATAAATCGCTGTAACTTTGGATAGAAGACTCAGACAAACATGTTTATGGCTTTATCTTATAGAACTCAATATCCCCGTGCTGGGCAAACAGGTTTTGCAGCCGTTTGAGCTAAGATTTTAAAATTATTCACATAATGAAAACCTATACTTTGTCTCGGGCGAGTTTCCCATTCAAATGCATGTAGCAGTGAGAAACACACTGTCTTGGCGAAAGAAAGCATTTTTGTACAACTTCATATAAATCGCTGTAACTTTTGATAGAAGACTCAGAAACACATGTTTATGGCTTTATCTTATAGAACTCAATATCCCCGTGCTGGGCAAACAGGTTTTGCAGCCGTTTGAGCTAAGATTTTAAAGTTTTAAAATTATTCACATAATGAAAACCTATACTTTGTTTCGGTCGTGTTCCCCATTCAAATGCATGTAACAGTGAGAAACGCACTGTCTTGGCGAAAGAAAGCATTTTTGTACAACTTCATATAAATAGCTGTAACTTTTGATAGAAGACTCGGATACACATGTTTATGGCTTTATCTTATAGAACTCAAGGTTCCCGTGCTGGGAAAACAGGTTCTGCAGCTGTTTGAGCTAAGATTTCCAAGTTATTCACATAATGAAAACCTATACTTTGTTTCGGTCGTGTTCCCCATTCAAATGCATGTAACAGTGAGAAACGCATGGTCTTGGCGAAAAAAAAGCGTTTTTGTACAACTTCATATAAATAGCTGTAACTTTTGATAGAAGACTCAGACAAACATGTTTATGGCTTTATCTTATAGAACTCAATATCCCCGTGCTGGGCAAACAGGTTTTGCAGCCGTTTGAGCTAAGATTTTAAAATTATTCACATAATGAAAACCTATACTTTGTCTCGGGCGAGTTTCCCATTCAAATGCATGTAGCAGTGAGAAACACACTGTCTTGGCGAAAGAAAGCATTTTTGTACAACTTCATATAAATCGCTGTAACTTTTGATAGAAGACTCAGAAACACATGTTTATGGCTTTATCTTATAGAACTCAATATCCCCGTGCTGGGCAAACAGGTTTTGCAGCCGTTTGAGCTAAGATTTTAAAGTTTTAAAATTATTCACATAATGAAAACCTATACTTTGTTTCGGTCGTGTTCCCCATTCAAATGCATGTAACAGTGAGAAACGCACTGTCTTGGCGAAAGAAAGCATTTTTGTACAACTTCATATAAATCGCTGTATCTTTTGATAGAAGACTCAGAAACACATGTTTATGGCTTTATCTTATAGAACTCAATATCCCCGTGCTGGGCAAACAGGTTTTGCAGCCGTTTGAGCTAAGATTTTAAAATTATTCACATAATGAAAACCTATACTTTGTCTCGGGCGAGTTTCCCATTCAAATGCATGTAACAGTGAGAAACACTGTCTTGGCGAAAGAAAGCATTTTTGTACAACTTCATATAAATCGCTGTAACTTTTGATAGAAGACTCAGAAACACATGTTTATGGCTTTATCTTATAGAACTCAATATCCCCGTGCTGGGCAAACAGGTTTTGCAGCCGTTTGAGCTAAGATTTTAAAATTATTCACATAATGAAAACCTATACTTTGTCTCGGGCGAGTTTCCCATTCAAATGCATGTAGCAGTGAGAAACACACTGTCTTGGCGAAAGAAAGCATTTTTGTACAACTTCATATAAATCGCTGTAACTTTTGATAGAAGACTCAGAAACACATGTTTATGGCTTTATCTTATAGAACTCAATATCCCCGTGCTGGGCAAACAGGTTGCAGCCGTTTGAGCTAAGATTTTAAAATTATTCACATAATGAAAACCTATACTTTGTTTCGGTCGAGTTCCCCATTCAAATGCATGTAACAGTGAGAAACGCACTGTCTTGGCGAAAAAAAGCGCTTTTGAACAACTTCATATAAATCGCTGTAACTTTTGATAGAAGACTCAGAAACACATGTTTATGGCTTTATCTTATAGAACTCAATATCCCCGTGCTGGGCAAACAGGTTGCAGCCGTTTGAGCTAAGATTTTAAAATTATTCACATAATGAAAACCTATACTTTGTTTCGGTCGAGTTCCCCATTCAAATGCATGTAACAGTGAGAAACGCACTGTCTTGGCGAAAAAAAGCGTTTTTTTACAACTTCATATAAATAGCTGTAACTTTTGATAGAAGACTCAGACAAACATGTTTATGGCTTTATCTTATAGAACTCAATATCCCCGTGCTGGGCAAACAGGTTTTGCAGCCGTTTGAGCTAAGATTTTAAAATTATTCACATAATGAAAACCTATACTTTGTCTTGGGCGAGTTTCCCATTCAAATGCATGTAACAGTGAGAAACGCATTGTCTTGGCGAAATAAAGCGCTTTTGAACAACTTCATATAAATCGCTGTAACTTTTGATAGAAGACTCAGACAAACATGTTTATGGCTTTATCTTATAGAACTCAATATCCCCGTGCTGGGCAAACAGGTTTTGCAGCCGTTTGAGCTAAGATTTTAAAATTATTCACATAATGAAAACCTATACTTTGTCTCGGGCGAGTTTCCCATTCAAATGCATGTAACAGTGAGAAACACACTGTCTTGGCGAAAGAAAGCATTTTTGTACAACTTCATATAAATCGCTGTAACTTTTGATAGAAGACTCAGAAACACATGTTTATGGCTTTATCTTATAGAACTCAAGGTGCCCGTGCTGGGCAAACAGGTTTTGCAGCCGTTTGAGCTAAGATTTTAAAATTATTCACATAATGAAAACCTATACTTTGTCTCGGGCGAGTTTCCCATTCAAATGCATGTAACAGTGAGAAACACACTGTCCTGGCGAAAGAAAGCATTTTCGTACAACTTCATATAAATCGCTGTAACTTTGGATAGAAGACTCAGACAAACATGTTTATGGCTTTATCTTATAGAACTCAATATCCCCGTGCTGGGCAAACAGGTTTTGCAGCCGTTTGAGCTAAGATTTTAAAATTATTCACATAATGAAAACCTATACTTTGTCTCGGGCGAGTTTCCCATTCAAATGCATGTAGCAGTGAGAAACACACTGTCTTGGCGAAAGAAAGCATTTTTGTACAACTTCATATAAATCGCTGTAACTTTTGATAGAAGACTCAGAAACACATGTTTATGGCTTTATCTTATAGAACTCAATATCCCCGTGCTGGGCAAACAGGTTTTGCAGCCGTTTGAGCTAAGATTTTAAAGTTTTAAAATTATTCACATAATGAAAACCTATACTTTGTTTCGGTCGTGTTCCCCATTCAAATGCATGTAACAGTGAGAAACGCACTGTCTTGGCGAAAGAAAGCATTTTTGTACAACTTCATATAAATAGCTGTAACTTTTGATAGAAGACTCAGATACACATGTTTATGGCTTTATCTTATAGAACTCAAGGTTCCCGTGCTGGGAAAACAGGTTCTGCAGCTGTTTGAGCTAAGATTTCCAAGTTATTCACATAATGAAAACCTATACTTTGTTTCGGTCGTGTTCCCCATTCAAATGCATGTAACAGTGAGAAACGCACTGTCTTGGCGAAAAAAAAGCGTTTTTGTACAACTTCATATAAATAGCTGTAACTTTTGATAGAAGACTCAGACAAACATGTTTATGGCTTTATCTTATAGAACTCAATATCCCCGTGCTGGGCAAACAGGTTTTGCAGCCGTTTGAGCTAAGATTTTAAAATTATTCACATAATGAAAACCTATACTTTGTCTCGGGCGAGTTTCCCATTCAAATGCATGTAGCAGTGAGAAACACACTGTCTTGGCGAAAGAAAGCATTTTTGTACAACTTCATATAAATCGCTGTAACTTTTGATAGAAGACTCAGAAACACATGTTTATGGCTTTATCTTATAGAACTCAATATCCCCGTGCTGGGCAAACAGGTTTTGCAGCCGTTTGAGCTAAGATTTTAAAGTTTTAAAATTATTCACATAATGAAAACCTATACTTTGTTTCGGTCGTGTTCCCCATTCAAATGCATGTAACAGTGAGAAACGCACTGTCTTGGCGAAAGAAAGCATTTTTGTACAACTTCATATAAATCGCTGTATCTTTTGATAGAAGACTCAGAAACACATGTTTATGGCTTTATCTTATAGAACTCAATATCCCCGTGCTGGGCAAACAGGTTGCAGCCGTTTGAGCTAAGATTTTAAAATTATTCACATAATGAAAACCTATACTTTGTTTCGGTCGAGTTCCCCATTCAAATGCATGTAACAGTGAGAAACGCACTGTCTTGGCGAAAAAAAGCGCTTTTGAACAACTTCATATAAATCGCTGTAACTTTTGATAGACGACTCAGACAAACATGTTTATGGCTTTATCTTATAGAACTCAATATCCCCGTGCTGGGCAAACAGGTTTTGCAGCCGTTTGAGCTAAGATTTTAAAATTATTCACATAATGAAAACCTATACTTTGTCTCGGGCGAGTTTCCCATTCAAATGCATGTAACAGTGAGAAACACACTGTCTTGGCGAAAGAAAGCATTTTTGTACAACTTCATATAAATCGCTGTAACTTTTGATAGAAGACTCAGAAACACATGTTTATGGCTTTATCTTATAGAACTCAAGGTGCCCGTGCTGGGCAAACAGGTTTTGCAGCCGTTTGAGCTAAGATTTTAAAATTATTCACATAATGAAAACCTATACTTTGTCTCGGGCGAGTTTCCCATTCAAATGCATGTAACAGTGAGAAACACACTGTCTTGGCGAAAGAAAGCATTTTCGTACAACTTCATATAAATCGCTGTAACTTTGGATAGAAGACTCAGACAAACATGTTTATGGCTTTATCTTATAGAACTCAATATCCCCGTGCTGGGCAAACAGGTTTTGCAGCCGTTTGAGCTAAGATTTTAAAATTATTCACATAATGAAAACCTATACTTTGTCTCGGGCGAGTTTCCCATTCAAATGCATGTAGCAGTGAGAAACACACTGTCTTGGCAAAAGAAAGCATTTTTGTACAACTTCATATAAATCGCTGTAACTTTTGATAGAAGACTCAGAAACACATGTTTATGGCTTTATCTTATAGAACTCAATATCCCCGTGCTGGGCAAACAGGTTTTGCAGCCGTTTGAGCTAAGATTTTAAAGTTTTAAAATTATTCACATAATGAAAACCTATACTTTGTTTCGGTCGTGTTCCCCATTCAAATGCATGTAACAGTGAGAAACGCACTGTCTTGGCGAAAGAAAGCATTTTTGTACAACTTCATATAAATAGCTGTAACTTTTGATAGAAGACTCGGATACACATGTTTATGGCTTTATCTTATAGAACTCAAGGTTCCCGTGCTGGGAAAACAGGTTCTGCAGCTGTTTGAGCTAAGATTTCCAAGTTATTCACATAATGAAAACCTATACTTTGTTTCGGTCGTGTTCCCCATTCAAATGCATGTAACAGTGAGAAACGCACTGTCTTGGCGAAAAAAAAGCGTTTTTGTACAACTTCATATAAATAGCTGTAACTTTTGATAGAAGACTCAGACAAACATGTTTATGGCTTTATCTTATAGAACTCAATATCCCCGTGCTGGGCAAACAGGTTTTGCAGCCGTTTGAGCTAAGATTTTAAAATTATTCACATAATGAAAACCTATACTTTGTCTCGGGCGAGTTTCCCATTCAAATGCATGTAACAGTGAGAAACGCATTGTCTTGGCGAAATAAAGCGCTTTTGAACAACTTCATATAAATCGCTGTAACTTTTGATAGAAGACTCAGAAACACATGTTTATGGCTTTATCTTATAGAACTCAAGGTGCCCGTGCTGGGCAAACAGGTTTTGCAGCCGTTTGAGCTAAGATTTTAAAATTATTCACATAATGAAAACCTATACTTTGTCTCGGGCGAGTTTCCCATTCAAATGCATGTAACAGTGAGAAACACACTGTCTTGGCGAAAGAAAGCATTTTCGTACAACTTCATATAAATCGCTGTAACTTTGGATAGAAGACTCAGACAAACATGTTTATGGCTTTATCTTATAGAACTCAATATCCCCGTGCTGGGCAAACAGGTTTTGCAGCCGTTTGAGCTAAGATTTTAAAGTTTTAAAATTATTCACATAATGAAAACCTATACTTTGTTTCGGTCGTGTTCCCCATTCAAATGCATGTAACAGTGAGAAACGCACTGTCTTGGCGAAAGAAAGCATTTTTGTACAACTTCATATAAATAGCTGTAACTTTTGATAGAAGACTCGGATACACATGTTTATGGCTTTATCTTATAGAACTCAAGGTTCCCGTGCTGGGAAAACAGGTTCTGCAGCCGTTTGAGCTAAGATTTTAAAATTATTCACATAATGAAAACCTATACTTTGTCTCGGGCGAGTTTCCCATTCAAATGCATGTAACAGTGAGAAACACACTGTCTTGGCGAAAGAAAGCATTTTCGTACAACTTCATATAAATCGCTGTAACTTTTGATAGAAGACTCAGACAAACATGTTTATGGCTTTATCTTATAGAACTCAATATCCCCGTGCTGGGCAAACAGGTTTTGCAGCCGTTTGAGCTAAGATTTTAAAATTATTCACATAATGAAAACCTATACTTTGTCTCGGGCGAGTTTCCCATTCAAATGCATGTAGCAGTGAGAAACACACTGTCTTGGCGAAAGAAAGCATTTTTGTACAACTTCATATAAATCGCTGTAACTTTTGATAGAAGACTCAGAAACACATGTTTATGGCTTTATCTTATAGAACTCAATATCCCCGTGCTGGGCAAACAGGTTTTGCAGCCGTTTGAGCTAAGATTTTAAAGTTTTAAAATTATTCACATAATGAAAACCTATACTTTGTTTCGGTCGTGTTCCCCATTCAAATGCATGTAACAGTGAGAAACGCACTGTCTTGGCGAAAGAAAGCATTTTTGTACAACTTCATATAAATAGCTGTAACTTTTGATAGAAGACTCGGATACACATGTTTATGGCTTTATCTTATAGAACTCAAGGTTCCCGTGCTGGGAAAACAGGTTCTGCAGCTGTTTGAGCTAAGATTTCATGGTTATTCACATAATGAAAACCTATACTTTGTTTCGGTCGTGTTCCCCATTCAAATGCATGTAGCAGTGAGAAACGCACTGTCTTGGCGAAAAAAAAGCGTTTTTGTACAACTTCATATAAATAGCTGTAACTTTTGATAGAAGACTCAGACAAACATGTTTATGGCTTTATCTTATAGAACTCAATATCCCCGTGCTGGGCAAACAGGTTTTGCAGCCGTTTGAGCTAAGATTTTAAAATTATTCACATAATGAAAACCTATACTTTGTCTCGGGCGAGTTTCCCATTCAAATGCATGTAACAGTGAGAAACGCATTGTCTTGGCGAAATAAAGCGCTTTTGAACAACTTCATATAAATCGCTGTAACTTTTGATAGAAGACTCAGACAAACATGTTTATGGCTTTATCTTATAGAACTCAATATCCCCGTGCTGGGCAAACAGGTTTTGCAGCCGTTTGAGCTAAGATTTTAAAATTATTCACATAATGAAAACCTATACTTTGTCTCGGGCGAGTTTCCCATTCAAATGCATGTAACAGTGAGAAACACACTGTCTTGGCGAAAGAAAGCATTTTTGTACAACTTCATATAAATCGCTGTAACTTTTGATAGAAGACTCAGAAACACATGTTTATGGCTTTATCTTATAGAACTCAATATCCCCGTGCTGGGCAAACAGGTTTTGCAGCCGTTTGAGCTAAGATTTTAAAATTATTCACATAATGAAAACCTATACTTTGTCTCGGGCGAGTTTCCCATTCAAATGCATGTAGCAGTGAGAAACACACTGTCTTGGCGAAAGAAAGCATTTTTGTACAACTTCATATAAATCGCTGTAACTTTTGATAGAAGACTCAGAAACACATGTTTATGGCTTTATCTTATAGAACTCAATATCCCCGTGCTGGGCAAACAGGTTTTGCAGCCGTTTGAGCTAAGATTTTAAAGTTTTAAAATTATTCACATAATGAAAACCTATACTTTGTTTCGGTCGTGTTCCCCATTCAAATGCATGTAACAGTGAGAAACGCACTGTCTTGGCGAAAGAAAGCATTTTTGTACAACTTCATATAAATAGCTGTAACTTTTGATAGAAGACTCGGATACACATGTTTATGGCTTTATCTTATAGAACTCAAGGTTCCCGTGCTGGGAAAACAGGTTCTGCAGCTGTTTGAGCTAAGATTTCCAAGTTATTCACATAATGAAAACCTATACTTTGTTTCGGTCGTGTTCCCCATTCAAATGCATGTAACAGTGAGAAACGCACTGTCTTGGCGAAAAAAAAGCGTTTTTGTACAACTTCATATAAATAGCTGTAACTTTTGATAGAAGACTCAGACAAACATGTTTATGGCTTTATCTTATAGAACTCAATATCCCCGTGCTGGGCAAACAGGTTTTGCAGCCGTTTGAGCTAAGATTTTAAAATTATTCACATAATGAAAACCTATACTTTGTCTCGGGCGAGTTTCCCATTCAAATGCATGTAGCAGTGAGAAACACACTGTCTTGGCGAAAGAAAGCATTTTTGTACAACTTCATATAAATCGCTGTAACTTTTGATAGAAGACTCAGAAACACATGTTTATGGCTTTATCTTATAGAACTCAATATCCCCGTGCTGGGCAAACAGGTTTTGCAGCCGTTTGAGCTAAGATTTTAAAGTTTTAAAATTATTCACATAATGAAAACCTATACTTTGTTTCGGTCGTGTTCCCCATTCAAATGCATGTAACAGTGAGAAACGCACTGTCTTGGCGAAAGAAAGCATTTTTGTACAACTTCATATAAATAGCTGTAACTTTTGATAGAAGACTCGGATACACATGTTTATGGCTTTATCTTATAGAACTCAAGGTTCCCGTGCTGGGAAAACAGGTTTTGCAGCCGTTTGAGCTAAGATTTTAAAATTATTCACATAATGAAAACCTATACTTTGTCTCGGGCGAGTTTTCCATTCAAATGCATGTAACAGTGAGAAACACACTGTCTTGGCGAAAGAAAGCATTTTTGTACAACTTCATATAAATCGCTGTAACTTTTGATAGAAGACTCAGACAAACATGTTTATGGCTTTATCTTATAGAACTCAATATCCCCGTGCTGGGCAAACAGGTTTTGCAGCCGTTTGAGCTAAGATTTTAAAATTATTCACATAATGAAAACCTATACTTTGTCTCGGGCGAGTTTCCCATTCAAATGCATGTAGCAGTGAGAAACACACTGTCTTGGCGAAAGAAAGCATTTTTGTACAACTTCATATAAATCGCTGTAACTTTTGATAGAAGACTCAGAAACACATGGTTATGGCTTTATCTTATAGAACTCAATATCCCCGTGCTGGGCAAACAGGTTTTGCAGCCGTTTGAGCTAAGATTTTAAAGTTTTAAAATTATTCACATAATGAAAACCTATACTTTGTTTCGGTCGTGTTCCCCATTCAAATGCATGTAACAGTGAGAAACGCACTGTCTTGGCGAAAGAAAGCATTTTTGTACAACTTCATATAAATAGCTGTAACTTTTGATAGAAGACTCGGATACACATGTTTATGGCTTTATCTTATAGAACTCAAGGTTCCCGTGCTGGGAAAACAGGTTCTGCAGCCGTTTGAGCTAAGATTTTAAAATTATTCACATAATGAAAACCTATACTTTGTCTCGGGCGAGTTTCCCATTCAAATGCATGTAGCAGTGAGAAACACACTGTCTTGGCGAAAGAAAGCATTTTTGTACAACTTCATATAAATCGCTGTAACTTTTGATAGAAGACTCAGAAACACATGTTTATGGCTTTATCTTATAGAACTCAATATCCCCGTGCTGGGCAAACAGGTTTTGCAGCCGTTTGAGCTAAGATTTTAAAGTTTTAAAATTATTCACATAATGAAAACCTATACTTTGTTTCGGTCGTGTTCCCCATTCAAATGCATGTAACAGTGAGAAACGCACTGTCTTGGCGAAAGAAAGCATTTTTGTACAACTTCATATAAATAGCTGTAACTTTTGATAGAAGACTCGGATACACATGTTTATGGCTTTATCTTATAGAACTCAAGGTTCCCGTGCTGGGAAAACAGGTTTTGCAGCCGTTTGAGCTAAGATTTTAAAATTATTCACATAATGAAAACCTATACTTTGTCTCGGGCGAGTTTTCCATTCAAATGCATGTAACAGTGAGAAACACACTGTCTTGGCGAAAGAAAGCATTTTTGTACAACTTCATATAAATCGCTGTAACTTTTGATAGAAGACTCAGACAAACATGTTTATGGCTTTATCTTATAGAACTCAATATCCCCGTGCTGGGCAAACAGGTTTTGCAGCCGTTTGAGCTAAGATTTTAAAATTATTCACATAATGAAAACCTATACTTTGTCTCGGGCGAGTTTCCCATTCAAATGCATGTAGCAGTGAGAAACACACTGTCTTGGCGAAAGAAAGCATTTTTGTACAACTTCATATAAATCGCTGTAACTTTTGATAGAAGACTCAGAAACACATGGTTATGGCTTTATCTTATAGAACTCAATATCCCCGTGCTGGGCAAACAGGTTTTGCAGCCGTTTGAGCTAAGATTTTAAAGTTTTAAAATTATTCACATAATGAAAACCTATACTTTGTTTCGGTCGTGTTCCCCATTCAAATGCATGTAACAGTGAGAAACGCACTGTCTTGGCGAAAGAAAGCATTTTTGTACAACTTCATATAAATAGCTGTAACTTTTGATAGAAGACTCGGATACACATGTTTATGGCTTTATCTTATAGAACTCAAGGTTCCCGTGCTGGGAAAACAGGTTCTGCAGCTGTTTGAGCTAAGATTTTAAAATTATTCACATAATGAAAACCTATACTTTGTTTCGGTCATGTTCCCCATTCAAATGCATGTAACAGTGAGAAACGCACTGTCTTGGCGAAAAAAAAGCGTTTTTGTACAACTTCATATAAATAGCTGTAACTTTTGATAGAAGACTCAGACAAACATGTTTATGGCTTTATCTTATAGAACTCAATATCCCCGTGCTGGGCAAACAGGTTTTGCAGCCGTTTGAGCTAAGATTTTAAAATTATTCACATAATGAAAACCTATACTTTGTCTCGGGCGAGTTTCCCATTCAAATGCATGTAACAGTGAGAAACGCATTGTCTTGGCGAAATAAAGCGCTTTTGAACAACTTCATATAAATCGCTGTAACTTTTGATAGAAGACTCAGACAAACATGTTTATGGCTTTATCTTATAGAACTCAATATCCCCGTGCTGGGCAAACAGGTTTTGCAGCCGTTTGAGCTAAGATTTTAAAATTATTCACATAATGAAAACCTATACTTTGTCTCGGGCGAGTTTCCCATTCAAATGCATGTAACAGTGAGAAACACACTGTCTTGGCGAAAGAAAGCATTTTTGTACAACTTCATATAAATCGCTGTAACTTTTGATAGAAGACTCAGAAACACATGTTTATGGCTTTATCTTATAGAACTCAAGGTGCCCGTGCTGGGCAAACAGGTTTTGCAGCCGTTTGAGCTAAGATTTTAAAATTATTCACATAATGAAAACCTATACTTTGTCTCGGGCGAGTTTCCCATTCAAATGCATGTAACAGTGAGAAACACACTGTCTTGGCGAAAGAAAGCATTTTCGTACAACTTCATATAAATCGCTGTAACTTTTGATAGAAGACTCAGAAACACATGTTTATGGCTTTATCTTATAGAACTCAATATCCCCGTGCTGGGCAAACAGGTTTTGCAGCCGTTTGAGCTAAGATTTTAAAGTTTTAAAATTATTCACATAATGAAAACCTATACTTTGTTTCGGTCGTGTTCCCCATTCAAATGCATGTAACAGTGAGAAACGCACTGTCTTGGCGAAAGAAAGCATTTTTGTACAACTTCATATAAATAGCTGTAACTTTTGATAGAAGACTCGGATACACATGTTTATGGCTTTATCTTATAGAACTCAAGGTTCCCGTGCTGGGAAAACAGGTTCTGCAGCCGTTTGAGCTAAGATTTTAAAATTATTCACATAATGAAAACCTATACTTTGTCTCGGGCGAGTTTCCCATTCAAATGCATGTAACAGTGAGAAACACACTGTCTTGGCGAAAGAAAGCATTTTCGTACAACTTCATATAAATCGCTGTAACTTTTGATAGAAGACTCAGACAAACATGTTTATGGCTTTATCTTATAGAACTCAATATCCCCGTGCTGGGCAAACAGGTTTTGCAGCCGTTTGAGCTAAGATTTTAAAATTATTCACATAATGAAAACCTATACTTTGTCTCGGGCGAGTTTCCCATTCAAATGCATGTAGCAGTGAGAAACACACTGTCTTGGCGAAAGAAAGCATTTTTGTACAACTTCATATAAATCGCTGTAACTTTTGATAGAAGACTCAGAAACACATGTTTATGGCTTTATCTTATAGAACTCAATATCCCCGTGCTGGGCAAACAGGTTTTGCAGCCGTTTGAGCTAAGATTTTAAAGTTTTAAAATTATTCACATAATGAAAACCTATACTTTGTTTCGGTCGTGTTCCCCATTCAAATGCATGTAACAGTGAGAAACGCACTGTCTTGGCGAAAGAAAGCATTTTTGTACAACTTCATATAAATAGCTGTAACTTTTGATAGAAGACTCGGATACACATGTTTATGGCTTTATCTTATAGAACTCAAGGTTCCCGTGCTGGGAAAACAGGTTCTGCAGCAGTTTGAGCTAAGATTTCCAGGTTATTCACATAATGAAAACCTATACTTTGTTTCGGTCGTGTTCCCCATTCAAATGCATGTAACAGTGAGAAACGCACTGTCTTGGCGAAAAAAAAGCGTTTTTGTACAACTTCATATAAATAGCTGTAACTTTTGATAGAAGACTCAGACAAACATGTTTATGGCTTTATCTTATAGAACTCAATATCCCCGTGCTGGGCAAACAGGTTTTGCAGCCGTTTGAGCTAAGATTTTAAAATTATTCACATAATGAAAACCTATACTTTGTCTCGGGCGAGTTTCCCATTCAAATGCATGTAACAGTGAGAAACGCATTGTCTTGGCGAAATAAAGCGCTTTTGAACAACTTCATATAAATCGCTGTAACTTTTGATAGAAGACTCAGACAAACATGTTTATGGCTTTATCTTATAGAACTCAATATCCCCGTGCTGGGCAAACAGGTTTTGCAGCCGTTTGAGCTAAGATTTTAAAATTATTCACATAATGAAAACCTATACTTTGTCTCGGGCGAGTTTCCCATTCAAATGCATGTAACAGTGAGAAACACACTGTCTTGGCGAAAGAAAGCATTTTTGTACAACTTCATATAAATCGCTGTAACTTTTGATAGAAGACTCAGAAACACATGTTTATGGCTTTATCTTATAGAACTCAATATCCCCGTGCTGGGCAAACAGGTTTTGCAGCCGTTTGAGCTAAGATTTTAAAATTATTCACATAATGAAAACCTATACTTTGTCTCGGGCGAGTTTCCCATTCAAATGCATGTAGCAGTGAGAAACACACTGTCTTGGCGAAAGAAAGCATTTTTGTACAACTTCATATAAATCGCTGTAACTTTTGATAGAAGACTCAGAAACACATGTTTATGGCTTTATCTTATAGAACTCAATATCCCCGTGCTGGGCAAACAGGTTTTGCAGCCGTTTGAGCTAAGATTTTAAAGTTTTAAAATTATTCACATAATGAAAACCTATACTTTGTTTCGGTCGTGTTCCCCATTCAAATGCATGTAACAGTGAGAAACGCACTGTCTTGGCGAAAGAAAGCATTTTTGTACAACTTCATATAAATAGCTGTAACTTTTGATAGAAGACTCGGATACACATGTTTATGGCTTTATCTTATAGAACTCAAGGTTCCCGTGCTGGGAAAACAGGTTCTGCAGCTGTTTGAGCTAAGATTTCCAAGTTATTCACATAATGAAAACCTATACTTTGTTTCGGTCGTGTTCCCCATTCAAATGCATGTAACAGTGAGAAACGCACTGTCTTGGCGAAAAAAAAGCGTTTTTGTACAACTTCATATAAATAGCTGTAACTTTTGATAGAAGACTCAGACAAACATGTTTATGGCTTTATCTTATAGAACTCAATATCCCCGTGCTGGGCAAACAGGTTTTGCAGCCGTTTGAGCTAAGATTTTAAAATTATTCACATAATGAAAACCTATACTTTGTCTCGGGCGAATTTCCCATTCAAATGCATGTAACAGTGAGAAACGCATTGTCTTGGCGAAATAAAGCGCTTTTGAACAACTTCATATAAATCGCTGTAACTTTTGATAGAAGACTCAGACAAACATGTTTATGGCTTTATCTTATAGAACTCAATATCCCCGTGCTGGGCAAACAGGTTTTGCAGCCGTTTGAGCTAAGATTTTAAAATTATTCACATAATGAAAACCTATACTTTGTCTCGGGCGAGTTTCCCATTCAAATGCATGTAACAGTGAGAAACACACTGTCTTGGCGAAAGAAAGCATTTTCGTACAACTTCATATAAATCGCTGTAACTTTTGATAGAAGACTCAGACAAACATGTTTATGGCTTTATCTTATAGAACTCAATATCCCCGTGCTGGGCAAACAGGTTTTGCAGCCGTTTGAGCTAAGATTTTAAAGTTTTAAAATTATTCACATAATGAAAACCTATACTTTGTTTCGGTCGTGTTCCCCATTCAAATGCATGTAACAGTGAGAAACGCACTGTCTTGGCGAAAGAAAGCATTTTTGTACAACTTCATATAAATAGCTGTAACTTTTGATAGAAGACTCGGATACACATGTTTATGGCTTTATCTTATAGAACTCAAGGTTCCCGTGCTGGGAAAACAGGTTCTGCAGCCGTTTGAGCTAAGATTTTAAAATTATTCACATAATGAAAACCTATACTTTGTCTCGGGCGAGTTTCCCATTCAAATGCATGTAACAGTGAGAAACACACTGTCTTGGCGAAAGAAAGCATTTTCGTACAACTTCATATAAATCGCTGTAACTTTTGATAGAAGACTCAGACAAACATGTTTATGGCTTTATCTTATAGAACTCAATATCCCCGTGCTGGGCAAACAGGTTTTGCAGCCGTTTGAGCTAAGATTTTAAAATTATTCACATAATGAAAACCTATACTTTGTCTTGGGCAGGTTTCCCATTCAAATGCATGTAACAGTGAGAAACACACTGTCTTGGCGAAAGAAAGCATTTTCGTACAACTTCATATAAATCGCTGTAACTTTTGATAGAAGACTCAGACAAACATGTTTATGGCTTTATCTTATAGAACTCAATATCCCCGTGCTGGGCAAACAGGTTTTGCAGCCGTTTGAGCTAAGATTTTAAAATTATTCACATAATGAAAACCTATACTTTGTCTCGGGCGAGTTTCCCATTCAAATGCATGTAACAGTGAGAAACACACTGTCTTGGCGAAAGAAAGCATTTTTGTACAACTTCATATAAATCGCTGTAACTTTTGATAGAAGACTCAGAAACACATGTTTATGGCTTTATCCTATAGAACTCAAGGTGCCCGTGCTGGGCAAACAGGTTTTGCAGCCGTTTGAGCTAAGATTTTAAAATTATTCACATAATGAAAACCTATACTTTGTCTCGGGCGAGTTTCCCATTCAAATGCATGTAACAGTGAGAAACACACTGTCTTGGCGAAAGAAAGCATTTTCGTACAACTTCATATAAATCGCTGTAACTTTTGATAGAAGACTCAGACAAACATGTTTATGGCTTTATCTTATAGAACTCAATATCCCCGTGCTGGGCAAACAGGTTTTGCAGCCGTTTGAGCTAAGATTTTAAAATTATTCACATAATGAAAACCTATACTTTGTCTCGGGCGAGTTTCCCATTCAAATGCATGTAGCAGTGAGAAACACACTGTCTTGGCGAAAGAAAGCATTTTTGTACAACTTCATATAAATCGCTGTAACTTTTGATAGAAGACTCAGAAACACATGTTTATGGCTTTATCTTATAGAACTCAATATCCCCGTGCTGGGCAAACAGGTTTTGCAGCCGTTTGAGCTAAGATTTTAAAGTTTTAAAATTATTCACATAATGAAAACCTATACTTTGTTTCGGTCGTGTTCCCCATTCAAATGCATGTAACAGTGAGAAACGCACTGTCTTGGCGAAAGAAAGCATTTTTGTACAACTTCATATAAATAGCTGTAACTTTTGATAGAAGACTCGGATACACATGTTTATGGCTTTATCTTATAGAACTCAAGGTTCCCGTGCTGGGAAAACAGGTTCTGCAGCTGTTTGAGCTAAGATTTCCAAGTTATTCACATAATGAAAACCTATACTTTGTTTCGGTCGTGTTCCCCATTCAAATGCATGTAACAGAGAGAAACGCACTGTCTTGGCGAAAAAAAAGCGTTTTTGTACAACTTCATATAAATAGCTGTAACTTTTGATAGAAGACTCAGACAAACATGTTTATGGCTTTATCTTATAGAACTCAATATCCCCGTGCTGGGCAAACAGGTTTTGCAGCCGTTTGAGCTAAGATTTTAAAATTATTCACATAATGAAAACCTATACTTTGTCTCGGGCGAGTTTCCCATTCAAATGCATGTAACAGTGAGAAACACACTGTCTTGGCGAAAGAAAGCATTTTTGTACAACTTCATATAAATCGCTGTAACTTTTGATAGAAGACTCAGAAACACATGTTTATGGCTTTATCTTATAGAACTCAAGGTGCCCGTGCTGGGCAAACAGGTTTTGCAGCCGTTTGAGCTAAGATTTTAAAATTATTCACATAATGAAAACCTATACTTTGTCTCGGGCGAGTTTCCCATTCAAATGCATGTAACAGTGAGAAACACACTGTCTTGGCGAAAAAAAGCATTTTCGTACAACTTCATATAAATCGCTGTAACATTTGATAGAAGACTCAGACAAACATGTTTATGGCTTTATCTTATAGAACTCAATATCCCCGTGCTGGGCAAACAGGTTTTGCAGCCGTTTGAGCTAAGATTTTAAAATTATTCACATAATGAAAACCTATACTTTGTCTCGGGCGAGTTTCCCATTCAAATGCATGTAACAGTGAGAAACACACTGTCTTGGCGAAAGAAAGCATTTTTGTACAACTTCATATAAATCGCTGTAACTTTTGATAGAAGACTCAGAAACACATGTTTATGGCTTTATCTTATAGAACTCAATATCCCCGTGCTGGGCAAACAGGTTTTGCAGCCGTTTGAGCTAAGATTTTAAAATTATTCACATAATGAAAACCTATACTTTGTCTCGGGCGAGTTTCCCATTCAAATGCATGTAACAGTGAGAAACACACTGTCTTGGCGAAAGAAAGCATTTTTGTACAACTTCATATAAATCGCTGTAACTTTTGATAGAAGACTCAGAAACACATGTTTATGGCTTTATCTTATAGAACTCAATATCCCCGTGCTGGGCAAACAGGTTTTGCAGCCGTTTGAGCTAAGATTTTAAAATTATTCACATAATGAAAACCTATACTTTGTCTCGGGCGAGTTTCCCATTCAAATGCATGTAACAGTGAGAAACGCATTGTCTTGGCGAAATAAAGCGCTTTTGAACAACTTCATATAAATCGCTGTAACTTTTGATAGAAGACTCAGACAAACATGTTTATGGCTTTATCTTATAGAACTCAATATCCCCGTGCTGGGCAAACAGGTTTTGCAGCCGTTTGAGCTAAGATTTTAAAATTATTCACATAATGAAAACCTATACTTTGTCTCGGGCGAGTTTCCCGTTCAAATGCATGTAACAGTGAGAAACGCATTGTCTTGGCGAAATAAAGCGCTTTTGAACAACTTCATATAAATCGCTGTAACTTTTGATAGAAGACTCAGACAAACATGTTTATGGCTTTATCTTATAGAACTCAATATCCCCGTGCTGGGCAAACAGGTTTTGCAGCCGTTTGAGCTAAGATTTTAAAATTATTCACATAATGAAAACCTATACTTTGTCTCGGGCGAGTTTCCCATTCAAATGCATGTAGCAGTGAGAAACACACTGTCTTGGCGAAAGAAAGCATTTTTGTACAACTTCATATAAATCGCTGTAACTTTTGATAGAAGACTCAGAAACACATGTTTATGGCTTTATCTTATAGAACTCAATATCCCCGTGCTGGGCAAACAGGTTTTGCAGCCGTTTGAGCTAAGATTTTAAAGTTTTAAAATTATTCACATAATGAAAACCTATACTTTGTTTCGGTCGTGTTCCCCATTCAAATGCATGTAACAGTGAGAAACGCACTGTCTTGGCGAAAGAAAGCATTTTTGTACAACTTCATATAAATAGCTGTAACTTTTGATAGAAGACTCGGATACACATGTTTATGGCTTTATCTTATAGAACTCAAGGTTCCCGTGCTGGGAAAACAGGTTCTGCAGCCGTTTGAGCTAAGATTTTAAAATTATTCACATAATGAAAACCTATACTTTGTCTCGGGCGAGTTTCCCATTCAAATGCATGTAACAGTGAGAAACACACTGTCTTGGCGAAAGAAAGCATTTTCGTACAACTTCATATAAATCGCTGTAACTTTTGATAGAAGACTCAGACAAACATGTTTATGGCTTTATCTTATAGAACTCAATATCCCCGTGCTGGGCAAACAGTTTTTGCAGCCGTTTGAGCTAAGATTTTAAAATTATTCACATAATGAAAACCTATACTTTGTCTCGGGCGAGTTTCCCATTCAAATGCATGTAGCAGTGAGAAACACACTGTCTTGGCGAAAGAAAGCATTTTTGTACAACTTCATATAAATCGCTGTAACTTTTGATAGAAGACTCAGAAACACATGTTTATGGCTTTATCTTATAGAACTCAATATCCCCGTGCTGGGCAAACAGGTTTTGCAGCCGTTTGAGCTAAGATTTTAAAGTTTTAAAATTATTCACATAATGAAAACCTATACTTTGTTTCGGTCGTGTTCCCCATTCAAATGCATGTAACAGTGAGAAACGCACTGTCTTGGCGAAAGAAAGCATTTTTGTACAACTTCATATAAATAGCTGTAACTTTTGATAGAAGACTCGGATACACATGTTTATGGCTTTATCTTATAGAACTCAAGGTTCCCGTGCTGGGCAAACAGGTTTTGCAGCCGTTTGAGCTAAGATTTTAAAATTATTCACATAATGAAAACCTATACTTTGTCTCGGGCGAGTTTCCCATTCAAATGCATGTAACAGTGAGAAACGCATTGTCTTGGCGAAATAAAGCGCTTTTGAACAACTTCATATAAATCGCTGTAACTTTTGATAGAAGACTCAGACAAACATGTTTATGGCTTTATCTTATAGAACTCAATATCCCCGTGCTGGGCAAACAGGTTTTGCAGCCGTTTGAGCTAAGATTTTAAAATTATTCACATAATGAAAACCTATACTTTGTCTCGGGCGAGTTTCCCGTTCAAATGCATGTAACAGTGAGAAACGCATTGTCTTGGCGAAATAAAGCGCTTTTGAACAACTTCATATAAATCGCTGTAACTTTTGATAGAAGACTCAGACAAACATGTTTATGGCTTTATCTTATAGAACTCAATATCCCCGTGCTGGGCAAACAGGTTTTGCAGCCGTTTGAGCTAAGATTTTAAAATTATTCACATAATGAAAACCTATACTTTGTCTCGGGCGAGTTTCCCATTCAAATGCATGTAGCAGTGAGAAACACACTGTCTTGGCGAAAGAAAGCATTTTTGTACAACTTCATATAAATCGCTGTAACTTTTGATAGAAGACTCAGAAACACATGTTTATGGCTTTATCTTATAGAACTCAATATCCCCGTGCTGGGCAAACAGGTTTTGCAGCCGTTTGAGCTAAGATTTTAAAGTTTTAAAATTATTCACATAATGAAAACCTATACTTTGTTTCGGTCGTGTTCCCCATTCAAATGCATGTAACAGTGAGAAACGCACTGTCTTGGCGAAAGAAAGCATTTTTGTACAACTTCATATAAATAGCTGTAACTTTTGATAGAAGACTCGGATACACATGTTTATGGCTTTATCTTATAGAACTCAAGGTTCCCGTGCTGGGAAAACAGGTTCTGCAGCCGTTTGAGCTAAGATTTTAAAATTATTCACATAATGAAAACCTATACTTTGTCTCGGGCGAGTTTCCCATTCAAATGCATGTAACAGTGAGAAACACACTGTCTTGGCGAAAGAAAGCATTTTCGTACAACTTCATATAAATCGCTGTAACTTTTGATAGAAGACTCAGACAAACATGTTTATGGCTTTATCTTATAGAACTCAATATCCCCGTGCTGGGCAAACAGTTTTTGCAGCCGTTTGAGCTAAGATTTTAAAATTATTCACATAATGAAAACCTATACTTTGTCTCGGGCGAGTTTCCCATTCAAATGCATGTAGCAGTGAGAAACACACTGTCTTGGCGAAAGAAAGCATTTTTGTACAACTTCATATAAATCGCTGTAACTTTTGATAGAAGACTCAGAAACACATGTTTATGGCTTTATCTTATAGAACTCAATATCCCCGTGCTGGGCAAACAGGTTTTGCAGCCGTTTGAGCTAAGATTTTAAAGTTTTAAAATTATTCACATAATGAAAACCTATACTTTGTTTCGGTCGTGTTCCCCATTCAAATGCATGTAACAGTGAGAAACGCACTGTCTTGGCGAAAGAAAGCATTTTTGTACAACTTCATATAAATAGCTGTAACTTTTGATAGAAGACTCGGATACACATGTTTATGGCTTTATCTTATAGAACTCAAGGTTCCCGTGCTGGGAAAACAGGTTCTGCAGCTGTTTGAGCTAAGATTTCCAAGTTATTCACATAATGAAAACCTATACTTTGTTTCGGTCGTGTTCCCCATTCAAATGCATGTAACAGTGAGAAACGCACTGTCTTGGCGAAAAAAAAGCGTTTTTGTACAACTTCATATAAATAGCTGTAACTTTTGATAGAAGACTCAGACAAACATGTTTATGGCTTTATCTTATAGAACTCAATATCCCCGTGCTGGGCAAACAGGTTTTGCAGCCGTTTGAGCTAAGATTTTAAAATTATTCACATAATGAAAACCTATACTTTGTCTCGGGCGAGTTTCCCATTCAAATGCATGTAACAGTGAGAAACACACTGTCTTGGCGAAAGAAAGAATTTTTGTACAACTTCATATAAATCGCTGTAACTTTTGATAGAAGACTCAGAAACACATGTTTATGGCTTTATCTTATAGAACTCAATATCCCCGTGCTGGGCAAACAGGTTTTGCAGCCGTTTGAGCTAAGATTTTAAAATTATTCACATAATGAAAACCTATACTTTGTCTCGGGCGAGTTTCCCATTCAAATGCATGTAACAGTGAGAAACACACTGTCTTGGCGAAAGAAAGCATTTTTGTACAACTTCATATAAATCGCTGTAACTTTTGATAGAAGACTCAGAAACACATGTTTATGGCTTTATCTTATAGAACTCAATATCCCCGTGCTGGGCAAACAGGTTTTGCAGCCGTTTGAGCTAAGATTTTAAAATTATTCACATAATGAAAACCTATACTTTGTTTCGGTCGAGTTCCCCATTCAAATGCATGTAACAGTGAGAAACGCACTGTCTTGGCGAAAAAAAGCGTTTTTGTACAACTTCATATAAATAGCTGTAACTTTTGATAGAAGACTCAGACAAACATGTTTATGGCTTTATCTTATAGAACTCAATATCCCCGTGCTGGGCAAACAGGTTTTGCAGCCGTTTGAGCTAAGATTTTAAAATTATTCACATAATGAAAACCTATACTTTGTCTCGGGCGAGTTTTCCATTCAAATGCATGTAACAGTGAGAAACACACTGTCTTGGCGAAAGAAAGCATTTTTGTACAACTTCATATAAATCGCTGTAACTTTTGATAGAAGACTCAGAAACACATGTTTATGGCTTTATCTTATAGAACTCAATATCCCCGTGCTGGGCAAACAGGTTTTGCAGCCGTTTGAGCTAAGATTTTAAAATTATTCACATAATGAAAACCTATACTTTGTCTCGGGCGAGTTTCCCATTCAAATGCATGTAACAGTGAGAAACGCATTGTCTTGGCGAAATAAAGCGCTTTTGAACAACTTCATATAAATCGCTGTAACTTTTGATAGAAGACTCAGACAAACATGTTTATGGCTTTATCTTATAGAACTCAATATCCCCGTGCTGGGCAAACAGGTTTTGCAGCCGTTTGAGCTAAGATTTTAAAATTATTCACATAATGAAAACCTATACTTTGTCTCGGGCGAGTTTCCCATTCAAATGCATGTAACAGTGAGAAACACACTGTCTTGGCGAAAGAAAGCATTTTTGTACAACTTCATATAAATCGCTGTAACTTTTGATAGAAGACTCAGAAACACATGTTTATGGCTTTATCTTATAGAACTCAAGGTGCCCGTGCTGGGCAAACAGGTTTTGCAGCCGTTTGAGCTAAGATTTTAAAATTATTCACATAATGAAAACCTATACTTTGTCTCGGGCGAGTTTCCCATTCAAATGCATGTAGCAGTGAGAAACACACTGTCTTGGCGAAAGAAAGCATTTTTGTACAACTTCATATAAATCGCTGTAACTTTTGATAGAAGACTCAGAAACACATGTTTATGGCTTTATCTTATAGAACTCAATATCCCCGTGCTGGGCAAACAGGTTTTGCAGCCGTTTGAGCTAAGATTTTAAAGTTTTAAAATTATTCACATAATGAAAACCTATACTTTGTTTCGGTCGTGTTCCCCATTCAAATGCATGTAACAGTGAGAAACGCACTGTCTTGGCGAAAGAAAGCATTTTTGTACAACTTCATATAAATAGCTGTAACTTTTGATAGAAGACTCGGATACACATGTTTATGGCTTTATCTTATAGAACTCAAGGTTCCCGTGCTGGGAAAACAGGTTCTGCAGCTGTTTGAGCTAAGATTTCCAAGTTATTCACATAATGAAAACCTATACTTTGTTTCGGTCGTGTTCCCCATTCAAATGCATGTAACAGTGAGAAACGCACTGTCTTGGCGAAAAAAAAGCGTTTTTGTACAACTTCATATAAATAGCTGTAACTTTTGATAGAAGACTCAGACAAACATGTTTATGGCTTTATCTTATAGAACTCAATATCCCCGTGCTGGGCAAACAGGTTTTGCAGCCGTTTGAGCTAAGATTTTAAAATTATTCACATAATGAAAACCTATACTTTGTCTCGGGCGAGTTTCCCATTCAAATGCATGTAACAGTGAGAAACGCATTGTCTTGGCGAAATAAAGCGCTTTTGAACAACTTCATATAAATCGCTGTAACTTTTGATAGAAGACTCAGACAAACATGTTTATGGCTTTATCTTATAGAACTCAATATCCCCGTGCTGGGCAAACAGGTTTTGCAGCCGTTTGAGCTAAGATTTTAAAATTATTCACATAATGAAAACCTATACTTTGTCTCGGGCGAGTTTCCCATTCAAATGCATGTAACAGTGAGAAACACACTGTCTTGGCGAAAGAAAGCATTTTTGTACAACTTCATATAAATCGCTGTAACTTTTGATAGAAGACTCAGAAACACATGTTTATGGCTTTATCTTATAGAACTCAAGGTGCCCGTGCTGGGCAAACAGGTTTTGCAGCCGTTTGAGCTAAGATTTTAAAATTATTCACATAATGAAAACCTATACTTTGTCTCGGGCGAGTTTCCCATTCAAATGCATGTAACAGTGAGAAACACACTGTCTTGGCGAAAGAAAGCATTTTTGTACAACTTCATATAAATCGCTGTAACTTTTGATAGAAGACTCAGACAAACATGTTTATGGCTTTATCTTATAGAACTCAATATCCCCGTGCTGGGCAAACAGGTTTTGCAGCCGTTTGAGCTAAGATTTTAAAATTATTCACATAATGAAAACCTATACTTTGTCTCGGGCGAGTTTCCCATTCAAATGCATGTAACAGTGAGAAACACACTGTCTTGGCGAAAGAAAGCATTTTCGTACAACTTCATATAAATCGCTGTAACTTTTGATAGAAGACTCAGACAAACATGTTTATGGCTTTATCTTATAGAACTCAATATCCCCGTGCTGGGCAAACAGGTTTTGCAGCCGTTTGAGCTAAGATTTTAAAATTATTCACATAATGAAAACCTATACTTTGTCTCGGGCGAGTTTCCCATTCAAATGCATGTAGCAGTGAGAAACACACTGTCTTGGCGAAAGAAAGCATTTTTGTACAACTTCATATAAATCGCTGTAACTTTTGATAGAAGACTCAGAAACACATGTTTATGGCTTTATCTTATAGAACTCAATATCCCCGTGCTGGGCAAACAGGTTTTGCAGCCGTTTGAGCTAAGATTTTAAAGTTTTAAAATTATTCACATAATGAAAACCTATACTTTGTTTCGGTCGTGTTCCCCATTCAAATGCATGTAACAGTGAGAAACGCACTGTCTTGGCGAAAGAAAGCATTTTTGTACAACTTCATATAAATCGCTGTAACTTTTGATAGAAGACTCGGATACACATGTTTATGGCTTTATCTTATAGAACTCAAGGTTCCCGTGCTGGGAAAACAGGTTCTGCAGCTGTTTGAGCTAAGATTTCCAAGTTATTCACATAATGAAAACCTATACTTTGTTTCGGTCGTGTTCCCCATTCAAATGCATGTAACAGTGAGAAACGCACTGTCTTGGCGAAAAAAAAGCGTTTTTGTACAACTTCATATAAATAGCTGTAACTTTTGATAGAAGACTCAGACAAACATGTTTATGGCTTTATCTTATAGAACTCAATATCCCCGTGCTGGGCAAACAGGTTTTGCAGCCGTTTGAGCTAAGATTTTAAAATTATTCACATAATGAAAACCTATACTTTGTCTCGGGCGAGTTTCCCATTCAAATGCATGTAACAGTGAGAAACACACTGTCTTGGCGAAAGAAAGCATTTTTGTACAACTTCATATAAATCGCTGTAACTTTTGATAGAAGACTCAGAAACACATGTTTATGGCTTTATCTTATAGAACTCAAGGTGCCCGTGCTGGGCAAACAGGTTTTGCAGCCGTTTGAGCTAAGATTTTAAAATTATTCACATAATGAAAACCTATACTTTGTCTCGGGCGAGTTTCCCATTCAAATGCATGTAACAGTGAGAAACACACTGTCTTGGCGAAAAAAAGCATTTTCGTACAACTTCATATAAATCGCTGTAACTTTTGATAGAAGACTCAGACAAACATGTTTATGGCTTTATCTTATAGAACTCAATATCCCCGTGCTGGGCAAACAGGTTTTGCAGCCGTTTGAGCTAAGATTTTAAAATTATTCACATAATGAAAACCTATACTTTGTCTCGGGCGAGTTTCCCATTCAAATGCATGTAACAGTGAGAAACACACTGTCTTGGCGAAAGAAAGCATTTTTGTACAACTTCATATAAATCGCTGTAACTTTTGATAGAAGACTCAGAAACACATGTTTATGGCTTTATCTTATAGAACTCAATATCCCCGTGCTGGGCAAACAGGTTTTGCAGCCGTTTGAGCTAAGATTTTAAAATTATTCACATAATGAAAACCTATACTTTGTCTCGGGCGAGTTTCCCATTCAAATGCATGTAACAGTGAGAAACACACTGTCTTGGCGAAAGAAAGCATTTTCGTACAACTTCATATAAATCGCTGTAACTTTTGATAGAAGACTCAGACAAACATGTTTATGGCTTTATCTTATAGAACTCAATATCCCCGTGCTGGGCAAACAGGTTTTGCAGCCGTTTGAGCTAAGATTTTAAAATTATTCACATAATGAAAACCTATACTTTGTCTCGGGCGAGTTTCCCATTCAAATGCATGTAACAGTGAGAAACACACTGTCTTGGCGAAAAAAAGCATTTTCGTACAACTTCATATAAATCGCTGTAACTTTTGATAGAAGACTCAGACAAACATGTTTATGGCTTTATCTTATAGAACTCAATATCCCCGTGCTGGGCAAACAGGTTTTGCAGCCGTTTGAGCTAAGATTTTAAAATTATTCACATAATGAAAACCTATACTTTGTCTCGGGCGAGTTTCCCATTCAAATGCATGTAACAGTGAGAAACACACTGTCTTGGCGAAAGAAAGCATTTTTGTACAACTTCATATAAATCGCTGTAACTTTTGATAGAAGACTCAGAAACACGTGTTTATGGCTTTATCTTATAGAACTCAATATCCCCGTGCTGGGCAAACAGGTTTTGCAGCCGTTTGAGATAAGATTTTAAAATTATTCACATAATGAAAACCTATACTTTGTCTCGGGCGAGTTTCCCATTCAAATGCATGTAACAGTGAGAAACACACTGTCTTGGCGAAAGAAAGCATTTTCGTACAACTTCATATAAATCGCTGTAACTTTTGATAGAAGACTCAGACAAACATGTTTATGGCTTTATCTTATAGAACTCAATATCCCCGTGCTGGGCAAACAGGTTTTGCAGCCGTTTGAGCTAAGATTTTAAAGTTTTAAAATTATTCACATAATGAAAACCTATACTTTGTTTCGGTCGTGTTCCCCATTCAAATGCATGTAACAGTGAGAAACGCACTGTCTTGGCGAAAGAAAGCATTTTTGTACAACTTCATATAAATAGCTGTAACTTTTGATAGAAGACTCGGATACACATGTTTATGGCTTTATCTTATAGAACTCAAGGTTCCCGTGCTGGGAAAACAGGTTCTGCAGCTGTTTGAGCTAAGATTTCCAAGTTATTCACATAATGAAAACCTATACTTTGTTTCGGTCGTGTTCCCCATTCAAATGCATGTAACAGTGAGAAACGCACTGTCTTGGCGAAAAAAAAGCGTTTTTGTACAACTTCATATAAATAGCTGTAACTTTTGATAGAAGACTCAGACAAACATGTTTATGGCTTTATCTTATAGAACTCAATATCCCCGTGCTGGGCAAACAGGTTTTGCAGCCGTTTGAGCTAAGATTTTAAAATTATTCACATAATGAAAACCTATACTTTGTCTCGGGCGAGTTTCCCATTCAAATGCATGTAACAGTGAGAAACACACTGTCTTGGCGAAAGAAAGCATTTTTGTACAACTTCATATAAATCGCTGTAACTTTTGATAGAAGACTCAGAAACACATGTTTATGGCTTTATCTTATAGAACTCAATATCCCCGTGCTGGGCAAACAGGTTTTGCAGCCGTTTGAGCTAAGATTTTAAAATTATTCACATAATGAAAACCTATACTTTGTCTCGGGCGAGTTTCCCATTCAAATGCATGTAGCAGTGAGAAACACACTGTCTTGGCGAAAGAAAGCATTTTTGTACAACTTCATATAAATCGCTGTAACTTTTGATAGAAGACTCAGAAACACATGTTTATGGCTTTATCTTATAGAACTCAATATCCCCGTGCTGGGCAAACAGGTTTTGCAGCCGTTTGAGCTAAGATTTTAAAGTTTTAAAATTATTCACATAATGAAAACCTATACTTTGTTTCGGTCGTGTTCCCCATTCAAATGCATGTAACAGTGAGAAACGCACTGTCTTGGCGAAAGAAAGCATTTTTGTACAACTTCATATAAATAGCTGTAACTTTTGATAGAAGACTCGGATACACATGTTTATGGCTTTATCTTATAGAACTCAAGGTTCCCGTGCTGGGAAAACAGGTTCTGCAGCTGTTTGAGCTAAGATTTCCAAGTTATTCACATAATGAAAACCTATACTTTGTTTCGGTCGTGTTCCCCATTCAAATGCATGTAACAGTGAGAAACGCACTGTCTTGGCGAAAAAAAAGCGTTTTTGTACAACTTCATATAAATAGCTGTAACTTTTGATAGAAGACTCAGACAAACATGTTTATGGCTTTATCTTATAGAACTCAATATCCCCGTGCTGGGCAAACAGGTTTTGCAGCCGTTTGAGCTAAGATTTTAAAATTATTCACATAATGAAAACCTATACTTTGTCTCGGGCGAGTTTCCCATTCAAATGCATGTAACAGTGAGAAACACACTGTCTTGGCGAAAGAAAGCATTTTTGTACAACTTCATATAAATCGCTGTAACTTTTGATAGAAGACTCAGAAACACATGTTTATGGCTTTATCTTATAGAACTCAAGGTGCCCGTGCTGGGCAAACAGGTTTTGCAGCCGTTTGAGCTAAGATTTTAAAATTATTCACATAATGAAAACCTATACTTTGTCTCGGGCGAGTTTCCCATTCAAATGCATGTAACAGTGAGAAACACACTGTCTTGGCGAAAAAAAGCATTTTCGTACAACTTCATATAAATCGCTGTAACTTTTGATAGAAGACTCAGACAAACATGTTTATGGCTTTATCTTATAGAACTCAATATCCCCGTGCTGGGCAAACAGGTTTTGCAGCCGTTTGAGCTAAGATTTTAAAATTATTCACATAATGAAAACCTATACTTTGTCTCGGGCGAGTTTCCCATTCAAATGCATGTAACAGTGAGAAACACACTGTCTTGGCGAAAGAAAGCATTTTTGTACAACTTCATATAAATCGCTGTAACTTTTGATAGAAGACTCAGAAACACATGTTTATGGCTTTATCTTATAGAACTCAATATCCCCGTGCTGGGCAAACAGGTTTTGCAGCCGTTTGAGCTAAGATTTTAAAATTATTCACATAATGAAAACCTATACTTTGTCTCGGGCGAGTTTCCCATTCAAATGCATGTAACAGTGAGAAACACACTGTCTTGGCGAAAGAAAGCATTTTCGTACAACTTCATATAAATCGCTGTAACTTTTGATAGAAGACTCAGACAAACATGTTTATGGCTTTATCTTATAGAACTCAATATCCCCGTGCTGGGCAAACAGGTTTTGCAGCCGTTTGAGCTAAGATTTTAAAGTTTTAAAATTATTCACATAATGAAAACCTATACTTTGTTTCGGTCGTGTTCCCCATTCAAATGCATGTAACAGTGAGAAACGCACTGTCTTGGCGAAAGAAAGCATTTTTGTACAACTTCATATAAATAGCTGTAACTTTTGATAGAAGACTCGGATACACATGTTTATGGCTTTATCTTATAGAACTCAAGGTTCCCGTGCTGGGAAAACAGGTTCTGCAGCTGTTTGAGCTAAGATTTCCAAGTTATTCACATAATGAAAACCTATACTTTGTTTCGGTCGTGTTCCCCATTCAAATGCATGTAACAGTGAGAAACGCACTGTCTTGGCGAAAAAAAAGCGTTTTTGTACAACTTCATATAAATAGCTGTAACTTTTGATAGAAGACTCAGACAAACATGTTTATGGCTTTATCTTATAGAACTCAATATCCCCGTGCTGGGCAAACAGGTTTTGCAGCCGTTTGAGCTAAGATTTTAAAATTATTCACATAATGAAAACCTATACTTTGTCTCGGGCGAGTTTCCCATTCAAATGCATGTAACAGTGAGAAACACACTGTCTTGGCGAAAGAAAGCATTTTTGTACAACTTCATATAAATCGCTGTAACTTTTGATAGAAGACTCAGAAACACATGTTTATGGCTTTATCTTATAGAACTCAATATCCCCGTGCTGGGCAAACAGGTTTTGCAGCCGTTTGAGCTAAGATTTTAAAATTATTCACATAATGAAAACCTATACTTTGTTTCGGTCGAGTTCCCCATTCAAATGCATGTAACAGTGAGAAACGCACTGTCTTGGCGAAAAAAAGCGTTTTTGTACAACTTCATATAAATAGCTGTAACTTTTGATAGAAGACTCAGACAAACATGTTTATGGCTTTATCTTATAGAACTCAATATCCCCGTGCTGGGCAAACAGGTTTTGCAGCCGTTTGAGCTAAGATTTTAAAATTATTCACATAATGAAAACCTATACTTTGTCTCGGGCGAGTTTCCCATTCAAATGCATGTAACAGTGAGAAACGCATTGTCTTGGCGAAATAAAGCGCTTTTGAACAACTTCATATAAATCGCTGTAACTTTTGATAGAAGACTCAGACAAACATGTTTATGGCTTTATCTTATAGAACTCAATATCCCCGTGCTGGGCAAACAGGTTTTGCAGCCGTTTGAGCTAAGATTTTAAAATTATTCACATAATGAAAACCTATACTTTGTCTCGGGCGAGTTTCCCATTCAAATGCATGTAACAGTGAGAAACACACTGTCTTGGCGAAAGAAAGCATTTTTGTACAACTTCATATAAATCGCTGTAACTTTTGATAGAAGACTCAGAAACACATGTTTATGGCTTTATCTTATAGAACTCAAGGTGCCCGTGCTGGGCAAACAGGTTTTGCAGCCGTTTGAGCTAAGATTTTAAAATTATTCACATAATGAAAACCTATACTTTGTCTCGGGCGAGTTTCCCATTCAAATGCATGTATTAGTGAGAAACACACTGTCTTGGCGAAAGAAAGCATTTTTGTACAACTTCATATAAATCGCTGTAACTTTTGATAGAAGACTCAGAAACACATGTTTATGGCTTTATCTTATAGAACTCAATATCCCCGTGCTGGGCAAACAGGTTTTGCAGCCGTTTGAGCTAAGATTTTAAAGTTTTAAAATTATTCACATAATGAAAACCTATACTTTGTTTCGGTCGTGTTCCCCATTCAAATGCATGTAACAGTGAGAAACGCACTGTCTTGGCGAAAGAAAGCATTTTTGTACAACTTCATATAAATAGCTGTAACTTTTGATAGAAGACTCGGATACACATGTTTATGGCTTTATCTTATAGAACTCAAGGTTCCCGTGCTGGGAAAACAGGTTCTGCAGCCGTTTGAGCTAAGATTTTAAAATTATTCACATAATGAAAACCTATACTTTGTCTCGGGCGAGTTTCCCATTCAAATGCATGTAACAGTGAGAAACACACTGTCTTGGCGAAAGAAAGCATTTTCGTACAACTTCATATAAATCGCTGTATCTTTTGATAGAAGACTCAGACAAACATGTTTATGGCTTTATCTTATAGAACTCAATATCCCCGTGCTGGGCAAACAGTTTTTGCAGCCGTTTGAGCTAAGATTTTAAAATTATTCACATAATGAAAACCTATACTTTGTCTCGGGCGAGTTTCCCATTCAAATGCATGTAGCAGTGAGAAACACACTGTCTTGGCGAAAGAAAGCATTTTTGTACAACTTCATATAAATCGCTGTAACTTTTGATAGAAGACTCAGAAACACATGTTTATGGGTTTATCTTATAGAACTCAATATCCCCGTGCTGGGCAAACAGGTTTTGCAGCCGTTTGAGCTAAGATTTTAAAATTATTCACATAATGAAAACCTATACTTTGTCTCGGGCGAGTTTCCCATTCAAATGCATGTAACAGTGAGAAACACACTGTCTTGGCGAAAGAAAGCATTTTTGTACAACTTCATATAAATCGCTGTAACTTTTGATAGAAGACTCAGAAACACATGTTTATGGCTTTATCTTATAGAACTCAAGGTGCCCGTGCTGGGCAAACAGGTTTTGCAGCCGTTTGAGCTAAGATTTTAAAATTATTCACATAATGAAAACCTATACTTTGTCTCGGGCGAGTTTCCCATTCAAATGCATGTAACAGTGAGAAACACACTGTCTTGGCGAAAAAAAGCATTTTCGTACAACTTCATATAAATCGCTGTAACTTTTGATAGAAGACTCAGACAAACATGTTTATGGCTTTATCTTATAGAACTCAATATCCCCGTGCTGGGCAAACAGGTTTTGCAGCCGTTTGAGCTAAGATTTTAAAATTATTCACATAATGAAAACCTATACTTTGTCTCGGGCGAGTTTCCCATTCAAATGCATGTAACAGTGAGAAACACACTGTCTTGGCGAAAGAAAGCATTTTTGTACAACTTCATATAAATCGCTGTAACTTTTGATAGAAGACTCAGAAACACATGTTTATGGCTTTATCTTATAGAACTCAATATCCCCGTGCTGGGCAAACAGGTTTTGCAGCCGTTTGAGCTAAGATTTTAAAATTATTCACATAATGAAAACCTATACTTTGTCTCGGGCGAGTTTCCCATTCAAATGCATGTAACAGTGAGAAACACACTGTCTTGGCGAAAGAAAGCATTTTCGTACAACTTCATATAAATCGCTGTAACTTTTGATAGAAGACTCAGACAAACATGTTTATGGCTTTATCTTATAGAACTCAATATCCCCGTGCTGGGCAAACAGGTTTTGCAGCCGTTTGAGCTAAGATTTTAAAGTTTTAAAATTATTCACATAATGAAAACCTATACTTTGTTTCGGTCGTGTTCCCCATTCAAATGCATGTAACAGTGAGAAACGCACTGTCTTGGCGAAAGAAAGCATTTTTGTACAACTTCATATAAATAGCTGTAACTTTTGATAGAAGACTCGGATACACATGTTTATGGCTTTATCTTATAGAACTCAAGGTTCCCGTGCTGGGAAAACAGGTTCTGCAGCTGTTTGAGCTAAGATTTCCAAGTTATTCACATAATGAAAACCTATACTTTGTTTCGGTCGTGTTCCCCATTCAAATGCATGTAACAGTGAGAAACGCACTGTCTTGGCGAAAAAAAAGCGTTTTTGTACAACTTCATATAAATAGCTGTAACTTTTGATAGAAGACTCAGACAAACATGTTTATGGCTTTATCTTATAGAACTCAATATCCCCGTGCTGGGCAAACAGGTTTTGCAGCCGTTTGAGCTAAGATTTTAAAATTATTCACATAATGAAAACCTATACTTTGTCTCGGGCGAGTTTCCCATTCAAATGCATGTAACAGTGAGAAACACACTGTCTTGGCGAAAGAAAGCATTTTTGTACAACTTCATATAAATCGCTGTAACTTTTGATAGAAGACTCAGAAACACATGTTTATGGCTTTATCTTATAGAACTCAATATCCCCGTGCTGGGCAAACAGGTTTTGCAGCCGTTTGAGCTAAGATTTTAAAATTATTCACATAATGAAAACCTATACTTTGTTTCGGTCGAGTTCCCCATTCAAATGCATGTAACAGTGAGAAACGCACTGTCTTGGCGAAAAAAAGCGTTTTTGTACAACTTCATATAAATAGCTGTAACTTTTGATAGAAGACTCAGACAAACATGTTTATGGCTTTATCTTATAGAACTCAATATCCCCGTGCTGGGCAAACAGGTTTTGCAGCCGTTTGAGCTAAGATTTTAAAATTATTCACATAATGAAAACCTATACTTTGTCTCGGGCGAGTTTCCCATTCAAATGCATGTAACAGTGAGAAACGCATTGTCTTGGCGAAATAAAGCGCTTTTGAACAACTTCATATAAATCGCTGTAACTTTTGATAGAAGACTCAGACAAACATGTTTATGGCTTTATCTTATAGAACTCAATATCCCCGTGCTGGGCAAACAGGTTTTGCAGCCGTTTGAGCTAAGATTTTAAAATTATTCACATAATGAAAACCTATACTTTGTCTCGGGCGAGTTTCCCATTCAAATGCATGTAACAGTGAGAAACACACTGTCTTGGCGAAAGAAAGCATTTTTGTACAACTTCATATAAATCGCTGTAACTTTTGATAGAAGACTCAGAAACACATGTTTATGGCTTTATCTTATAGAACTCAAGGTGCCCGTGCTGGGCAAACAGGTTTTGCAGCCGTTTGAGCTAAGATTTTAAAATTATTCACATAATGAAAACCTATACTTTGTCTCGGGCGAGTTTCCCATTCAAATGCATGTATTAGTGAGAAACACACTGTCTTGGCGAAAGAAAGCATTTTTGTACAACTTCATATAAATCGCTGTAACTTTTGATAGAAGACTCAGAAACACATGTTTATGGCTTTATCTTATAGAACTCAATATCCCCGTGCTGGGCAAACAGGTTTTGCAGCCGTTTGAGCTAAGATTTTAAAGTTTTAAAATTATTCACATAATGAAAACCTATACTTTGTTTCGGTCGTGTTCCCCATTCAAATGCATGTAACAGTGAGAAACGCACTGTCTTGGCGAAAGAAAGCATTTTTGTACAACTTCATATAAATAGCTGTAACTTTTGATAGAAGACTCGGATACACATGTTTATGGCTTTATCTTATAGAACTCAAGGTTCCCGTGCTGGGAAAACAGGTTCTGCAGCCGTTTGAGCTAAGATTTTAAAATTATTCACATAATGAAAACCTATACTTTGTCTCGGGCGAGTTTCCCATTCAAATGCATGTAACAGTGAGAAACACACTGTCTTGGCGAAAGAAAGCATTTTCGTACAACTTCATATAAATCGCTGTATCTTTTGATAGAAGACTCAGACAAACATGTTTATGGCTTTATCTTATAGAACTCAATATCCCCGTGCTGGGCAAACAGTTTTTGCAGCCGTTTGAGCTAAGATTTTAAAATTATTCACATAATGAAAACCTATACTTTGTCTCGGGCGAGTTTCCCATTCAAATGCATGTAGCAGTGAGAAACACACTGTCTTGGCGAAAGAAAGCATTTTTGTACAACTTCATATAAATCGCTGTAACTTTTGATAGAAGACTCAGAAACACATGTTTATGGGTTTATCTTATAGAACTCAATATCCCCGTGCTGGGCAAACAGGTTTTGCAGCCGTTTGAGCTAAGATTTTAAAGTTTTAAAATTATTCACATAATGAAAACCTATACTTTGTTTCGGTCGTGTTCCCCATTCAAATGCATGTAACAGTGAGAAACGCACTGTCTTGGCGAAAGAAAGCATTTTTGTACAACTTCATATAAATAGCTGTAACTTTTGATAGAAGACTCGGATACACATGTTTATGGCTTTATCTTATAGAACTCAAGGTTCCCGTGCTGGGAAAACAGGTTTTGCAGCCGTTTGAGCTAAGATTTTAAAATTATTCACATAATGAAAACCTATACTTTGTCTCGGGCGAGTTTCCCGTTCAAATGCATGTAACAGTGAGAAACGCATTGTCTTGGCGAAATAAAGCGCTTTTGAACAACTTCATATAAATCGCTGTAACTTTTGATAGAAGACTCAGACAAACATGTTTATGGCTTTATCTTATAGAACTCAATATCCCCGTGCTGGGCAAACAGGTTTTGCAGCCGTTTGAGCTAAGATTTTAAAATTATTCACATAATGAAAACCTATACTTTGTCTCGGGCGAGTTTCCCATTCAAATGCATGTAGCAGTGAGAAACACACTGTCTTGGCGAAAGAAAGCATTTTTGTACAACTTCATATAAATCGCTGTAACTTTTGATAGAAGACTCAGAAACACATGTTTATGGCTTTATCTTATAGAACTCAATATCCCCGTGCTGGGCAAACAGGTTTTGCAGCCGTTTGAGCTAAGATTTTAAAATTATTCACATAATGAAAACCTATACTTTGTCTCGGGCGAGTTTCCCATTCAAATGCATGTAACAGTGAGAAACACACTGTCCTGGCGAAAGAAAGCATTTTCGTACAACTTCATATAAATCGCTGTAACTTTTGATAGAAGACTCAGACAAACATGTTTATGGCTTTATCTTATAGAACTCAATATCCCCGTGCTGGGCAAACAGGTTTTGCAGCCGTTTGAGCTAAGATTTTAAAATTATTCACATAATGAAAACCTATACTTTGTCTCGGGCGAGTTTCCCATTCAAATGCATGTAGCAGTGAGAAACACACTGTCTTGGCGAAAGAAAGCATTTTTGTACAACTTCATATAAATCGCTGTAACTTTTGATAGAAGACTCAGAAACACATGTTTATGGCTTTATCTTATAGAACTCAATATCCCCGTGCTGGGCAAACAGGTTTTGCAGCCGTTTGAGCTAAGATTTTAAAATTATTCACATAATGAAAACCTATACTTTGTCTCGGGCGAGTTTCCCGTTCAAATGCATGTAACAGTGAGAAACGCATTGTCTTGGCGAAATAAAGCGCTTTTGAACAACTTCATATAAATCGCTGTAACTTTTGATAGAAGACTCAGACAAACATGTTTATGGCTTTATCTTATAGAACTCAATATCCCCGTGCTGGGCAAACAGGTTTTGCAGCCGTTTGAGCTAAGATTTTAAAATTATTCACATAATGAAAACCTATACTTTGTCTCGGGCGAGTTTCCCATTCAAATGCATGTAGCAGTGAGAAACACACTGTCTTGGCGAAAGAAAGCATTTTTGTACAACTTCATATAAATCGCTGTAACTTTTGATAGAAGACTCAGAAACACATGTTTATGGCTTTATCTTATAGAACTCAATATCCCCGTGCTGGGCAAACAGGTTTTGCAGCCGTTTGAGCTAAGATTTTAAAATTATTCACATAATGAAAACCTATACTTTGTCTCGGGCGAGTTTCCCATTCAAATGCATGTAGCAGTGAGAAACACACTGTCTTGGCGAAAGAAAGCATTTTTGTACAACTTCATATAAATCGCTGTAACTTTTGATAGAAGACTCAGAAACACATGTTTATGGCTTTATCTTATAGAACTCAATATCCCCGTGCTGGGCAAACAGGTTTTGCAGCCGTTTGAGCTAAGATTTTAAAATTATTCACATAATGAAAACCTATACTTTGTCTCGGGCGAGTTTCCCATTCAAATGCATGTAACAGTGAGAAACACACTGTCTTGGCGAAAGAAAGCATTTTCGTACAACTTCATATAAATCGCTGTAACTTTTGATAGAAGACTCAGACAAACATGTTTATGGCTTTATCTTATAGAACTCAATATCCCCGTGCTGGGCAAACAGGTTTTGCAGCCGTTTGAGCTAAGATTTTAAAATTATTCACATAATGAAAACCTATACTTTGTCTCGGGCGAGTTTCCCATTCAAATGCATGTAGCAGTGAGAAACACACTGTCTTGGCGAAAGAAAGCATTTTTGTACAACTTCATATAAATCGCTGTAACTTTTGATAGAAGACTCAGAAACACATGTTTATGGCTTTATCTTATAGAACTCAATATCCCCGTGCTGGGCAAACAGGTTTTGCAGCCGTTTGAGCTAAGATTTTAAAATTATTCACATAATGAAAACCTATACTTTGTCTCGGGCGAGTTTCCCGTTCAAATGCATGTAACAGTGAGAAACGCATTGTCTTGGCGAAATAAAGCGCTTTTGAACAACATCATATAAATAGCTGTAACTTTTGATAGAAGACTCAGACAAACATGTTTATGGCTTTATCTTATAGAACTCAATATCCCCGTGCTGGGCAAACAGGTTTTGCAGCCGTTTGAGCTAAGATTTTAAAATTATTCACATAATGAAAACCTATACTTTGTCTCGGGCGAGTTTCCCATTCAAATGCATGTAGCAGTGAGAAACACACTGTCTTGGCGAAAGAAAGCATTTTTGTACAACTTCATATAAATCGCTGTAACTTTTGATAGAAGACTCAGAAACACATGTTTATGGCTTTATCTTATAGAACTCAATATCCCCGTGCTGGGCAAACAGGTTTTGCAGCCGTTTGAGCTAAGATTTTAAAATTATTCACATAATGAAAACCTATACTTTGTCTCGGGCGAGTTTCCCATTCAAATGCATGTAACAGTGAGAAACACACTGTCTTGGCGAAAGAAAGCATTTTCGTACAACTTCATATAAATCGCTGTAACTTTTGATAGAAGACTCAGACAAACATGTTTATGGCTTTATCTTATAGAACTCAATATCCCCGTGCTGGGCAAACAGGTTTTGCAGCCGTTTGAGCTAAGATTTTAAAATTATTCACATAATGAAAACCTATACTTTGTCTCGGGCGAGTTTCCCGTTCAAATGCATGTAACAGTGAGAAACGCATTGTCTTGGCGAAATAAAGCGCTTTTGAACAACTTCATATAAATCGCTGTAACTTTTGATAGAAGACTCAGACAAACATGTTTATGGCTTTATCTTATAGAACTCAATATCCCCGTGCTGGGCAAACAGGTTTTGCAGCCGTTTGAGCTAAGATTTTAAAATTATTCACATAATGAAAACCTATACTTTGTCTTGGGCGAGTTTCCCATTCAAATGCATGTAACAGTGAGAAACACACTGTCTTGGCGAAAGAAAGCATTTTCGTACAACTTCATATAAATCGCTGTAACTTTTGATAGAAGACTCAGACAAACATGTTTATGGCTTTATCTTATAGAACTCAATATCCCCGTGCTGGGCAAACAGGTTTTGCAGCCGTTTGAGCTAAGATTTTAAAATTATTCACATAATGAAAACCTATACTTTGTCTCGGGCGAGTTTCCCATTCAAATGCATGTAACAGTGAGAAACACACTGTCTTGGCGAAAGAAAGCATTTTCGTACAACTTCATATAAATCGCTGTAACTTTTGATAGAAGACTCAGACAAACATGTTTATGGCTTTATCTTATAGAACTCAAGGTGCCCGTGCTGGGCAAACAGGTTTTGCAGCCGTTTGAGCTAAGATTTTAAAGTTTTAAAATTATTCACATAATGAAAACCTATACTTTGTCTCGGGCGAGTTTCCCATTCAAATGCATGTAGCAGTGAGAAACACACTGTCTTGGCGAAAGAAAGCATTTTTGTACAACTTCATATAAATCGCTGTAACTTTTGATAGAAGACTCAGAAACACATGTTTATGGCTTTATCTTATAGAACTCAATATCCCCGTGCTGGGAAAACAGGTTCTGCAGCCGTTTGAGCTAAGATTTTAAAATTATTCACATAATGAAAACCTATACTTTGTCTCGGGCGAGTTTCCCGTTCAAATGCATGTAACAGTGAGAAACGCATTGTCTTGGCGAAATAAAGCGCTTTTGAACAACTTCATATAAATCGCTGTAACTTTTGATAGAAGACTCAGACAAACATGTTTATGGCTTTATCTTATAGAACTCAATATCCCCGTGCTGGGCAAACAGGTTTTGCAGCCGTTTGAGCTAAGATTTTAAAATTATTCACATAATGAAAACCTATACTTTGTCTTGGGCGAGTTTCCCATTCAAATGCATGTAACAGTGAGAAACACACTGTCTTGGCGAAAGAAAGCATTTTCGTACAACTTCATATAAATCGCTGTAACTTTTGATAGAAGACTCAGACAAACATGTTTATGGCTTTATCTTATAGAACTCAATATCCCCGTGCTGGGCAAACAGGTTTTGCAGCCGTTTGAGCTAAGATTTTAAAATTATTCACATAATGAAAACCTATACTTTGTCTCGGGCGAGTTTCCCATTCAAATGCATGTAACAGTGAGAAACACACTGTCTTGGCGAAAGAAAGCATTTTCGTACAACTTCATATAAATCGCTGTAACTTTTGATAGAAGACTCAGACAAACATGTTTATGGCTTTATCTTATAGAACTCAAGGTGCCCGTGCTGGGCAAACAGGTTTTGCAGCCGTTTGAGCTAAGATTTTAAAGTTTTAAAATTATTCACATAATGAAAACCTATACTTTGTCTCGGGCGAGTTTCCCATTCAAATGCATGTAGCAGTGAGAAACACACTGTCTTGGCGAAAGAAAGCATTTTTGTACAACTTCATATAAATCGCTGTAACTTTTGATAGAAGACTCAGAAACACATGTTTATGGCTTTATCTTATAGAACTCAATATCCCCGTGCTGGGAAAACAGGTTCTGCAGCCGTTTGAGCTAAGATTTTAAAATTATTCACATAATGAAAACCTATACTTTGTCTCGGGCGAGTTTCCCGTTCAAATGCATGTAACAGTGAGAAACGCATTGTCTTGGCGAAATAAAGCGCTTTTGAACAACTTCATATAAATCGCTGTAACTTTTGATAGAAGACTCAGACAAACATGTTTATGGCTTTATCTTATAGAACTCAATATCCCCGTGCTGGGCAAAC
The DNA here is from genome assembly GCF_057381845.1 of Rhamphochromis longiceps. Classification (NCBI taxonomy): domain Eukaryota; kingdom Metazoa; phylum Chordata; class Actinopteri; order Cichliformes; family Cichlidae; genus Rhamphochromis; species Rhamphochromis longiceps. Next base: position 6,224,560 of record NC_140567.1, read on the forward strand.
AGGTTTTGCAGCCGTTTGAGCTAAGATTTTAAAATTATTCACATAATGAAAACCTATACTTTGTCTCGGGCGAGTTTCCCATTCAAATGCATGTAACAGTGAGAAACACACTGTCTTGGCGAAAGAAAGCATTTTCGTACAACTTCATATAAATCGCTGTAACTTTTGATAGAAGACTCAGACAAACATGTTTATGGCTTTATCTTATAGAACTCAAGGTGCCCGTGCTGGGCAAACAGGTTTTGCAGCCGTTTGAGCTAAGATTTTAAAGTTTTAAAATTATTCACATAATGAAAACCTATACTTTGTCTCGGGCGAGTTTCCCATTCAAATGCATGTAGCAGTGAGAAACACACTGTCTTGGCGAAAGAAAGCATTTTTGTACAACTTCATATAAATCGCTGTAACTTTTGATAGAAGACTCAGAAACACATGTTTATGGCTTTATCTTATAGAACTCAATATCCCCGTGCTGGGAAAACAGGTTCTGCAGCCGTTTGAGCTAAGATTTTAAAATTATTCACATAATGAAAACCTATACTTTGTCTCGGGCGAGTTTCCCGTTCAAATGCATGTAACAGTGAGAAACGCATTGTCTTGGCGAAATAAAGCGCTTTTGAACAACTTCATATAAATCGCTGTAACTTTTGATAGAAGACTCAGACAAACATGTTTATGGCTTTATCTTATAGAACTCAATATCCCCGTGCTGGGCAAACAGGTTTTGCAGCCGTTTGAGCTAAGATTTTAAAATTATTCACATAATGAAAACCTATACTTTGTCTTGGGCGAGTTTCCCATTCAAATGCATGTAACAGTGAGAAACACACTGTCTTGGCGAAAGAAAGCATTTTCGTACAACTTCATATAAATCGCTGTAACTTTTGATAGAAGACTCAGACAAACATGTTTATGGCTTTATCTTATAGAACTCAATATCCCCGTGCTGGGCAAACAGGTTTTGCAGCCGTTTGAGCTAAGATTTTAAAATTATTCACATAATGAAAACCTATACTTTGTCTCGGGCGAGTTTCCCATTCAAATGCATGTAACAGTGAGAAACACACTGTCTTGGCGAAAGAAAGCATTTTCGTACAACTTCATATAAATCGCTGTAACTTTTGATAGAAGACTCAGACAAACATGTTTATGGCTTTATCTTATAGAACTCAAGGTGCCCGTGCTGGGCAAACAGGTTTTGCAGCCGTTTGAGCTAAGATTTTAAAGTTTTAAAATTATTCACATAATGAAAACCTATACTTTGTCTCGGGCGAGTTTCCCATTCAAATGCATGTAGCAGTGAGAAACACACTGTCTTGGCGAAAGAAAGCATTTTTGTACAACTTCATATAAATCGCTGTAACTTTTGATAGAAGACTCAGAAACACATGTTTATGGCTTTATCTTATAGAACTCAATATCCCCGTGCTGGGAAAACAGGTTCTGCAGCCGTTTGAGCTAAGATTTTAAAATTATTCACATAATGAAAACCTATACTTTGTCTCGGGCGAGTTTCCCGTTCAAATGCATGTAACAGTGAGAAACGCATTGTCTTGGCGAAATAAAGCGCTTTTGAACAACTTCATATAAATCGCTGTAACTTTTGATAGAAGACTCAGACAAACATGTTTATGGCTTTATCTTATAGAACTCAATATCCCCGTGCTGGGCAAACAGGTTTTGCAGCCGTTTGAGCTAAGATTTTAAAATTATTCACATAATGAAAACCTATACTTTGTCTCGGGCGAGTTTCCCATTCAAATGCATGTAACAGTGAGAAACACACTGTCTTGGCGAAAGAAAGCATTTTCGTACAACTTCATATAAATCGCTGTAACTTTTGATAGAAGACTCAGACAAACATGTTTATGGCTTTATCTTATAGAACTCAAGGTGCCCGTGCTGGGCAAACAGGTTTTGCAGCCGTTTGAGCTAAGATTTTAAAGTTTTAAAATTATTCACATAATGAAAACCTATACTTTGTCTCGGGCGAGTTTCCCATTCAAATGCATGTAGCAGTGAGAAACACACTGTCTTGGCGAAAGAAAGCATTTTTGTACAACTTCATATAAATCGCTGTAACTTTTGATAGAAGACTCAGAAACACATGTTTATGGCTTTATCTTATAGAACTCAATATCCCCGTGCTGGGAAAACAGGTTCTGCAGCCGTTTGAGCTAAGATTTTAAAATTATTCACATAATGAAAACCTATACTTTGTCTCGGGCGAGTTTCCCGTTCAAATGCATGTAACAGTGAGAAACGCATTGTCTTGGCGAAATAAAGCGCTTTTGAACAACTTCATATAAATCGCTGTAACTTTTGATAGAAGACTCAGACAAACATGTTTATGGCTTTATCTTATAGAACTCAATATCCCCGTGCTGGGCAAACAGGTTTTGCAGCCGTTTGAGCTAAGATTTTAAAATTATTCACATAATGAAAACCTATACTTTGTCTTGGGCGAGTTTCCCATTCAAATGCATGTAACAGTGAGAAACACACTGTCTTGGCGAAAGAAAGCATTTTCGTACAACTTCATATAAATCGCTGTAACTTTTGATAGAAGACTCAGACAAACATGTTTATGGCTTTATCTTATAGAACTCAATATCCCCGTGCTGGGCAAACAGGTTTTGCAGCCGTTTGAGCTAAGATTTTAAAATTATTCACATAATGAAAACCTATACTTTGTCTCGGGCGAGTTTCCCATTCAAATGCATGTAACAGTGAGAAACACACTGTCTTGGCGAAAGAAAGCATTTTCGTACAACTTCATATAAATCGCTGTAACTTTTGATAGAAGACTCAGACAAACATGTTTATGGCTTTATCTTATAGAACTCAAGGTGCCCGTGCTGGGCAAACAGGTTTTGCAGCCGTTTGAGCTAAGATTTTAAAGTTTTAAAATTATTCACATAATGAAAACCTATACTTTGTCTCGGGCGAGTTTCCCATTCAAATGCATGTAGCAGTGAGAAACACACTGTCTTGGCGAAAGAAAGCATTTTTGTACAACTTCATATAAATCGCTGTAACTTTTGATAGAAGACTCAGAAACACATGTTTATGGCTTTATCTTATAGAACTCAATATCCCCGTGCTGGGCAAACAGGTTTTGCAGCCGTTTGAGCTAAGATTTTAAAGTTTTAAAATTATTCACATAATGAAAACCTATACTTTGTTTCGGTCGTGTTCCCCATTCAAATGCATGTAACAGTGAGAAACGCACTGTCTTGGCGAAAGAAAGCATTTTTGTACAACTTCATATAAATAGCTGTAACTTTTGATAGAAGACTCGGATACACATGTTTATGGCTTTATCTTATAGAACTCAAGGTTCCCGTGCTGGGAAAACAGGTTCTGCAGCCGTTTGAGCTAAGATTTTAAAATTATTCACATAATGAAAACCTATACTTTGTCTCGGGCGAGTTTTCCATTCAAATGCATGTAACAGTGAGAAACACACTGTCTTGGCGAAAGAAAGCATTTTCGTACAACTTCATATAAATCGCTGTAACTTTTGATAGAAGACTCAGACAAACATGTTTATGGCTTTATCTTATAGAACTCAATATCCCCGTGCTGGGCAAACAGGTTTTGCAGCCGTTTGAGCTAAGATTTTAAAATTATTCACATAATGAAAACCTATACTTTGTCTCGGGCGAGTTTCCCATTCAAATGCATGTAGCAGTGAGAAACACACTGTCTTGGCGAAAGAAAGCATTTTTGTACAACTTCATATAAATCGCTGTAACTTTTGATAGAAGACTCAGAAACACATGTTTATGGCTTTATCTTATAGAACTCAATATCCCCGTGCTGGGCAAACAGGTTTTGCAGCCGTTTGAGCTAAGATTTTAAAGTTTTAAAATTATTCACATAATGAAAACCTATACTTTGTTTCGGTCGTGTTCCCCATTCAAATGCATGTAACAGTGAGAAACGCACTGTCTTGGCGAAAGAAAGCATTTTTGTACAACTTCATATAAATAGCTGTAACTTTTGATAGAAGACTCGGATACACATGTTTATGGCTTTATCTTATAGAACTCAAGGTTCCCGTGCTGGGAAAACAGGTTCTGCAGCTGTTTGAGCTAAGATTTCCAAGTTATTCACATAATGAAAACCTATACTTTGTTTCGGTCGTGTTCCCCATTCAAATGCATGTAACAGTGAGAAACGCACTGTCTTGGCGAAAAAAAAGCGTTTTTGTACAACTTCATATAAATAGCTGTAACTTTTGATAGAAGACTCAGACAAACATGTTTATGGCTTTATCTTATAGAACTCAATATCCCCGTGCTGGGCAAACAGGTTTTGCAGCCGTTTGAGCTAAGATTTTAAAATTATTCACATAATGAAAACCTATACTTTGTCTCGGGCGAGTTTCCCATTCAAATGCATGTAACAGTGAGAAACGCATTGTCTTGGCGAAATAAAGCGCTTTTGAACAACTTCATATAAATCGCTGTAACTTTTGATAGAAGACTCAGACAAACATGTTCATGGCTTTATCTTATAGAACTCAATATCCCCGTGCTGGGCAAACAGGTTTTGCAGCCGTTTGAGCTAAGATTTTAAAATTATTCACATAATGAAAACCTATACTTTGTCTCGGGCGAGTTTCCCATTCAAATGCATGTAACAGTGAGAAACACACTGTCTTGGCGAAAGAAAGCATTTTTGTACAACTTCATATAAATCGCTGTAACTTTTGATAGAAGACTCAGAAACACATGTTTATGGCTTTATCTTATAGAACTCAAGGTGCCCGTGCTGGGCAAACAGGTTTTGCAGCCGTTTGAGCTAAGATTTTAAAATTATTCACATAATGAAAACCTATACTTTGTCTCGGGCGAGTTTCCCATTCAAATGCATGTAACCGTGAGAAACACACTGTCTTGGCGAAAGAAAGCATTTTTGTACAACTTCATATAAATAGCTGTAACTTTTGATAGAAGACTCGGATACACATGTTTATGGCTTTATCTTATAGAACTCAATATCCCCGTGCTGGGCAAACAGGTTTTGCAGCCGTTTGAGCTAAGATTTTAAAGTTTTAAAATTATTCACATAATGAAAACCTATACTTTGTTTCGGTCGTGTTCCCCATTCAAATGCATGTAACAGTGAGAAACGCACTGTCTTGGCGAAAGAAAGCATTTTTGTACAACTTCATATAAATAGCTGTAACTTTTGATAGAAGACTCGGATACACATGTTTATGGCTTTATCTTATAGAACTCAAGGTTCCCGTGCTGGGAAAACAGGTTCTGCAGCCGTTTGAGCTAAGATTTTAAAATTATTCACATAATGAAAACCTATACTTTGTCTCGGGCGAGTTTCCCATTCAAATGCATGTAACAGTGAGAAACACACTGTCTTGGCGAAAGAAAGCATTTTCGTACAACTTCATATAAATCGCTGTAACTTTTGATAGAAGACTCAGACAAACATGTTTATGGCTTTATCTTATAGAACTCAATATCCCCGTGCTGGGCAAACAGGTTTTGCAGCCGTTTGAGCTAAGATTTTAAAATTATTCACATAATGAAAACCTATACTTTGTCTCAGGCGAGTTTCCCATTCAAATGCATGTAGCAGTGAGAAACACACTGTCTTGGCGAAAGAAAGCATTTTTGTACAACTTCATATAAATCGCTGTAACTTTTGATAGAAGACTCAGAAACACATGTTTATGGCTTTATCTTATAGAACTCAATATCCCCGTGCTGGGCAAACAGGTTTTGCAGCCGTTTGAGCTAAGATTTTAAAGTTTTAAAATTATTCACATAATGAAAACCTATACTTTGTTTCGGTCGTGTTCCCCATTCAAATGCATGTAACAGTGAGAAACGCACTGTCTTGGCGAAAGAAAGCATTTTTGTACAACTTCATATAAATAGCTGTAACTTTTGATAGAAGACTCGGATACACATGTTTATGGCTTTATCTTATAGAACTCAAGGTTCCTGTGCTGGGAAAACAGGTTCTGCAGCTGTTTGAGCTAAGATTTCCAAGTTATTCACATAATGAAAACCTATACTTTGTTTCGGTCGTGTTCCCCATTCAAATGCATGTAACAGTGAGAAACGCACTGTCTTGGCGAAAAAAAAGCGTTTTTGTACAACTTCATATAAATAGCTGTAACTTTTGATAGAAGACTCAGACAAACATGTTTATGGCTTTATCTTATAGAACTCAATATCCCCGTGCTGGGCAAACAGGTTTTGCAGCCGTTTGAGCTAAGATTTTAAAATTATTCACATAATGAAAACCTATACTTTGTTTCGGGCGAGTTTCCCATTCAAATGCATGTAACAGTGAGAAACACACTGTCTTGGCGAAAGAAAGCATTTTCGTACAACTTCATATAAATCGCTGTAACTTTTGATAGAAGACTCAGACAAACATGTTTATGGCTTTATCTTATAGAACTCAATATCCCCGTGCTGGGCAAACAGGTTTTGCAGCCGTTTGAGCTAAGATTTTAAAATTATTCACATAATGAAAACCTATACTTTGTCTCAGGCGAGTTTCCCATTCAAATGCATGTAGCAGTGAGAAACACACTGTCTTGGCGAAAGAAAGCATTTTTGTACAACTTCATATAAATCGCTGTAACTTTTGATAGAAGACTCAGAAACACATGTTTATGGCTTTATCTTATAGAACTCAATATCCCCGTGCTGGGCAAACAGGTTTTGCAGCCGTTTGAGCTAAGATTTTAAAGTTTTAAAATTATTCACATAATGAAAACCTATACTTTGTTTCGGTCGTGTTCCCCATTCAAATGCATGTAACAGTGAGAAACGCACTGTCTTGGCGAAAGAAAGCATTTTTGTACAACTTCATATAAATAGCTGTAACTTTTGATAGAAGACTCGGATACACATGTTTATGGCTTTATCTTATAGAACTCAAGGTTCCCGTGCTGGGAAAACAGGTTCTGCAGCTGTTTGAGCTAAGATTTCCAAGTTATTCACATAATGAAAACCTATACTTTGTTTCGGTCGTGTTCCCCATTCAAATGCATGTAACAGTGAGAAACGCACTGTCTTGGCGAAAAAAAAGCGTTTTTGTACAACTTCATATAAATAGCTGTAACTTTTGATAGAAGACTCAGACAAACATGTTTATGGCTTTATCTTATAGAACTCAATATCCCCGTGCTGGGCAAACAGGTTTTGCAGCCGTTTGAGCTAAGATTTTAAAATTATTCACATAATGAAAACCTATACTTTGTCTCGGGCGAGTTTCCCATTCAAATGCATGTAACAGTGAGAAACACACTGTCTTGGCGAAAGAAAGCATTTTTGTACAACTTCATATAAATCGCTGTAACTTTTGATAGAAGACTCAGAAACACATGTTTATGGCTTTATCTTATAGAACTCAAGGTGCCCGTGCTGGGCAAACAGGTTTTGCAGCCGTTTGAGCTAAGATTTTAAAATTATTCACATAATGAAAACCTATACTTTGTCTCGGGCGAGTTTCCCATTCAAATGCATGTAACAGTGAGAAACACACTGTCTTGGCGAAAGAAAGCATTTTTGTACAACTTCATATAAATCGCTGTAACTTTTGATAGAAGACTCAGAAACACATGTTTATGGCTTTATCTTATAGAACTCAATATCCCCGTGCTGGGCAAACAGGTTTTGCAGCCGTTTGAGCTAAGATTTTAAAATTATTCACATAATGAAAACCTATACTTTGTCTCGGGCGAGTTTTCCATTCAAATGCATGTAACAGTGAGAAACACACTGTCTTGGCGAAAGAAAGCATTTTTGTACAACTTCATATAAATCGCTGTAACTTTTGATAGAAGACTCAGAAACACATGTTTATGGCTTTATCTTATAGAACTCAATATCCCCGTGCTGGGCAAACAGGTTTTGCAGCCGTTTGAGCTAAGATTTTAAAATTATTCACATAATGAAAACCTATACTTTGTCTCGGGCGAGTTTCCCATTCAAATGCATGTAACAGTGAGAAACGCATTGTCTTGGCGAAATAAAGCGCTTTTGAACAACTTCATATAAATCGCTGTAACTTTTGATAGAAGACTCAGACAAACATGTTTATGGCTTTATCTTATAGAACTCAATATCCCCGTGCTGGGCAAACAGGTTTTGCAGCCGTTTGAGCTAAGATTTTAAAATTATTCACATAATGAAAACCTATACTTTGTCTCGGGCGAGTTTCCCATTCAAATGCATGTAACAGTGAGAAACACACTGTCTTGGCGAAAGAAAGCATTTTTGTACAACTTCATATAAATCGCTGTAACTTTTGATAGAAGACTCAGAAACACATGTTTATGGCTTTATCTTATAGAACTCAAGGTGCCCGTGCTGGGCAAACAGGTTTTGCAGCCGTTTGAGCTAAGATTTTAAAATTATTCACATAATGAAAACCTATACTTTGTCTCGGGCGAGTTTCCCATTCAAATGCATGTAGCAGTGAGAAACACACTGTCTTGGCGAAAGAAAGCATTTTTGTACAACTTCATATAAATCGCTGTAACTTTTGATAGAAGACTCAGAAACACATGTTTATGGCTTTATCTTATAGAACTCAATATCCCCGTGCTGGGCAAACAGGTTTTGCAGCCGTTTGAGCTAAGATTTTAAAGTTTTAAAATTATTCACATAATGAAAACCTATACTTTGTTTCGGTCGTGTTCCCCATTCAAATGCATGTAACAGTGAGAAACGCACTGTCTTGGCGAAAGAAAGCATTTTTGTACAACTTCATATAAATAGCTGTAACCTTTGATAGAAGACTCGGATACACATGTTTATGGCTTTATCTTATAGAACTCAAGGTTCCCGTGCTGGGAAAACAGGTTCTGCAGCCGTTTGAGCTAAGATTTTAAAATTATTCACATAATGAAAACCTATACTTTGTCTCGGGCGAGTTTCCCATTCAAATGCATGTAACAGTGAGAAACACACTGTCTTGGCGAAAGAAAGCATTTTCGTACAACTTCATATAAATCGCTGTAACTTTTGATAGAAGACTCAGACAAACATGTTTATGGCTTTATCTTATAGAACTCAATATCCCCGTGCTGGGCAAACAGGTTTTGCAGCCGTTTGAGCTAAGATTTTAAAATTATTCACATAATGAAAACCTATACTTTGTCTCGGGCGAGTTTCCCATTCAAATGCATGTAGCAGTGAGAAACACACTGTCTTGGCGAAAGAAAGCATTTTTGTACAACTTCATATAAATCGCTGTAACTTTTGATAGAAGACTCAGAAACACATGTTTATGGCTTTATCTTATAGAACTCAATATCCCCGTGCTGGGCAAACAGGTTTTGCAGCCGTTTGAGCTAAGATTTTAAAGTTTTAAAATTATTCACATAATGAAAACCTATACTTTGTTTCGGTCGTGTTCCCCATTCAAATGCATGTAACAGTGAGAAACGCACTGTCTTGGCGAAAGAAAGCATTTTTGTACAACTTCATATAAATAGCTGTAACTTTTGATAGAAGACTCGGATACACATGTTTATGGCTTTATCTTATAGAACTCAAGGTTCCCGTGCTGGGAAAACAGGTTCTGCAGCTGTTTGAGCTAAGATTTCCAAGTTATTCACATAATGAAAACCTATACTTTGTTTCGGTCGTGTTCCCCATTCAAATGCATGTAACAGTGAGAAACGCACTGTCTTGGCGAAAAAAAAGCGTTTTTGTACAACTTCATATAAATAGCTGTAACTTTTGATAGAAGACTCAGACAAACATGTTTATGGCTTTATCTTATAGAACTCAATATCCCCGTGCTGGGCAAACAGGTTTTGCAGCCGTTTGAGCTAAGATTTTAAAATTATTCACATAATGAAAACCTATACTTTGTCTCGGGCGAGTTTCCCATTCAAATGCATGTAACAGTGAGAAACGCATTGTCTTGGCGAAATAAAGCGCTTTTGAACAACTTCATATAAATCGCTGTAACTTTTGATAGAAGACTCAGACAAACATGTTCATGGCTTTATCTTATAGAACTCAATATCCCCGTGCTGGGCAAACAGGTTTTGCAGCCGTTTGAGCTAAGATTTTAAAATTATTCACATAATGAAAACCTATACTTTGTCTCGGGCGAGTTTCCCATTCAAATGCATGTAACAGTGAGAAACACACTGTCTTGGCGAAAGAAAGCATTTTTGTACAACTTCATATAAATCGCTGTAACTTTTGATAGAAGACTCAGAAACACATGTTTATGGCTTTATCTTATAGAACTCAAGGTGCCCGTGCTGGGCAAACAGGTTTTGCAGCCGTTTGAGCTAAGATTTTAAAATTATTCACATAATGAAAACCTATACTTTGTCTCGGGCGAGTTTCCCATTCAAATGCATGTAACCGTGAGAAACACACTGTCTTGGCGAAAGAAAGCATTTTTGTACAACTTCATATAAATAGCTGTAACTTTTGATAGAAGACTCGGATACACATGTTTATGGCTTTATCTTATAGAACTCAATATCCCCGTGCTGGGCAAACAGGTTTTGCAGCCGTTTGAGCTAAGATTTTAAAGTTTTAAAATTATTCACATAATGAAAACCTATACTTTGTTTCGGTCGTGTTCCCCATTCAAATGCATGTAACAGTGAGAAACGCACTGTCTTGGCGAAAGAAAGCATTTTTGTACAACTTCATATAAATAGCTGTAACTTTTGATAGAAGACTCGGATACACATGTTTATGGCTTTATCTTATAGAACTCAAGGTTCCCGTGCTGGGAAAACAGGTTCTGCAGCCGTTTGAGCTAAGATTTTAAAATTATTCACATAATGAAAACCTATACTTTGTCTCGGGCGAGTTTCCCATTCAAATGCATGTAACAGTGAGAAACACACTGTCTTGGCGAAAGAAAGCATTTTCGTACAACTTCATATAAATCGCTGTAACTTTTGATAGAAGACTCAGACAAACATGTTTATGGCTTTATCTTATAGAACTCAATATCCCCGTGCTGGGCAAACAGGTTTTGCAGCCGTTTGAGCTAAGATTTTAAAATTATTCACATAATGAAAACCTATACTTTGTCTCAGGCGAGTTTCCCATTCAAATGCATGTAGCAGTGAGAAACACACTGTCTTGGCGAAAGAAAGCATTTTTGTACAACTTCATATAAATCGCTGTAACTTTTGATAGAAGACTCAGAAACACATGTTTATGGCTTTATCTTATAGAACTCAATATCCCCGTGCTGGGCAAACAGGTTTTGCAGCCGTTTGAGCTAAGATTTTAAAGTTTTAAAATTATTCACATAATGAAAACCTATACTTTGTTTCGGTCGTGTTCCCCATTCAAATGCATGTAACAGTGAGAAACGCACTGTCTTGGCGAAAGAAAGCATTTTTGTACAACTTCATATAAATAGCTGTAACTTTTGATAGAAGACTCGGATACACATGTTTATGGCTTTATCTTATAGAACTCAAGGTTCCTGTGCTGGGAAAACAGGTTCTGCAGCTGTTTGAGCTAAGATTTCCAAGTTATTCACATAATGAAAACCTATACTTTGTTTCGGTCGTGTTCCCCATTCAAATGCATGTAACAGTGAGAAACGCACTGTCTTGGCGAAAAAAAAGCGTTTTTGTACAACTTCATATAAATAGCTGTAACTTTTGATAGAAGACTCAGACAAACATGTTTATGGCTTTATCTTATAGAACTCAATATCCCCGTGCTGGGCAAACAGGTTTTGCAGCCGTTTGAGCTAAGATTTTAAAATTATTCACATAATGAAAACCTATACTTTGTCTCGGGCGAGTTTCCCATTCAAATGCATGTAACAGTGAGAAACACACTGTCTTGGCGAAAGAAAGCATTTTCGTACAACTTCATATAAATCGCTGTAACTTTTGATAGAAGACTCAGACAAACATGTTTATGGCTTTATCTTATAGAACTCAATATCCCCGTGCTGGGCAAACAGGTTTTGCAGCCGTTTGAGCTAAGATTTTAAAATTATTCACATAATGAAAACCTATACTTTGTCTCAGGCGAGTTTCCCATTCAAATGCATGTAGCAGTGAGAAACACACTGTCTTGGCGAAAGAAAGCATTTTTGTACAACTTCATATAAATCGCTGTAACTTTTGATAGAAGACTCAGAAACACATGTTTATGGCTTTATCTTATAGAACTCAATATCCCCGTGCTGGGCAAACAGGTTTTGCAGCCGTTTGAGCTAAGATTTTAAAGTTTTAAAATTATTCACATAATGAAAACCTATACTTTGTTTCGGTCGTGTTCCCCATTCAAATGCATGTAACAGTGAGAAACGCACTGTCTTGGCGAAAGAAAGCATTTTTGTACAACTTCATATAAATAGCTGTAACTTTTGATAGAAGACTCGGATACACATGTTTATGGCTTTATCTTATAGAACTCAAGGTTCCCGTGCTGGGAAAACAGGTTCTGCAGCTGTTTGAGCTAAGATTTCCAAGTTATTCACATAATGAAAACCTATACTTTGTTTCGGTCGTGTTCCCCATTCAAATGCATGTAACAGTGAGAAACGCACTGTCTTGGCGAAAAAAAAGCGTTTTTGTACAACTTCATATAAATAGCTGTAACTTTTGATAGAAGACTCAGACAAACATGTTTATGGCTTTATCTTATAGAACTCAATATCCCCGTGCTGGGCAAACAGGTTTTGCAGCCGTTTGAGCTAAGATTTTAAAATTATTCACATAATGAAAACCTATACTTTGTCTCGGGCGAGTTTCCCATTCAAATGCATGTAACAGTGAGAAACACACTGTCTTGGCGAAAGAAAGCATTTTTGTACAACTTCATATAAATCGCTGTAACTTTTGATAGAAGACTCAGAAACACATGTTTATGGCTTTATCTTATAGAACTCAAGGTGCCCGTGCTGGGCAAACAGGTTTTGCAGCCGTTTGAGCTAAGATTTTAAAATTATTCACATAATGAAAACCTATACTTTGTCTCGGGCGAGTTTCCCATTCAAATGCATGTAACAGTGAGAAACACACTGTCTTGGCGAAAGAAAGCATTTTTGTACAACTTCATATAAATCGCTGTAACTTTTGATAGAAGACTCAGAAACACATGTTTATGGCTTTATCTTATAGAACTCAATATCCCCGTGCTGGGCAAACAGGTTTTGCAGCCGTTTGAGCTAAGATTTTAAAATTATTCACATAATGAAAACCTATACTTTGTCTCGGGCGAGTTTTCCATTCAAATGCATGTAACAGTGAGAAACACACTGTCTTGGCGAAAGAAAGCATTTTTGTACAACTTCATATAAATCGCTGTAACTTTTGATAGAAGACTCAGAAACACATGTTTATGGCTTTATCTTATAGAACTCAATATCCCCGTGCTGGGCAAACAGGTTTTGCAGCCGTTTGAGCTAAGATTTTAAAATTATTCACATAATGAAAACCTATACTTTGTCTCGGGCGAGTTTCCCATTCAAATGCATGTAACAGTGAGAAACGCATTGTCTTGGCGAAATAAAGCGCTTTTGAACAACTTCATATAAATCGCTGTAACTTTTGATAGAAGACTCAGACAAACATGTTTATGGCTTTATCTTATAGAACTCAATATCCCCGTGCTGGGCAAACAGGTTTTGCAGCCGTTTGAGCTAAGATTTTAAAATTATTCACATAATGAAAACCTATACTTTGTCTCGGGCGAGTTTCCCATTCAAATGCATGTAACAGTGAGAAACACACTGTCTTGGCGAAAGAAAGCATTTTTGTACAACTTCATATAAATCGCTGTAACTTTTGATAGAAGACTCAGAAACACATGTTTATGGCTTTATCTTATAGAACTCAAGGTGCCCGTGCTGGGCAAACAGGTTTTGCAGCCGTTTGAGCTAAGATTTTAAAATTATTCACATAATGAAAACCTATACTTTGTCTCGGGCGAGTTTCCCATTCAAATGCATGTAGCAGTGAGAAACACACTGTCTTGGCGAAAGAAAGCATTTTTGTACAACTTCATATAAATCGCTGTAACTTTTGATAGAAGACTCAGAAACACATGTTTATGGCTTTATCTTATAGAACTCAATATCCCCGTGCTGGGCAAACAGGTTTTGCAGCCGTTTGAGCTAAGATTTTAAAGTTTTAAAATTATTCACATAATGAAAACCTATACTTTGTTTCGGTCGTGTTCCCCATTCAAATGCATGTAACAGTGAGAAACGCACTGTCTTGGCGAAAGAAAGCATTTTTGTACAACTTCATATAAATAGCTGTAACCTTTGATAGAAGACTCGGATACACATGTTTATGGCTTTATCTTATAGAACTCAAGGTTCCCGTGCTGGGAAAACAGGTTCTGCAGCCGTTTGAGCTAAGATTTTAAAATTATTCACATAATGAAAACCTATACTTTGTCTCGGGCGAGTTTCCCATTCAAATGCATGTAACAGTGAGAAACACACTGTCTTGGCGAAAGAAAGCATTTTCGTACAACTTCATATAAATCGCTGTAACTTTTGATAGAAGACTCAGACAAACATGTTTATGGCTTTATCTTATAGAACTCAATATCCCCGTGCTGGGCAAACAGGTTTTGCAGCCGTTTGAGCTAAGATTTTAAAATTATTCACATAATGAAAACCTATACTTTGTCTCAGGCGAGTTTCCCATTCAAATGCATGTAGCAGTGAGAAACACACTGTCTTGGCGAAAGAAAGCATTTTTGTACAACTTCATATAAATCGCTGTAACTTTTGATAGAAGACTCAGAAACACATGTTTATGGCTTTATCTTATAGAACTCAATATCCCCGTGCTGGGCAAACAGGTTTTGCAGCCGTTTGAGCTAAGATTTTAAAGTTTTAAAATTATTCACATAATGAAAACCTATACTTTGTTTCGGTCGTGTTCCCCATTCAAATGCATGTAACAGTGAGAAACGCACTGTCTTGGCGAAAGAAAGCATTTTTGTACAACTTCATATAAATAGCTGTAACTTTTGATAGAAGACTCGGATACACATGTTTATGGCTTTATCTTATAGAACTCAAGGTTCCCGTGCTGGGAAAACAGGTTCTGCAGCTGTTTGAGCTAAGATTTCCAAGTTATTCACATAATGAAAACCTATACTTTGTTTCGGTCGTGTTCCCCATTCAAATGCATGTAACAGTGAGAAACGCACTGTCTTGGCGAAAAAAAAGCGTTTTTGTACAACTTCATATAAATAGCTGTAACTTTTGATAGAAGACTCAGACAAACATGTTTATGGCTTTATCTTATAGAACTCAATATCCCCGTGCTGGGCAAACAGGTTTTGCAGCCGTTTGAGCTAAGATTTTAAAATTATTCACATAATGAAAACCTATACTTTGTCTCGGGCGAGTTTCCCATTCAAATGCATGTAACAGTGAGAAACACACTGTCTTGGCGAAAGAAAGCATTTTTGTACAACTTCATATAAATCGCTGTAACTTTTGATAGAAGACTCAGAAACACATGTTTATGGCTTTATCTTATAGAACTCAAGGTGCCCGTGCTGGGCAAACAGGTTTTGCAGCCGTTTGAGCTAAGATTTTAAAATTATTCACATAATGAAAACCTATACTTTGTCTCGGGCGAGTTTCCCATTCAAATGCATGTAGCAGTGAGAAACACACTGTCTTGGCGAAAGAAAGCATTTTTGTACAACTTCATATAAATCGCTGTAACTTTTGATAGAAGACTCAGAAACACATGTTTATGGCTTTATCTTATAGAACTCAATATCCCCGTGCTGGGCAAACAGGTTTTGCAGCCGTTTGAGCTAAGATTTTAAAGTTTTAAAATTATTCACATAATGAAAACCTATACTTTGTTTCGGTCGTGTTCCCCATTCAAATGCATGTAACAGTGAGAAACGCACTGTCTTGGCGAAAGAAAGCATTTTTGTACAACTTCATATAAATAGCTGTAACCTTTGATAGAAGACTCGGATACACATGTTTATGGCTTTATCTTATAGAACTCAAGGTTCCCGTGCTGGGAAAACAGGTTCTGCAGCCGTTTGAGCTAAGATTTTAAAATTATTCACATAATGAAAACCTATACTTTGTCTCGGGCGAGTTTCCCATTCAAATGCATGTAACAGTGAGAAACACACTGTCTTGGCGAAAGAAAGCATTTTCGTACAACTTCATATAAATCGCTGTAACTTTTGATAGAAGACTCAGACAAACATGTTTATGGCTTTATCTTATAGAACTCAATATCCCCGTGCTGGGCAAACAGGTTTTGCAGCCGTTTGAGCTAAGATTTTAAAATTATTCACATAATGAAAACCTATACTTTGTCTCAGGCGAGTTTCCCATTCAAATGCATGTAGCAGTGAGAAACACACTGTCTTGGCGAAAGAAAGCATTTTTGTACAACTTCATATAAATCGCTGTAACTTTTGATAGAAGACTCAGAAACACATGTTTATGGCTTTATCTTATAGAACTCAATATCCCCGTGCTGGGCAAACAGGTTTTGCAGCCGTTTGAGCTAAGATTTTAAAGTTTTAAAATTATTCACATAATGAAAACCTATACTTTGTTTCGGTCGTGTTCCCCATTCAAATGCATGTAACAGTGAGAAACGCACTGTCTTGGCGAAAGAAAGCATTTTTGTACAACTTCATATAAATAGCTGTAACTTTTGATAGAAGACTCGGATACACATGTTTATGGCTTTATCTTATAGAACTCAAGGTTCCCGTGCTGGGAAAACAGGTTCTGCAGCTGTTTGAGCTAAGATTTCCAAGTTATTCACATAATGAAAACCTATACTTTGTTTCGGTCGTGTTCCCCATTCAAATGCATGTAACAGTGAGAAACGCACTGTCTTGGCGAAAAAAAAGCGTTTTTGTACAACTTCATATAAATAGCTGTAACTTTTGATAGAAGACTCAGACAAACATGTTTATGGCTTTATCTTATAGAACTCAATATCCCCGTGCTGGGCAAACAGGTTTTGCAGCCGTTTGAGCTAAGATTTTAAAATTATTCACATAATGAAAACCTATACTTTGTCTCGGGCGAGTTTCCCATTCAAATGCATGTAACAGTGAGAAACACAC
Source organism: Rhamphochromis longiceps (assembly GCF_057381845.1). Lineage (NCBI taxonomy): Eukaryota > Metazoa > Chordata > Actinopteri > Cichliformes > Cichlidae > Rhamphochromis > Rhamphochromis longiceps. The sequence continues at coordinate 6,241,650 of NC_140567.1, forward strand.
TGTCTTGGCGAAAGAAAGCATTTTTGTACAACTTCATATAAATCGCTGTAACTTTTGATAGAAGACTCAGAAACACATGTTTATGGCTTTATCTTATAGAACTCAAGGTGCCCGTGCTGGGCAAACAGGTTTTGCAGCCGTTTGAGCTAAGATTTTAAAATTATTCACATAATGAAAACCTATACTTTGTCTCGGGCGAGTTTCCCATTCAAATGCATGTAACAGTGAGAAACACACTGTCTTGGCGAAAGAAAGCATTTTTGTACAACTTCATATAAATCGCTGTAACTTTTGATAGAAGACTCAGAAACACATGTTTATGGCTTTATCTTATAGAACTCAATATCCCCGTGCTGGGCAAACAGGTTTTGCAGCCGTTTGAGCTAAGATTTTAAAATTATTCACATAATGAAAACCTATACTTTGTCTCGGGCGAGTTTTCCATTCAAATGCATGTAACAGTGAGAAACACACTGTCTTGGCGAAAGAAAGCATTTTTGTACAACTTCATATAAATCGCTGTAACTTTTGATAGAAGACTCAGAAACACATGTTTATGGCTTTATCTTATAGAACTCAATATCCCCGTGCTGGGCAAACAGGTTTTGCAGCCGTTTGAGCTAAGATTTTAAAATTATTCACATAATGAAAACCTATACTTTGTCTCGGGCGAGTTTCCCATTCAAATGCATGTAACAGTGAGAAACGCATTGTCTTGGCGAAATAAAGCGCTTTTGAACAACTTCATATAAATCGCTGTAACTTTTGATAGAAGACTCAGACAAACATGTTTATGGCTTTATCTTATAGAACTCAATATCCCCGTGCTGGGCAAACAGGTTTTGCAGCCGTTTGAGCTAAGATTTTAAAATTATTCACATAATGAAAACCTATACTTTGTCTCGGGCGAGTTTCCCATTCAAATGCATGTAACAGTGAGAAACACACTGTCTTGGCGAAAGAAAGCATTTTTGTACAACTTCATATAAATCGCTGTAACTTTTGATAGAAGACTCAGAAACACATGTTTATGGCTTTATCTTATAGAACTCAAGGTGCCCGTGCTGGGCAAACAGGTTTTGCAGCCGTTTGAGCTAAGATTTTAAAATTATTCACATAATGAAAACCTATACTTTGTCTCGGGCGAGTTTCCCATTCAAATGCATGTAGCAGTGAGAAACACACTGTCTTGGCGAAAGAAAGCATTTTTGTACAACTTCATATAAATCGCTGTAACTTTTGATAGAAGACTCAGAAACACATGTTTATGGCTTTATCTTATAGAACTCAATATCCCCGTGCTGGGCAAACAGGTTTTGCAGCCGTTTGAGCTAAGATTTTAAAGTTTTAAAATTATTCACATAATGAAAACCTATACTTTGTTTCGGTCGTGTTCCCCATTCAAATGCATGTAACAGTGAGAAACGCACTGTCTTGGCGAAAGAAAGCATTTTTGTACAACTTCATATAAATAGCTGTAACCTTTGATAGAAGACTCGGATACACATGTTTATGGCTTTATCTTATAGAACTCAAGGTTCCCGTGCTGGGAAAACAGGTTCTGCAGCCGTTTGAGCTAAGATTTTAAAATTATTCACATAATGAAAACCTATACTTTGTCTCGGGCGAGTTTCCCATTCAAATGCATGTAACAGTGAGAAACACACTGTCTTGGCGAAAGAAAGCATTTTCGTACAACTTCATATAAATCGCTGTAACTTTTGATAGAAGACTCAGACAAACATGTTTATGGCTTTATCTTATAGAACTCAATATCCCCGTGCTGGGCAAACAGGTTTTGCAGCCGTTTGAGCTAAGATTTTAAAATTATTCACATAATGAAAACCTATACTTTGTCTCGGGCGAGTTTCCCATTCAAATGCATGTAGCAGTGAGAAACACACTGTCTTGGCGAAAGAAAGCATTTTTGTACAACTTCATATAAATCGCTGTAACTTTTGATAGAAGACTCAGAAACACATGTTTATGGCTTTATCTTATAGAACTCAATATCCCCGTGCTGGGCAAACAGGTTTTGCAGCCGTTTGAGCTAAGATTTTAAAGTTTTAAAATTATTCACATAATGAAAACCTATACTTTGTTTCGGTCGTGTTCCCCATTCAAATGCATGTAACAGTGAGAAACGCACTGTCTTGGCGAAAGAAAGCATTTTTGTACAACTTCATATAAATAGCTGTAACTTTTGATAGAAGACTCGGATACACATGTTTATGGCTTTATCTTATAGAACTCAAGGTTCCCGTGCTGGGAAAACAGGTTCTGCAGCTGTTTGAGCTAAGATTTCCAAGTTATTCACATAATGAAAACCTATACTTTGTTTCGGTCGTGTTCCCCATTCAAATGCATGTAACAGTGAGAAACGCACTGTCTTGGCGAAAAAAAAGCGTTTTTGTACAACTTCATATAAATCGCTGTAACTTTTGATAGAAGACTCAGACAAACATGTTTATGGCTTTATCTTATAGAACTCAATATCCCCGTGCTGGGCAAACAGGTTTTGCAGCCGTTTGAGCTAAGATTTTAAAATTATTCACATAATGAAAACCTATACTTTGTCTCGGGCGAGTTTCCCATTCAAATGCATGTAACAGTGAGAAACGCATTGTCTTGGCGAAATAAAGCGCTTTTGAACAACTTCATATAAATCGCTGTAACTTTTGATAGAAGACTCAGACAAACATGTTTATGGCTTTATCTTATAGAACTCAATATCCCCGTGCTGGGCAAACAGGTTTTGCAGCCGTTTGAGCTAAGATTTTAAAATTATTCACATAATGAAAACCTATACTTTGTCTCGGGCGAGTTTCCCATTCAAATGCATGTAACAGTGAGAAACACACTGTCTTGGCGAAAGAAAGCATTTTTGTACAACTTCATATAAATCGCTGTAACTTTTGATAGAAGACTCAGAAACACATGTTTATGGCTTTATCTTATAGAACTCAAGGTGCCCGTGCTGGGCAAACAGGTTTTGCAGCCGTTTGAGCTAAGATTTTAAAATTATTCACATAATGAAAACCTATACTTTGTCTCGGGCGAGTTTCCCATTCAAATGCATGTAACAGTGAGAAACACACTGTCTTGGCGAAAGAAAGCATTTTTGTACAACTTCATATAAATCGCTGTAACTTTTGATAGAAGACTCAGACAAACATGTTCATGGCTTTATCTTATAGAACTCAAGGTTCCCGTGCTGGGCAAACAGGTTTTGCAGCCGTTTGAGCTAAGATTTTAAAATTATTCACATAATGAAAACCTATACTTTGTCTCGGGCGAGTTTCCCATTCAAATGCATGTAACAGTGAGAAACACACTGTCTTGGCGAAAGAAAGCATTTTCGTACAACTTCATATAAATCGCTGTAACTTTTGATAGAAGACTCAGAAACACATGTTTATGGCTTTATCTTATAGAACTCAATATCCCCGTGCTGGGCAAACAGGTTTTGCAGCCGTTTGAGCTAAGATTTTAAAGTTTTAAAATTATTCACATAATGAAAACCTATACTTTGTTTCGGTCGTGTTCCCCATTCAAATGCATGTAACAGTGAGAAACGCACTGTCTTGGCGAAAGAAAGCATTTTTGTACAACTTCATATAAATAGCTGTAACTTTTGATAGAAGACTCGGATACACATGTTTATGGCTTTATCTTATAGAACTCAATATCCCCGTGCTGGGAAAACAGGTTCTGCAGCTGTTTGAGCTAAGATTTCCAAGTTATTCACATAATGAAAACCTATACTTTGTTTCGGTCGTGTTCCCCATTCAAATGCATGTAACAGTGAGAAACGCACTGTCTTGGCGAAAAAAAAGCGTTTTTGTACAACTTCATATAAATAGCTGTAACTTTTGATAGAAGACTCAGACAAACATGTTTATGGCTTTATCTTATAGAACTCAATATCCCCGTGCTGGGCAAACAGGTTTTGCAGCCGTTTGAGCTAAGATTTTAAAATTATTCACATAATGAAAACCTATACTTTGTCTCGGGCGAGTTTCCCATTCAAATGCATGTAACAGTGAGAAACACACTGTCTTGGCGAAAGAAAGCATTTTTGTACAACTTCATATAAATCGCTGTAACTTTTGATAGAAGACTCAGAAACACATGTTTATGGCTTTATCTTATAGAACTCAATATCCCCGTGCTGGGCAAACAGGTTTTGCAGCCGTTTGAGCTAAGATTTTAAAATTATTCACATAATGAAAACCTATACTTTGTCTCGGGCGAGTTTCCCATTCAAATGCATGTAACAGTGAGAAACACACTGTCTTGGCGAAAGAAAGCATTTTTGTACAACTTCATATAAATCGCTGTAACTTTTGATAGAAGACTCAGAAACACATGTTTATGGCTTTATCTTATAGAACTCAATATCCCCGTGCTGGGCAAACAGGTTTTGCAGCCGTTTGAGCTAAGATTTTAAAATTATTCACATAATGAAAACCTATACTTTGTCTCGGGCGAGTTTCCCATTCAAATGCATGTAACAGTGAGAAACACACTGTCTTGGCGAAAGAAAGCATTTTTGTACAACTTCATATAAATCGCTGTAACTTTTGATAGAAGACTCAGAAACACATGTTTATGGCTTTATCTTATAGAACTCAATATCCCCGTGCTGGGCAAACAGGTTTTGCAGCCGTTTGAGCTAAGATTTTAAAATTATTCACATAATGAAAACCTATACTTTGTTTCGGTCGAGTTCCCCATTCAAATGCATGTAACAGTGAGAAACGCACTGTCTTGGCGAAAAAAAGCGTTTTTGTACAACTTCATATAAATAGCTGTAACTTTTGATAGAAGACTCAGACAAACATGTTTATGGCTTTATCTTATAGAACTCAATATCCCCGTGCTGGGCAAACAGGTTTTGCAGCCGTTTGAGCTAAGATTTTAAAATTATTCACATAATGAAAACCTATACTTTGTCTCGGGCGAGTTTTCCATTCAAATGCATGTAACAGTGAGAAACACACTGTCTTGGCGAAAGAAAGCATTTTTGTACAACTTCATATAAATCGCTGTAACTTTTGATAGAAGACTCAGAAACACATGTTTATGGCTTTATCTTATAGAACTCAATATCCCCGTGCTGGGCAAACAGGTTTTGCAGCCGTTTGAGCTAAGATTTTAAAATTATTCACATAATGAAAACCTATACTTTGTCTCGGTCGAGTTCCCCATTCAAATGCATGTAACAGTGAGAAACGCACTGTCTTGGCGAAAAAAAGCGTTTTCGTACAACTTCATATAAATCGCTGTAACTTTTGATAGAAGACTCAGAAACACATGTTTATGGCTTTATCTTATAGAACTCAATATCCCCGTGCTGGGCAAACAGGTTTTGCAGCCGTTTGAGCTAAGATTTTAAAATTATTCACATAATGAAAACCTATACTTTGTCTCGGGCGAGTTTCCCGTTCAAATGCATGTAACAGTGAGAAACGCATTGTCTTGGCGAAAGAAAGCATTTTTGTACAACTTCATATAAATCGCTGTAACTTTTGATAGAAGACTCAGACAAACATGTTTATGGCTTTATCTTATAGAACTCAAGGTGCCCGTGCTGGGCAAACAGGTTTTGCAGCCGTTTGAGCTAAGATTTTAAAATTATTCACATAATGAAAACCTATACTTTGTCTCGGGCGAGTTTCCCATTCAAATGCATGTAGCAGTGAGAAACACACTGTCTTGGCGAAAGAAAGCATTTTTGTACAACTTCATATAAATCGCTGTAACTTTTGATAGAAGACTCAGAAACACATGTTTATGGCTTTATCTTATAGAACTCAATATCCCCGTGCTGGGCAAACAGGTTTTGCAGCCGTTTGAGCTAAGATTTTAAAATTATTCACATAATGAAAACCTATACTTTGTTTCGGTCGTGTTCCCCATTCAAATGCATGTAACAGTGAGAAACGCACTGTCTTGGCGAAAGAAAGCATTTTTGTACAACTTCATATAAATAGCTGTAACTTTTGATAGAAGACTCGGATACACATGTTTATGGCTTTATCTTATAGAACTCAATATCCCCGTGCTGGGAAAACAGGTTCTGCAGCTGTTTGAGCTAAGATTTCCAAGTTATTCACATAATGAAAACCTATACTTTGTTTCGGTCGTGTTCCCCATTCAAATGCATGTAACAGTGAGAAACGCACTGTCTTGGCGAAAAAAAAGCGTTTTTGTACAACTTCATATAAATAGCTGTAACTTTTGATAGAAGACTCAGACAAACATGTTTATGGCTTTATCTTATAGAACTCAATATCCCCGTGCTGGGCAAACAGGTTTTGCAGCCGTTTGAGCTAAGATTTTAAAATTATTCACATAATGAAAACCTATACTTTGTCTCGGGCGAGTTTCCCATTCAAATGCATGTAACAGTGAGAAACACACTGTCTTGGCGAAAGAAAGCATTTTTGTACAACTTCATATAAATCGCTGTAACTTTTGATAGAAGACTCAGAAACACATGTTTATGGCTTTATCTTATAGAACTCAATATCCCCGTGCTGGGCAAACAGGTTTTGCAGCCGTTTGAGCTAAGATTTTAAAATTATTCACATAATGAAAACCTATACTTTGTCTCGGGCGAGTTTCCCATTCAAATGCATGTAACAGTGAGAAACACACTGTCTTGGCGAAAGAAAGCATTTTTGTACAACTTCATATAAATCGCTGTAACTTTTGATAGAAGACTCAGAAACACATGTTTATGGCTTTATCTTATAGAACTCAATATCCCCGTGCTGGGCAAACAGGTTTTGCAGCCGTTTGAGCTAAGATTTTAAAATTATTCACATAATGAAAACCTATACTTTGTCTCGGGCGAGTTTCCCATTCAAATGCATGTAACAGTGAGAAACACACTGTCTTGGCGAAAGAAAGCATTTTTGTACAACTTCATATAAATCGCTGTAACTTTTGATAGAAGACTCAGAAACACATGTTTATGGCTTTATCTTATAGAACTCAATATCCCCGTGCTGGGCAAACAGGTTTTGCAGCCGTTTGAGCTAAGATTTTAAAATTATTCACATAATGAAAACCTATACTTTGTCTCGGTCGAGTTCCCCATTCAAATGCATGTAACAGTGAGAAACGCACTGTCTTGGCGAAAAAAAGCGTTTTCGTACAACTTCATATAAATCGCTGTAACTTTTGATAGAAGACTCAGAAACACATGTTTATGGCTTTATCTTATAGAACTCAATATCCCCGTGCTGGGCAAACAGGTTTTGCAGCCGTTTGAGCTAAGATTTTAAAATTATTCACATAATGAAAACCTATACTTTGTCTCGGGCGAGTTTCCCGTTCAAATGCATGTAACAGTGAGAAACGCATTGTCTTGGCGAAAGAAAGCATTTTTGTACAACTTCATATAAATCGCTGTAACTTTTGATAGAAGACTCAGAAACACATGTTTATGGCTTTATCTTATAGAACTCAAGGTGCCCGTGCTGGGCAAACAGGTTTTGCAGCCGTTTGAGCTAAGATTTTAAAATTATTCACATAATGAAAACCTATACTTTGTCTCGGGCGAGTTTCCCATTCAAATGCATGTAGCAGTGAGAAACACACTGTCTTGGCGAAAGAAAGCATTTTTGTACAACTTCATATAAATCGCTGTAACTTTTGATAGAAGACTCAGAAACACATGTTTATGGCTTTATCTTATAGAACTCAATATCCCCGTGCTGGGCAAACAGGTTTTGCAGCCGTTTGAGCTAAGATTTTAAAATTATTCACATAATGAAAACCTATACTTTGTCTCGGGCGAGTTTCCCATTCAAATGCATGTAACAGTGAGAAACGCACTGTCTTGGCGAAAGAAAGCATTTTTGTACAACTTCATATAAATAGCTGTAACTTTTGATAGAAGACTCGGATACACATGTTTATGGCTTTATCTTATAGAACTCAATATCCCCGTGCTGGGAAAACAGGTTCTGCAGCTGTTTGAGCTAAGATTTCCAAGTTATTCACATAATGAAAACCTATACTTTGTTTCGGTCGTGTTCCCCATTCAAATGCATGTAACAGTGAGAAACGCACTGTCTTGGCGAAAAAAAAGCGTTTTTGTACAACTTCATATAAATAGCTGTAACTTTTGATAGAAGACTCAGACAAACATGTTTATGGCTTTATCTTATAGAACTCAATATCCCCGTGCTGGGCAAACAGGTTTTGCAGCCGTTTGAGCTAAGATTTTAAAATTATTCACATAATGAAAACCTATACTTTGTCTCGGGCGAGTTTCCCATTCAAATGCATGTAACAGTGAGAAACACACTGTCTTGGCGAAAGAAAGCATTTTTGTACAACTTCATATAAATCGCTGTAACTTTTGATAGAAGACTCAGAAACACATGTTTATGGCTTTATCTTATAGAACTCAATATCCCCGTGCTGGGCAAACAGGTTTTGCAGCCGTTTGAGCTAAGATTTTAAAATTATTCACATAATGAAAACCTATACTTTGTCTCGGGCGAGTTTCCCATTCAAATGCATGTAACAGTGAGAAACACACTGTCTTGGCGAAAGAAAGCATTTTTGTACAACTTCATATAAATCGCTGTAACTTTTGATAGAAGACTCAGAAACACATGTTTATGGCTTTATCTTATAGAACTCAATATCCCCGTGCTGGGCAAACAGGTTTTGCAGCCGTTTGAGCTAAGATTTTAAAATTATTCACATAATGAAAACCTATACTTTGTCTCGGGCGAGTTTCCCATTCAAATGCATGTAACAGTGAGAAACACACTGTCTTGGCGAAAGAAAGCATTTTTGTACAACTTCATATAAATCGCTGTAACTTTTGATAGAAGACTCAGAAACACATGTTTATGGCTTTATCTTATAGAACTCAATATCCCCGTGCTGGGCAAACAGGTTTTGCAGCCGTTTGAGCTAAGATTTTAAAATTATTCACATAATGAAAACCTATACTTTGTTTCGGTCGAGTTCCCCATTCAAATGCATGTAACAGTGAGAAACGCACTGTCTTGGCGAAAAAAAGCGTTTTTGTACAACTTCATATAAATAGCTGTAACTTTTGATAGAAGACTCAGACAAACATGTTTATGGCTTTATCTTATAGAACTCAATATCCCCGTGCTGGGCAAACAGGTTTTGCAGCCGTTTGAGCTAAGATTTTAAAATTATTCACATAATGAAAACCTATACTTTGTCTCGGGCGAGTTTTCCATTCAAATGCATGTAACAGTGAGAAACACACTGTCTTGGCGAAAGAAAGCATTTTTGTACAACTTCATATAAATCGCTGTAACTTTTGATAGAAGACTCAGAAACACATGTTTATGGCTTTATCTTATAGAACTCAATATCCCCGTGCTGGGCAAACAGGTTTTGCAGCCGTTTGAGCTAAGATTTTAAAATTATTCACATAATGAAAACCTATACTTTGTCTCGGTCGAGTTCCCCATTCAAATGCATGTAACAGTGAGAAACGCACTGTCTTGGCGAAAAAAAGCGTTTTCGTACAACTTCATATAAATCGCTGTAACTTTTGATAGAAGACTCAGAAACACATGTTTATGGCTTTATCTTATAGAACTCAATATCCCCGTGCTGGGCAAACAGGTTTTGCAGCCGTTTGAGCTAAGATTTTAAAATTATTCACATAATGAAAACCTATACTTTGTCTCGGGCGAGTTTCCCGTTCAAATGCATGTAACAGTGAGAAACGCATTGTCTTGGCGAAAGAAAGCATTTTTGTACAACTTCATATAAATCGCTGTAACTTTTGATAGAAGACTCAGAAACACATGTTTATGGCTTTATCTTATAGAACTCAAGGTGCCCGTGCTGGGCAAACAGGTTTTGCAGCCGTTTGAGCTAAGATTTTAAAATTATTCACATAATGAAAACCTATACTTTGTCTCGGGCGAGTTTCCCATTCAAATGCATGTAGCAGTGAGAAACACACTGTCTTGGCGAAAGAAAGCATTTTTGTACAACTTCATATAAATCGCTGTAACTTTTGATAGAAGACTCAGAAACACATGTTTATGGCTTTATCTTATAGAACTCAATATCCCCGTGCTGGGCAAACAGGTTTTGCAGCCGTTTGAGCTAAGATTTTAAAATTATTCACATAATGAAAACCTATACTTTGTTTCGGTCGAGTTCCCCATTCAAATGCATGTAACAGTGAGAAACGCACTGTCTTGGCGAAAAAAAGCGTTTTTGTACAACTTCATATAAATAGCTGTAACTTTTGATAGAAGACTCAGACAAACATGTTTATGGCTTTATCTTATAGAACTCAATATCCCCGTGCTGGGCAAACAGGTTTTGCAGCCGTTTGAGCTAAGATTTTAAAATTATTCACATAATGAAAACCTATACTTTGTCTCGGGCGAGTTTTCCATTCAAATGCATGTAACAGTGAGAAACACACTGTCTTGGCGAAAGAAAGCATTTTTGTACAACTTCATATAAATCGCTGTAACTTTTGATAGAAGACTCAGAAACACATGTTTATGGCTTTATCTTATAGAACTCAATATCCCCGTGCTGGGCAAACAGGTTTTGCAGCCGTTTGAGCTAAGATTTTAAAGTTTTAAAATTATTCACATAATGAAAACCTATACTTTGTTTCGGTCGTGTTCGCCATTCAAATGCATGTAACAGTGAGAAACGCACTGTCTTGGCGAAAGAAAGCATTTTTGTACAACTTCATATAAATAGCTGTAACTTTTGATAGAAGACTCGGATACACATGTTTATGGCTTTATCTTATAGAACTCAAGGTTCCCGTGCTGGGAAAACAGGTTCTGCAGCTGTTTGAGCTAAGATTTCCAAGTTATTCACATAATGAAAACCTATACTTTGTTTCGGTCGTGTTCCCCATTCAAATGCATGTAACAGTGAGAAACGCACTGTCTTGGCGAAAAAAAAGCGTTTTTGTACAACTTCATATAAATAGCTGTAACTTTTGATAGAAGACTCAGACAAACATGTTTATGGCTTTATCTTATAGAACTCAATATCCCCGTGCTGGGCAAACAGGTTTTGCAGCCGTTTGAGCTAAGATTTTAAAATTATTCACATAATGAAAACCTATACTTTGTCTCGGGCGAGTTTCCCATTCAAATGCATGTAACAGTGAGAAACGCATTGTCTTGGCGAAATAAAGCGCTTTTGAACAACTTCATATAAATCGCTGTAACTTTTGATAGAAGACTCAGACAAACATGTTTATGGCTTTATCTTATAGAACTCAATATCCCCGTGCTGGGCAAACAGGTTTTGCAGCCGTTTGAGCTAAGATTTTAAAATTATTCACATAATGAAAACCTATACTTTGTCTCGGGCGAGTTTCCCATTCAAATGCATGTAACAGTGAGAAACACACTGTCTTGGCGAAAGAAAGCATTTTTGTACAACTTCATATAAATCGCTGTAACTTTTGATAGAAGACTCAGAAACACATGTTTATGGCTTTATCTTATAGAACTCAAGGTGCCCGTGCTGGGCAAACAGGTTTTGCAGCCGTTTGAGCTAAGATTTTAAAATTATTCACATAACGAAAACCTATACTTTGTCTCGGGCGAGTTTCCCATTCAAATGCATGTAACAGTGAGAAACACACTGTCTTGGCGAAAGAAAGCATTTTTGTACAACTTCATATAAATCGCTGTAACTTTTGATAGAAGACTCAGACAAACATGTTCATGGCTTTATCTTATAGAACTCAAGGTTCCCGTGCTGGGCAAACAGGTTTTGCAGCCGTTTGAGCTAAGATTTTAAAATTATTCACATAATGAAAACCTATACTTTGTCTCGGGCGAGTTTCCCATTCAAATGCATGTAACAGTGAGAAACACACTGTCTTGGCGAAAGAAAGCATTTTCGTACAACTTCATATAAATCGCTGTAACTTTTGATAGAAGACTCAGACAAACATGTTTATGGCTTTATCTTATAGAACTCAATATCCCCGTGCTGGGCAAACAGGTTTTGCAGCCGTTTGAGCTAAGATTTTAAAATTATTCACATAATGAAAACCTATACTTTGTCTCGGGCGAGTTTCCCATTCAAATGCATGTAGCAGTGAGAAACACACTGTCTTGGCGAAAGAAAGCATTTTTGTACAACTTCATATAAATCGCTGTAACTTTTGATAGAAGACTCAGAAACACATGTTTATGGCTTTATCTTATAGAACTCAATATCCCCGTGCTGGGCAAACAGGTTTTGCAGCCGTTTGAGCTAAGATTTTAAAGTTTTAAAATTATTCACATAATGAAAACCTATACTTTGTTTCGGTCGTGTTCCCCATTCAAATGCATGTAACAGTGAGAAACGCACTGTCTTGGCGAAAGAAAGCATTTTTGTACAACTTCATATAAATAGCTGTAACTTTTGATAGAAGACTCGGATACACATGTTTATGGCTTTATCTTATAGAACTCAATATCCCCGTGCTGGGAAAACAGGTTCTGCAGCTGTTTGAGCTAAGATTTCCAAGTTATTCACATAATGAAAACCTATACTTTGTCTCGGGCGAGTTTCCCATTCAAATGCATGTAACAGTGAGAAACGCATTGTCTTGGCGAAATAAAGCGCTTTTGAACAACTTCATATAAATCGCTGTAACTTTTGATAGAAGACTCAGACAAACATGTTTATGGCTTTATCTTATAGAACTCAATATCCCCGTGCTGGGCAAACAGGTTTTGCAGCCGTTTGAGCTAAGATTTTAAAATTATTCACATAATGAAAACCTATACTTTGTCTCGGGCGAGTTTCCCATTCAAATGCATGTAACAGTGAGAAACACACTGTCTTGGCGAAAGAAAGCATTTTTGTACAACTTCATATAAATCGCTGTAACTTTTGATAGAAGACTCAGACAAACATGTTCATGGCTTTATCTTATAGAACTCAAGGTTCCCGTGCTGGGCAAACAGGTTTTGCAGCCGTTTGAGCTAAGATTTTAAAATTATTCACATAATGAAAACCTATACTTTGTCTCGGGCGAGTTTCCCATTCAAATGCATGTAACAGTGAGAAACACACTGTCTTGGCGAAAGAAAGCATTTTCGTACAACTTCATATAAATCGCTGTAACTTTTGATAGAAGACTCAGACAAACATGTTTATGGCTTTATCTTATAGAACTCAATATCCCCGTGCTGGGCAAACAGGTTTTGCAGCCGTTTGAGCTAAGATTTTAAAATTATTCACATAATGAAAACCTATACTTTGTCTCGGGCGAGTTTCCCATTCAAATGCATGTAGCAGTGAGAAACACACTGTCTTGGCGAAAGAAAGCATTTTTGTACAACTTCATATAAATCGCTGTAACTTTTGATAGAAGACTCAGAAACACATGTTTATGGCTTTATCTTATAGAACTCAATATCCCCGTGCTGGGCAAACAGGTTTTGCAGCCGTTTGAGCTAAGATTTTAAAGTTTTAAAATTATTCACATAATGAAAACCTATACTTTGTTTCGGTCGTGTTCGCCATTCAAATGCATGTAACAGTGAGAAACGCACTGTCTTGGCGAAAGAAAGCATTTTTGTACAACTTCATATAAATAGCTGTAACTTTTGATAGAAGACTCGGATACACATGTTTATGGCTTTATCTTATAGAACTCAAGGTTCCCGTGCTGGGAAAACAGGTTCTGCAGCTGTTTGAGCTAAGATTTCCAAGTTATTCACATAATGAAAACCTATACTTTGTTTCGGTCGTGTTCCCCATTCAAATGCATGTAACAGTGAGAAACGCACTGTCTTGGCGAAAAAAAAGCGTTTTTGTACAACTTCATATAAATAGCTGTAACTTTTGATAGAAGACTCAGACAAACATGTTTATGGCTTTATCTTATAGAACTCAATATCCCCGTGCTGGGCAAACAGGTTTTGCAGCCGTTTGAGCTAAGATTTTAAAATTATTCACATAATGAAAACCTATACTTTGTCTCGGGCGAGTTTCCCATTCAAATGCATGTAACAGTGAGAAACGCATTGTCTTGGCGAAATAAAGCGCTTTTGAACAACTTCATATAAATCGCTGTAACTTTTGATAGAAGACTCAGACAAACATGTTTATGGCTTTATCTTATAGAACTCAATATCCCCGTGCTGGGCAAACAGGTTTTGCAGCCGTTTGAGCTAAGATTTTAAAATTATTCACATAATGAAAACCTATACTTTGTCTCGGGCGAGTTTCCCATTCAAATGCATGTAACAGTGAGAAACACACTGTCTTGGCGAAAGAAAGCATTTTTGTACAACTTCATATAAATCGCTGTAACTTTTGATAGAAGACTCAGAAACACATGTTTATGGCTTTATCTTATAGAACTCAAGGTGCCCGTGCTGGGCAAACAGGTTTTGCAGCCGTTTGAGCTAAGATTTTAAAATTATTCACATAACGAAAACCTATACTTTGTCTCGGGCGAGTTTCCCATTCAAATGCATGTAACAGTGAGAAACACACTGTCTTGGCGAAAGAAAGCATTTTTGTACAACTTCATATAAATCGCTGTAACTTTTGATAGAAGACTCAGACAAACATGTTCATGGCTTTATCTTATAGAACTCAATATCCCCGTGCTGGGCAAACAGGTTTTGCAGCCGTTTGAGCTAAGATTTTAAAATTATTCACATAATGAAAACCTATACTTTGTCTCGGGCGAGTTTCCCATTCAAATGCATGTAACAGTGAGAAACACACTGTCTTGGCGAAAGAAAGCATTTTCGTACAACTTCATATAAATCGCTGTAACTTTTGATAGAAGACTCAGACAAACATGTTTATGGCTTTATCTTATAGAACTCAATATCCCCGTGCTGGGCAAACAGGTTTTGCAGCCGTTTGAGCTAAGATTTTAAAATTATTCACATAATGAAAACCTATACTTTGTCTCGGGCGAGTTTCCCATTCAAATGCATGTAACAGTGAGAAACGCATTGTCTTGGCGAAATAAAGCGCTTTTGAACAACTTCATATAAATCGCTGTAACTTTTGATAGAAGACTCAGACAAACATGTTTATGGCTTTATCTTATAGAACTCAATATCCCCGTGCTGGGCAAACAGGTTTTGCAGCCGTTTGAGCTAAGATTTTAAAATTATTCACATAATGAAAACCTATACTTTGTCTCGGGCGAGTTTCCCATTCAAATGCATGTAACAGTGAGAAACACACTGTCTTGGCGAAAGAAAGCATTTTTGTACAACTTCATATAAATCGCTGTAACTTTTGATAGAAGACTCAGAAACACATGTTTATGGCTTTATCTTATAGAACTCAAGGTGCCCGTGCTGGGCAAACAGGTTTTGCAGCCGTTTGAGCTAAGATTTTAAAATTATTCACATAACGAAAACCTATACTTTGTCTCGGGCGAGTTTCCCATTCAAATGCATGTAACAGTGAGAAACACACTGTCTTGGCGAAAGAAAGCATTTTTGTACAACTTCATATAAATCGCTGTAACTTTTGATAGAAGACTCAGACAAACATGTTCATGGCTTTATCTTATAGAACTCAATATCCCCGTGCTGGGCAAACAGGTTTTGCAGCCGTTTGAGCTAAGATTTTAAAATTATTCACATAATGAAAACCTATACTTTGTCTCGGGCGAGTTTCCCATTCAAATGCATGTAACAGTGAGAAACACACTGTCTTGGCGAAAGAAAGCATTTTCGTACAACTTCATATAAATCGCTGTAACTTTTGATAGAAGACTCAGACAAACATGTTTATGGCTTTATCTTATAGAACTCAATATCCCCGTGCTGGGCAAACAGGTTTTGCAGCCGTTTGAGCTAAGATTTTAAAATTATTCACATAATGAAAACCTATACTTTGTCTCAGGCGAGTTTCCCATTCAAATGCATGTAGCAGTGAGAAACACACTGTCTTGGCGAAAGAAAGCATTTTTGTACAACTTCATATAAATCGCTGTAACTTTTGATAGAAGACTCAGAAACACATGTTTATGGCTTTATCTTATAGAACTCAATATCCCCGTGCTGGGCAAACAGGTTTTGCAGCCGTTTGAGCTAAGATTTTAAAGTTTTAAAATTATTCACATAATGAAAACCTATACTTTGTTTCGGTCGTGTTCCCCATTCAAATGCATGTAACAGTGAGAAACGCACTGTCTTGGCGAAAGAAAGCATTTTTGTACAACTTCATATAAATAGCTGTAACTTTTGATAGAAGACTCGGATACACATGTTTATGGCTTTATCTTATAGAACTCAATATCCCCGTGCTGGGAAAACAGGTTCTGCAGCTGTTTGAGCTAAGATTTCCAAGTTATTCACATAATGAAAACCTATACTTTGTCTCGGGCGAGTTTCCCATTCAAATGCATGTAACAGTGAGAAACGCATTGTCTTGGCGAAATAAAGCGCTTTTGAACAACTTCATATAAATCGCTGTAACTTTTGATAGAAGACTCAGACAAACATGTTTATGGCTTTATCTTATAGAACTCAATATCCCCGTGCTGGGCAAACAGGTTTTGCAGCCGTTTGAGCTAAGATTTTAAAATTATTCACATAATGAAAACCTATACTTTGTCTCGGGCGAGTTTCCCATTCAAATGCATGTAACAGTGAGAAACACACTGTCTTGGCGAAAGAAAGCATTTTTGTACAACTTCATATAAATCGCTGTAACTTTTGATAGAAGACTCAGACAAACATGTTCATGGCTTTATCTTATAGAACTCAAGGTTCCCGTGCTGGGCAAACAGGTTTTGCAGCCGTTTGAGCTAAGATTTTAAAATTATTCACATAATGAAAACCTATACTTTGTCTCGGGCGAGTTTCCCATTCAAATGCATGTAACAGTGAGAAACACACTGTCTTGGCGAAAGAAAGCATTTTCGTACAACTTCATATAAATCGCTGTAACTTTTGATAGAAGACTCAGACAAACATGTTTATGGCTTTATCTTATAGAACTCAATATCCCCGTGCTGGGCAAACAGGTTTTGCAGCCGTTTGAGCTAAGATTTTAAAATTATTCACATAATGAAAACCTATACTTTGTCTCGGGCGAGTTTCCCATTCAAATGCATGTAGCAGTGAGAAACACACTGTCTTGGCGAAAGAAAGCATTTTTGTACAACTTCATATAAATCGCTGTAACTTTTGATAGAAGACTCAGAAACACATGTTTATGGCTTTATCTTATAGAACTCAATATCCCCGTGCTGGGCAAACAGGTTTTGCAGCCGTTTGAGCTAAGATTTTAAAGTTTTAAAATTATTCACATAATGAAAACCTATACTTTGTTTCGGTCGTGTTCCCCATTCAAATGCATGTAACAGTGAGAAACGCACTGTCTTGGCGAAAGAAAGCATTTTTGTACAACTTCATATAAATAGCTGTAACTTTTGATAGAAGACTCGGATACACATGTTTATGGCTTTATCTTATAGAACTCAATATCCCCGTGCTGGGAAAACAGGTTCTGCAGCTGTTTGAGCTAAGATTTCCAAGTTATTCACATAATGAAAACCTATACTTTGTTTCGGTCGTGTTCCCCATTCAAATGCATGTAACAGTGAGAAACGCACTGTCTTGGCGAAAAAAAAGCGTTTTTGTACAACTTCATATAAATAGCTGTAACTTTTGATAGAAGACTCAGAAACACATGTTTATGGCTTTATCTTATAGAACTCAATATCCCCGTGCTGGGAAAACAGGTTTTGCAGCCGTTTGAGCTAAGATTTTAAAATTATTCACATAATGAAAACCTATACTTTGTCTCGGGCGAGTTTCCCATTCAAATGCATGTAACAATGAGAAACACACTGTCTTGGCGAAAGAAAGCATTTTTGTACAACTTCATATAAATCGCTGTAACTTTTGATAGAAGACTCAGAAACACATGTTTATGGCTTTATCTTATAGAACTCAATATCCCCGTGCTGGGCAAACAGGTTTTGCAGCCGTTTGAGCTAAGATTTTAAAATTATTCACATAATGAAAACCTATACTTTGTCTCGGGCGAGTTTCCCATTCAAATGCATGTAACAGTGAGAAACACACTGTCTTGGCGAAAGAAAGCATTTTTGTACAACTTCATATAAATCGCTGTAACTTTTGATAGAAGACTCAGAAACACATGTTTATGGCTTTATCTTATAGAACTCAATATCCCCGTGCTGGGCAAACAGGTTTTGCAGCCGTTTGAGCTAAGATTTTAAAATTATTCACATAATGAAAACCTATACTTTGTCTCGGGCGAGTTTCCCATTCAAATGCATGTAACAGTGAGAAACACACTGTCTTGGCGAAAGAAAGCATTTTTGTACAACTTCATATAAATCGCTGTAACTTTTGATAGAAGACTCAGAAACACATGTTTATGGCTTTATCTTATAGAACTCAATATCCCCGTGCTGGGCAAACAGGTTTTGCAGCCGTTTGAGCTAAGATTTTAAAATTATTCACATAATGAAAACCTATACTTTGTTTCGGTCGAGTTCCCCATTCAAATGCATGTAACAGTGAGAAACGCACTGTCTTGGCGAAAAAAAGCGTTTTTGTACAACTTCATATAAATAGCTGTAACTTTTGATAGAAGACTCAGACAAACATGTTTATGGCTTTATCTTATAGAACTCAATATCCCCGTGCTGGGCAAACAGGTTTTGCAGCCGTTTGAGCTAAGATTTTAAAATTATTCACATAATGAAAACCTATACTTTGTTTCGGTCGAGTTCCCCATTCAAATGCATGTAACAGTGAGAAACGCACTGTCTTGGCGAAAAAAAGCGTTTTTGTACAACTTCATATAAATAGCTGTAACTTTTGATAGAAGACTCAGACAAACATGTTTATGGCTTTATCTTATAGAACTCAATATCCCCGTGCTGGGCAAACAGGTTTTGCAGCCGTTTGAGCTAAGATTTTAAAATTATTCACATAATGAAAACCTATACTTTGTTTCGGTCGAGTTCCCCATTCAAATGCATGTAACAGTGAGAAACGCACTGTCTTGGCGAAAAAAAGCGTTTTTGTACAACTTCATATAAATAGCTGTAACTTTTGATAGAAGACTCAGACAAACATGTTTATGGCTTTATCTTATAGAACTCAATATCCCCGTGCTGGGCAAACAGGTTTTGCAGCCGTTTGAGCTAAGATTTTAAAATTATTCACATAATGAAAACCTATACTTTGTCTCGGGCGAGTTTTCCATTCAAATGCATGTAACAGTGAGAAACACACTGTCTTGGCGAAAGAAAGCATTTTTGTACAACTTCATATAAATCGCTGTAACTTTTGATAGAAGACTCAGAAACACATGTTTATGGCTTTATCTTATAGAACTCAATATCCCTGTGCTGGGCAAACAGGTTTTGCAGCCGTTTGAGCTAAGATTTTAAAATTATTCACATAATGAAAACCTATACTTTGTCTCGGTCGAGTTCCCCATTCAAATGCATGTAACAGTGAGAAACGCACTGTCTTGGCGGAAAAAAGCGTTTTCGTACAACTTCATATAAATCGCTGTAACTTTTGATAGAAGACTCAGAAACACATGTTTATGGCTTTATCTTATAGAACTCAATATCCCCGTGCTGGGCAAACAGGTTTTGCAGCCGTTTGAGCTAAGATTTTAAAATTATTCACATAATGAAAACCTATACTTTGTCTCGGGCGAGTTTCCCGTTCAAATGCATGTAACAGTGAGAAACGCATTGTCTTGGCGAAATAAAGCGCTTTTGAACAACTTCATATAAATCGCTGTAACTTTTGATAGAAGACTCAGACAAACATGTTTATGGCTTTATCTTATAGAACTCAATATCCCCGTGCTGGGCAAACAGGTTTTGCAGCCGTTTGAGCTAAGATTTTAAAATTATTCACATAATGAAAACCTATACTTTGTCTTGGGCGAGTTTCCCATTCAAATGCATGTAACAGTGAGAAACACACTGTCTTGGCGAAAGAAAGCATTTTCGTACAACTTCATATAAATCGCTGTAACTTTTGATAGAAGACTCAGACAAACATGTTTATGGCTTTATCTTATAGAACTCAATATCCCCGTGCTGGGCAAACAGGTTTTGCAGCCGTTTGAGCTAAGATTTTAAAATTATTCACATAATGAAAACCTATACTTTGTCTCGGGCGAGTTTCCCATTCAAATGCATGTAACAGTGAGAAACACACTGTCTTGGCGAAAGAAAGCATTTTTGTACAACTTCATATAAATCGCTGTAACTTTTGATAGAAGACTCAGACAAACATGTTTATGGCTTTATCTTATAGAACTCAAGGTGCCCGTGCTGGGCAAACAGGTTTTGCAGCCGTTTGAGCTAAGATTTTAAAATTATTCACATAATGAAAACCTATACTTTGTCTCGGGCGAGTTTCCCATTCAAATGCATGTAACAGTGAGAAACGCATTGTCTTGGCGAAATAAAGCGCTTTTGAACAACTTCATATAAATCGCTGTAACTTTTGATAGAAGACTCAGACAAACATGTTTATGGCTTTATCTTATAGAACTCAAGGTGCCCGTGCTGGGCAAACAGGTTTTGCAGCCGTTTGAGCTAAGATTTTAAAATTATTCACATAATGAAAACCTATACTTTGTCTCGGGCGAGTTTCCCATTCAAATGCATGTAACAGTGAGAAACACACTGTCTTGGCGAAAGAAAGCATTTTTGTACAACTTCATATAAATCGCTGTAACTTTTGATAGAAGACTCAGACAAACATGTTCATGGCTTTATCTTATAGAACTCAAGGTTCCCGTGCTGGGCAAACAGGTTTTGCAGCCGTTTGAGCTAAGATTTTAAAATTATTCACATAATGAAAACCTATACTTTGTCTCGGGCGAGTTTCCCATTCAAATGCATGTAACAGTGAGAAACACACTGTCTTGGCGAAAGAAAGCATTTTCGTACAACTTCATATAAATCGCTGTAACTTTTGATAGAAGACTCAGACAAACATGTTTATGGCTTTATCTTATAGAACTCAATATCCCCGTGCTGGGCAAACAGGTTTTGCAGCCGTTTGAGCTAAGATTTTAAAATTATTCACATAATGAAAACCTATACTTTGTCTCGGGCGAGTTTCCCATTCAAATGCATGTAGCAGTGAGAAACACACTGTCTTGGCGAAAGAAAGCATTTTTGTACAACTTCATATAAATCGCTGTAACTTTTGATAGAAGACTCAGAAACACATGTTTATGGCTTTATCTTATAGAACTCAATATCCCCGTGCTGGGCAAACAGGTTTTGCAGCCGTTTGAGCTAAGATTTTAAAGTTTTAAAATTATTCACATAATGAAAACCTATACTTTGTTTCGGTCGTGTTCCCCATTCAAATGCATGTAACAGTGAGAAACGCACTGTCTTGGCGAAAGAAAGCATTTTTGTACAACTTCATATAAATAGCTGTAACTTTTGATAGAAGACTCGGATACACATGTTTATGGCTTTATCTTATAGAACTCAATATCCCCGTGCTGGGAAAACAGGTTCTGCAGCTGTTTGAGCTAAGATTTCCAAGTTATTCACATAATGAAAACCTATACTTTGTTTCGGTCGTGTTCCCCATTCAAATGCATGTAACAGTGAGAAACGCACTGTCTTGGCGAAAAAAAAGCGTTTTTGTACAACTTCATATAAATAGCTGTAACTTTTGATAGAAGACTCAGAAACACATGTTTATGGCTTTATCTTATAGAACTCAATATCCCCGTGCTGGGAAAACAGGTTTTGCAGCCGTTTGAGCTAAGATTTTAAAATTATTCACATAATGAAAACCTATACTTTGTCTCGGGCGAGTTTCCCATTCAAATGCATGTAACAATGAGAAACACACTGTCTTGGCGAAAGAAAGCATTTTTGTACAACTTCATATAAATCGCTGTAACTTTTGATAGAAGACTCAGAAACACATGTTTATGGCTTTATCTTATAGAACTCAATATCCCCGTGCTGGGCAAACAGGTTTTGCAGCCGTTTGAGCTAAGATTTTAAAATTATTCACATAATGAAAACCTATACTTTGTCTCGGGCGAGTTTCCCATTCAAATGCATGTAACAGTGAGAAACACACTGTCTTGGCGAAAGAAAGCATTTTTGTACAACTTCATATAAATCGCTGTAACTTTTGATAGAAGACTCAGAAACACATGTTTATGGCTTTATCTTATAGAACTCAATATCCCCGTGCTGGGCAAACAGGTTTTGCAGCCGTTTGAGCTAAGATTTTAAAATTATTCACATAATGAAAACCTATACTTTGTCTCGGGCGAGTTTCCCATTCAAATGCATGTAACAGTGAGAAACACACTGTCTTGGCGAAAGAAAGCATTTTTGTACAACTTCATATAAATCGCTGTAACTTTTGATAGAAGACTCAGAAACACATGTTTATGGCTTTATCTTATAGAACTCAATATCCCCGTGCTGGGCAAACAGGTTTTGCAGCCGTTTGAGCTAAGATTTTAAAATTATTCACATAATGAAAACCTATACTTTGTTTCGGTCGAGTTCCCCATTCAAATGCATGTAACAGTGAGAAACGCACTGTCTTGGCGAAAAAAAGCGTTTTTGTACAACTTCATATAAATAGCTGTAACTTTTGATAGAAGACTCAGACAAACATGTTTATGGCTTTATCTTATAGAACTCAATATCCCCGTGCTGGGCAAACAGGTTTTGCAGCCGTTTGAGCTAAGATTTTAAAATTATTCACATAATGAAAACCTATACTTTGTTTCGGTCGAGTTCCCCATTCAAATGCATGTAACAGTGAGAAACGCACTGTCTTGGCGAAAAAAAGCGTTTTTGTACAACTTCATATAAATAGCTGTAACTTTTGATAGAAGACTCAGACAAACATGTTTATGGCTTTATCTTATAGAACTCAATATCCCCGTGCTGGGCAAACAGGTTTTGCAGCCGTTTGAGCTAAGATTTTAAAATTATTCACATAATGAAAACCTATACTTTGTTTCGGTCGAGTTCCCCATTCAAATGCATGTAACAGTGAGAAACGCACTGTCTTGGCGAAAAAAAGCGTTTTTGTACAACTTCATATAAATAGCTGTAACTTTTGATAGAAGACTCAGACAAACATGTTTATGGCTTTATCTTATAGAACTCAATATCCCCGTGCTGGGCAAACAGGTTTTGCAGCCGTTTGAGCTAAGATTTTAAAATTATTCACATAATGAAAACCTATACTTTGTCTCGGGCGAGTTTTCCATTCAAATGCATGTAACAGTGAGAAACACACTGTCTTGGCGAAAGAAAGCATTTTTGTACAACTTCATATAAATCGCTGTAACTTTTGATAGAAGACTCAGAAACACATGTTTATGGCTTTATCTTATAGAACTCAATATCCCTGTGCTGGGCAAACAGGTTTTGCAGCCGTTTGAGCTAAGATTTTAAAATTATTCACATAATGAAAACCTATACTTTGTCTCGGTCGAGTTCCCCATTCAAATGCATGTAACAGTGAGAAACGCACTGTCTTGGCGGAAAAAAGCGTTTTCGTACAACTTCATATAAATCGCTGTAACTTTTGATAGAAGACTCAGAAACACATGTTTATGGCTTTATCTTATAGAACTCAATATCCCCGTGCTGGGCAAACAGGTTTTGCAGCCGTTTGAGCTAAGATTTTAAAATTATTCACATAATGAAAACCTATACTTTGTCTCGGGCGAGTTTCCCGTTCAAATGCATGTAACAGTGAGAAACGCATTGTCTTGGCGAAATAAAGCGCTTTTGAACAACTTCATATAAATCGCTGTAACTTTTGATAGAAGACTCAGACAAACATGTTTATGGCTTTATCTTATAGAACTCAATATCCCCGTGCTGGGCAAACAGGTTTTGCAGCCGTTTGAGCTAAGATTTTAAAATTATTCACATAATGAAAACCTATACTTTGTCTTGGGCGAGTTTCCCATTCAAATGCATGTAACAGTGAGAAACACACTGTCTTGGCGAAAGAAAGCATTTTCGTACAACTTCATATAAATCGCTGTAACTTTTGATAGAAGACTCAGACAAACATGTTTATGGCTTTATCTTATAGAACTCAATATCCCCGTGCTGGGCAAACAGGTTTTGCAGCCGTTTGAGCTAAGATTTTAAAATTATTCACATAATGAAAACCTATACTTTGTCTCGGGCGAGTTTCCCATTCAAATGCATGTAACAGTGAGAAACACACTGTCTTGGCGAAAGAAAGCATTTTTGTACAACTTCATATAAATCGCTGTAACTTTTGATAGAAGACTCAGACAAACATGTTTATGGCTTTATCTTATAGAACTCAAGGTGCCCGTGCTGGGCAAACAGGTTTTGCAGCCGTTTGAGCTAAGATTTTAAAATTATTCACATAATGAAAACCTATACTTTGTCTCGGGCGAGTTTCCCATTCAAATGCATGTAACAGTGAGAAACGCATTGTCTTGGCGAAATAAAGCGCTTTTGAACAACTTCATATAAATCGCTGTAACTTTTGATAGAAGACTCAGACAAACATGTTTATGGCTTTATCTTATAGAACTCAAGGTGCCCGTGCTGGGCAAACAGGTTTTGCAGCCGTTTGAGCTAAGATTTTAAAATTATTCACATAATGAAAACCTATACTTTGTCTCGGGCGAGTTTCCCATTCAAATGCATGTAACAGTGAGAAACACACTGTCTTGGCGAAAGAAAGCATTTTTGTACAACTTCATATAAATCGCTGTAACTTTTGATAGAAGACTCAGACAAACATGTTCATGGCTTTATCTTATAGAACTCAAGGTTCCCGTGCTGGGCAAACAGGTTTTGCAGCCGTTTGAGCTAAGATTTTAAAATTATTCACATAATGAAAACCTATACTTTGTCTCGGGCGAGTTTCCCATTCAAATGCATGTAACAGTGAGAAACACACTGTCTTGGCGAAAGAAAGCATTTTCGTACAACTTCATATAAATCGCTGTAACTTTTGATAGAAGACTCAGACAAACATGTTTATGGCTTTATCTTATAGAACTCAATATCCCCGTGCTGGGCAAACAGGTTTTGCAGCCGTTTGAGCTAAGATTTTAAAATTATTCACATAATGAAGACCTATACTTTGTCTCGGGCGAGTTTCCCATTCAAATGCATGTAGCAGTGAGAAACACACTGTCTTGGCGAAAGAAAGCATTTTTGTACAACTTCATATAAATAGCTGTAACTTTTGATAGAAGACTCAGAAACACATGTTTATGGCTTTATCTTATAGAACTCAATATCCCCGTGCTGGGCAAACAGGTTTTGCAGCCGTTTGAGCTAAGATTTTAAAGTTTTAAAATTATTCACATAATGAAAACCTATACTTTGTTTCGGTCGTGTTCCCCATTCAAATGCATGTAACAGTGAGAAACGCACTGTCTTGGCGAAAGAAAGCATTTTTGTACAACTTCATATAAATAGCTGTAACTTTTGATAGAAGACTCGGATACACATGTTTATGGCTTTATCTTATAGAACTCAATATCCCCGTGCTGGGAAAACAGGTTCTGCAGCTGTTTGAGCTAAGATTTCCAAGTTATTCACATAATGAAAACCTATACTTTGTTTCGGTCGTGTTCCCCATTCAAATGCATGTAACAGTGAGAAACGCACTGTCTTGGCGAAAAAAAAGCGTTTTTGTACAACTTCATATAAATAGCTGTAACTTTTGATAGAAGACTCAGACAAACATGTTTATGGCTTTATCTTATAGAACTCAATATCCCCGTGCTGGGCAAACAGGTTTTGCAGCCGTTTGAGCTAAGATTTTAAAATTATTCACATAATGAAAACCTATACTTTGTCTCGGGCGAGTTTCCCATTCAAATGCATGTAACAGTGAGAAACACACTGTCTTGGCGAAAGAAAGCATTTTTGTACAACTTCATATAAATCGCTGTAACTTTTGATAGAAGACTCAGAAACACATGTTTATGGCTTTATCTTATAGAACTCAATATCCCCGTGCTGGGCAAACAGGTTTTGCAGCCGTTTGAGCTAAGATTTTAAAATTATTCACATAATGAAAACCTATACTTTGTCTCGGGCGAGTTTCCCATTCAAATGCATGTAACAGTGAGAAACACACTGTCTTGGCGAAAGAAAGCATTTTTGTACAACTTCATATAAATCGCTGTAACTTTTGATAGAAGACTCAGAAACACATGTTTATGGCTTTATCTTATAGAACTCAATATCCCCGTGCTGGGCAAACAGGTTTTGCAGCCGTTTGAGCTAAGATTTTAAAATTATTCACATAATGAAAACCTATACTTTGTTTCGGTCGAGTTCCCCATTCAAATGCATGTAACAGTGAGAAACGCACTGTCTTGGCGAAAAAAAGCGTTTTTGTACAACTTCATATAAATAGCTGTAACTTTTGATAGAAGACTCAGACAAACATGTTTATGGCTTTATCTTATAGAACTCAATATCCCCGTGCTGGGCAAACAGGTTTTGCAGCCGTTTGAGCTAAGATTTTAAAATTATTCACATAATGAAAACCTATACTTTGTCTTGGGCGAGTTTCCCATTCAAATGCATGTAACAGTGAGAAACACACTGTCTTGGCGAAAGAAAGCATTTTCGTACAACTTCATATAAATCGCTGTAACTTTTGATAGAAGACTCAGACAAACATGTTTATGGCTTTATCTTATAGAACTCAATATCCCCGTGCTGGGCAAACAGGTTTTGCAGCCGTTGGAGCTAAGATTTTAAAATTATTCACATAATGAAAACCTATACTTTGTCTCGGGCGAGTTTTCCATTCAAATGCATGTAACAGTGAGAAACACACTGTCTTGGCGAAAGAAAGCATTTTTGTACAACTTCATATAAATCGCTGTAACTTTTGATAGAAGACTCAGAAACACATGTTTATGGCTTTATCTTATAGAACTCAATATCCCCGTGCTGGGCAAACAGGTTTTGCAGCCGTTTGAGCTAAGATTTTAAAATTATTCACATAATGAAAACCTATACTTTGTCTCGGGCGAGTTTCCCATTCAAATGCATGTAACAGTGAGAAACGCACTGTCTTGGCGAAAAAAAAGCGTTTTTGTACAACTTCATATAAATAGCTGTAACTTTTGATAGAAGACTCAGACAAACATGTTTATGGCTTTATCTTATAGAACTCAATATCCCCGTGCTGGGCAAACAGGTTTTGCAGCCGTTTGAGCTAAGATTTTAAAATTATTCACATAATGAAAACCTATACTTTGTCTTGGGCGAGTTTCCCATTCAAATGCATGTAACAGTGAGAAACACACTGTCTTGGCGAAAGAAAGCATTTTCGTACAACTTCATATAAATCGCTGTAACTTTTGATAGAAGACTCAGACAAACATGTTTATGGCTTTATCTTATAGAACTCAATATCCCCGTGCTGGGCAAACAGGTTTTGCAGCCGTTTGAGCTAAGATTTTAAAATTATTCACATAATGAAAACCTATACTTTGTCTCGGGCGAGTTTTCCATTCAAATGCATGTAACAGTGAGAAACACACTGTCTTGGCGAAAGAAAGCATTTTTGTACAACTTCATATAAATCGCTGTAACTTTTGATAGAAGACTCAGAAACACATGTTTATGGCTTTATCTTATAGAACTCAATATCCCCGTGCTGGGCAAACAGGTTTTGCAGCCGTTTGAGCTAAGATTTTAAAATTATTCACATAATGAAAACCTATACTTTGTCTCGGGCGAGTTTCCCATTCAAATGCATGTAACAGTGAGAAACGCATTGTCTTGGCGAAATAAAGCGCTTTTGAACAACTTCATATAAATCGCTGTAACTTTTGATAGAAGACTCAGACAAACATGTTTATGGCTTTATCTTATAGAACTCAATATCCCCGTGCTGGGCAAACAGGTTTTGCAGCCGTTTGAGCTAAGATTTTAAAATTATTCACATAATGAAAACCTATACTTTGTCTTGGGCGAGTTTCCCATTCAAATGCATGTAACAGTGAGAAACACACTGTCTTGGCGAAAGAAAGCATTTTCGTACAACTTCATATAAATCGCTGTAACTTTTGATAGAAGACTCAGACAAACATGTTTATGGCTTTATCTTATAGAACTCAATATCCCCGTGCTGGGCAAACAGGTTTTGCAGCCGTTTGAGCTAAGATTTTAAAATTATTCACATAATGAAAACCTATACTTTGTCTCGGGCGAGTTTTCCATTCAAATGCATGTAACAGTGAGAAACACACTGTCTTGGCGAAAGAAAGCATTTTTGTACAACTTCATATAAATCGCTGTAACTTTTGATAGAAGACTCAGAAACACATGTTTATGGCTTTATCTTATAGAACTCAATATCCCCGTGCTGGGCAAACAGGTTTTGCAGCCGTTTGAGCTAAGATTTTAAAATTATTCACATAATGAAAACCTATACTTTGTCTCGGGCGAGTTTCCCATTCAAATGCATGTAACAGTGAGAAACGCATTGTCTTGGCGAAATAAAGCGCTTTTGAACAACTTCATATAAATCGCTGTAACTTTTGATAGAAGACTCAGAAACACATGTTTATGGCTTTATCTTATAGAACTCAATATCCCCGTGCTGGGCAAACAGGTTTTGCAGCCGTTTGAGCTAAGATTTTAAAATTATTCACATAATGAAAACCTATACTTTGTCTCGGGCGAGTTTCCCATTCAAATGCATGTAACAGTGAGAAACGCATTGTCTTGGCGAAATAAAGCGCTTTTGAACAACTTCATATAAATCGCTGTAACTTTTGATAGAAGACTCAGACAAACATGTTTATGGCTTTATCTTATAGAACTCAATATCCCCGTGCTGGGCAAACAGGTTTTGCAGCCGTTTGAGCTAAGATTTTAAAATTATTCACATAATGAAAACCTATACTTTGTCTCGGGCGAGTTTCCCATTCAAATGCATGTAACAGTGAGAAACGCATTGTCTTGGCGAAATAAAGCGCTTTTGAACAACTTCATATAAATCGCTGTAACTTTTGATAGAAGACTCAGACAAACATGTTTATGGCTTTATCTTATAGAACTCAAGGTGCCCGTGCTGGGCAAACAGGTTTTGCAGCCGTTTGAGCTAAGATTTTAAAATTATTCACATAATGAAAACCTATACTTTGTCTTGGGCGAGTTTCCCATTCAAATGCATGTAACAGTGAGAAACACACTGTCTTGGCGAAAGAAAGCATTTTCGTACAACTTCATATAAATCGCTGTAACTTTTGATAGAAGACTCAGACAAACATGTTTATGGCTTTATCTTATAGAACTCAATATCCCCGTGCTGGGCAAACAGGTTTTGCAGCCGTTTGAGCTAAGATTTTAAAATTATTCACATAATGAAAACCTATACTTTGTCTCGGGCGAGTTTCCCATTCAAATGCATGTAACAGTGAGAAACGCACTGTCTTCGCGAAAAAAAGCGTTTTTGTACAACTTCATATAAATCGCTGTAACTTTTGATAGAAGACTCAGACAAACATGTTTATGGCTTTATCTTATAGAACTCAATATCCCCGTGCTGGGCAAACAGGTTTTGCAGCCGTTTGAGCTAAGATTTTAAAATTATTCACATAATGAAAACCTATACTTTGTTTCGGTCGTGTTCCCCATTCAAATGCATGTAACAGTGAGAAACGCATTGTCTTCGCGAAAAAAAGCGTTTTTGTACAACTTCATATAAATCGCTGTAACTTTTGAAAGAAGACTCGGATACACATGTTTATGGCTTTATCTTATAGAACTCAAGGTGCCCGTGCTGGGAAAACAGGTTTTGCAGCTGTTTGAGCTAAGATGTTAAAGTTATTCACATAATGAAAACCTATACTTTGTTTCGTGCGAGAACTCCATTCAAATGCATGTAATAGCGAGAAACGCACTAACGTGGTGAAATAAAGAGTTTTTCATGGTCTTCATAAAGACAGCTGTAACTTTTGATAGAAGACTCAGAAATACATATTTATGGCTTTATCTTATAGAATTCAATATCCCCGTGCTGGGCAAAAAGGTTTTGCAGCTGTTTGAGCTAAGATTTTAAAGTTATTCACATAATGAAAACCTATACTTTGTGTCAGGCGAGAACTCCATTCAAATGCATGTAATAGCGAGAAACGCACCAACGTGGTGAAATAAAGCGTTTTTCATGGTCTTCATAAAGACAGCTGTAACTTTTGATAGAAGACTCAGAAATACATATTTATGGCTTTATCTTATAGAATTCAATATCCCCGTGCTG
The DNA here is from genome assembly GCF_057381845.1 of Rhamphochromis longiceps. Taxonomy (NCBI): domain Eukaryota; kingdom Metazoa; phylum Chordata; class Actinopteri; order Cichliformes; family Cichlidae; genus Rhamphochromis; species Rhamphochromis longiceps. The sequence continues at coordinate 6,271,958 of NC_140567.1, forward strand.
GGCAAAAAGGTTTTGCAGCTGTTTGAGCTAAGATTTTAAAGTTATTCACATAATGAAAACCTATACTTTGTTTCAGGCGAGTTCCCCATTCAAATGCATGTAATCGTCAGAAACGCACTGTCTTGGCGAAATAAAGCGTTTTTGCACAACTTCATATAAATCACCTATGTATAAACACCTATGTATAAATCACCTATGTATAAACTTTTAAAAACTTATAAATCACACTGACTACAAGCTACATTGTAGCCACAGCTGCCCTGGGGCGCACTGACAGAGGCGAGGCTACCAGACACTGGCGCCACCGGGCCCTCTGACCACCACCAGTAGGCAAACACGGCGTTAGTATCTTGCCCAGGGATATTTGCCCACCGACCTTCTGATTAGTGGCTGACCTGCTCTGCCACCTGAGCTACAGCCACACCATACATTTCACCAGAGCCTGTGTTGCTGGCTGATGTGATCCACATTACACAAAGGCCTGTGCTACTCGTTGATACCATCCACATTAAACCAGGGCCTGTGGTGCAGGCCGAAACCATCCACATTTCACCAGGGCTTGTGTTGCTGGCTGATGCGATCCACAATACACAAGGGCCTGTGCTACTGGCTGATGCATTCCCCATTATACCAGGGCCAGTGGTGTTGCCTGAGGACATTCACATTACGCCAGGGCCTGTGGTGTTGGCCAATACCATCCACATTTCAACAGGGCCACTGTTGTTGGCTGAGTCCATACATTCTATAAGATAAAGCCATAAATATGTATTTCTGAGTCTTCTATCAAAAGTTACAGCTGTCTTTATGAAGACCATGAAAAACTCTTTATTTCACCACGTTAGTGCGTTTCTCGCTATTACATGCATTTGAATGGAGTTCTCGCCGGACAAAAAGTAATTTTCATTTTGTGAATAACTTGAAAATCTTAGCTCAAACAGCTGCAAAACCTGTTTGCTCGAAACGGGGATATGGAATTCTATAAGATAAAGCCATAAATATGTATTTCTGAGTCTTCTATCAAAAGTTACAGCTGTCTTTATGAAGACCATTAAAAACGCTTTATTTCACCACGTTGGTGCGTTTCTCGCTATTACGCACATTTGAATGGAGTTCTCGCCTGAAACAAAGTATAGGTTTTCATTATGTGAATAACTTTAACATCTTAGCTCAAACAGCTGCAAAACCTGTTTGCCCAGCACGGGGATATTGAATTCTATAAGATAAAGCCATAAATATGTATTTCTGAGTCTTCTATCAAAAGTTACACCGATTTATATGAAGTTGTGCAAAAACGCTTTATTTCGCCAAGACAGTGCGTTTCTGACGATTACATGCATTTGAATGGGGAACTCGCACGAAACAAAGTATAGGTTTTGATTATGTGAATAACTTTAACATCTTAGCTCAAACAGCTGCAAAACCTGTTTGCCCAGCACGGGGATATTGAATTCTATAAGATAAAGCCATAAATATGTATTTCCGAGTCTTCTATCAAAAGTTACAGCTGTCTTTATGAAGACCATGAAATGTAGTCAGTGTGTGAATGTGTGTCTGAATGGGTGAATGACTGAATGTAGTGTAAAGCGCTTTGGGGTCCTTAGGGACTAGAAAAGCGCAGGCCATTTACCATGACCTCAGACAGCAGCGCAGGCCCTGCTGTCGTGAAGTTGGCCTCAACGGGAGAAATGTCGGTGGTAGTTGAGTTGTCCTCAACCAACACCACAGGCCCTGATGAAATGTAGTTGTCCTCAACCAACACCACTGGCCCTGGTGTAATGGGGATGGCATCAGCCAGTAGCACAGGCCCTTGTGTATTGTGGATCGCATCAGCCAGCAACACAAGCCCTGGTGAAATGTGGATGGTTTCGGCCTGCACCACAGGCCCTGGTTTAATGTGAAGGTCCTCAGCCAGTAGCACAGGCCCTGTTGAAATTTGGATGGCCTCATCTAACAACTCTGTCGCTGGTGAAATATGGATGGTATTGGTCAGCGCCACACACCCTGGTGAAATGTGCATGATATCGGTAAGCACCACAGGCCCAGGTGTAATGTGGATGGCATCAACGAGCAGCAGAGTCCCTGGTGTGGTGAAGATTGCCTCACAGGAAGCACTGTCTCTTGTGTAAAATGTATGGCCTCAGCCAACAACAGTGGCCCTTGTGAAATGTGGATTATATTGGCCAGCACCACAGGCCCTGGTTTGGAGATGATTGCCAAACAGGAAGAACTGTACCTGGTGTAATGTGGATGGCCTCATCCAACAGTACAGGCCCTGGTGTGGTGAAGATGGCCTCACAGGAAGCACAGGCCATGGTGTAATGTGGATGGCCTCAGACAGCAGCCAGGCCCTCTTGAAATGTAGATGGCCTCAGCCGGCAACATGCGCTCTGGTGAAATGTAGTCTGCCTCAGGCAGTAGCACAGGCCCTGTTGTGGTGAAGATGGCCTCACAGGAAGCACTGTCCCTGGTATAATGTGTATTTCCTCAGCCAACACCACTGGCCCTGGTGTAATGGGGATGGCATCAGCCAGTAGCACAGTATTGTGGATCGAATCAGCCAGCAACACAAGCCCTGGTGAAATGTGGATGGTTTCTGCCTGCACCACAGGCCCTGGTTTAATGTGGATGGCATCAACGAGTAGCACAGGCCCTTGTGTAATGTGGATCACATCAGCCAGCAACACAGGTTCTTGTGAAATGTATATGACCTCAGACAGCAGCGCAGGCCCTGCTGTCGTGAAGTTGGCCTCAGAGGGAGCACTAGCCCTGGTGCAATGTGAATGGCCTAAGCCAGCAATACAGGCCCTGGTGTGGTGACGATAGCTTCACAGGGAGCACATGCCGTGGTATAATGTGGATGGCCTCAGCCAGTAGCACAGGCCCTGTTGTAATGTGGATGGCCTCATCTACCAACACTGGCCCTGGTGAAATGTCGGTGGTATTGGCTAGCACCACAGGCCCTAGTGTAATGTAGATGGCATAAGCCAGTAGCACAGGCCCTTGAGTATTGTGAATGGCATCAGCCAGCAACACCACTGGCCCTTGTGAAATGTGGATGTTTTCGGCCTGCAACACAGGCCCTTGGGTATTGTGGATCGCATCAGCCAGTAACACAAGCCCTGGTGAAATGTGGTTGGTATCAACGAGTAGCACAGGCCCTGGTGTAATGTGGATGGCCTCAGACAGCACCACAGGCCCTGGTTTGGTAATGATGGCATCACAGGAAGCACTGGCAGTGGTGTAATGTGGATGGCCTGAGCCAACAACACTGCCCCTGGTGAAATGTGGATGGCATCAACGAGTAGCACAGTCCCTGGTGTAATGTTGATGGCATCATCCAGCACCACATGCCCTGGTGTGGTGATGATGGCCTGACAGGAAGCACTGTCCCTGGTGAAATGTGGATGGTATTGGCCAGCACCAAATGATGTTGTGTAATGTGGATGGCCTCAGCCAACACCACTGGCCCTGGTGTAATGTGGATGGTATTGGCCAGTAGCACAGGCCCTTGTGTACTGTAAATGGCCTCATCCAGCAACACCACAGGCCCTGGTGAAATGTGGTTGTTTTCGGCCAGCAACACAGGCCCTTGGGTAATTTTGATGGCTAGCAGCACAGGCCCTGGTCTGGTGAAGATGTCCTCACAGGAATCACTGGCCCTGGTGTATTTCCGATGGCATCAGCAAACAGCACAGACCCTGGTCTATTGAAGATGGCCTCACAGAAATCACTGGCCCTGGTGTATTGTGGATGGCATCTGACGTCAACACAGGACGTCGTGAAATATATGTGGCCTCAGCCAGCAGCACAGGCCCTACTGCAATGTGAATGGCCTCAGCCAGCAACACAGTCCCTGGTGTAATGTTAATGTCCTCATCCAACCCCATGGCCCCGGTGCAATGTGGATGGCTTCAGCCAGCAGCACAGGACCTGGTGTAATGTGGTTGGCATAATCTAACAACACTGGCCCTTGTGAAATATGGATGGTATGGTAAGCACCACACACCCTGGTGTAATGTGGATGTCCTTAGCTTACACCACTGGCCCTGGTGTAATGTGCATGATATCGGCCAGCATCACAGGCCCTAAAGTGGATGGCATGAACGAGCATCAAAGGCCCTGGTAGGGTAAAGATGGCCTCACAGGAAGCACAGGCCCTCGTGTAATGTGGATGGTAGAAGCCAGTATCAAAGTCTCTGGTGTAATGTGGATGGCCCAAGCCAACAACAGTGGCCCTGGTGAAATGTGGATGGTGTTGGCCAGCACCAGAGGCCCTGGTGTAACTTGAATGGCTTAGGCCAGCAGCACAGGCCCTCGTGTGGTGAAGATGGCCTCACAGGAAGCACTGTCCCTGGTGTAATGTGGGTGGCCTCAGCAAACAACACTGGCCTTGTTGAAATGTCGATGGTATTGGCCAGCACCACAGGCCCTGCTGCAATGTAGATGGCATCAGCCAGTAGCACAGGCCCTTGAGTATTGTGAATGGCATCAGCCAGCAACACAGACCCTTGGGTAATGTGGAAGGCTAGCAGCAAAGGCCCTTTTGTAATGTGGATGGTATCAGCCAGCACCACAGGCACTGGTGTGGTGATGATGGCCTCACAGAAAGCACTGTCCCTGGTGTAATTTGGAGAGCCTCATCCAACAACAATGGCCCTGGTGAAATGTGGATGGTAGAAGGCGGCATCACAGTCTCTGGTGTAATGTGGATGGCCTAAGCCAACAACAGTGGCCCTGGTGAAATAGGCATGATATCGGTCAGCACCACAGGCCCAGGTGTAATGTGGATGGCATCAACGTGTAGCAGAGGCCCTGGTGTGGTGAAGATGGCCTCACAGGAAGCACTGTCCCTTGTGTAATGTGTATGGCCTCAGCCAACAACAGTGGCCCTGGTGAAATGTGGATTATATTGGCCAGCACCACAGGCCCTGGTGTAATGTGAATATCCTCAGCCAGTAGTAAAGGCCCTTGTGTTTTGTGCTTTGTGCATCAGCCAGCACCACAGGCCCTGGTTTGGTGATGATGGCATCAAAGGAAGCACTGGCAGAGGTGTAATGTGGATGGCCTGAGCCAACAACACAGGCCCTGGTGTAATGTGGATGGCATCAACGAGTAGCACAGGCCCTGGTGTAATGTCAATGGCATCATCCAGCACCACATGCCCTGGTGTGGTGATGATGGCCTCACAGGAAGCACTGTCCCTGGTGTAATTTGGATGGCCTCATCCAACAACAATGGCCCTGGTGAAATGTGGATGGTAGAAGGCGGCATCACTGTCTCTGGTGTAATGTGGATGGCCTAAGCCAACAACAGTGGCCCTGGTGAAATGTGGATGGTTTTGGCCAGCACCAGAGGCCCTGGTGTAATTTGAATGGTTTCAGCCAGCAGCAAAGGCCCTCGTGTGGTGAAGATGGCCTCACAGGAAGCACTGTCCCTGGTGTAATGTGGATGGCCTCGGCAAACAACACTGGCCTTGGTGAAATGTTGATGGTATTAGCAAGCACCACAGGCCCTGGTGAAATGTGGTTGTTTTCGGCCAGCAACACAGGCCCTTGGGTAATTTTGATGGCTAGCAGCACAGGCCCTGGTCTGGTGAATGTAGATGGCATCAGCCAACAAGATTGGCCCTGGTGTAATGTGGATGGTATTGGCTCGCACCACAGGCCCTGGTGTAACGTGAATGGCCTCATCCAACAACACTGGCCCTGGTGAAATGTGGATGGTATTGGCCAGCACCACAGGCCCTTGTGTAATGTGAATGTCCTCAGCCATGACCACAGGCCCTGATGAAATGTAGTTGTCCACAGCCATGACCACAGGCCCTGGTGAAATGTAAATGTCCTCAGCCAGTAGCACAACAGGCCATGGTGCAATGTGGATGGCCTCATCTAACAACTCTGTCCCTGGTGAAATATAGATGGTATTGGCCAGCACCACAGGCCGTTGTGTAATGTGAATGGCCTCAGCCAACACCACTGGCCCTGGTGTAATGTGGATGGCATCAGCCAGTATCATAGGCCCTTCTGTGTTGTGGATGTCATCAGCCAGCAACACAAGCCCTGGTGAAATGTGGATGGTTTCGGGCAGCACCAAAGGGCCTGGTGAAATGTGGATGGTATTGGCCAGCAACAAAGGCCCTGGTGTAATGTGGATGGCCTCAGCCAAAAGTACAGGCCCTGGTGTGGTGAAGATGGCCTCACAGGAAGCACTGTCCCTGATGTAAAGTGTATGGCCTCAGCCAACAACAGTGGCCCTGGTGAAATGTGGATGGTATTAGCCAGCACCACAGGCCCTGGTGTAATGTGAATGTCCTCAGCCAACACCACTGGCCCTGGTGTAATATGGATGGTATTGGCTAGCACCACAGGCCTTGGTGAAATGTGGATGGTATCAACGAGTAGCACAGTCCCTGGTGTAATGTTGATGGCATCATCCAGCACCACATGCCCTGGTGTGGTGATGATGGCCTGACAGGAAGCACTGTCCCTGGTGTACTGCTGATGGCCTCATCCAACAACACTGGCCCTGGTGAAATATAGATGGTATTGGCCAGCACCACAGGCCGTTGTGTAATGTGGATGGCCTAAGCCAACACCACTGGCCCTGGTGTAATGTGGATGGCATCAGCCTGTATCACAGGCCCTTCTGTGTGGTGGATGTCATCAGCCAGCAACACAAGCCCTGGTGAAATGTGGATGGTTTCGGATAGCACCAAAGGGCCTGGTTAAATGTGGATGGTATTAGCCAGCACCAAAGGCCCTGGTGAAATGTGGATGGTATCAGCCAGCACCACAGGCCCTGGTGTGGTGATGATGGCCTCACAGGAAGAACTGTACATGGTGTAACGTAAATGGCCTCATCCAACAGTACAGGCCCGGGTGAAATGTCGGTGGTATTGGCCAGAACCACATTCCCTGGTTTAATGTAGATGGCATCAGCCAGTAGCACAGGCCCTTGAGTATTGTGAATGGCATCAGCCAGCGACACCACTGGCCCTTGTGAAATGTTGATTGTTTCGGCCAGCAACACAGGCCCTTGGGTAATGTGGAAAGCCAGCAGCACTGGCCCTTGTGTAATGTGGATGATATCAGACATCACCACAGGCCCTGATGTGGTGATGGTGGCCTCACAGCAAGCACTGTTCCTGGTGTAATTTGGATGGCCTCATCCAACAACAATGGCCCTGGTGAAATGTGGATGGTATTAGCCAGCACAGGCCATGGTGTAATGTCAATGTCCTCAGCCAGAAGCACAGGCCCTTGTGTATCGTGGATCGCATCAGCCAGTATCACAAGCCCCGGTGAAATGTGGTTGGTATCAACGAGTAGCATAGGCCCTGGTGTAATGTGGATGGCCTCAGCCAGCACCGCAGGCCCTGGTTTGGTGATGATGGCATAACAGGAAGCACTGGCAGTGGTGTAATGCGGGTGGCCTCATCCAACAACACTGGCCCTGGTGAAATGTGGATGGTATTGGCCAGCACCAAAGGCCCTGGTGTAATGTGGATGGCCTCAGCCAAAAGTACAGGCCCTGGTGTGGTGAAGATGGCCTCACAGGAAGCACTGTCCCTGATGAAAAGTGTATGGCCTCAGCCAACAACAGTGGCCCTGGTGAAATGTGGGTGGCCTCAGCCATAAGTACAGGCCCTGGTGTGGTGAAGATGGCCTTACAGGAAGCACTGTCCCTGATGAAAAGTGTATGGCCTCAGCCAACAACTCTGTCCCTGGTGAAATATGTATGGTATTGGTCAGCACCACACACCCTGGTGTAATGTGAATTGCCTTAGCCAACACCACTGGCCCTGGTGAAATGTGGATGATATCGGTCAGCACCAGAGGCTCAGGTTTAATGTGGATGGCATTGTTACACACCGGCCCGAAGCCGGGGTGCAACACAACAAAAAGATAAACCCGATACATAATAACGACAAAAAAAAAATCACACCACGGCAGAATGACGAGAGTTGGTTAATTTATTTACTGAACAGGTAGCGAGCTTCAGGGTGGGCGATGCCAAAACAACAAACAAAACACACTAGAAAGAAAAACAAAGATAACTTACCTCCCACGATCCCAAAACAAAATACAATTCTCTAACCTGTCTCCCTACCCGAAACAGGAGAAAAGAGGGGAATAAAAGAAAACGGCTTCCCACCCCTACAGCTACCAAGCCCAGGTACAACCCCTTTTTCAGCATTAATATTGCAGCCCCGTGCAGTCACACACCACGACGGTCCCCAGACACACAGCTCACGGGAAACCAGGAAGTCTGCTCGCCGACCCAGTCCAACCCCTTTTGTAGCTGGCCTCTTTCCTTCCTCCACCAATGGGTGGCCTCCACCTGGAAACAAGCAACACTGAATACAAATACAAACAATAACAACACCGTACTGCAAATAATGACCCTGGGTCATAACACCCCCCCACCTAAAATCAAGCATCTCATTAGGGAGATGCTAGACCTAGTATCAAAAACATTAAAACAAACAAACAAATCGAACACTTCCTAGGGGGAAACCAGACTCATCAGTCACTGTCTGTGTCATCACTGATGATCCCCTGCAGGTTGGCCCATTCGGACATTTACCTGCGACCTCTGTGGGTATTGTTTTCCTGATCACTGTCTGATTCCGAGTTTAGAGTGCGCTGATATTCAGAGGACGGACAGTCCTGTTGTTTCTGACTTGCTGAGGCACCCCTGCGTGTAGGTCGACCTTGTGTGGTAATGATGTTGTTAACATCAAGAGCAGCCAGTTCTTGAGCTTGCTCTCTCTTCATTCTGACCTTTTTCCATTTCTGAATAGTTGGCTGACCATGTACACCAAGCTCTTCAAGCTCCTTCCTCAGAACAGCCACCTGGGAGCGGCAGTCCTCCAGCAGCTTCTTGTAATTTCTCCTCACGCCGCAGAGGGCAATATAACGTTCAAGCCTCGCCACCGATTTGTCATCAGACTTTGGTTTTCTGGTGCTCTCATCTTTCTTCACACTCTTCTTCATCTTTTTATCATTTGTTTTATCAGTCTTATTTTCTTTTTCATCTTCCAAAGAAGGTAGTGATGAAACTGAGTCTGGGTCACTGGTTTTCTCTTCCACTTTTGTATCTTCTTTTTCACTGTCAGAAGACTCGTCGCTCCTAATTTTGTCACTCGTTTCTGACTTGCAGTCTCCATCTGATTCGTTTCCTGCATCACTCAGTGGTGTTCTCCTTCCTTCATCTTTACTGCTGGTTACTGTCTCGACGTTCATTCTCACCATTTTCTTTGGACTGTCACTGCAGTTGCTTTCCTCACTGAGTTCCTCATCAGAAGACTCGTCACTGTCAATTTGACGATTTTCATTTCTCTTTTGTTGTGATTTTTTCACCTCTGGCTCTTCACCATCAGCTTGAGATTTGGCATTTTCTTCATCATTGCTGCTTTCTTTACTTTCTGTTTTGTTGTCCTCTTGAACCTCAGATTCTGATGATGAGCTTGAATGATTATTTTGTGATTTCTTTGCCCAGGATTCATCTTCACTCTCACTCATGACCTCGTCATTTCCATTTTCTCTTTTCCTTTTGTTCTGGAGCTTCTTAGTCTCTGAGTCACTTTCACTTTCATCATTATCCTGCATTTTCATCAGTTCCTCTTGCACCACCTGTTTCATGAAAGTTTCTACTTCTGGCCTTAATGAGTCACATTTGTTGTGTGTCTGATATCTCTTTTTTAAAATTCCCAAGGTCAGCGTGCTCAGGTCTGCCTCGTCACGGAGTTGACCACACACAAACCTGCGGATACCTGCTGCCTCCTTCTCCGACACCATACTAAAAACCTTCGCCGTCCCACCATCTACCCCCGGAACAGAACTATCATGCGGCTCAGAGCCGTCCGGAAACATTTCGGATATGTCCACCTCACCACCCAAGCGACGAGCTTGAGCACGAGTAACCACACATGCCGGATAAACTGTGGGGTCACCCAGCTCCGACGGGAATTGGCATAACCGATCCGAAGTAGGACACTCAATAACTTCCGGCATAGCCGGAAACACTTTTCCCCCGGCCAAGTCATTTCCCAAAACAAGATCAATGCCTTCAATTGGCAGCTGATCTCGAACCCCCACCCGCACAGCGCCCGATACGAAGGACGAGGTCAAAGTAACCGTATGGAGAGGCATGCGTAAAAGACTCACCTTGATACCCCACACCAGCAAATCAGAACCACAGTACGACTGCTGAGAGAAAGGCACGACTCCATGCCGCGCCACCGAATGCTTCGCCCCTGTATCCCTCAAGATGGTGATCGGAACCCGGTCCCCCGCATCACCAGACAACGATAAAAACCCCGTCGAAACAAACGGTCGAAACACCTCATCTATCCCCCGCGGAACGACGCCAACCGGCATTAAGCTAGGGCGGGTTACCGCGGAGCAACACTGCACGGCCCCCCCCCGAAATGTCGGCCCGCGCCCCCTCCCTCGCCCTCAGCACGGGACAAGAAGCAACGAGATGACCGAGCTCATGACAAAAAAAACATCGGCGGTCCCCAGCGGCCACCGTAGGGCTACGCCGCGAGAGCGGGGGAGAACGCCCCCCCCCCCACCTCCGGCAAAACTCTAGAACCCCGACGTAACGGAGGGGAAAAACCCCTCTTGTGCGTCAAAGCAAACTCATCTGCCAGAACCGCCGCTTTCGCGAGGGAAACGACCTTCTGCTCGTTCAAATAAACAACCACCCGCTCCGGCAGACACCCCTTGAAATCCTCCAATAACATCAACTCCTTCAACTGTGCAAACTCCTTAACCTCACTAGCCTGGCACCACCGATCAAAGAGCAAACCCTTCTCGCGCGCAAACTCCACATAAGTCTGATCCCCCCCCCCTCACACACTGCCGAAACTTCTGACGGTACGCTTCAGGCACCAACTCAAAAGCACGCAATACGGCAGCCTTAACCACACCATAATCTAAGCTCTCAGATGCTGACAGGCTAGCCCACACCTCCTGAGCCCTACCCACCAGCCGACACTGCAACAGCAAAACCCAGACCTCCTCCGGCCACTTTAACGCGGCAGCCACACGCTCAAAAGCAGGAAAAAACGACTCCACCTCTGATTCACAAAAGGGCGGCACCAATTTAATGTGCCTCCCAACATCAAAATCCTGACGGAGAGCCGGGGCGGGACCAGGCGCCGGCGGCGCAGGGAGCACAAAGGGCGCAGGCGTGGGCGGCGTAGAGTCAGGGGCTCGCGGTGGAGGTCCGCGCTCCAACTCCAACACCCTCACCCTCAAATGCATCGCTTCTACCTCCAACCGGTGACTACTTAACTCCACCTCCTTAATGCGGAGCAACAACTGGAGCTCCTCCGCCGACGACCCCACCACCGGAGCAGGAGGAGCCACAGAGGGGGCGGCCACAGGAGGAACAGACAACGGAGCCAACGGCTCCATAGCCGCCCCGCCCGTCCCACCAACAAGCGGCACGCTCGACAGCAAACCCCGCTCGCTCAAAGCCACCGTGACAAGCTGTCGCAAATCATCCTTTTTCACCCCCGCCGGCGCTCGCACATCAAAACGGCCCGCAATAAGCAGCAAATCCTCCCTCCGACACCGACTCAACTGCTGCAAGGAAGGCGCCTCGGCAAACTTATCCACATCAAACTCCATCCGCGGCCACCCACACAAACAACCCCCAAAAACACAAAAAAAAACCCCACACACCCACACGAACCCCACTACACACAAACGACCCCGAAATCCCTCAAACGGACGAGCCCCCATTTATGTTACACACCGGCCCGAAGCCGGGGTGCAACACAACAAAAAGATAAACCCGATACATAATAACGACAAAAAAAAATCACACCACGGCAGAATGACGAGAGTTGGTTAATTTATTTACTGAACAGGTAGCGAGCTTCAGGGTGGGCGATGCCAAAACAACAAACAAAACACACTAGAAAGAAAAACAAAGCTAACTTACCTCCCACGATCCCAAAACAAAATACAATTCACTAACCTGTCTCCCTACCCGAAACAGGAGAAAAGAGGGGAATAAAAGAAAACGGCTTCCCACCCCTACAGCTACCAAGCCCAGGTACAACCCCTTTTTCAGCATTAATATTGCAGCCCCGTGCAGTCACACACCACGACGGTCCCCAGACACACAGCTCACGGGAAACCAGGAAGTCTGCTCGCCGACCCAGTCCAACCCCTTTTGTAGCTGGCCTCTTTCCTTCCTCCACCAATGGGTGGCCTCCACCTGGAAACAAGCAACACTGAATACAAATACAAACAATAACAACACCGTACTGCAAATAATGACCCTGGGTCATAACAGCATCAACGACCAGCAGAGGCCATGGTGGGGTGAAGATGGCCTCACAAAAAGCACTGTCCCTGGTGTAATGTGTATGGTCTCAGCCAACAACAGTGGCCCTGGTGAAATGTGGATGGTATTGGTAAACACCACACACCCTGGTGTAATGTCAATGGCCTCAGCCAGTAGCACAGGCCCTTGTGTATTGTGGATCGCATCAGCCAGCAACATAAGCCCTGGTGTAATGTGGATGGCCTAAGCCAGCAACACACACCCTGGTGTGGTGATGATGGCCTCACAGGAAGCACTGGCAGTGGTGTAATGTGGATGGCCTCATCCAACAACACTGGACTTTGGTGAAATGTGGATGGTTTCGGACAGCACCACAGGCCCGAGTGTAATGTGGATGCCATCAACGAGTAGTACAGACCCTGGTGAAATGTGCATGATATCGGTCAGCACCACAGGCCCAGGTGTAATGTGGATGGCATCAACGAGCAGCAGAGGCCCTGGTGGGGAGAAGATGGCCTCACAAGAAGCACTGTCCCTGGTGTAATGTGGATGGCCTCAGCCAACAACAGTCGCCCTGATGAAATGTGGATGGCATGAGCCAGCAACGCAGGCCCTGGTGAAATGAGGATGGTATCAGCCAGCAGCACAGGCCCAGGTGAAATGTAGTTGGCCTGAGCCGAGACCACAGGCCCTCGTGAAATGTAAATGTCCTCAGCCAGTAGCACAGGCCATGTTGTAATGTGGATGGCCTCATCTAACAACACTGTCCCTGGTGAAATATGGATGGTATTGGTCAGCACCACACACCCTGCTGTAATGTGAATGGGCTTAGCCAACACCACTGGCCCTGGTGAAATGTGGATGGCATCAATGAGCAGCAGAGGCCCTGGTGGGATGAAGATGGCCTCACAGGAAGGACTGTCCCTGGTGTAATTTGTATGGCCTCAGCCAGTAGCACAGGATGGCCTCATCTAACAACACTGGCCCTGGTAAAATGTACATGATATCGGCGCATGTAACAGCGTTTTTGTACAACTTCATATAAAAAGTTGTAACTTTTGATAGAAGATTCAGATATACGTATTCATGGCTTTATCTTATAGAATTCAATATCCCCGTGCTGGGCAAACAGGTTTTGCAGCTGTGTGAGCTAAGATTTTCAAGTTGTTCATGTAATGTTCTTATTCCTCTATGAATAAAACATCAAGAATTGCTCCTGGTGCTAGCTTCAGCTAGCTGTTTATTATTCTTTCTACCACGATAACTTCTTCTTCTACTCTGTATATCTTATTGATTCCAGAGCGCCCCCTGTGGGTAGCTTCAACAATAGCAACTATCATTACATCCCCTTTCCAAACAGGTTGGTATTATAATAAGCACAATTCCAAAGAGTAATGTTACTCTGTAACATCTGAACATTCTTGTCTAACATTCAACATGTTATAAATTGTGCAACAAACTACATTCAGTAGTGTTCTTTTTTATAACCAAAAGTTGTAGCACAAGTTAAACAAAATAAATCCAAATGTATACCTTACATCTTCCAGAATGAACCAAATGAATCCCATACAGCCCTCAAGCACATTAGAACGCTTCACCTGTGACAACTTGAACAGTCAGTAACACATAACTCAGTAGGTCTCAATTAAGTGTGAACAATTACTATTCTAAATGAATTATTATCCGTTATTTACTTGTGATTTATTATTATTATTTTTTAACAATTCTTTACCACAACAGTTCACACTTGTTCTATGAGCCTCTCTGTAGGTTTCTTAGGTCTGGTAGACCTTCTCAGTATCTCAGACATTGGGGAAGTTGAAGGAGGCTCACTGTGGTGCTCAACAGGGTTAGCACCTCGTTGTTCAGTTCCAGTCTCTGTGTCCTGATGTTTAACATCCTGTGTCTTTAACAGACTTCTCCGGTTTCTTCTTAACACTTGTCCATTCTCTGTCTGAACAGCAAACGATCTGGGCCCTACTTCGCTGAGAACTGTTGCTTTTTTGTCCCAGAAATCTGGACCTGCAATCCTCACAACATCTCTTTCCTGAAGAGGTTCCAAACGCCTTGCAGTTTTGTCATAGTTCATTTTCTGTCTGTGCTTGAGTTTCATCCTTTTGTCGGTCAGCTTGTTGTCATGTGCATTGTCATTTTCCTTGGAAATGTGTGGAAGTGTGGTGCGGAGCTTGCGATGCATGAGTAGCTCAGCAGGTGATGCCCCACACTCCAGGGATGAAGCTCTGTAGCTTAGCAGAGCCAGGTAAGGGTCGGTCTTACTGTCTCTTGCTTTTTTGAACAATCTCTTTACTATTTGGACTCCTTTTTCTGCCTGTCCATTCGCTTGGGGATACAAGGGACTAGAGGTGATATGTTGAAATCCATATTGTTTTGCAAAGTCACTAAATTCTCTACAGTCATATTGTGGACCATTGTCACTGATGACACACTGTGGAATTCCATGTCTGGCAAAAAAGCCCTTCATGTGTGTGATGACTGACTGTGCTGATGTACTGGAAAGCTGTGCCACTTCTGGATAATTAGAATAGTAGTCAATCACCAAAACATAGTCCTTGCCATCCAGATGAAATAAATCCGTGCCTACCTTTTGCCATGGTGCAGTGGGTAGGTCTGCTGCCAGCATTGGCTCTTTTGTTTGTTTGTAGTGATGTTTGAGACATGTTTCACATTTCTGTATCATCTCTTCAATATCCCTGTTGATGCCTGGCCAGTAAACTGCTTCTCTCGCTCTCCTTTTACATTTCTCCACTCCAAGATGTCCTTCATGGATACGCTGAAGCATGTCTTTCCGCATGGATTGCGGTATGACAATCTGGTTTTGTCTCAGCACCAGCCCATTAGCCATGCATAAATCAGCTCGCACAGAGTAGAACCCTGGACAGACTCCTTTTGACCACCCATTCTGTATAAGGTGGGATACTTTCTGCAGCACTGGATCTTTTGTCGTCTCCTGTACAATTTGCTGCAACATGACATCTGATGCTGGGAGTGAGGCAGTTACCATGTTTACATGTGTTTCAGCCTCCTCGGCTGTAGCGCTGACTAACCTGTCACCACTTGGTGCTGGCGCTCGGGATAAAGCATCCGCAAGTACGATATATTTCCCAGGCGTGTAGATCAGCTCAAAATCATAGCGCTGCAACACCATCATCATGCGCTGAATTCTGGGTGACATGTCGTTGAGGTTCTTTTTTCTGATCGAGATGAGAGGTTTGTGATCAGTCTCTGCTGTAAAGGTTGGTAATCCATATACATAGCTGTGAAATTTTCCACACCCAAACACTAAGCCCAAAGTCTCTTTTTCAATTTGAGCATAGCGTTGTTCAGTTTCTGTCATAGATCTGGACGCATATGCTACAGGTTGCCACTTGTCTTTGTTCCTTTGGAGCAGAACTGCTCCCAAGCCATCTTTTGAGGCATCTGTTGAAATTTTTGTTGGCTTTGATGGATCAAAGAATGTCAAGACCGGCTCTGTAGTTACAGTTTCCTTCAATTTTTTCCACTCTTTCTCATGCCGGGCCGTCCACTCGAACACTGTGTTGTGCTGTAGCAGCTCCCTTAGGCATGCTGTCTTGGAGGTAAGATTAGGAATGAACTTACCCAGAAAGTTGATCATCCCCATTGCTCGCAAGACACCTTTTTTGTCAGTGGGTGCTGGCATATCCAATATGGCTTGTACCTTTGACTGATCAGGTTCCACCCCTTCACTTGTAACCTTATCTCCCAGGAAGGTCATCTCTGAAACACCAAAGAGGCACTTGTCTCTATTCAGTTTAAGTCCATTCTTGTTAACTCTCCACAAAAGTTTCTCCAGCCTTTCATCATGTTGTTGCCTTGTATTTCCCCAGACTATGAGGTCATCTATGTAGACTCTGGTGCCTTCCAGCCCTTCGATCAGGGACTCCATTGCCCTGTGGAAGATCTCTGGTGCTGATTTAATTCCAAATGGGAGCCTCAGGAAACAGTAACGCCCAAATGGCGTGTTAAAGGTAGTGTACCTGCTGCTTTCTGGGTCTAGCCTCAGCTGCCAAAATCCATGTGATGCATCCAGTTTGCTAAAAAACTTAGCTCCTGCCATTTCACTCATTATTTCCTCTCTCTTAGGGATCTGATAATGCTCTCTTTTAATATTTTCATTTAGATCTTTGGGATCAAGGCAGACTCTTAAGGCACCTGTATTCTTTTTCTTGACACAAGTGATAGAGTTCACCCAGTCTGTGGGCTCTTCCACTCGTTCAATGACACCCATTTGAGTCATTCTTTCAAGCTCTTTTTTCAAACTTGTCCGTAATGGAGCAGGCACTCTCCTTGGGGCATGCACCACAGGCACGGCATCATCCTTGAGCTGGATTTTGTAGGTGTAAGGCAAAGTTCCATGTCCTTTGAAGACTGAAGGAAATTTACTGATAATGTCTGAACTTCCTTCATGCCCTTGGTGTTCCAGTCTCTTGCCTTGTTTGGCTTCTTTCATGGCGTCAGTATTAATCTGATAGATCCTCTTTACTAGTCCCAAGTCCTCAGATGTTTTATCTCCTAAAAGTGACTCGTGTCCATCAGGCACGATGGTGAACAAAATGTTATGCTGTTTGCCTTTTGCTGTCACTTTAAGTCTGCATCCTCCTTTTGTTTGTATTGGCTGGTTATTGTAGGCCCTCAGCGGCGTGACTTTCTCTGTAAATCTTCTAGGCTTCTCAGTCAGTGCCTTGAAATCCTTCTCGTTGATCAAGTTAGCTTTGGCCCCTGTGTCAATTTTAAATGTTACCAATGTCCCATTGACTAACAGTGGAGCAGTCCATTTATCATCTGTGACTGAACTAACACTTTGGCCAGTGTTATGTCTTGAAGACTGTGCATTGACATCTTCTTCATGTGACACCATCTTAATGAAAAATGTTTCACTTAGATCATCACTGTCATCTGTGTCTTCCTGCACAGTGTGTACTTTTTGTCCCTTGTTTTTGGAGAGACACATTTTTGCATAATGGTTTTGTCCTTTACATTTTGCACATTTTTTTCCATATGCGGGACATTGTTTTGGTCTGTGTTTCTCTCCACATCTCTTGCAAGTGAACATTTCATTGTCACACGTTCTGTTTTTGTTGTCGTTGTTTTTGAATTTACTCCATGGCTTTCTTTTAATCGACACTGCATTCACTGCCTCATTTTCCTGTTGCGCTGCTCCTTGAACAGGCTCTCTAAACGTCAGTACATGTTGTCGTGCTAGCTCACTGGCTTGACTTATCTTTATAGCACTTTCCAGCGTTAGTTCTGTTTCTCTCAACAGTTTCTCTCGGAGCTTCTTCTCATTAGTTCCAAACACTATTTGATCTCGTATCATAGAGTCTCTGAGATCACCAAAATTGCAGGACTGAGCTTTGATCTTGAGGTCTGTGAGAAAAGTATCAAATGACTCACCCTGATGCTGTAAGCGTGAGCGAAAGACGTATCTCTCGTATGTTTCATTTTTCTTTGACAGACAGTGCTCGTCAAATTTCTTCATGACTTCATCAAAGTTATCTTTGTCCTCGGGCTGAGCAAACACAAAAGTGTTGAAGACCTCTATTGCTTCTGTGCCGGCAATGGTGAGCAGCATGGCTATTTTTCTTTCATATGCCCGTCGATCCACTCCGACAGCTGCAATATACAGTTTGAACTGCTGTTTGAAAGTCCTCCAACTTGCATCCACGTTTCCAGTCAGTTTCAACGGACTTGGCGGTTTTATTGCATCCATCTTGTTGCGTTGCTTCTTTTTCTTAACCCGACTCCTGGTACCATGTAATGTTCTTATTCCTCTATGAATAAAACATCAAGAATTGCTCCTGGTGCTAGCTTCAGCTAGCTGTTTATTATTCTTTCTACCACGATAACTTCTTCTTCTACTCTGTATATCTTATTGATTCCAGAGCGCCCCCTGTGGGTAGCTTCAACAATAGCAACTATCATTACAGTTCACATAATGAAAACCAATACTTCGGGCGAGTTCCCCATTCAAATGCATGTAATAGTCATAAACGCACTGTCTTGACGAAATAAAGCGTTTTTGTACAACTTCATATAAATAGCTGTAACTTTTGATAGAAGATTCAGATATACGTATTCATGGCTTTATCTTATAGAATTCAAATGCATGTAATAGTCAGAAACGCACTGTCTTCGCGAAATAAAGCGTTTTTGTACAACTTCATGAAGTTAGCTGTAACTTTTGATAGGAACTCCATTCAAATGCATGAAATAGTCAGATACGCACTGTCTTGAAAGAGTAGTTGTCAAACAGCTAACAGATCATCTGTAGAGGAATGGCTTATTTGACGAGTTTCATTCAGGTTTCAGAGTTCATCACAGCACAGAAACAGCTTTAGTTAAGGTTACAAATGACCTTCTTATGGCCTCTGACAGTGAACTCATCTCTGTACTTGTCCTGCTAGACCTTAGTTCAGCATTTGATACTGTTGACCATAATATCCTATTAGAGCGATTAGAACATGCTGTAGGTATTACACGTACTGTGCTGCAGTGGTTTGTATCATATCTATCTAATAGACTCCAATTTGTACATGTAAATGGAGAGTCCTCTTCACACACTGAGGTTAATTATGGAGTTCCACAGGGTTCAGTGCTAGTACCAATTCTGTTTACATTATACATGCTTCCCTTAGGCAGTATCATTAGAAGACATAGCATACATTTTCACTGCTATGAAGATGACACCCAGCTCTATCTGTCCATGAAGCCAGATAACACACACCAATTAGTTAAACTGCAGGAATGTCTTAAAGACATAAAGACCTGGATGGCCGCTAACTTTCTGCTTCTTAATTCAGATAAAACTGAGGTTATTGTACTCGGCCCTGAAAAGCCTAGAAATATGGTATCTAACCAGATTCTTACTCTGGATGGCATTACCTTGGCCTCCAGTAATGCTGTGAGGAACCTTGGAGTCATTTTTGACCAGGACATGTCCTTTAATGCACATATTAAACAAATATGTAAGACTGCGTTCTTCCATTTGCGCAACATCTCTAAAATTAGAAATATTCTGTCTCAGAGTGACGCTGAAAAACTAGTTCATGCATTTATTACTTCCAGGCTGGACTACTGTAATTCATTATTATCAGGATGTCCAAAAAACTCACTGAAAAGCCTTCAGCTAATCCAAAATGCTGCAGCAAGAGTACTGACAGGGACTAGAAAGAGAGAGCATATTTCTCCTGTTTTGGCTTCCCTTCATTGGCTTCCTGTTAAATCCAGAATTGAATTCAAAATCCTGCTCCTCACATACAAGGTCTTAAATAATCAGGCCCAATCTTATCTTAATGACCTTGTAGTACCATATCACCCTATTAGAGCACTTCGCTCCCGCTCTGCAGGCCTACTTGTTGTTCCTAGAGTATTTAAAAGTAGAATGGGAGGGAGAGCCTTCAGTTTTCAGGCCCCTCTTCTGTGGAACCAGCTTCCAGTTTGGATTCGGGAGACAGACACTATCTCTACTTTCAAGATTAGGCTTAAAACTTTCCTTTTTGCTAAAGCATATAGTTAGGGCTGGACCAGGTGACCCTGAATCCTCCCTTAGTTATGCTGCAATAGACATAGGCTGCCGGGGGATTCCCATGATGCATTGAGTTTTTCCTTTCCAGTCACCTTTCTCGCTCACTATGTATTAACAGACCTCTCTGCATTGAATCATATCTGTTATTAACCTCTGTCTCTCTTCCACAGCATGTCTTCATCCTGTCTTCCTTCTCTCACCCCAACCGGTCACAGCAGATGGCCGCCCCTCCCTGAGCCTGGTTCTGCCGGAGGTTTCTTCCTGTTAAAAGGGAGTTTTTCCTTCCCACTGTTGCCAAAGTGCTTGCTCATAGGGGGTCATATGATTGTTGGGTTTTTCTCTGTATTTATGAAGCGCCTTGAGGCGACTTATGTTGTGATTTGGCGCTATATAAATAAAATTGAATTGAATTGAATTGAATTGAATTGAATTGCTGCTCGTTGATGCCATCCACATTACACCTGGGCCTGTGGTGCTGACCGATATCATGCACATTTCACCAGAACCAGTGGTGTTGGCTAAGGCCATCCTCATTTCACCAGGGCCTGTGTTGCTGGCTGATGCGATCCACAATACACAAGGGCCTGTGATGCCGGCCTCTACCATCCACATTACACCAGGGACAGTGCTTCCTGTAAGGCAATCTTCACCCCACCAGGGCCTCTGCTGCTCGTTGATGCCATCCACATTACACCAGGGCCTGTGTTACTGGCTGAGGCCATCCTCATTTCACCAGGGCCTGCGTTGCTGGCTGATGCGATCCACAATACACAAGGGCCTGTGATGCCGGCTAATACCATCCACATTACACCAGGGACAGTGTTTCCTGTGAGGCCATCTTCACCCCACCAGGGCCGCTGCTGCTCGTTGATGCCATCCACATTACACCAGGGCATGTGGTGCTGTCCGAAACCATCCACAATACACCTGGGCCTGTGCTACTGTCTGATGCCATCCACATTACACCTGGGCCTGTGGTGCTGACCGATATCATGCACATTTCACCAGATCCAGTGGTGTTGGCTAAGGCCATCCACATTACACCAGGGCCTGTGCTACATGCTGAGGACATTTACATTTCACCAGGGCCTGTGGTCATGGCTGAGGCCAACTACATTTCACCAGGGCTTGTGTTGGTGGCTGATCCCATCCACAATATACAAAGGCCTGTGCTACTGGCTGATGCCATCCACATTACACCAGGGCCAGTGCTTCCTGTGAGGCCATCTTCACCCCACCAGGGCCTCTGCTGCTCGGTGATGCCATCCACATTACAACAGGGCCTGTGCTACTGGCTGAGGCCAACTACATTTCACCAGGGCCTATGCTACTTGTTGATGCCATCCACATTACACTAGGGCATGTGGTGCTGTCCGAAACCATCCACAATACACAAGGGCCTTTGATATTGGCTGATGTCATCCACATTACACCAGGGCCACTGTTGTTGGCTGAGGCCATAGAAATTAAACCAGGTACAGTGCTTCCTCTGAGGCCATCTTCACCACACCAGGGAGTGTGCTTTTGGCTGAGGCCATCCACATTACATCAGGGCCTGTGATGCCGGCTTCTAACATCCACATTACACCAGGGACAGTGCTTACTGTGAGGCCATCTTCACCCAACCACGGCCTCTACTGCTCGTTGATGCCATCCACATTACACCAGGGCCTGTGCTACTGGCTGATGCAATCCACATTACACCACGTCCAGTGGTGTTGGCTGAGGACATTCACATTACATCAGGGTGTGTGGTGCTGGACAATACCATCCACATTACACCAGGGACAGTGCTTCCTGTGAGGCCATCTTCACCACACCAGGGCCTGTGCGTTTGGCTGAGGCCATCCTCATTACATCACGGCCTGTGATGCCGGCTTCTACCATCCACATTAAACCAGGGACAGAGCTTCCTGTGAGGCCATCTTCACCCAACCAGAGCCTCTGCTGCTCGTTTATGCCATCCACATTACACCTGGGCCTGTGGTGCTGACCGATATCATGCACATTTCACCAGTGCCAGTGTTGTTGGCTTAGGCCATCCAAACTACATCACTGCTAGTGCTTCCTGTGAGGCCATCATCATCACAGCAGGGCCGGTGGTGCTGGCTGAGGCCATTCCCATTTCACCAGGGCCACTGTTGTTGGCTGAGGCCATCCTCATTTCACCAGGGCCTGCGTTGCTGGCTGATGCGATCCACAATACACAAGGGCCTGTGATGCCGGCTAATACCATCCACATTACACCAGGGACAGTGTTTCCTGTGAGGCCATCTTCACCCCACCAGGGCCGCTGCTGCTCGTTGATGCCATCCACATTACACCAGGGCATGTGGTGCTGTCCGATATCAGGCATATTTCACCAGGGCCAGTGGTGTTAGATGAGGCCATCCACATTACAACAGGGCCTGTGTTACTGGCTGAGGCCATCCTCATTTCACCAGGGCCTGCGTTGCTGGCTGATGCGATCCACAATACACAAGGGCCTGTGATGCCGGCTAATACCATCCACATTACACCAGGGACAGTGTTTCCTGTGAGGCCATCTTCACCCCACCAGGGCCGCTGCTGCTCGTTGATGCCATCCACATTACACCAGGGCATGTGGTGCTGTCCGAAACCATCCACAATACACCTGGGCCTGTGCTACTGTCTGATGCCATCCACATTACACCTGGGCCTGTGGTGCTGACCGATATCATGCACATTTCACCAGATCCAGTGGTGTTGGCTAAGGCCATCCACATTACACCAGGGCCTGTGCTACATGCTGAGGACATTTACATTTCACCAGGGCCTGTGGTCATGGCTGAGGCCAACTACATTTCACCAGGGCTTGTGTTGGTGGCTGATCCCATCCACAATATACAAAGGCCTGTGCTACTGGCTGATGCCATCCACATTACACCAGGGCCAGTGCTTCCTGTGAGGCCATCTTCACCCCACCAGGGCCTCTGCTGCTCGGTGATGCCATCCACATTACAACAGGGCCTGTGCTACTGGCTGAGGCCAACTACATTTCACCAGGGCCTATGCTACTTGTTGATGCCATCCACATTACACTAGGGCATGTGGTGCTGT
This sequence comes from Rhamphochromis longiceps, assembly GCF_057381845.1. Classification (NCBI taxonomy): domain Eukaryota; kingdom Metazoa; phylum Chordata; class Actinopteri; order Cichliformes; family Cichlidae; genus Rhamphochromis; species Rhamphochromis longiceps. The sequence goes on from NC_140567.1 coordinate 6,294,909, forward strand.
CCGAAACCATCCACAATACACAAGGGCCTTTGATATTGGCTGATGTCATCCACATTACACCAGGGCCACTGTTGTTGGCTGAGGCCATAGAAATTAAACCAGGTACAGTGCTTCCTCTGAGGCCATCTTCACCACACCAGGGAGTGTGCTTTTGGCTGAGGCCATCCACATTACATCAGGGCCTGTGATGCCGGCTTCTAACATCCACATTACACCAGGGACAGTGCTTACTGTGAGGCCATCTTCACCCAACCACGGCCTCTACTGCTCGTTGATGCCATCCACATTACACCAGGGCCTGCGCTACTGGCTGATGCAATCCACATTACACCACGTCCAGTGGTGTTGGCTGAGGACATTCACATTACATCAGGGTGTGTGGTGCTGGACAATACCATCCACATTACACCAGGGACAGTGCTTCCTGTGAGGCCATCTTCACCACACCAGGGCCTGTGCGTTTGGCTGAGGCCATCCTCATTACATCACGGCCTGTGATGCCGGCTTCTACCATCCACATTAAACCAGGGACAGAGCTTCCTGTGAGGCCATCTTCACCCAACCAGAGCCTCTGCTGCTCGTTTATGCCATCCACATTACACCTGGGCCTGTGGTGCTGACCGATATCATGCACATTTCACCAGTGCCAGTGTTGTTGGCTTAGGCCATCCAAACTACATCACTGCTAGTGCTTCCTGTGAGGCCATCATCATCACAGCAGGGCCGGTGGTGCTGGCTGAGGCCATTCCCATTTCACCAGGGCCACTGTTGTTGGCTGAGGCCATCCTCATTTCACCAGGGCCTGCGTTGCTGGCTGATGCGATCCACAATACACAAGGGCCTGTGATGCCGGCTAATACCATCCACATTACACCAGGGACAGTGTTTCCTGTGAGGCCATCTTCACCCCACCAGGGCCGCTGCTGCTCGTTGATGCCATCCACATTACACCAGGGCATGTGGTGCTGTCCGAAGCCATCCACAATACACTTGGGCCTGTGCTACTGTCTGATGCCATCCACATTATACCTGGGCATGTGGTGCTGTCAGAAACCATCCACAATACACAAGGGCCTGTGATACTGGCTGATGTCATCCACATTACACCAGGGCCACTGTTGTTGGCTGAGGCCATACAAATTAAACCAGGTACAGTGCTTCCTCTGAGGCCATCTTCACCACAACAGGGAGTGTGCTTTTGGCTTAGGCCATCCACATTACATCAGGGCCTGTGATGCCAGCTTCTACCATCCACATTACACCAGGGACAGTGCTTACTGTGAGGCCATCTTCACCTGACCACGGCCTCTACTGCTCGTTGATGCCATCCACATTACACCAGGGCCTGTGCTACTGGCTGATGCAATCCACATTACACCACGTCCAGTGGTGTTGGCTGAAGACATTCACATTACACCTGGGCCTGTGGTGCTGACCGATGTCATGCACATTTCATCAGATCCTGTGGTGTTGGCTAAGGCCATTCACATTACACCAGGGTGTGTGGTGCTGACCAATACCATCCATATTTCACCAGGGACAGTGTTGTTAGATGAGGCCATCCACATTACAACAGGGCCTGTGCTACTGGCTGAGGACATTTAGATTTCACCAGGGCCTGTGTTGGTGGCTGATCCCATCCACATTACACCAGGGCCAGCGCTCCCTGTGAGGATATCTTCACCACACCACGGCCTGCGTTGGTGGCTAAGGCCATTCACATTACACCAGGGTGTGTGGTGCTGACAAATACCATCCATATTTCACCAGGGCCACTGTTGTTGGATGAGGCCATACACATTACACCAGGGACAGTGCTTCCTGTGAGGCCATCTTCACCACACCATGGTCTGTGCGTTTGGCGTTTCCACATTACATCACGGCCTGTGATGCCGGCTTCTACCATCCACATTAAACCAGGGACAGTGCTTTCTGTGAGACCATCTTCATCATACCAGGGCCTCTGCTGCTCGTTGACGCCATCCACATTACACCAGGGCCAGTGGTGTTAGATGAGGCCATCCACTTTATAACAGGGCCTGTGTTACTGGCTGAGGACATTTAGATTTCACCAGGGCCTGTGGTCATGGCTGAGGCCAACCACATTTCACCAGGGCCTGTGTTGGTGGCAGATCCCATCCACAATATACAAAGGCCTGTGCTACTGGCTGATGCCATCCACATTACACCAGGGCCGGTGCTCCCTGTGATGCCATCTTCACCACACAAGGGCCTGCGTTGCTGGCTGAGGCCAGCCTCATTTCACCAGGGCCTGCATTGCTGGCTGATGCGATCCACAATACACAAGGGCCTGTGATGCCAGCTTCTACCATCCACATTACACCAGGGACAGTGCTTCCTGTGAGGCAATCTTCACCCCACCAGGGCCTCTGCTGCTCGTTGATGCCATCCACATTACACCAGGGCCAGTGGTGTTAGATGAGGCCATCCACTTTACAACAGGGCCTGTGTTACTGGCTGAGGCCAACTACATTTCACCAGGGCGTATGTTGCTTGCTGAGGCCATGTACATTTGACCAGGGCTATTGCTGCTGTCTGATGCCATCCACATTACACCACACCAGGGCTTTTGCTGCTGGCTAATGCCATCTTCACCAGACCAGGGTCTGTGCTGCTGGCTGATGCCATCCACATTACACCAGGGCAAGTGATTCCTGTGAGGCCATCTTAACCACACCAGGGCCTGCGTTGCTGGATCATGTTATCCACATTACACCAGGGCCTGTACTACTGGCTGAGGCCAACTACATTACACCTGGGCCTGTGGTGCTGGCCAATGCCATCCACATTTGACCAGTGCCAGTGTTGTTGGCTGATGCCATTCACATTACACCACTGTCAGTGCTTCCTGTCAGGCCATCATCACCACACCAGGGCTGTGGTGCTGCCTGAGGCCATCCACATTACACCAGGGCCTGTGCTACTCGTTGATACCATCCACATTTCACCAGGGCTTTTGCTGCTGGCTGATGCGATCCACAATACACAAGGGCCTGTGCTACTGGCTGATGCCATCCACATTACACCAGGGCCTTTGCTGCTGTCTTAGGCCATCCACATTATTCCAGGGACTGTGCTGCTCTCTGATGTCATCTACATTCAACCAGGGTCTGTGTTGCTGGCTGTTGCCATCCACAATACACAAGGGAGTTGGTTGCTGGCTGTTGCCATCCACAAATAACAAGGGCCTCTGCTAGTTGTTGATGCCATCCACATTTCACCACGGCCAGTGCTCCCTGTGAGGCCATCTTCACCACAACAGGGCTTTTGGTGCTGGCTAATGCCATCTTCACCAGACCAGGGTCTGTGCTGCTGGCTGATGCTATCCACATTACACCAGGGCCAGTGATTCCTCTGAGGCCATCTTCACCCTTGGATGAATAGTAATAGTAAGAATCACCTCCTCAGGGCAAAATAAAGCATTTTTGTACAACTTCATAAAGATAGTTGTTACTATTGAAAGAAGACTCAGACAAGCATATTTATGGCTGAATCTCATAGATTCAGCATCCCCAGTTGCTACTGTTTGTTCTCTAGCATATCAAGACTATCTCTCCACACCGTTACATATTCCATATGTATTGGGTATGACCCCCTTGACGTGGCATGTTGATACTTCTTTAAGACACTCCGGCTCACATATAAAACAGCTGTGCAGATGCAACACCGGTGATCATTTGATCTCCACTTGTGTGCGTGAGTGTTTTGCCTTGAGTGCTGTATGTATGTGCGTCCGTCAGGAACGTGTTTCAGCATCCTCTGTGGGCGCTGCCTCTCCCCTGGTATTCCCTGGTATCCCCCGGTATTTCCCTGGTATTCCCTGGTATGCCTTAGCTTAGTTCCCCTTAGCTGGCCCTTAGCTTTCCCCTTGGTTGGTCTCCCTTCCCCGGCTTATCGCCTTGAAAAATAGGCTTATGCGCCAGTCGGACCACGCTGTGTGGCTGCCAGCTAGCGAGTAGCTCGGCTATGGTGAACAAACACAGCAGGGAGGCGGCTTCAGCATTCCAAGCGTTCGCTGTTGGCCTGCTTAACACAGGGGAATGAACAGTGGAAAGGGGAATTAGGCTACGATTTGTGCTGGCTAAACGTTAGCCGGCCTGCGAGTAGCATTCTAGCCGGTTAGCCTGTCTGGCGTGTCGCCCACAGCTCGCAGGATAACGCAGCCAGCAGGGCTCCACTCGTAGCTCGACTACATTGGGGAAATGTGTCAGAGTTCCATGCATACGCTTTCACCTGTCAGCACTGTGACGCAGAAGCTAATAAACAGTGAAAGGGGAATTCAGGTTGCGGCTAATGCCGGTTTCCTGTTAGCACTTCCTGGTTAGCGTGTGGCCCTGCAGCTCCTGGCTGTGTTCTCCTCGCGTATTTCCCACATTCGCTGGTTTACACGCCAGCCGGACCTTGCTGTGTCTGATTCTTCAGCAAGTGAGTGTTCTTCAGCCTGCAGCGCTATGCACGAGTGTCTCGTTCTTGAAGTTAACTCTTGCTGCTCCCCTGTCTGCGGACAGTGCTAGCGACCACTCAGCCCTGGGGCAGACCTTCGGGTTAAGTCCCCACTTGGCCTTCAGTGGGCTAGACCGCCAGCCAGCCCCCTGTCTGCGGACGGCTGGGCGGCTCCGTGGCTGTGTAGATGGACCCTTCAGGTCACATTCCTGCCTTGGCCCTTCATCTTTGCTGCTGTACTGCTGCTGCGGGCTGTGTCCCCCCTGGCATATTGCCTGAACGCAGGTACACACGCCAGTCAGACCTCGCTGTGTCTGATACATCAGCCAGCGAGTCGCGTCCCTGGCTTGGCCCTCTGCTTCAGCAGCTTCACTGCAGCTGCCAGCTGTGTTCCCCTGCTATATTGCCTGCGGTTCGCTGGCTTATATGCCAGATCGTGGCTCAAGAGTTGGCAGTTCGTCTTGTAATCGGAAGGTTGCTGGTTCGAGCCCCAGCTCTGACAGTCTCGGTCATTGTTTCCTTGGGCAAGACACTTCACCCGTTGCCTACTGGTGGTGGTCAGAAGGCCCGGTGGTGCCAGTGTCTGGCAGCCTCGCCTCTGTCAGTGCATCCCATCACCAGTGTGTGAATTCGCTTTGGGGTCCATAGGGACTAAATAAAAGCGCTATACAAATACAGGCCGTTTACCATTTATCTGACCTCGAGTGTCTTGTTTCCGAGTTCACTCTTAAGGTGGACAAGCATGTGGTAACGGTGCTGGGGGTGGACCTTCGGGTCATCGCCTTGCTCAGCCCTCCACTACAGCAGGCTAGTCTGCCATCTCCCTCCCTGTCTGTCGACAGCACGGGGCGGCTTCCGCTTTGAGGATGGACAGGTCAGATCCCTAGCTTGACCTGCAGTTGCTGGTTGTGTCCCACTGGCGTGTTGCCCACTTCGCCGGCTTACACGCTAGTTGGACCTCACTGTGGTGAGTGAGAGTTCTCCAGCCTGTAGCGCCAACTCTCTGTCTGGCATTGCCCGCATGTCGTAGGCCTATGCGACCAGCGGGATGCTACTTGGCAGCTCGGTGTGCTGCACTCCCTGGCGGTCTGTCTTGCGGTTCCCGGGCTAACCTTGAGCAGCCGATCACTTGCGGTCCTGCGTCCTGCATGACCGGTTCGGGTCAGTCGGGCATCTGCAGACTGCTGTCTCCACCCCCTGGCTCAGCCTTTGCATCTGCAAAGCCCTGAACAGGGTGGTGCGTTGTCATTGTCTCCAGGCACCTTCACTCTCGGCCGTTCGGTTGCACTGTCTCCTCGCAGGGTGTCTTACAGAGTTACCCTGTACCTATGGAATATTTAACAGTGTGGAGAGATAGTCTCGATATGCTAGAGAATGTACGGTTATGGTGTAACATTGGTTCTCATAGTGAGAGACTTTCTCTCCACTGTCAGGCCACTCGGAGACGCGTTCTGATCAAACGTCTGCACAGCTGTTTTATACGTGAGCTGTGGGGCGTGGCTGAGCGAGTCGGAGTGTCTTAAAGAAGTATCCACATGCTATGACCAAGGGGATTCATACCCTATACATATGGAATATGTAACGGTGTGGAGAGATAGTCTCTCACTAAGAGAACCAAGGTTACACCGTAACCACAACGATAAAGATAGCTGTAACTATTCAAAGAAGACTCAGGCAAGCATATTTATGGCTGAATCTTACAGAATTCAACATCCTCATGTTGTGCAAGCAGGTTTTGCAGCTGTTTGAGGTAAGATTTTCAAGTTATTCACAAAATGAAAACCTATACTCTGTTTTGAGCGAAAGCGTAAGCATCGCCATGTCTTTGGGCATAATAAAGCGTTTTTGTTCAACTTCATAAAGATAGCTGTAACTATTGAAAGACGACTCAGACAAGGATATTTATGGCTGAATTTTATAGAATTCAATATCTCCATGTTGTCCAAACAGGTTTTGTAGTTGTTTAATCGAAGATTTTCAAGTTATGCACAAAATGAAAACCTAAACTTGGTTTTGGGTGAGAACTCCATTCAAATGTATGTAACAGTAAGAATTGCGTTGTCTGGCGAAATAAAACGTTTTTGTACAACTTCATAAGGATAGCTGTAAACAGCTGCAAAACCTGTTGAATGGTGAATTGTATAAGATTCAGCCATAAATACTGTTGTCTGTGTCTTCTTTTTACACTTACAGCTATCTTTATGAAGTTGTACCAAAACACTTTATTTCACCAAGACAATGCGCAGTCGGTTATAAGTTTTCTTTCTCGCCTAAAGAAACAAGCTTCTTTATTTTGTGAATAATTTAGACATAAGACTTTATGTCAAGCAGCTCTAAATACTGGTTGCAAACAACGGGTATACTGAATTCTATAGTATTCATGCAGAAATATGGTTGTCTGTATCTTCTTTTAATAATTACAGCTATCTTTATGAAGTTGTACTAAAACACTTTATTTTACCAACACAATATGTTTCTCACCTTTACGTGCACTCACAGTGGGTTATGAGTTATCCTATAACTATAGTATAACATTTCTTCATTTTGTTAATTCCTTGAAAGTTTTATGCCAAACAGCTGCAAATCCTCATTGCAATTAACAAGTATATTGAGTACTACAGGGTGGGCCATTTATATGGATAGCTTGCTTACTTGCCACAAGTGCACTGTGCCATCTACCAATAGAAAAAAAAAATAATGTGCATATTTCCACGAGAGAAATCCCATGCCTGGACCATCATTGACCGCTGCCATGATTCTAGCCTATGTCACAGCGTCATGTGCGCTTTTTACATCCAACACAAAAACTGCAGTCGTGGTGCTTTCGATTGTACTCAGAACTGGGAAATTCTGCCTTTCGAATAGGAAAGACTGCAGATGAGCTGCATACAGGGCTGGACTGGGACAGAAAATCAGCCCGGGCATTTTGACTAGAGACCGGCCCACCAATATAGGAAAAATCATAAAGCCTTTGAATGAAAACAAACACTGTTGTGACAGTGATGTTCACTGTCTTGATGGTATATATGTATCAATCTATCAATCGTTTGTTGTAAGATTCAGATAATTATTTAATAAAAGCTAGACATTTTAAATGAGAATAAGAAAGAAAAGTATTTCTTTGTGCCCCCCTCTCCCTGTTAATGCCCTACCTGGCCCCCTGGCAAAAGCTTTGCTAGATCCGCCCCTGCACAGTTACCAGCTGTCAGCTACCTAAAAAAGGATCCTGGTGTTATTTGTCTCTCAGAAACAGTTCATAACTTCAACTCATTCATGTCACCTAAAAGGTAAACCTGTTTCTCCATCACTGTTCAGCTCTGATGATTCAGTAAGGACATCTCCTGGTTTCATCTTCATGTTTCCCTCTCACCAGATATACAAACCGATATCATGACCAACAGCTTTACAGCTGTGGCTCCAGCAAACATCAGTTGATAGTAGAAATTAATACTGAATAAATTCTAACAACAGCTGATCAAGCTTAAACGTGCTGCTGTTGTTTAATGCGACATTTCCTGGTTTCCTCTTTCTGGCGCAAAGTGAGCGATAAAAAACAAGAGAGAAAAGACGATCAGCTGATCATTGATCAGTTTCATGATTGAAGTAGAAACAGGAGAGGGAGGGTGGAGAATGAGAGGAGAAGAGGCAGCTGCAGCGTCATGACAGAATAAATCCAGCTTTGTGTCTTTTTCCATTCTAGCTGAATTATGGGACAAACTGTTCTTTTTTACCTCAATACGAAACGACTCTGGATACTGTAGCTCCTGTGAAAACTAAGGTCTCTAATCAGAAGTACCTGACTCCGTGGTATAATTCTCAAACACGTACCCTAAAGCAGATGACTCGTAATCTGGAGAGGAAATGGCGTGTCACAAATTTAGAGGATCATCATTTAGCCTGGAGAAATAGTTTGCTGCTTTATAAGAAAGCCCTCCGCAAAGCCAGAACATCTTACTATTCATCACTGATTGAAGAAAATAAGAACAACCCCAGGTTTCTCTTCAGCACTGTAGCCAGGCTGACAAAAAGTCAGAGCTCTTTTGAGCCAACAATCCCTTTAACATTAACTAGTAATGACTTCATGAACTTCTTCACAAATAAAATTTTTATCATTAGAGAAAAAATTACCAATAATCATCCCACAGATGTAATATTATCTGCAGCTACTCTTAGTACCATTGATGTTAAGTTAGACTCTTTTTCTCTAATTGATCTTTCTGAGTTAACTTCAATAATTACTTCCTCCAAACCATCAACGTGTCTTTTAGACCCCATTCCTACAAAACTGCTCAAAGAAGTCCTGCCATTAATTAATTCTTCGATCTTAAATATGATCAACCTATCTCTAATGATCGGCTATGTACCACAGGCCTTCAAGCTGGCTGTAGTTAAACCTTTACTCAAAAAGCCATCTCTAGACCCCGCAGTCTTAGCTAATTATAGGCCAATCTCCAACCTTCCTTTCATATCAAAAATCCTTGAAAGAGTAGTTGTCAAACAGCTAACAGATCATCTGCAGAGGAATGGTTTATTTGAAGAGTTTCAGTCAGGTTTCAGAGTTCATCACAGCACAGAAACAGCTTTAGTGAAGGTTACAAATGATCTTCTTATGGCCTCTGACAGTGGACTCATCTCTGTGCTTGTCCTGCTAGACCTTAGTGCAGCATTCGATACATTTGACCATAATATCCTATTAGAGCGATTAGAACATGCTGTAGGTATTACAGGTATTGTGCTGCAGTGGTTTGTATCATATCTAATAGACTCCATCCTCTTCACACACTGAGATTAATTATGGAGTTCCACAGGGTTCAGTGCTGAGACCAATTCTGTTTACATTATACATGCTTCCCTTAGGCAGCATCATTAGAAGACATAGCATACATTTTCACTGCTATGCAGATGACACCCAGCTCTATCTGTCCATGAAGCCAGATAACACACACCAATTAGTTAAACTGCAGGAATGTCTTAAAGACATAAAGACCTGGATGGCCGCTAACTTTCTGCTTCTTAATTCAGATAAAACTGAGGTTATTGTACTCGGCCCTGAAAAGCTTAGAAATATGGTATCTAACCAGATTCTTACTCTGGATGGCATTACCTTGGCCTCCAGTAACACTGTGAGGAACCTTGGAGTCATTTTTGACCAGGACATGTCCTTCAATGCATATATTAAACAAATATGTAAGACTGCGTTCTTCCATTTGTGAAACATCTCTAAAATTAGAAATATCCTGTCTCAGAGTGACGCTGAAAAACTAGTTCATGCATTTATTACTTCCAGGCTGGACTACTGTAATTCATTATTATCAGGATGTCCAAAAAACTCACTGAAAAGCCTTCAGCTAATCCAAAATGCTGCAGCAAGAGTACTGACAGGGACTAGAAAGAGAGAGCATATTTCTCCTGTTTTGGCTTCCCTTCATTGGCTTCCTGTTAAATCCAGAATTGAATTCAAAATCCTGCTCCTCACATACAAGGTCTTAAATAATCAGGCCCCATCTTATCTTAATGACCTTGTAGTACCATATCACCCTATTAGAGCACTTCGCTCTCGCTCTGCAGGCCTACTTGTTGTTCCTAGAGTATTTAAAAGTAGAATGGGAGGGAGAGCCTTCAGTTTTTAGGCCCCTCTTCTGTGGAACCAGCTTCAAGTTTGGATTCAGGAGACAGACACTATCTCTACTTTCAAGATTAGGCTTAAAACTTTCCTTTTTGCTAAAGCATATAGTTAGGGCTGGACCAGGTGACCCTGAATCCTCCCTTAGTTATGCTGCAATAGACATAGGCTGCCGGGGGATTCCCATGATGCATTGAGTTTTTCCTTTCCAGTCACCTTTTTCGCTCACTATGTATTAACAGACCTCTCTGCATTGAATCATATCTGTTATTAACCTCTGGCTCTCTTCCACAGCATGTCTTTTATCCTGTCTTGCTTCTCTCACCCCAACCGGTCGCAGCAGATGGCCGCCCCTCCCTGAGCCTGGTTCTGCCGGAGGTTTCTTCCTGTTAAAAGGGAGTTTTTCCTTCCCACTGTTGCCAAAGTGCTTGCTCATAGGGGGTCATATGATTGTTGGGTTTTTCTCTGTATCTATGAAGCGCCTTGAGGCGACTTATGTTGTGATTTGGCGCTATATAAATAAAATTGAATTGAATTGAATTGAATGCTATTTTCTCTGAATACCAGACGATTCTGTTTTTTACAGGATGGTTGGCAACTCTAATAATTACCCTTATGAACAAAATAAAGTTCAACATCATTAACATCATAGCACCCACCCAGCTGTATAGAAACTTGGTCATGCTAGCTAGTAGGCAGTAGGAAAAAAGTCAGAATAACAAAAATAAACTCCACCTAAACTTGGTTTATATCTGACCCAGATAGACTGCAGGTCATAACTTCTTACCTGAAGTTCAGTTCACACTCGGACCGGCGGCCACCTCGGGTCTCTCCTCCTTCTGCGTCCATTTTCTCTCATCCACCTGCTGGCCTCCACCACTTGCTAATGTTACTGAATCTGTGGAAGCTCCGCGATAGCCACCACATGAAGTAACGAGTAACGACCCTATCTAAATCCCAGTAACGACTAACGCATTCCTGATTTTGGCATAATAACTAGTTACCGTGCTCGTTACCACAATAATAACGTAGTTACTGTAACGCGTTACTTAATAACACGTTAGTCCCAACACTGGTGACACATCAAACTTATTGGTAATGTCACAAGAAAAACAATGGTGTGCTTGGTTTCAACGTAATTTCATTCTTTCATGAGTTATTTACAAGTTTCTGACCACTTATAAAATGTGTTCAATGTGCTGCCCATTGTGTTGGATTGTCAATGCAACCCTCCTCTCCCACTCTTCACACACTGATAGCACCACGCAGGAGAAATGCCAGCACAGGCATCCAGTATCCGTAGTTTCAGGTGCTGCACATCTCGTATCTTCACACCATAGACAATTGCCTTCAGATGACCCCAAAGATAAAAGTCTAAGGGGGTCAGATCGGGAGACCTTGGGGGCCATTCAACTGGCCCATGACGACCAATCCACTTTCCAGGAAACTGTTCATCTAGGAATGCTCGGACCTGGCACCAATAATGTGGTGGTGCACCATCTTGCTGATAAAACTCAGGGAACGTGCCAGCTTCAGTGCATAAAGATGGAAACACATCATCATGTAGCAATTTCAAATATCCAGTGGCCTTGAAGTTTCCATTGATGAAGAATGGACCCACTATCGTTGTACCCCATATACCACACCAAATCATCACTTTTGTTGTTCCAACAGTCTTGGAGGGATCCATCCAATGTGGGTTAGTGTCAGACCAATAGCGGTGGTTTTGTTTGTTAACTTCACTATTCACATAAAAGTTTGCCTCATCACTGAACAAAATCTTCTGCGTGAACTGAGGGTCCTGTTGTTTTGATCTGTGTTGTTCAGCACTTTGGTCTGCCTGGTGTGTTCGTAAAGTGCTATACAAATAAACGATGATGATGATGATGATGATGTTCCACTTTTTGTTTTGCCCACTCTGCAAATTCTGTGCGCCAATCTGGGTCATGCTCGTTGAGATGCTGCAGTAGCTGGAGTTTGTAAGGGTGCCATTTGTGAGTAGCTAATATCCGCCCAAGGGATGTTCGACTAATGCCACTCTCCAGTGACATGCGGCGAGTGCTACACTGTGGGCTTTTGCTGAATGAAGCTAGGACAGCCACTGATGTTTCTTCATTAGTGACAGTTTTCTTGCGTCCACATTTTGGCAAATCCAACACTGAACCAGTTTCACGAAACTTAGCAAGCAGTTTGCTAACTGTAGCATGGGAGATGGGTGGTCTCGTAGGGTGTCTTGCATTGAAATGTGCTGCAATGACCCGGTTACTGCGTTCACCAGATTTCAACACAATTTCAATCCGCTCCTCACGTGTTAACCTCTTTGACATGTCAATGGCTGTGAACAAAGAGAAACTTGTAAATAACTCATGAAAGAATAAAATTACGTTGAAACCAAGCACACCATTGTTTTTCTTGTGAAATTACCAATAAGTTTGATGTGTCACATGGTCCTCTTCCTATTGAAAAAACAAAAGTTGTATCCAAGATGGCCGACTTCTAAATGGCCACCATGGTCACCACCCATCTTGAGGAGTTTGCCCCCACACATATACTAATGTGCCACAAACAGGACTTTAATATCACCAACCATTCCCATTTTATTACGGTGTATCTATATAAATGGCCCACCTATTCATGCAGAAACATGTTTGTCTGAGTCTTCTCTAAATAATTACAGCTATCTTTATGAAGTTGAACCAAAACATCTTATATCACTGAGACAATGCGTTTCTCACCATCACATGCACTTGCAGTGGGTTATAAGCCATCTTTCTTGCCTAAAGACAAACGTTTCTTCATTTTGTGAATAACTTTAAAATCTTAGGTCAAACAGCTGCAAATACTGGTTGCAAACAACAGGTATACTGAATTCTATAGTATTCATGCAGAAATATGGTTGTCTGTATCTTCTTTTAATAATTACAGCTATCTTTATGAAGTTGTACTAAAACACCTTATTTTACCAACACAATATGTTTCTCACCTTTACGTGCACTCGCAGTGGGTTATAAGTTATCTTTCTCACCTAAAGAAAAACGTTTCTTTATTTTGTGAATAATTTGAAGGCGAGGCGGTCTGTCCGCAGTGTAAAATATGAGAGCTTCTTTTTCAACAGTAGAGTACTTTTGTTCTGTGGCAGACAATGTGCGGAAAGCAAACGCCACAGGTTTTTGTGTGCCATCAGGTTGCACTTGAGCAAGTACAGCACCTTGTGTGTTGTGATCTGTACACACAAGGCAGGATCAAAAAGTGCCAGTGGAACATTATTTAACAGAGTTTTTTTTTTCACTTCTTCACAGCTGGCTTGTGCATCTGAACTTCACAATATGTTCTTTTACTGTAGACAATAAGGTCATCCGGGTAGTTTTGGACACCTGGGAGGTCTTTAAAGATTTCAGCCACCATTTTCCGAAAAAGTGAGGGGGCAGAGACCAGTCCATAATCTGCAGAATCTGAAGAGTCCATCATGTTTAATGAATGCTGTCAAATCTCTGCTATCTTTTTAAGGTTCAAGGTTCAAGGTTCTTTATTTGTCACATGCATAGTTATACAAGTATAACACACAGTGAAATGTAGCCTGACACGCTCCTCGACATGTGCAAAAATTGGGGGGGGGGGGGGGGGTGTAGAGGAAGAACATTATATATATATATATATATACAGACATATAGTATATACACTGGGTGAATGTGCAGTAGTAGCAGCAAGCAGGTGAATTCTGTACATTAATATGAATAGACATCTGACTATTTTACAGGATAGACAATATAAACATATTTAAAATTAAAGGAATTGAAATGTACATTGTGCCTTGGTTTAGAGTGTCTGGAAGAGTCCTGTCTCAGTCAATTATAGATGATGTGAGAGTGTGTGTGTTTAGGGCACGGATGGCTTGGGGATAGAAGCTCCTCTTGAGTCTCTCTGTCCTTGCCCGGAAGATGCGGAACCTTCTACCAGATTGCAGAAGTTGGAACAGTTTGTTGCCAGGATGGGACGGGTCCTTCAGTATCTGCGCTGCTCTAGTCCGGCATCTCCTGGTGTAGGTGTCCTGAAGCGGGGGGAGAGCAATCCTGCAGCAGCGTTCTGCTGTACGGATCACTCTCTGGAGAGCTTTTGGTCCTTCACACAGCTGTTCCCAAACCACGATGTCATGTTCTGTGTGAGGATGCTCTCCACAGCGCCTGTATAGAAAATCCTGAGGATCTTTGGAGAGACCCTGAACTTCCTCAGTTGTCGTAGGGGATACAGGCGCTGCCTAGCCTTTTTGGTCTGGACCTGAATGTGGGCAGCCCATGTCAGGTCTGAGGAGATGTGGACACCAAGATACTTGAAGGACTGCACCCTCTCCACTGGAGCTCCATTGATGATGATGGGCTTGTAGTCTCTGTGCTGACCCCTTCTGAAGTCCACCACCAGCTCCTTGGTCTTGCTGACGTTCAGCTGGAGGTGGTTGTCCTGGCACCACGATGCCAGATTCTTCACTTCATCCATGTAGGCCGCCTCATCGTTGTTGGAGATGGCACCCAACACCACTGTGTCGTCAGCAAACTTCACAATGGTGTTGGAGCCATGGGTGGCCACACAGTCTGAAGTGTAGAGGGAGTAGAGCAGTGGCGAGAGGACACATCCCTGAGGTGCTCCTGTGTTGATGGTGATGCTGTTGGAGAAGCACCTGCCCACCCTCACCACCTGAGTTCTGCCAGTGAGGAAGTCCAACACCCACTCTTCATGCAGAGGCAGCAGGTAGCGTGCATTTGCAAGATCAATTGTAGAAAACATCTTTGCACCTTGTAAGCTGGCAAACAATTCATCTACATGTGGTAAAGGGTAGCAATCAGTAATCACAGGTTTGTTTGGTTCACGGAGGTCCGCACACAGCCTTTTTCCGCCAGTTTTCCCAACTGTCACAACAATTGGGAATACCCATGCACTGTAAACCCCAACAGTCTACCTGACTTATAAAGTTTGTGGATATAACAATTAAAATTCCTCACAAAGTTGAAACAACTTAAAACTTTTCTGTTCGGTTAACGATTCAAACAGTTATAATTGTACATGGCTTAGAAGTTAAGAGTAAATACTGCTTTCTTAATTATGATTTTTGAGTAAATGTTTTTTTCCGAGCTCCGCATGTGGACGTCATGACGTCTTCTCTCTAACCTGAACGACGTTGACAGAAAATTCTGTTCAATATGGCTGCCCTTCTCGAGCGACTGGAGAACACATTTGGAGAAACTTGTAAGTAAAACGGAACCTTCGTTATGTTTATTTTTTCCGTAAAAAAGCAAGTATATTAATATGTTGCAGCCAATAACTTGTTTTCGAATGCGCTGTTGTGTTAAAAAGCACAGACCCAGGTGGTGAATAGTTGTTCGCGGTTGTTCGCGCTCTTTTTCAAACATAGATTATGTCGTCAGTTTTACAGTTTTAACCGATTAAAACACAGTTTTACAAAGAATCACACATAAAGAAAGGGTCTTAGTGATATTTTAACGACCCCTTGCCAACGCAAGAAAGTTGGCGTTTTTACAACAGCAGTCTCATTGTTCGGCAGGTTTTTGTTTTTTTTTCTTCTCATTAGCATCATTCAAAAGTGACTTAGCTAGCAGTGGCAACTTCTATCTAAAACAACTGAAATATAGCAAGGTGTTGTATATTTAGTGTGCTGATAAGGTTTTCAATATTTTTATTTTTTCTTCCAAGGCTGAAGGCCAAAGACAAAAAGACAGAAGAAAAAAAAATTCAGACTGCAATTAATTTCAGGTGGAGACAGTAAACATCGGCAACATCGGCTGCAGACTCACCCACCCCCACTGCTGCTGTTTCACCTCTGACACCTCAGACACTTCACACCTCTTCTATTCACCCTGCTCACTCCCCCCCACCCCCAACAACAGCATCCAATACACACTCAACACAAGGCTCCAGCCTGTCTCTCTCAACCACCCAGGTTAGGAGGGAACTGAGGAGGATTAATGGTAAGAAGGCAGCGGGCCCAGATGGCATCAGCTCGAGGGTCGTCAGGTCCTGCGCGGACCAACTGTGTGGGGTGATGGAGCACCTCTTCAACCTGAGCCTGAGGCTGGGAAGAGTCCCACAGCTCTGGAAAACCTCCTGTGTTGTTCCAGTGCCAAAGACTTCACGCCCCAAGGACCTCAACAGCTACAGGCCGGTGGCTCTGACATCCCACCTGATGAAGACCCTGGAGCGGTTGGTCCTGGCTCAGCTTCGGCGCCTAACAAGCTCATCACTAGACCCACTTCAGTTTGCCTACCAGCCTGGCATTGGAGCAGATGATGCCGTCATTCACCTCCTACATCGTTCCCTCGCTCACCTGGAGACCGCTGGAAGCACTGTGAGAATCATGTTCTTTGATTTCTCCAGTGCCTTCAACACCATTCTTCCCTCGGCTCTGAAGGACAAGCTGGAGAACTCTGGAGTGGACCATCACCTCACTACCTGGATTCTGGACTACCTCACCGACCGACCACAGTATGTGAGGACTCAGGGCTGTGTGTCGGACAGGGTCGTCTGCAGTACGGGGGCCCCACAGGGAACGGTTCTGGCTCCGTTCCTCTTCACCATCTACACTGCAGACTTCTCCCACAACTCCACCCAGTGCTTCCTGCAGAAGTTCTCTGATGACTCTGCAATAGTCGGCCTCATCACTGATGGGGACGACAAGGAGTACAGAGGACTGACTCAAGACTTTGTGGACTGGTGCCAGCTGAACTACCTCCAGATCAACGCCAGTAAAACCAAGGAGCTGGTGGTAGACTTCCGCAGGCACAAGCATTCTCCACTGCAACCACTGAACATCCAAGGTATGGACATCGAGGCTGTGGACAGCTACAGGTACCTTGGTGTTCATCTGAACAATAGACTGGACTGGACTCATAACTCAGACGCCCTCTACAGGAAAGGGCAGAGCAGGCTGTACCTGCTGCGGAGACTCAGGTCATTTGGAGTGGAGGGCCCACTCCTGAAGACCTTCTATGACTCTGTGGTGGCTTCTGCTATCTTTTATGGTGTGGTCTGCTGGGGCGGCAGCATCTCTGCTGGGGACAGGAAGAGACTGAACAGGGTGATCCGAAGGGCCAGCTCTGTCCTAGGATGCCCTCTGGACCCAGTGGAGGTGGTGAGTGACAGGAGAATGGCGGCTAAGCTGTCATCCCTGTTGGACAACATCTCCCACCCCATGCAGCAGACTGTGACAGCACTGAGCAGCTCCTTCAGTGGGAGACTGCGGCACCCACGGTGTGGGACGGAGAGATTTCGCAGGTCTTTCCTCCCCACTGCTGTCAGACTCCACAACAAAGACTTTAACTGAACACACACACACATCCATACATATGCAATAATACTAAGTGCAATAATCTTTTCTGGCATCGTTGTATTTTTACTCAGTGTATATAGCATTTGTATTCTATTTTTATCTTATTGTATATTTTTATTCTATTTTATTCTACTGTATATAGTATATTATTTTATTTTATTCTATTCTGTACAGTTGTGTACTGTATTTATTCTTATCGTATTCTAATTTTTGCGTCATAACTTTTGCACTGTCCACTTCCTGCTGTGACAAAACAAATTTCCCACGTGTGGGACTAATAAAGGTTATCTTATCTTATCTTATCTTATCCTAAACACAGGTGAGTTGAAAGATCTACTGAAGAAACCATTCATTAAGTCCCTTAAGGTGAAGATTTCATATATTGATAATGATAAAATTAACACAAATTAAAAGTTTCACTGATAAACACACAATTTTTCCTTGCTTTGAACCCCATGTTCTATATAGATCACAGCTCTGATCTGGAGAACACTATTTTAAAATACTGTGTAGGGTTTTTGTCAAATGATTAAGAAACAGACTCTCTGTCACAAGAGACAGAAAGGTTGTATCTTAAAAGAAAAGTCTCCAAAATTTAGTAGAGTCTGATGTCATGCAGTTTCATAAACATGTATTCTCCCCAAAGAATGACACCTGAAAACTTTGCGTTAAATGAACTTTTCTTTTCCCTTTTTAGGAGGCACCTGATATCAACGTGAAACGCACTGCAGTACTTCATGCCCTTCCTGTATACCTGCGGGAGGAGGACCCAGAATTCTTTTAGACATGTAATGTAAGTGTATTTTTGCATTACTTAAATTCTGCCAGTAAGATAAAATGCTATGGATTTTTTTAAATACAATTTAATACCCTAGCAGCTACCAAATTGTACAAACAAAATACCCTCTCTGTAGAAAACCCCCCCCCCACACACACACACACACACACACACACACACACACACACACAGAGGTCAGGAGCAGGGCACAGGCGTATCACAGCACTATGGCTATGCTGCAGGTGGCCCAAAAACCAGGCTGAAGTCAAGATTTAGTTTCTTTTTGAGATAAAGTCATGAAATAAAAAATTACTTTTTTTTAGAAAAATAACAAAAATACATATTATGTAATGCAAGAAGCTAACACGTTAATGTACATTTTTCAAAAAAAGTAGAGTACCCTAACTCGTTACAAAGTAACCCACTACACTGCTGAATGTTTTGCTAGATTACAGGTCATGCTTGTCACATTCTCTCAAACCAACCTTACTTATTTAATTGGGGCGATCGTGGCTCAAGAGTTGGGAGTTCGCCTTGTAATCAGAAGGTTGCCGGTTCGAGCCCTGGCTCCGACAGTCTCGGTCGTTGTGTCCTTGGGCAAGACACTTCACCCGTTGCCTACTGGTGGTGGTCAGAGGGCCCGCTGGTGCCAGTGTCCGGCAGCCTCACCTCTGTCAGTGCGCCCCAGGGTGGCTGTGGCTACAATGTAGCTGCCATCACCAGTGTGTGAATGGGTGTGAATGTCTGGATGACTGAATGTGTAAAGCGCTATACAAATACAGGCCATTTACCATTGATACTGTGTCTATTCCAGGCGGACGCATTGGATGAGTCGACCCTCATTGACACTTCAGTTGCCCTTCTCACAGTGGTTACCGATGGCGCTTCCCAGTCCAGTCCATTTTACTTCCTCAAGCATGGCTGTTTTGGTGAAAGGCGACTAGGTGATGCGTGATATTCCCAGATTTGCAAATGCATTTGCTTTATTGTTTGGCTTGATCTATGCTCTGCATTTAGACTACCCCAGGAAGCTGGTTCACACATTTGCCTTAGTCCAAAATATCTTCATGGGGCTTGATGACGGCAAACCCCTGAAACCCCTGCCTACATGCTCTTAAGGAATATAAGGCAATGTTTGTTAGGACACGCACTCTGTTACTGAGCACTTTGTTTGAAGCATTTTAAGCACTTTAAGTTTACTACAGGCTTTGGGTGGATTTAACTCCATCAGTTTACCTAATTTTCCTATACTTGACTGCCTTATCTGGTTATTTGGAAGCTGATCGTCTTTGTACCCATTTTAAAAAATTGTTTTTCATTTCTATTTAAAAAAAAGTGATTAGTATTTGACTTTTTGTTTTGCATTTTTGTGTATTTTGAGAAAGATGCAATTAGGACTGATGTCGTCCTTTGTGATTTTATAAAAAGATAAATGTTCTACACAGAATTTATAATGCTCACTTTATGGTGCCGATGTCCATGTTAGTTGTTTTATAAAAACATTTGTGATGTTTTTAAATTTTCATGAAAAAATGTTAAATAAACAAAATGTAAAGTAACTGAATTTCCGTGCTTTTTTTTTTTTTTTTTAGTAGTCTACACTCAAACATTGAAACATAAATATCTTAATCAGATAATTTGAGTTTAGGTTGTAATATAATTGCATTGTGTTGCATCAAAATAATAAACTACAAGAAACACAAAAATATTGAAATTAAAGTATACAGTCTTTGAGTAAAGCTCAATCAATAAAATATAAAATATAATTAAAAATGTTTAGGTTAACAATAAATACAAATTTTGAGCACCCCATACTTAGAAGATATGAGTTTTTGTACTTAAATCTTTTGAGGTAATCAGTTTCCACAAAAGTTTGAAGTTCAGTCAACTTGTTCGGGTTTACAGTGTGGTGATGCATCAATTTGTTCAATGATACCAGCTTTGAGTAAACGATTCAGTTATGCCAAAACTGAAGCCCTCACAGCAAATGGGAGCACTAGACAGCAAGGCTAGCTGACAGGAAATGCCAGACACCAACAACAGCCAGCGAGGATAATTGCTTGGCTCCACCAAGCTCAACCACCAACCAACGAAGCTCACAGGCAGGCCGAGCCGGGCTCCACCTACAGGCAGCGAGGCTAACTGCCAGGACAGGCTGGGCTTCGGCAAGCCACAGAGTTGATCCGGGCTTCGCAACTAACATAATAATAATAATAATAATAATAATAATGGATTGCATTTATATAGCGCTTGGGAGACCCTCAAAGCACTTTACAATTCCACTATTCATTTACTCTCACACACTGGTTTCCCCACCAGTTACAGTTGTAGCCACAGCTGCCCTGGGGTAGACTGAAAGAAGCGAGGCTGCCATCGGCCCCTCTGGCCAACACCAGTAAGTGAAGTGTCCTGTCCACACAACAACTAAGACAGACAGGACTCGGGTTCAAACCGGTAACCTACCGGTTACAAGATGAGCTTCCCAACCCCCTGAGCCACGGTTGCCCCCACCCTGCAACTAATGGGGCTTAAGACGCTGCCTAAGAGGAGCAGCCTCAATGAGGAGGAGCAATTTAAAAGGAAAAGAAAGTTAGAAAAGGATATAACAATGGTTCACTTAGTAGAAGCCTATATGTAAACTTTAAATCCATCAAAGAATGTTTAACACAGTTTAATCAGCCATTCAAACTCCTGGAAAAGAAGAAGACTTTGAAATAAATCAATAAGAATTCCTTCATCTAAATAGGATCAATAAAAAAGGAGGTGGGGTGGCACTTTACGTTGATAAAAAATGACTGTTATTGATGGAGTGATGGAATGTATAAACAGTCGAAATACAGTGGCTTGCAAAAGTATTCGGCCCCCTTGAACTTTTCCACATTTTGTCACATTACAGCCACAAACATGAATCAATTTTATTGGAATTCCACGTGAAAGACCAACACAAAGTGGTGTACACGTGAGAAATGGAACGAAAATCATACATGATTCTAAACATTTAACTGAAAGTGGGGTGTGCGTAATTATTCAGCCCCCTGAGTCAATACTTTGTAGAACCACCTTTTGCTGCAATTTCAGCTGCCAGTCTTTTAGGGTCTGTCTCTACCAGCTTTTCACATCTAGCGACTGAAATTCTTGCCCATTCTTCTTTGCAAAACAGCTCCAGCTCAGTCAGATTAGATGGGCAGCGTTTGTGAACAGCAGTTTTCAGATCTTGCCACAGATTCTCGATTGGATTTAGATCTGGACTTTGACTGGGCCATTCTTACACATGGATATGTTTTGTTTTAAACCATTCTATTGTTGCCCTGGCTTTATGTTTAGGGTTGTTGTCCTGCTGGAAGGTGAATCTCCACCCCAGTCTCAAGTCTTTTGCAGACTCCAAGAGGTTTTCTTCCAAGATTGCCCTGTATTTGGCTCCATCCATCTTCCCATCAACTCTGACCAGCTTCCCTGTCCCTGCTGAAGAGAAGCACCCCAAGAGCATGATGCTGCCACCACCATATTTGACTGTGGGGATGGTGTGTTCAGAGTGATGTGCAGTGTTAGTTTTGCATTTTGGCCAAAAAGTTCCATTTTGGTCTCATCTGACCAGAGCACCTTCTTCCACATGTTTGCTGTGTCCCCCAAATGGCTTGTGGCAAACTGCAAACGGGACTTCTTGTGGTTTTCTTTTAACAATGGCTTTCTTCTTGCCACTCTTCCATAAAGGCCAACTTTGTGCAGTGCACGACTAATAGCTGTTCTATGGACAGATTCCCCCACCTGAGCTGTAGATCTCTGCAGCTTGTCCAGAGTCACCATGGGCCTCTTGGCTGCATTTCTGATCAGAGCTCTTCTTGTTCGGCCTGTGAGTTTAGGTGGACGGTCTTGTCTTGGTAGGTTTAACTGCTTGCTTTTATGTTGCTTTTGTTATTCTACCATGTACAGTGTCCTTGAGTGTTCTGAAAGGCGCTTTCAAATAAAATGTATTATTATTAATATTATTATTGTTTACAGTTGTGCCATACTCCTTCCATTTCTGAATGATCGCTTGAACAGTGCTCTTTGGGATGTTCAAGGCTTGGCAAATCTTTTTGTAGCCTAAGCCTGCTTTAAATTTCTCAATAACTTTATGCCTGACCTGTCTGGTGTCTAAATCCAATTGAGAATCTGTGGCAAGATCTGAAAACTGCTGTTCACAAACGCTGTCCATCTAATCTGACTGAGCTGGAGCTGTTTTGCAAAGAAGAATGGGCAAGAATTTCAGTCGCTAGATGTACAAAGCTGGTAGAGACATACCCTAAAAGACTGGCAGCTGTAATTGCAGCAAAAGGTGGTTCTACAAAGTATTGACTCAGGGGGCTGAATAATTACGCACACCCCACTTTTCAGTTATTTATTTGTAAAAATGTTTAGAATCATGTATGATTTTCGTTCCATTTCTCACGTGTACACCACTTTGTGTTGGTCTTTCACGTGGAATTCCAATAAAATTGATTCATGTTTGTGGCTGTAATGTGACAAAATGTGGAAAAGTTCAAGGGGGCCGAATACTTTTGCAAGCCATTGTATGTAGATTCTTCTGGGTCACTTGGGAAGTTTTGTAAGCAAAATTGGCTATTGCAACGCACCCCATGAGCAGCCACAAAAAACAAAAATACAAAAGTCTTAAAACAATAAATAACATGTTGGTAAAGATTGGTGAGCTTTTCTCTGGGAAAGCACACTTTGGAGATGTAGTCACTAAAAGAAATACACATATTTTTTCTTTATTAAAAGATCAACGAAATAATCAGTCCCTTTTCAGTAGCTGTGTGCAAACACTGGGGTGGCTTCTGCTCCTGAGGTAGAACAGGGGTTGCACACTTGGATTAAAATTAATTGAAACCAGTGTGGCTTTGTGAGTTCGCCTTTACTGTATCTGCTTGCCTGCAAATAGACATAGCACAACGTTACACACTTTTGCAGTCTCACACAACCCTTATAGGCGCACTGCCTTATGGTTAGTGGCTGGGCTTCTTTATCACTAGGAAGGCCCAGGCTTCTACCTTTCTACCTTTAAAACCCGCCACCAGCCAAATGGCTGGTAGGCTTTTAGCTAAGCTTTAGCTTCAGGCAAGTGGAAGCTAAATTGGCTAGTCATTCATATGTAAATTGGGTTGTTACCTGGGAATTCTGGAGGGAGGGGAGTGGGGGTGTGTGGATGAGGGGGTGGGGGAGCTGCTAAAAGCGGTGAGCTTCCTTTTGTTTCATCTTGATGCATTCTCAATCATCCAGGGAAACAAATCTCCAAAAGTCACCAACTTGGAGTGTTTCAGTTTGCCATCTTAGGGAGAAATCAACACACATGGGTGTATGTCCTTTGTTGCTGAGATTTATTGATAAAAACAGTACAAAAAATCAACCATTTGTACACATTTTTACAAATAATTATAAAAAGTGAGTGAGTACATTTCAACATTTTCAGCAATCACTCACAATCCTGGCACTGCCATGGTATCTGTAGTCTGCATTTACCTTGGCTTGGCTTCCTGATCAATTGTCCACTACCAAAAGGAAGCCAAGCCCTGTGATCACACCTTGTTTTGTTGTAAAGGGTGGCAGGGCTTGGCTTCCTTTTGGTAGTGGAGCATTGATCAGTCGTCCATTGTGGCATCAATGTGATCACACCTTGTTTTGTTGTAAAGGGTGGCAGGGCTTGGCTTCCTTTTGGTAGTGGAGCATTGATCAGTCGTCCATTGTGGCATCAATGTGATCACACCTTGTTTTGTTGTAAAGGGTGGCAGGGCTTGGCTTCCTTTTGGTAGTGGAGCATTGATCAGTCGTCCATTGTGGCATCAATGTGATCACACCTTGTTTTGTTGTAAAGGGTGGCAGGGCTTGGCTTCCTTTTGGTAGTGGAGCATTGATCAGTCGTCCATTGTGGCATCAATGTGATCACACCTTGTTTTGTTGTAAAGGGTGGCAGGGCTTGGCTTCCTTTTGGTAGTGGAGCATTGATCAGGAAGCCAAGCCCTATATATATGATACAATCTCACTACACTTAGCCTAATCCTTCATTGCCCTGAAGAATTCTGTGGTGTACGGACCTCCTCTCCAAGGAAAGAAAATGCAGAGAAGACTCACCACTCAGCAGGCCTTGGAAATGATCCTGAGGGAAGTCGACCCTTGTGACTCGGATGGAGAAGACCTACAAGTTCAGCCGGATTCGGACTCAGAGCTGTCTGATCAGTCTTCCGGTTAGTTGCATTTCATGTTATTTCCTATTTCATTTCAAATAAGTAAGTGGATGTAGTTTGTAAGTAAGATATTTCAGACATTATTCTGATACAGAGGAGGAGATACTGGACCTTCCCATTGCTCACAATTTGAATTTGTTCACACTGCAGATGAGGAGACTGCTTCTGCACCTAAAAAGAGAGCTTGTTTGGGGACTGAGACAGCGAAAGATGGCACAGTGTGGCGTGAAGAACAGGTGGGGACCTGTCTCCCTTTCACCCCAATAGAAGCGTACGCTGCAGATGGAGAGCCAACGGCTAAGGCCAGGAGAAATATCACGAGTCGCCTTCGGAGCTTCCTGTGTTTCATCACTCTTGACATGCTTCGTAGCATTCAAGAATGGACTGTTCAACATGCACAGCAAACGGAGCATGTTCATTGGTTCATGGACCTCCCTGAACTAATGGCATTTATTGCAATTGTCATCTTGCGGGGGGTTACCAGGGTTCCATCTCTAAATGACTGCTGGTCAGCAAACCTGGGAAACCCACAGATAATTGGAACTATGGCACGAAACCGCTTCAAAGAAATCATGCAACACCTACGCTTTGATGACAAGTCCACCCGCAGTGATCGAGCAAAGACTGATAAGTTCGCTGTGCCACTGTGCGATGTGTTCACTGCAACAGATACACATGTGGTAAATGCAGACTACAGATACCATGGCAGTGCCAGGATTGTGAGTGATTGCTGAAAATGTTGAAATGTACTCACTCACTTTTTATAATTATTTGTAAAAATGTGTACAAATGGTTGATTTTTTGTACTGTTTTTATCAATAAATCTCAGCAACAAAGGACATACACCCATGTGTGTTGATTTCTCCCTAAGATGGCAAACTGAAACACTCCAAGTTGGTGACTTTTGGAGATTTGTTTCCCTGGATGATTGAGAATGCATCAAGATGAAACAAAAGGAAGCTCACCGCTTTTAGCAGCTCCCCCACCCCCTCATCCACACACCCCCACTCCCCTCCCTCCAGAATTCCCAGGTAACAACCCAATTTACATATGAATGACTAGCCAATTTAGCTTCCACTTGCCTGAAGCTAAAGCTTAGCTAAAAGCCTACCAGCCATTTGGCTGCTCTCCGGGTTTTAAAGGTAGAAAAGCCAAATGGCTGGGCTCTGGGCCTTCCTAGTGTTATTCCTGCTAGAGCTGCTCATTTTAGGGGATACTCCCTCTTGTGGTGTAACGGAGGAATACCCTTCCTGCACTATGCCACTTTTGGAGACTGGGGAACACATTATTTTACAACAATCAAAGAAAATACATATTTGAACAATCAGAACATTCAACTAACTATAATATTGTAACTAAAGATGATGGGGGGGGGGGGGGGGGGTGTCCTGTTTTGTCCACAGTGTCTTTCTTGTCCTTACACTCTCCCCTCAAAAAGTTAATGGCATCCCGACATTCTACCAATATCAGTCCTTATGTGGCAACTATACGTTGGTTGTAGGAGGCTACATCTCTTTAGGAGTCAGAGTTCAGCATCACTGCTAGCCACAGTGAAACACATGACATGTATCTCCCCTTTATGTCGCAGCAGGTGTTATTGTGCACGATAACAGTCCACTGCTTTTTCCATCCATATCACGGGTATCTGCATCTTTACTGAGTAAGGTGCCCTCACCTGGACATAACCTCACTACATAAAATAGGGTGCCATTCTCATACCGGGTCACTACACTAATTCTTTTGACTCTTCTTTATGGCTAACAAAACAGAATTAACATTTCCATTTTTCTAATAAAGCAGTAATGAAAACCTGAAAATGTAACTGTTATAACTACTTTACTGCAGTATGTAACATATGACTGTGTCTGAGGTACTTATTCAAGTGCTAATGTCGGCTGTCCTAACTTTGTGGTAAGTAAACATTAGCTTTTGTTTTCTCATTCTGAAAGGATACTTTTTCACACTGACCGGTGACTGGTCAGTGTCCTCTTGGTTACTGCACTCCATCTCAAGCTGGTGCGTCTGCTCTGTGTCTTTATTGTTCGCTTATGCCTCTGTATCCTCGTCATGCTGGTCGCGTTGATGTTCTATATTGTCCACGCCCGGATTCTGTTCTTCGCAGTCCTCCTGGTGTTCCATGTCATTGTCATCACAGAGATCCTCCCTCCTGACAGCTCCACTCTCTGCATTGAACTCTGATGCTTCTGTCCACCAGGGCTGTCTACCATGTCCCCCTTGTTCTGCCGGCAGTCCTCTGATTGCTCTCCATTCATCCTTATCCTCTGAACTGTGCTCTTGCTCATGTCGCTCATGTCTGTCCTTGTTGTTTTTCTGTTTTTGCTTTCTCAGTTCTGCATGTGAGTTGACTTTTTCGACTGGCAAGAAGTCACATGGCAGCAGGAGGTTCCTGTGGACGACTCTGACACGTCCCTTGCTATTTTCTGGGTTAATCTCATATACTGGGCTATCCTTATGTTTCCTTTGTGTCACCTGAAACACCTGGTCCTCCCAGAAGGATCTCTGTTTCCCTGGTCCTCCCTTTTCACCAAAATTCCGGACCAGTACTCTGCACCCTGGATACAGCTCTGCACTGTGTGTTTTTCTGTCATAGAGCACTTTCCCTTGTCGACTCTCCTTACAGGCTGTCGCTGAGGCCAATTTGTAAGCATCCTTCATGCAAATCTTCCACTTCTCGGCATAGTCTTGATGAGAAGGGCTTTGGCATTAGCTGTGAGACCAAAAATCATATCAATAGGGAGTCTGGGGTTCCTCCCAAACAAGAGGAAATAAGGGGCATATCCAGTGGCCTCACTGCGCGTACAGTTGTACGCATGGACCACCTTTGCCAGGGATGCCTTCCAGTCTGCTTTTGCTCCCTCTGGGAGGTTCCGAAGCATGGCCAGCAGTCTCCTATTGAACCTTTCTACCTGGCCATTTCCCTGGGGGTGGTATGGTGTGGTTCTGGATCCCTTGACTCCACTGTATTCTTCCAGCTTGGCAAAGAGTTTGTTTTCGAATTCTCTTCCCTGGTCATGATGGAGCCGTGTGGGAAAACCAAACTTCAAGACAAAGTCTCCAAATATTTTCTCTGCCACTTTTATCTCTGCAGGGATAAGCCTGAGCAAATCGTGTAAAGTGGTCCATGGCCACGAGGATATACTCATACCCTCCCTTACATTTCTCCAAATGCAAAAAAATCAATGGAGACCAGTTCAAACGGGTACGTTGTAGTGATATTGATCAGTGGAGCTCTGGTTGGCTTGTTGGGATGCTTGTTTTTTTTAGCTACACACCTGTCTTATGTAATGCTCCAAGTCCTCCTGCATGTGAGGCCAGTAAAAGCGATCCCGAATGAGGGCCAAAGCTCTCTCCACCCCCAAGTGGCCCATGTCTTCATGTAGTTCTTTATAAACGAGCAAATGGAACTTCTTAGGCAGGAGTAGCTGTGTTCGGCTGGGTGTTTTCCTGTACAGTAAACCATCCTCATCAAGGTGCAGTTTCTGTTTTTCCCTTGCAGGGCAGCAATCTCCTTGTTGCATGCCTGTTTTCTGCCTTTTGGCCACCGATTAGAGATGACATACTTCAGGACTTCCCCAATTACAGGATCTTCTTTTTGTGCATCTCTTAAGTTTGCCTTAGGGATATCCAGACCTGACATCCCTACCTCCTCACTTTGCTCTGCTACCACAGTTGAGATGTTTAACGGGCAGAGCCAGGGTTCACTTCCCTGCAGCTGAACAGCCAGAGCCTGAGTCACGCTGTTTAGGACCTCAGGTGTCACTGCTTCTGTAC
Source organism: Rhamphochromis longiceps (assembly GCF_057381845.1). Lineage (NCBI taxonomy): Eukaryota > Metazoa > Chordata > Actinopteri > Cichliformes > Cichlidae > Rhamphochromis > Rhamphochromis longiceps. The sequence continues at coordinate 6,323,123 of NC_140567.1, forward strand.
AAGTTTGTATGTAATGATCCATATCCAAGGGCATTCGTGAGAGACCATCTGCATCTCTGTTAGCTCTGCCAGGTCGATACTTGATGGAGAACTGGAAGTCAGCGAGTTCAGCTACCCATCTGTGTGTGGTTGCATTCAGTTTTGCCATTGTCAGCACATATGTGAGGGGGTTGTTGTCAGTATAGACAATGAAGGGTGGTGAATAGTAGAGATAATCTCTAAACCTCTCACATATGGCCCACTTCAGGGCAAGAAATTCCAACTTCCCTGAATGGAGGTGGTAGTTCTTCTCTGGGGCAGTAAGGGTCCTAGACCCACATGCAATAACCACTAGCTTCCCATTTTGTCTTTGGTAAAGCACAGCTCCAAGTCCCTCCTACGATGCATCACAATGAATGGTTGCTCGAAGTCGGGATAACCTAAAACTGGGGGCTGAATGAGGAAATTGACTAGCTGAAAGACCACCTGATGATGCTCAGCTGACCATGCCACTAGGTGAGAGGATGGTAGCTGACCCCCTTGATTCTTTGTCTTTTTGTTGTGTTTTGACTTCCTGTCTCTCCCTTCCCCTGTTTTTTCTGAGGAGGGAAAGGTCATAGAGTGGCTTTGCAATGCGTGAAAAGAATATAGTTGCGATAGTATGAGATGAATCCCAACACCTTCTTCACTTCCCCAATTGTGGTGGGGTTCCTTTGTTTTAAAGCTTGGACAGGCGCAATGTCAGCGGGGTCCATGGTGTGACCATCTTGAGTTACCAACCTCCCCAGGAATCTCACCTGATTTTTGAACAGTTCACATTTCCTGGGTGTTAATTTCACTCCATGGCTTTGATAACGCTGCAGGACCTGCTTTTGATCATTTAAGTGGTCCTCAAATGTTTTTGAATGAACAAGGTTGTCATCCAATGACAAAAATTGGCTTCATATGACTTCCGGTCGAGTGAACGCTGGCGCGCTTGGCTGCCGCTGCTCACCGGTTATTATTATCTTATTTTTTAAGTTGCTGACGACAATTTAAATCAAGTATCTAAGACGCGACCCTGTTTTGACTTGTTTTCGCAATATTTTCGGGCTTCTATTGCTTGCGCTGCAGCTGTCAGCGGTCCCTCCGTTTGTGTTCAGTGCTCGGCCCTGATTAAGATGCGGATCCACAGGGTGTTGGTGTGGCTTGTGCTCACCTGGGTTTTTTTTTCCATCATTCATCACCCGGCGACAGCTCTTCTCCAGTATTCTGCTACGGATCTTTTACGGCTCCGTTTTTGCCTGGCTATCTCTCCACCGGTGGCTCTATGCTTCTACCCGGACATCGCCTTCCAGCCCCGCCACAGGTATATCCACCGAGGGCTTCGGCGGAAGTTCAACATCAGTGACACTAACTCAATATTTTCCATCTGGTCAAAAACTCGTCGTCCTCCCTGCAAGACTGACCGGGCTGTTGACCACAGTGTGCTGGCCCACCTGGCTAGATCGACTAAGCCTACTGTCAGGCATGGTAACTCCAGCATCAAGTTTGGTCTATTAAACATCCGCTCTCTCACTGGTAAGGGACATCTCGTCCATGATCTCCTCTGTGATCGTAAGTTGGACTTTCTTTGTTTAACTGAAACATGGCAACTGCCTAATGACTTTGTTTCTTTCAACGACTCCACTCCATCTGAGTTTGTTTACACCTGTCAACCTCGCATCTCGGGGAGGGGCAGAGGTCTCGCGATAATTCACCGGAGGCACTGGAAAGTGCTCCCTGTCTCTGCCCCTCCCTCCCATTCATTTGAATACACTGCACTACAGCTCCCTGGATCTACCCCCACCATCATATGTACTGTTTATCGGCCACCTAAGCCAAACAAGGAGTTTTTAAATGAATTTTCTGCTCTTCTCACTCATTTTTCTGTACTTTCTCCAAATCTGATCATTGCTGGTGACTTCAATATTCATATGGACAATAATAAAATCCCTCTTTCCAGAGATTTTACCTCCTGCCTGGAAAGTTTTGGGCTTCTACAGTACATAAAATTTCCTACCCATTCCAAAGGTCATATCCTGGATTTGGTCTGTTGTTCTGGCATTACCCCCACCCATTGTAAAGCCACATTGTTTCCCCAGTCTGATCATATGTTTATTTCTTTTGATGCAAACATAACCGCTTCCAAAACCTGTATCTCTCGTAATATCACTTTTAGGAAAATTAGTAATATCAACCCAGCTGTTTTTTCATCTGCCGTCCATGACCTTCCATCTATCCACTGCTCCTCAACCCCTCATGAACTCGTTTGTCATTATAATGTCAACCTTCATAACCTTCTTAACATATTTGCTCCCCTTAAACATCGAACTGTCTCATTTTCCCGTTCAGCTCCATGGTTTACCTCCGACCTGCGTCACCTTAAAGCTAAAGGACGCCAACTCGAACGTCTATTCAAGAAAACCGGACTTACTGTACATAAAGAAATGCACAATGATCATGTTTTGTTCTATAAGGACTGCATTGCCTCAGCCAAATCTGCTTACTACTCTGGTTTAATTAGTTCTAATGAAGGTAACTCCAGGTCCCTCTATTCATTGTTCAGTAAAATTACAAAACCTCCAGACACATTCCCCTCCCAGATGTATTCTGTTGATTTTTGCAATTCTCTTATCTCTTTTTTCACTTGTAAAATCTCAGACATTCACCGTCAACTTAACTCTTTAGGAGCTCCTGACTCTGAAGTAGACTTCCTGGTTCCCCCACTGTCTTCCTGTCAGTTATTTTCAAGCTTTACTCTTCCCTCCATAACTGACGTATCTAATCTCATTAAAAAATCTAAGCCATCCACCTGTCAACTTGACCCTCTCCCTACTGTGTTAGTTAAAGCCTGTCTTCCCTCTTTAGCACCTCTCATAACCAATATTATTCATTCCTCCCTGAACACTGGGATTGTTCCTGAAGCACTGAAAAAGGCTTCTGTTATTCCAACTCTCAAAAAGCCTGGTGCAGACCCCAATAACTTTGATAATCATCGCCCTATATCAAATCTCCCCTTTATTTCAAAAATTCTTGAAAAAGTTGTTGCCGCCCAGCTTCATTCACATCTCAATGACCATAATCTCTATGAACAATTTCAATCTGGTTTCCGCCCCAATCATAGCACAGAAACTGCTCTGTTAAGGATTACCAATGACCTTCTGATGGCAGCTGATTCTGGTGTCCTATCCATTCTCATCCTTCTTGATCTTAGTGCGGCGTTTGATACCATTTCTCACAATATTCTCCTGAACCGGTTAGCTTCCATTGGTATTAGTCATACCCCACTTACCTGGTTTACCTCCTATCTCTCAGACCGCACTCAGTTTATCCAACTTAAATCCCATTCTTCAGCTCTCTATCCTGTTTCTGCTGGTGTGCCCCAGGGTTCAGTATTGGGGCCTCTTTTATTCATTATTTATATGCTTCCTCTTGGTTATATATTCCGAAAATATAATATAAATTTTCACTGTTATGCCGATGACACCCAGCTCTACCTTTCTTCTAAACCGAATTCATCCCTCCCACCTACCTCCCTCTCAGACTGTCTTATTGAGATTAGATCCTGGTTCTCCTCCAATTTCCTCAAACTTAACAGTAATAAAACTGAAGTTTTACTTGTTGGTACACCATCTATCTTAACCAAATCCCACAGCTTTTCCATTAACGTTGAAAATTCTCCCACCCTTCCCTCCCCTCAGGTTAAGAGTTTGGGTGTCATACTTGATAATACTCTTTCATTCCAGTCTCACATTAATTACATAACACGGTCTGCTTACTTCCATTTACGTAATATTCACCGACTCCGTCCCTTCCTTACTCCCCATGCTGCTGCCATCCTTGTCCATAGTCTTATTACATCCCGTATTGATTACTGTAATTCCCTCCTATTTGGTCTCCCTAAAAGGTCCCTTCATAAACTCCAACTTCTTCAAAATTCTGCAGCTTGGGTCATAACTTGCACTCCGTTAAGTGCTCATATTACCCCAGTTCTTCAGCAGCTTCACTGGTTGCCCATAGAAGCCAGGATAAATTTTAAAATCTTACTTCTTGCATACAAGTGTATCCATAAATCTGCTCCTTCATATTTGTGTGACCTGCTCCATATCACCACTGTTTCCCGCACTCTCAGATCATCATCTGCTATTCATCTTACTGTTCCGTCCTCACACCTTATCACTATGGGGAACAGAGCTTTCAGTCGCTCTGCTCCTCCTGCACTAAGAAATATTGACTCCCTCTCCGTATTTAAGACACAGCTCAAAACACATCTGCTTAAACTGGCTTATTCGCTTTAATGCTGATTTTATCTGTTGTCACGCTCTGTTTTGTAATTTTAACTTATTTTATGTATTTTATGACTATTGTTCCTTTTATTAATTGTGTTTTTTGTAAGGTGACCTTGGGTTTCTGAAAGGCGCCCTCAAATAAAATGTATTATTATTATTATTATTATTATTATTATTATCCAAGTAGGGGCAGACATATGTCGTCCCGCAGCCCTGCAAGGCATTCTTCCATCACCCTCTGAAACTCAGCCGGCGCAGACGACAGCCCAAAAGGGATTCTTACCCATTCATACAATCCCCAGGGTGTGATGAATGCAGTGAGAGGGCGACTTGACTCCTCCAGGAAGCCCTGGTGATAAAGCCTTCCCTTGGTCTAAGACCGAGAACCAGGAGCTTACTTTCAATGTGTTGAGCATATCTTGTATGCGTGGTATGGGATGGCGGTCAGGGATTGACTGGTCTGACCCTGTGACTGGTCAGACCAGACCAGTCACAGCACAAGCGGAGGCTGCCATCCTTTTTCCGCACACATACTGGGCTGGAGTAGGAGGATTTTGATTTCTTTATCTACCCTCTATTAAGCAAGTCTTCCAGATAATCCTTTACTTCAATATGAAGTGGCTTAGGCACTTATGTATATGTTCGGCGAACACGTGTGGGGTCACTGAGGCGGATCTTAAGCTGCAGTGAGGGTATATTGCCAACATCCTGTTCATCACGAGGAAAGGCATTACTCTCCCCTCTTAATAGCTGTCTGATCTTCCGCTGCTGTGCCGGAGAGAGATGGTCAAGGGGAACTGGGGGGTCCCATACACCTTCACTGTTGCTTCTTGTTCTGTTTTCCTGTTCCCCACTTTGGCTAGCTGGAGGTGCAGCTGTTGCTTCTACAGTAGGTCTTGTTGTTTCCAACTGTTCTATTTCCACTGCCACTGTGTTAGCTGGGTAAATAGTTCGGACCCTCTGAGTTTGTCCCAAAACAGTTCTTGGAGACAGTATTATATCATAAGCTATGGTACTAGTGACTGGGAGACTAATACAGGTCCAGCTGCCTTGCTGTTAATGGACAACACTCATAGCTGGACTGTCCATGGGCCAATGATTTTAAAAAATTTTTTTGGTAAAGGTATAAACAATGAAAGGTGGTGGATTGGCCAGATGCTGGCCGGTGTGTAAAAATAACTCAATTGTTTGGTGGTGGCTATTGCGGAGCTTCCACAGATTCAGTAACATTAGCAAGTGGTGGAGGACAGCAGGTGGATGAGAGAAAGGGGAGACAGGAGAAGGAGAGACCCGAGACGGCCACCGGTCCGAGTGTCAGGTGAACTGAACTTCAGGTAAGAAGTTACAGTGGGGCAAAAAAGTATTTAGTCAGCCACCGATTGTGCAAGTTCCCCCACCTAAAATGATGACAGAGGTCAGTAATTTGCACCAGAGGTACACTCTAACTGTGAGAGACAGAATGTGAAAAAAAAATCCATGAATCCACATGGTAGGATTTGTAAAGAATTTATTCGTAAATTAGGGTGGAAAATAAGTATTTGGTCACCTCAAACAAGGAAAATCTCTGGCTCTCACAGACCTGTAACGTCTTCTGTAAGAAGCTTTTCTGTCCCCCACTCGTTACCTGTATGAATGCCACCTGTTTGAACTCATCATCTGTATAAAAGACACCTGTCCACAGCCTCAAACAGTCAGACTCCAAACTCCGCCATGGCCAAGACCAAAGAGCTTTCGAAGGACACCAGGAAAAGTATTGTAGACCTGCACAAGACTGGGAAGAGTGAATCTACAATAGGCAAGCAGCTTGGTGTGAAAAAATCAACTGTGGGAGCGATCATCAGAAAATGGAAGACATACAAGACCACTGATAATCTCCCACGATCTGGGGCTCCACGCAAGATCTCATCCCGTGGGGTCAAAATGATCATGAGAACGGTGAGCAAAGATCCCAGAACCACACAGGGGGACCTGGTGTATGACCTGCAGAGAGCTGGGACCAAAGTAACAAAGGTCACCATCAGTAACATACTACAACGGCAGGGAATCAAATCCCGCAGTGCCAGACGTGTTCCGCTGCTGAAGCCAGTGCATGTCCAGGCCCGTCTGAAGTTTGCCAGAGAGCACATGGATGATACAGCAGAGGATTGGGAGAATGTCATGAGGTCAGATGAAACCAAAGTAGAACTTTTTGGTATAAACCCAACTCATCGTGTTTGGAGGAAGAAGAATACTGAGTTGCATCCCAAGAACACCATACCTACTGTGAAGCATGGGGGTGGAAACATCATGCTATGGGGCTGTTTTTCTGCCAAGGGGACAGGACGACTGATCCATGTTAAGGACAGAATGAATGGGGCCATGTATCGTGAGATTTTGAGCCAAAACCTCCTTCCATCAGTGAGAACTTTGAAGATGAAACAAGACTGGGTCTTCCAACATGACAATGATCCAAAACACACCGCCCGGGCAACAAAGGAGTGGCTCCGTAAGAAGCATTTGAAAGTCCTGGAGTGGCCTAGCCAGTCTCCAGACCTCAACCCCATAGAAAATCTGTGGCGGGAGTTGAAAGTCCGTGTTGCTCGGCGACGGCCCCAAAACATCACTGCTCTCGAGAAGATCTGCATGGAGGAATGGGCCAAAATACCAGCTACTGTATGTGCAAACCTGGTAAAGACCTATAGTAAACGTTTGACCTCTGTTATTGCCAACAAAGGTTATGTTACAAAGTATTGAGTTGTATTTTTGTTATTGACCAAATACTTATTTTCCACCCTAATTTACGAATAAATTCTTTACAAATCCTACCATGTGGATTCATGGATTTTTTTTTCACATTCTGTCTCTCATAGTTGAAGTGTACCTCTGGTGCAAATTACTGACCTCTGTCATCATTTTAGGTGGGGGAACTTGCACAATCAGTGGCGGACTAAATACTTTTTTGCCCCACTGTATGACCTGCAGTCTATCTGGGTCAGATATAAACCAAGTTTAGGTGGAGTTTATTTTCGTTGTGCTGACTTTTTACCGTCAGTTACAATAACTCGTACTGGTACTAGCTAGCATGACGGAGTTTCTATACAGCTGGGTGTAGGGTTGCCAACCGTCCCTTAAAATACGGAATCGTCCCGTATTTCGAAACAAAAGTACACGTCCCGTATTGAGCTAATAAGGGACGCACTTTGTCCCGTAATACAGTGAGAATCAAACGTAGTCTATAACTTTTAATGGAATTAACGCTTTGTTTGAAAACATAATTCCCAGCCCCTCTCCTGCTTTGTGACCAATGAGCTGACAGCACACTTACGAGTATGACAATTCAGATTACCGCTCATCTCATTGGTCGAGGAAAGGTCGCTTACGGAGAAAATACCGGAAGACAACAGATGACCACAACAAGAAGCATGGCCAACAGGGAAACAAACGCCGACACTGCGGTGCAAGTCTCGGACGACAGTAAACCTAAAGCTGGGCAAACACTGTGCGATTTTTTCAGTCACGTTATTCAGCTCCTGCTCAAACTGCACAATTGACTCGCAGGGGTTAGAAGTTGGTAGGTCACGATGCAGGGTCTCACACTATACCGCCCGATGCTCTGATGCAACCTGAGTGCTCACACTGTGCCTCCATAAAATGATGGTTATAACAGAAAATCTGTCGCGCTCTCTCTCTCCGTCTTACACTCACACAGACCCACACACCACCACCATCAACTTTGCTAAATTGCTAATGAAAAACATTGATCGGGCAGCTGTGACTGAGCAGCAATGTAAATCCAACTATTTTCACGGTTGTGTGCCTCCATCGCTTGTGTCCAGATCACACGCTGCACAGCCGTGCTGCTCCATCTTTTACACCAACGTTTACGTGTTTGCGCGCGAGCAGTGTGAGCGGCTGTGGTGAGACCCTCACGAGCGATTGATGATCGGGAGCTGGTCGTGAGGTGTTAATCACTTCTCGTTACCCCACGTATACTACACGATGCATGATGAAGGCCAAAATCGGTCCGATCACTCAAAAATCGGCTCAAAATGGGCCTAAAACTGCACAGTGTAAGCCCAGCATTAGAGCAGCAATGTTTGTTCCCCTCAGAGAAAGGGAAGAATGGGAAAAGGAAAACACCTGGCTGGAAAAAGTTAATATGGGCATGTGCAGTGAATATCAGCGCTATGTGGCCAGAAGTGTGATAATATAATTTATTTTGTGTAATAAATAACTGCAAGGATAGATGATTACAACAAATAGATGACTAATACATAAAAGTAATACATATATGAATAATGATGATGAGTTAAGATGCGTAATCATGGGAACAAGCGGGTTTACAAACAGGAGCAGCTGATTAGCATTAGAAAAGCTGAAATAATACCTCAACTGAAGCCAATTGTACTAAATGCACTAAATGTGCACTGTTACAAGAATGTTTTTCTTTCTATTGTTTTCTATTATTTTAAGTTAAGCAGGACAGAGTTCTTTTAAAGAAAGATTTATTTATATTCTCAAAAGTTAAGCATGACAGGCTTCTGTTTAAGAAGGAGACCTGTTTTATTGTGTTAATGTTGTCATTTTGAGCTAAAAATAAATGGCTAAATGATCATTTGTTTCACATGTGTTCATATCACAAAGAATACACATCTACTTAAATCTAATTCAAGTCAAATGGTTAAAAAAATAATTTCACACACAAAAAAAGAGCTAGAAAATTCACCACACTGGGAAGGGTGAAGACAACTGGGTCGCCCGGCCCTGGCCACGAGGTGTCCCTTATTTATTTTTCAGGGAGTTGGCAACCCTAGCTGGGTGGGTGCTATGATGTTACTGATAGTGAACTTTATGTTATTCATAAGGTTAGTTAGTAGAGTTGCCAACCGTCCCGTAAAAAGATGGAATCGTCCCGCATTCAGAGAAAATATTACGTGTTTCATATTGAGCTGAAAAGGAGCAGTTTGTCCCGTACTTCAGGTAGGATGGAAAAAGACACAAAGCTGGAGTTATTCTGTCTTTACGCTGTCAGCTGCCTCTTCTTTGCTCATTCTTTCCCCTCCCTCTGCTGTTTCTACTTCAATGAACATGATCATGAAACTGCTCAATGATCAGCTGATCAGCTTTTCTCTCTTGTTTGTTTATCGCCCACTTTGCACCAGAAAGAGGAAACCACAAACAACAGCTGCACGTTTAAGCTTGATCAGCTGTTGTTAGAATTTATTTAATATTAATTTCAAGTATCAGCTGATGTTTGCTGGAGCCACAGCTGTTAAGCTGCTGGTCATGATATCGGTTTGGATAGGTGGTGAGAGGGAAACATGAAACCAGGAGATGTCCTTACTGAATCATAAGAGTTGAACAGGTGATGGACAAACTGGTTTACCTTTTAGGTGACATGAATGAGTTGAAGGGACGTTATGAACTGTTTCTGAGAGACAAACAACACCAGGTTCCTTTTTTATGCTGACTGTACAGTTTTTACTAAGCTAACTACCTTTAAGATAGTAAACTCCCACCGTAAGGGTGTGTTTTAACTGATGAAACTGTGTCGTACTCAGGCTGATTGCTGCCTTTTATAAGCTTTACTGCACAAGCATAAGCTAACACCAGTACAGAAGCCAGGTAATCAACTGAAAGACACAAAATAAAACATTAACAAAGCAACACTACAGAGGTGGGACCAAGTCATTGTTTTGCAAGTCTCAAGTAAGTCTCAAGTCTTTATCCTCAAGTCTCAAGTCAAGTCTCAAGTAATGTCAGGCAAGTCAGAGTCGAGTCTCAAGTCACTGGTGTAAAAGTCCGAGTCAAGTCACAAGTCTGAAACTTTGAATTTCAAGTCCTTTCGAGTCTTTAAAAAAAAAAAAACGAAAAAATAATGTTGCAGTTATATGCTAAATGTAAATATTAGACCATGTAATTTTAAAATCTGTGTTTTTCTCAACACATGACAAAATAGTGAACTTAGAAAATATACACAAATTGTGAAATTGCACCTCTTTAAAATGCAGCTCAATTAAACCTAGCTCCAAGAATAATTTTCACCGACAGTTCTGAGATAAGCTGCATGTTATTCTTGGATGCGGTTGTAGGACCAGCTTTAAAATCGCATGACAAAAATATCATACACATTAAAAAAAACTGTATCACCAACGTAGCCTGGACAACATTTGCTAGTTAGATGAAGTCAGCTATCTCATCTTAGCATATTTATATGCATATTTATAATCATACGGTTCTTGGAGTGAGCGCATACACTCATGAAGTTTAGTAACTTCAGGTCACTGCAACAAGCCCAGGTACAGTTTACCGACGGATGGGTACAGGACCTTGAAATGCACCATGTAGAACGAAAGACCATCGTACGTATCATAAGTTTACCAGTCTCACAAATTGTCGTCATAAATACACATTCCTTAACCGTTTATTAATAGGACCTTTGAGCTCAACGGTAATTAATTAGTAGTGGAAATAATTTCTGGTACCCATCACAGAAATGTAGCAGTGACAACAATATTGTATGCTGTAATCGTACTGGGCAATTAGTGATACAAAAAACCTGTTTTATCCTGTGAATAAAAGTATATGTTTTTGTCAATGTACCATAATAACAGAAGCGAAACGCAATATTGTGTCAGGACAATTCACTATTTATGCACAATAAATAAAGGAGCATAGCGCGACAATTTCTGTTCAGCGCCAGACTTGCTTGTAACCTATATCACTAATTATGTTATGAAAATGACGTATTAACTACTAAAAAACACTGACCTTCGTGTAAATGCTTGGAGCAGACTAACCTGTGAGCTGGAGTGTTCTGGGACGTTATATTTGATCTTTGAATGGCTGAAATCCAGGCCATCCGTCGCGTCTTTGTTACTTCGGAAACATGGCTTGAACAATTTCTCTTCAACGACGTAATCCGATAACAACCGATCTCTTTACCCGTCGGCTTCCCGTGGCTGTCATGCGACCGGCTATTGCAGTTAATAATACAACGGCTTCTTGACATTTTTGTGTTTCTTTTTATCGCTGTATAACTGATTTTAATTGAAAGCCTGCGTGCGCTAGTACCGCTTGCCACGAGTTCCCAGAATCCTTTGCGGTTCTACCCGTGAATGACGTCACATTTTCAATCTCTATATAATATGCATGTTAAATTTTATATTTGGGGTAAAATATCAAGTCTTTTCAAGTAAACCGGTTCAAGTCCAATTCACGTCCCAAGTCATTGGTGTAAAAGTCCAAGTCAAGTCACAAGTCTTAGAACATTTTTTCAAGTCAAGTCTAAAGTCATAAAATTAATGACTCGAGTCTGACTCGAGTCCAAGTCATGTGACTCGAGTCCACACCTCTGCAACACTATTAATGACAGTACAGTTTGGTAATAGTCATATTTGTATCTTTAACACGTTATTTAGTTAACACAGAAACTCACCAGCTCGGCTTCATCAGTCATAACAGCAATATCAACGAAAAGAAGATCCTGCAGGTAGGATCTATGAGCGGCTGTTAACACGTACCATCCCAGACTTACATAAATCACTCTGTCTTAAATAAATTTGTCATTTAAAGCAAATATGGGTCTGGCTGATAATAAATCACAACAAAATTAATTGATATGTTAGAAATATGGGGAAAAAATCCACACTGACAGCTGGTAACTGTGCAGGGGTGGGTCTAGCAAAGTTTTGCCAGGGGGCCAGGTAGGGCATTAACTGGGAAAAGGGGGCACAAAGATATACGTTCTTATTCTCCTTTAAAATGTCTCGCTTTTATTAAATAATTATCTGAAGCTTACAACCAAAGTTTTAATCTGACGTAAAATGTATAGGAATCATATATATACCAACAAAACAAGTGTACATCACTGTCACAACAGCCTCTGTTTTCATTCAAAGGCTTTATGGCTTTTCCTATAATACCTGGGGGGGGCGATCTCTAGTCAAAATACCCGGGCCGATTTTTTGTCCCAGTCCAGCCCTGGCAACTCTCTCTTGCACCTCCAATCCCTCTGGCATCTGGGAGTAGGGACTGGGCTCGAACAGGACATCCTGACCTGCTGGGAGTGGGCCTGCTCTCACACTACACTTGACAACTCTTGTCTGACCAGGTGGGATGCTTATTAATTCACTCCCAGTTTTCACTCTGCCCTCACCTCATCGACCTCAGCTTTCTTACAGTCAATGGAGAATGCTGTGCTAACAGCTTCTGTTACAGCACGAGGTGACTCTATTCCCCTCTCTAGCATGTGTTCAATCACATTGAAGCCAATTATTGCCTCCTCCGCCACCCCATCTTCCTGAGCTGGCATGAGAAGCTCTAACTGCGCAGCCTCTTCTGTGGGCAACCTGAATTTGATTTCAACCCACCCAGAAAATGGGATTGGTGTCTGATTTACTGCCCTCCCATCTAATATACCAGGCCCAATGATTTCAGTTAAACTCCTAACTTTGAGGTGTGGGATGTTCTGTTGTCTCCATTTTTCATTTATGAGACAGACCTGTGATCCTGTGTCCCACAATGCTGTGCTTTTTACTCCCTCAAGCAGGCAGGTGATCATGTGCTTCCTCCCAATAAGATTGAGGAGCTGGGCTCTTTGTCTTGGGGAGAGGAGGCTGATAGAGACCGCTTCATTCCTCTTATCTTGTGTGACAGCTGCTACTTTTGTCTCCAAATGTTTTATACTGTCTGTCAAGAGTTTGTGAACATCTTGTTGTTGCTCACCTTGGTTTAGTAGCTGAAAAGTAGCGTGGGTTCACCGTGCTAGCTGACATACCAATTTGATCTTCCCTGTCTGGAAGTTTTCTCCGGGTGCAGCATCCCCTTGACAAATGCCCACTTTGTCCACATTTGAAGCAGTGGCCGCAGTTTTCTCCTCTATTGCTGTCCTGACAATCCCTGCAGCCACGTTTGAGACTTGGGCGGTGTGAGGGAGAAGGTCGGTGCGACTCACAAATAACTCCTTTTATTTCATCTATTTCCCCTTTTAGTTGATTGATGATTTCAAACAGCTCAGTTTCCTTCCGAGTCACTGTTGCTGGTGCTTTAGCAGCTTTACCTTTTGTCGAGGTGGAGAATGGCTGGTCTTGCCCACCCACTGCACCAACTGCTGCCTCTTGCACTGACTGTGCCTCTGCTTTTATCTCTCTTACTTTCATTTCTCGGGTAGTCTTTCTGAATTTTTGTTGCCTCTCCCACTCAAGGCTGGCCCGCTTCATTTGTCTTTGCAATCAGCACATCATCAGTGACTGCTGGATCATCCAGGTGGGGATTGATCTGGTATTTCACATTGTCACTGATCAGACCTGTGCCAACGGCTCGCAGAAACTTTTTCTGAATCAGTTCGACACTGTATTGTTCATCTGTCCCTGGCTCCCTTGATGATGTTAGGAGTCTTTCTTTCAGCTCTGTTGCCCTAAATAGAAAGTTCTGTGGGGACTCATTACTTCCTTGAGTGATATTTAGCAGCCGATGATAGAGGTCAGTAGAGCTATCCTCCTTGTAGTGTCCCCTCAGCGTGGTACAAAGTTGCATGGGGGTGAGGTCTGTTTTAATCTCCAACATATCACGGAGACTTAGGCCTGGGCTTATGGCTCCTGTTTTGTCCACAGTGTCTTTCTTGTCCTTACACAGGTCATTTTGTTTCAATCCCTGGCTGCTCTAGTTTGCATGTTAAATATACTAACCCCACGTTGCTTACCAATGCATCCATTGGAGTGTGGGAGTATTATACCTTATAACATTTAAATAGAAAGTCAAATAGAAATATTAATAACAATAAGCATAGAAGAAAAAAAAATCTTGCACAGATGGGTGAATGCTGTACAAAGGGTTTGAGTGCTCAGGTAGAATAGAAAATTACTATATAAGAACCAATCAATTTTCCATGATGTTTTTCTTAAGTTATGCAGCTCTTATTTTTTTCCTGTCATTTGGCAACCCCATTTCTGCTTTTGATTTTGGAAATAAAAACCACTAATCTCATTATGCAATTTTATTAAGATAATATGTGTTTTTGAAAATGTATGGTTTCAATATCTAAAGTTTAAGAGTCAAATTCTGGTTAAAAATAATAATTAAAAAAAATCAATTTGTCTATTGTAACAGATCGTGGACCCATGTACACATGCCCAGGCCATATTAGAAAGGACAGAACCCCGGGTATAAGACCCCGCATTCATGACCTGTGATGAGCCAGCGTATTAGAGTACTGTTGCCGCGCTGTCCCACTGTGCAAAACGAACACTCCTGTTTACTACAAATCGTCTGTTGACCTGGAATTGAAAGCATATCCTGCTCTGAAAAGTGAGGACGATAACTGTGGTTCAAAGCTGGTAGAAGGGGTAGCACGCTGTACGACCAGTCCCTTAAAATGGTCCAGTAAACAGCCACTACTAACAATTTAGCATTTGTAAATAAGAAACGATCCTTCCTCCAGCTGGATGAGCTGAAGGGAGACGCTCTGCAGTCGTACCAAGAACAACCTCCGAGTTTTTTTTGCTGTTGGTTTATTGTTTTCTTTCTCTCTTTTTTGAAGTGCTCTGCTTTTGCAGGAAGACTTTAGCGTTGTGAGAACAAGACTGGAGCTATTTTTGATTCGACTTCGAGGCGGCAGCTTAAGTTTGTGGCGCTGCTAAGAGCACGTTCGAGTTTTGATGCTAGTGTAAACCCATTTATCTGTCTGGACCATCAAAGCGCTGAAGTGTGACAGAGTGACTGTTTGGATTCCAGGAGAGCGATGAGAAGAGCGTTCGGATACTCAGGCTCGCTGAAGATAGCGCTTCAGTTTTAGGCTCCCCTTCGTCTCTTTTTTTTTTTTTTTTTTTTTTTTTTAAATCCGTGTGGGCTATTGCAGATCCGTTTGGTTGGCGATCTGGACACATTCAGTACCAGATTTACTCCTCACCCCCTTAAACGATTAAACAAGCCGGGAGCAGACCCTCGCTGTCCCACAGTAACGGATTCCTTTTTGGACTGAGGCAGTTGAATGGATTTTCCGGTACACTGCTAAAATTGGTTAAAACGAACTGTTCGAGATTCAAATAATTTTTCGGTACCAGCTTACTCGTAAATGCTCCAATTTGATCGTTGATAAAGGAATATATCTGTTTGGCGATATTCAAAGGCAAAGTGCTCTTGATTTTGTTTCCTGATTATTTATTGTGATATTTGAATACGCTGGTGGAGAAAATGAACGTGTATCTCGTGTGCCTTTTCCTTACTTTGGATATAGCCACCGTGGCTTTCAGTCTGTCTACGTGCAGTACGCTGGACATGGATCAATTCAAGAAAAAACGCATCGAAGCCATCCGAGGGCAGATCCTGAGTAAGCTGAAACTCGCAGCCCCCCCAGAGGACTTCCCCGAACCCGAAGAGGTGTCCCGGGACATCGTCTCTATCTATAACAGCACCCGGGACTTACTGCAAGAAAAAGCGAACGAACGGGCGGCGACTTGCGAACGGCAGCGGAGCGAGGAGGAGTACTACGCCAAAGAGGTGCATAAGATCGACATGCAGCGCTTCTACCCGTCAGAGAGTAAGTCTGTGTGCCCGCACTGATGCCATTTCAGGCCAAAAGGCACAACTTCGAATACCGCTGCTACGCGTGTTTGTGATTCTTTTGGAAAATCCTCTCCATCACGCTGTGCTGGGAGAGTGTAAGGAAAACCAGGTAGTGCTAATATTAAAAATAAGCTACACTTTTTATATATCGGTCGCTTCTACTCTTCACGAGGCTGTGTGTTGCCTTGTAACTTTACCATTACACACTTAGTCTCACTGGTGTCAAGCCAGCCTCCAATTCGAGACTTGCAGTCAAGCCAGCCTCCAGTTTGTTTTACGTTCCCTGTGTATTCAAAGTATTACGGGAATGGATGTGGAAACCGGATTTCAAAATAAAAGCCAACTTCGAGTGAATTAACAGATATGTTAAGAACATAATAACATATAATTTAGGCTTTTTTTTTTACAAACTCTAATGTTAGATCTATATGACACAGCCTTGTACCCTAATTGTGCCCTGTCACTATCAAGGCCATCTTATTTTGGATTTCAAAGTAAAAGCCCTGTGAATCTTCATTTTTGAACTACTCTTTCAATGACTTAATAATGCTCTTAAAAGCAAAAGTCGTATTTCCAAATACTATTTGAACTTTATATCAACACTTTCCAACCACAGTCTTTTTCACAGTGATACCATATCAATATCAAGTCAGTCTGATTTTGCCTTTCATAGTAAAGGCCCTTTGAAATTGCTGATATTTGACTTAATCTTTTAACGATTCAAAATGCTCTAAAATGGAAAATTCCTGTTTCCACAGGGTAAGTCCACTCCAGATCAACAGTATACAGCCCCACAGTGATACCATATTAATATCAAGTCATTCTGATTATGCCTTCCAAAATAAAAGACTTTTTAAATTGTCCACAATTGACCTACCTTTCAGTGATTTCAAAATGCTCTAAAATGGAAATTTCCTGTTTCCATAGGGTAATTCCACTCCAGATCAACAGTATACAGCCCCACAGTGATACCATATCAATATCAAGTCATTCTGATTATGCCTTCCAAAATAAAAGACTTTTTAAATTGTCCACAATTGACCTACCTTTCAGTGATTTCAAAATGCTCTAAAATGGAAATTTCCTGTTTCCATAGGGTAATTCCACTCCAGATCAACAGTATACAGCCCCACAGTGATACCATATCAATATCAAGTCATTCTGATTATGCCTTCCAAAATAAATGCCCTTTCAAATTGAGCATATACGACCTACTTTTTTAATGATTTCAAAATGTTCTTAAACAGAATTTTGCTGTTTCCACAGGATAATTTCACTTTAGGTCAACAGTATACAACCTCACGATGTTACCATATCAATATCAAGTCATTCTGATTTTGCTTTCAAAAATAAAAGCATTTTCAAACTGCCCATTTCTGACTTGATCCTGGAACAATTTCAAAATGCTCTAAAATGGAAAATTCCTGTTTCCACAGGGTAATTCCACTCCAGATCAACAGTATACAGCCCCACAGTGATAACATATCAATATCAAGTCATTCTCATTATGCCTTCCAAAGTAAAAGCCTTTTCAAATTGTCCACAATTGACCTACCTTTCAGTGATTTCAAAATGCTCTAAAATGGAAAATTCCTGTTTCCACAGGGTAATTCCACTCCAGATCAACAGTATACAACCCCACAGTGATACCATATCAATATCAAGTCATTCTGATTATGCCTTCCAAAATAAAAGACTTTTCAAATTGCCAAGATACGACCTACTCTTTTAAAGATTTCAAAATGCTCTAAAAGTGAAAATTGCTGTTTCCACAGGATAATTTCCCTTTAGGTCAACAGTATACAACCTCACGATGTTACCATGTCAATTTCAAGTCAGTCTGATTTTGTTTTTCAAAATAAAAGCTTTTTCAGCTTCCTTTTACATCATCTTTATGATTCAATTCTGTCATAATCAATTGAGTCTGATTTTGCTTTTCAAAATGAAAACCCAATATGTGTTGAAACAGCAATTTTCATTTTTAAAACATTCTGAAATAATTGAAAGAGTATATCACATATGGACAAATTCGACGGGCCATTAATTTGAAAGGCGAAATCAGACCACCATGAAATTTACATGGTTTTACTGTCGGGTTGGATACTGTTGATCTAAAGTGGAATTATCCTGTGGAAACAGCATCTTTCAATTTAAGAGCATTTTGAAATCGTTAAAAGAGTAGGTCGTCTACAGGCAATAAAAAATACTTTTATTTTGGAAGGCAAAATCAGAGTGACTTGATCTTAACATCGTATCTCTGTGGGGTTGTATACTGTTGATCTAAAGTGGAATTGTCCTGTTGAAACATGAATTTTTCATTTAAGAGCATTTTGAAATCGTTAAAAGAGTAGGTCGTATATCGGCAATTTGAAAAGTCTTTTATTTTGGAAGGCAACATCAGACTGATTTGATATTGATATGGTATCACTGTGGGGTTGGATACTATTGATCTAAAGTGGAATTATGCTGTGGAAACAGCAATTTTCCATCTTAGAGCATTTTGAATTCGCTCCAAGAGTAAGTCATATATGGGCAAATTGAAAAAGCTTTTATTTTGAAAAGCAAAATCAGACTGACTTGAAATTGACATGGTAACATCGTGAGGTTGTATACTGTTGATCTAAAGTGGAATTACCCTGTGGAAACTGAAATCTTCCTTTTTAGAGCATTCTGAAATCACTGAAAGTTAGGTAAATTATGGGCATTTTCAACAGGCCATTATTTTGGAAGGCATAATCAGAATTACTCGAAATTGATATGGTATCACTGTGGGGCTGTATACTGTTGACCTAAAGTGAAATTATCCTGTGGAAACAGCAAAATTCTGTTTAAGAACATTTTGAAATCTTTAAAAGAGCAGGTCGTATCTTGGCAATTTGAAAAGTCTTTTATTTTGGAAGGCATAATCAGAATGACTTGATATTGATATGGTATCACTGTGGGGTTGTATACTGTTGATCTGGAGTTGAATTACCCTGTGGAAACAGGAATTTTCCATTTTAGAGCATTTTGAAATCACTGAAAGGTAGATCAATTGTGGACAATTTGAAAAGGCTTTTACTTTGGAAGGCATAATGCGAATGACTTGATATTGATATGTTATCACTGTGGGGCTGTATACTGTTGATCTGGAGTGGAATTACCCTGTGGAAACAGGAATTTTCCATTTTAGAGCATTTTGAAATTGTTCCAGGATCAAGTCAGATATGGGCAGTTTGAAAATGCTTTTATTTTTTAAAGCAAAATCAGAATGTCTTGATATTGATATGGTAACATCGTGAGGTTGTATACTGTTGATCTGGAGTGGAATTAACTTGTGGAAACAGGAAATTTCCATTTTAGAGCATTTTGAAATCACTGAAAGGTAGGTCAATTATGGACAATTTAAAAAGTCTTTTATTTTGGAAGGCATAATCAGAATGACTTGATATTGATATGGTATCACTGTGGGGCTGTATACTGTTGATCTAAGGTGGAATTACCCTGTGGAAACACGAATTTTGCATTTTAGATCATTTTGAATCGTTAAAAGATTAAGTCAAATATCGGCAATTTCAAAGGGACATTACTATGAAAGGCAAAATCAGACTGACTTGATATTGATATGGTATCACTGTGAAAAAGACTGTGGTTGGAAAGTGTTGATATAAAGTTCAAATAGTATTTGGAAATACGACTTTTGCTTTTAAGAGCATTATTAAGTCATTGAAAGAGTAGTTGTTTTTGATTTATGTATGTTATGTTTTGTTTTACTTCATATGTTTATATGTTTCATATGTTGTTTGTTTAATTTAAGACAAAAAAAAAATTAAATGAATGAGAGGTAAAACTTGAGGGGGTAGGGACAAATAAGTAAATACTTCAGCCTACTCCTTTTCAAACAAATAATGGAATGATATTTTGTAATGATTGTGAAGGCACATGTTTGAAATGTTTGAAATAAAAATGAACTGAACTGAACTGAAAAAAGAGTAGTTCAAAAATGAAGATTCACAGGGCTTTTACTTTGAAATCCAAAATAAGATGGCCTTGATAGTGACAGGGCACAATTGGGGTACAAGGCTGTGTCATATAGATCTAACATTAGAGTTTGTTAAAAAAAGAAAAGAAAAAAAAAGCCTAAATTATATGTTATTATGTTCTTAACATATCTGTTAATTCACTCGAAGTTGGCTTTTATTTTGAAATCCGGTTTCCACATCCATTCCCGTAATACTTTGAATACACAGGGAACGTAAAACAAACTGGAGGCTGGCTTGACGGCAAGTCTCGAATTGGAGGCTGGCTTGACACAAGTTTAGTCTCTCACTCGAACGACAGCGTCAAGTGTGAGCTTTATTGTTTGCCCGAGTAACGTGATACCAAGTCAGCTGGCCACAATACATTTGTGAGCTTGAACTTGTGGCACAAAAACAAGCAAATTACTGGACTTCTTGTTCGCTTCATCATGTCGCTAATTGAACTTGATATGTTTTGCTTCCTGATGTACATATTGCACATGCAAGTTTATTTTCCTTCCTCCTTCCTTTATCTTAGGGCTAAAACTGTAATTTGAGACAAATAATTAACTAAATATATGACCAGATTCTCTCAGGATTTCATGATAGATTAGTGATAATTGATTAGTCTGTTAACTTATTAATTTGGCATTTACCATCCAGGTGGAATGTTACCCGCATTACTCTGACCACTACAGTTTATATTCAGTCACACACACGAATGATTTAGTCAAGTAGGGTAACAAAAACATACTTTGTATGTTAAACTTATTATTGACAGGATTATCAAGGTAACAACTTCCCAGGAGATTTTCCCATAAATATAAATTGTCAGTGCTAATGACTAGTTGAAAAAAAATAACATTTATGCGTTCAAGTTTAATTGTACAAATGGAGTAACACAGTAGTGCTGTGGATAGCACTGTCACCTTCAGTGGTGGGATTGTTAAAACCCTTTTATGTAAGAAACAGCATCTGCTACTGTCCCCACTTGCTGGACACGAATGGCCCAAAAATTTTGTTGTGCTTGCTGCTGCGTTCTACCTGTACATAATTTCTTTAAACCCATTTTATGTGTACTAGAGATGGACCGATCCGATATTACGTATCGGTATCGGTCCGATACTGACCTAAATTACTGGATCGGATATCGGAGAAAAATAAAAAAAATGTAATCCGATCCATTAAATATCACGAAAGCACCTCACAAAACTTGCAACACGCCGTAACTCACCTCAGAACGTTAGCACGTCGGAGCAGTATGCATCACGTGATAGAGCGGCTGTGGCATGCGGGACCTGTCGGTGGTCTGGATAGCATTTGGAGCTTCGCTAGCAACCCGGCATTTCATCTCCGACAAAGTTATCCCAAGAGAAGTAAAGCAAGTGTGTAAGTCCATCTCTGAATGTTTGTAAAGCATTCCTGCGTTAAGCTTAACAAGCGACTGACTCTCCTGCTGCTACTTCAATCATGAAACTGGTTAACGATCAGCTGATCGGCTTTTCTGTCGCGAGTCAGTGTCTCTAGTTTGCTTTTGGCCCACTTTGCACCAGAAAGAGGAAACCAGCGGCTGAACAACAGCAGCACGTTTAAGCTTGATCAGCTATTGTTAGAATGTATTTAATATTACTTTCTACTCCAGGATCTTTTTCTACGTAGCTGACGCTGGTAACTGTGCAGGGGCGGATCTAGCAAAGTTTAGCCAGGGGGGCCGATAGGGCATTAACAGGGAAAAGGGGGCACAAAGACATACTTTTCTTTCTTATTCTCATTTAAAATGTCTAGCTTTTAATAAATAATTATCTGACACCCAAAGTTTTAATTTGATGTAAAATGAATAGAAGTCAATTACTGTATATAGTAACTATTAAGTCTAATATATATACCCTAGTAAGCTATAGTACTTTTTCCTTTGGGAAGGTACCATCTGTGCAGTCTGCAATTTTGTTGAAGAAAGATGTTGAATCTATTTAATATTTCTTGAAAAATAATTGATTTCTGTGCATTTTTTTTCACACTGCATCAAATTAAGGTTGATTACGTCGATTAAGCATCATGAGGTGGAGCGTGAGGGGTGGTTCCCTATTTTTTATTTATTTATTTTTGTTGTTGCTGGGAGTTGGAACCCTATTAGTTAGGTTGCTTAATATTTATGCTAAGTACTCTTTAAAATACCAGAATAGGGAGGATGGTGTAGGTGTAGGCCTCATTGTTTGACAAACAGAAAGAGCAACTACACAGCACACTAACCATACACACCAAACATGCCAAATGTCACAAATCTTTGGGTTCTCTGAGTTCTTGGCTAGCTTAGCATTAGCATGCTGTCTGTTCATTTTGTTTGCATAAGCCGAGGTTGTATTAGCAGCATAATGCAGTTGTTTCTGCCCTGGATGCTGTTTTCACTTTACCATCATGCTTATGGCCTTATGTAGTAGTAATAATAATAATAATAATAATAATAATAATAATAATAATAATAATACATTTTATTTGAAAGCGCCTTTCAGAACACACAAAGACACTGTATACAGCAGAATAATAAAAACAAGCATAAAAGCAAGCAGTTTACACAATCATAAGAGCATAAAATATAAAACAAATTTAAAATAGCAGAGTGGTGAGGTTATGTGGGATAAGCTATTTTGAACAAGTGAGTTTTGAGTCTAGACTTAAAAAGAGAGAAGGAAGTGATATTTCTTATGTCAGGAGGTAGGGAATTCCAGAGTCGAGGAGCAGAGCAGCTGAAAGCCCTGCTCTCCATGGTGGCAAGACAGGGAAAAGGGAAAGAGAGAGTGCGAGAGAAGAAGAAGATCTAAGACCCCGAGATGGAATGGTGATCTGAACCAAATCAGAGAGATATGGAGGAGAGAAACGATGAATAGCCATAAATGTATACAAAAGTATTTTAAAATTGATGCGATATTTGACCGGGAGACAATGAGCTGTGGGACAGCGGTGATGTGGTAATTAGAAGGGGTCCTGGTGATAATACGGGCAGCAGAGTTCTGGACACGTTGGAGCTTGTGCATGGATTTTTGAGTAAGACCAACAAGAAGTGAATTGCAGTAATCAATCCAAGAAGTAACACGGCTGTGAACAAGAATGGCAGTGGCACGTGGAGTAAGAAAAGGACGGAGACAATTAATGTTGCGCAATTCAAAATATGCAAACCGAGTGACATTATTAATGTGTGAATTAAAAGATAGAGTACTGTTGAGGATGACACCCAAACTTCACAGAAGAAGAAACGGAGACCGGCGAGTTATTGATAGTAATAGAGAAACTGTTGGTTCTGGATAATGTTGATTGCCCAGAACCAAATAAAAATAGAAATTAAAAGTAATGTCCATGACTCTGCTCTAGATCACTCCACCATTTACTAGGGGTGCAACAATACTCGTATCGATATTGAACCTTTCGATACAGTGCTTTCGGTTCGGTATGCATATGTATTGAACAATACAAAATTTTTTATTTATTTTAGCAACTTTTCTTCTGACGATGCTGTCTGTGTTGAGCAATGACTGTATAAAAGACGGACGACGCGACACCGCCTCCTCCCATAGTGCAAAAATGAAGCCAAAATATCCCGCTTGTGGAGGCTGCCATCTTGCAAATTTGGAGCCAGAGTCTGCGCAGTAGTGACTTGAGGTGGAGTGACTGTGTAACGCTCCCGCCCACACACCCGCTGGACGTGACCGCAAACACGCCCCCCTACACTTTTTACGTAGCCCGGCGGCTCGAGTTTTTGTGCTGGTTTACCGCGACTGACGACTCGTTTAATTAAGGTAAATACAACCATGTCACTGTTATATTAAAAAAAAAAAGACACACAGCTTTTCATCTTATAGTTCTAAAATCACCCTGTTATTAATTTTTGCTAGATTAGCCGCTAGCATACGCACTGTGTTGGAGGCTTGTTGCTAGCTAGTTAGGATGCTACACACCTGTTACTCTAATAGTCTGTATTATTGAAGGATTCAGCACTTCTTATGTTTTTTTTATTAATCCATTTTTAGACAGCGATAAGCTCAGCTGCACACTCTCCCGAGGCCCAGAGTTACTGTTAATATCAAAAATGTAATGCTGTCCTTTGAGATATTAACATAAGACTGTTAGTGTAATGGATCTAAAACGGTTTAAATCTTCAGAGCCGTCTACATCCTGGTAACATGGAAACTTTAAAAACATCAGCAGAACGTTTCAGTAGTGTAGTCTAATTTGTTCATTTCATTTAATAATAGAGTCCATATCAACAGCTACATTCACCCTGGAGAGAAACTAGTGAGGGAGACCATCAGGACCAAGCTGGGTTTCCTGGGTCCAGAGGTTTGGAGAAACTTCTTCCCTTTTTTTCATGACAGCTGTCCTGTGCCAGAAGTTCTGTTAACCCACTGAGAGAGGCTTCATTTAAGAAACACCAGGAACACTGAAGCTCATCGCATTGATCAAGCAGGACTCATGATCTTCACCAGCAGCTCCCTCACAGGGAAATCTTCAGCACTCCTCCGTAGGCCTGCCCTGGGAGATGGATAAACCCAGCATTTCATGAACACTGTGATGGAGACCTTTGGTTTGTGTAATGTTGTAAATACTCCCCAGAGGCTCCGGACTTTTACATAAAGATATTATATTCAGTCCTGTAGAAAGTTATATATTTAAAAATATATGATCCTCTCTGGTTACTCTGGTATGAATAACTCTGCAACTGCAGCTGCAGTTTTCACTACAGCACATACAAGGGAGTGCAGAATTATTAGGCAAATGAGTATTTTGTCCACATCATCCTCTTCATGCATGTTGTCTTACTCCAAGCTGTATAGGCTCGAAAGCCTACTACCAATTAAGCATATTAGGTGATGTGCATCTCTGTAATGAGAAGGGGTGTGGTCTAATGACATCAACACCCTATATCAGGTGTGCATAATTATTAGGCAACGTCCTTTCCTTTGGCAAAATGGGTCAAAAGAAGGACTTGACAGGCTCAGAAAAGTCAAAAATAGTGAGATATCTTGCAGAGGGATGCAGCAGTCTCAAAATTGCAAAGCTTCTGAAGCGTGATCATCGAACAATCAAGCGTTTCATTCAAAATAGTCAACAGGGTCGCAAGAAGCGTGTGGAAAAACCAAGGCGCAAAATAACTGCCCATGAACTGAGAAAAGTCAAGCATGCAGCTGCTAAGATGCCACTTGCCACCAGTTTGGCCATATTTCAGAGCTGCAACATCACTGGAGTGCCCAAAAGCACAAGGTGTGCAATACTCAGAGACATGGCCAAGGTAAGAAAGGCTGAAAGACGACCACCACTGAACAAGACACACAAGCTGAAACGTCAAGACTGGGCCAAGAAATATCTCAAGACTGGTTTTTCTAAGGTTTTATGGACTGATGAAATGAGAGTGAGTCTTGATGGGCCAGATGGATGGGCCCGTGGCTGGATTGGTAAAGGGCAGAGAGCTCCAGTCCGACTCAGACGCCAGCAAGGTGGAGGTGGAGTACTGGTTTGGGCTGGTATCATCAAAGATGAGCTTGTGGGGCCTTTTCGGGTTGGGGATGGAGTCAAGCTCAACTCCCAGTCCTACTGCCAGTTTCTGGAAGACACCTTCTTCAAGCAGTGGTATAGGAACAAGTCTGCATCCTTCAAGAAAAAACATGATTTTCATGCAGGACAATGCTCCATCACACGTGTCCAAGTACTCCACAGCGTGGCTGGCAAGAAAGGGTATAAAAGAAGAAAAACTAATGACATGGCCACCTTGTTCACCTGATCTGGACCCCATTGAGAACCTGTGGTCCATCATCAAATGTGAGATTTACAAGGAGGGAAAACAGTACACCTCTCTGAACAGTGTCTGGGAGGCTGTGGTTGCTGCTGCACGCAATGTTGATGGTGAACCGATCAAAACACTGACAGAATCCATGGATGGCAGGCTTTTGAGTGTCCTTGCAAAGAAAGGTGGCTATATTGGTCGCTGATTTTTGTTTTGTTTTTGAATGTCAGAAATGTATATTTGTGAATGTGGAGATGTTATATTGGTTTCACTGGTAAAAATAAATAATTGAAATGGGTATACATTTGTTTTTTTTTAAGTTGCCTAATAATTATGCACAGTAATAGTCACCTGCACACACAGATATCCCCCTAAAATAGCTAAAACTAAAAACTACTTCCAAAAACATTCAGCTTTGATATTAATGAGTTTTTTGGGTTCATTGAGAACATGGTTGTTGTTCAATAATAAAATTATTCCTCAAAAATACAACTTGCCTAATAATTCTGCACTCCCTGTATGGTACTTTAACCTTTGTACTGTTTTCATCAGTTAATTTTGCAGTTAACATGTGAACATGTTGGATGATCTGTCTGCTGTCACTGGGTGGTGCTGAGGTCTGAATGTGAGGGCAGCTCCTGTAATCACAAAGAGATCAGAATCATCAAACTCAAATCTAAATTTTATCCCTCAAAATTGAAATAAAGCTGATCCTTCTGTCCTCACACACTCAGGATCTGAAGTTCTTCTCTTACATTCTTTTCAGTATTACAGTACACTACAGTACTTTAATCCATAGTTCCTGATTAATGAGGAGTTACTGAAGTACAAGCTTTTAAAAAAATGTTACTGTCTTTACAGATGTGGCAAGAGACTGAAAATCTACTGTTGTTTGCACATATTTAATATTCAGCTCTGCACAGGAGCTGAAGCAGAGTGCAGCCTGTTGCTTTTACAGTATAATACTTGTAATAAAAGTTTCTCTTGATTTCTTTAGTCAGGGTAAATTCATTCACCTGCACAGATTAGCTAAACGAACCTCAGTGCTCATTTTAGCTAGTGAGGTCTTGCTAAGGATGGTAGTTACGGATTAGCTTACAAACACGTTTAACTTACCGAAAAAGTGCAGCGGGGCCTCGGGTCCTTCTGTCGGGTAGTCCAGTTTACTGAAGAACACCTCAGGCTGTCAGTTTAAAACAGTCGGTCATGTTTTCGTAATGTAAATGCTGGTTCTCCTCTCAGAGCCTACGCTCTATCTGCTATTCCCGAACAGAGATACGCAAGTTTCTCCGTGACTGCAGCTGCCAGTCAAAGCTGTTATGATGACGTTTCACCCCAATTTAACATCACCGCGGTAAGAATTAGAATCAAACTTATGTGAGAGGAGACCCCTTGGACATAAATCAGCGTGATGAGAACTATTGAAAACAAAAGAAAGAATCTTTGGAAAAAAATTTTCTGAGGAGAATTAATTAATTTTAGTCTGACCCCAATCCCATCGCTAACATGGAGGAGACGGGGTTTATGACCTATACTGCAGCCAGACACCAGGGGGCGATAGAGATGTTTTGGCTTCATTTTTGGGAGCTGTCGCGTCGTCCATCTTTTATACAGTCATTGGTGTTGAGCGCTGTCACTACCCGATCCGTACCAGAAACCCGATCGGTACCCCGCATGTGCGAAAGGTGTCTACTTCCGGTCGTAGCGTTTTACGATAGTTATGGGTCATGCACACACATGCACCGTTATACAAAGATGAAGAGGAAACTTTTTCTGGCTTGTTCCATTTCAGAAGCTGAAAAAGGTTCATGTCCTCATATCCTTAAAAACAAAAACTGTGTTTCATCTTATATTTTTTAATTGGTTGTCCCACAAGAGCGGTGGCAAGCCCCACAATCTAGTAAAGCAAGAGTAAACTCATAAAACAAATTTCCCACGTGTGGGACTAATAAAGGTTATCTTATCTTATAATTATCTTTTTACAACATGAAGTAAAATTTTCTAAAATAATACTTTTTGATCCCTAGAGTAGAGTTACAGATACTAGGAGAATCAATGCCAAGGTTTGCCATTATGCCATGATGTTGTGACCCAACACCTTTTGGCTATTTTTCTTAAATACTAACCCACATGTATTTTCTAAATTCTATCAACTTTGTAGTTTTGCTTTCCCTACAGTATCCAATACTGACAGACCACAAAGTGAATTGTAATATTTGGTAAAACAAGCAACTTTCTACAAGTAATACAAATTGGCTAGTAGGCATAATGGAAATGTAAGGAATTACTAGCAGTGTGCTCCACATACTTTTTTGTACTACATTTTTGTTAAGTCATGGTCTAGCATGCAGGACGTGAATGCTATTGCTATTTGAACTGCTCAGCCACGGTGGCCAGCATTGCAAAACAGAAGGGAGAGAAAAGGGGAGATTGAGTGAGAGAGTTAAGAATACTACATTTTCCTCCAACAATGCATTGTTTACAGCAATGGCACCAGTCTGGTGTAAGATGATGGTTTTTGCAGAAGTGCTGGGGAAATGGGGGGGAAGATGTTTGATGCTCAGGCTGAGCCTGGGCTGGGGAGCATTTCTCATGCTACATGGGAGTTGGAGCTTTGTTTTTGGCTGTGTCTCAAGTATGGCCTAATTTATTGAGCCAATATTTGTCTGCCATGCTGTGATGTGTGTGTATACTGCCTTCTAGTAACTTGTTGCTATACAATACCAAACCCTTTTTCCTTTTAGTGTTTTTGCTGCACACTTTAATTTCTTGCTACAGGGCTCGCAAAATCGCTAGCCCGACGTCCCGGAGCTAGCGATATCTCCGGTCGGGCGACCAAAATCTGTCTCAGCCCCGCCCGTTGGGTTATCATATAGCCCGACGGGCTATATGACAGCTTTTCTTATGTTGGTATGGACATTTGTACAGTTAATGATGTAATAGAGGTGCATCAACAACTTTACATTGACAACCTACAACCGGTTCAGTTACAAGCAGCATGGGCTGTACAGGGGGATGCTTCCTTAAGTGAAACAGAACGGGAGCAATTCAGGTCAAAAATAGGACAGATTTTGTGGGTTGCCAAACAAACGAGGCCAGATGTTATGTTTGACATATACAGCCTGGCATCTAATATTAAAGATGCAACTGTGCAGTCCATTCATGATGTGAACAAAGTTATCCGTAAACTTAAGGCAGAGAAAGTGACTCTTAAGTTTCAGCACTTGGGTAACAGTGAGGATTTGGCATTGGTTGTTTTCAGTGTCGCATCATTTGGCAACCTTCCTGATGGCGGTACTCAAGCAGGGGCATTAATTGCCCTTATGGGTAAAGGAGGAAAGTTTTGTCCTCTCTTTTGACAGTCTAAAAAAATCAGGCGTGTGGTCAGAAGTACACTGGCAGGAGAAACTCTTGCCATGTCAGATGGAATAGACAGTGCAGTCTTCCAGGCAACACTTTTTTCTGAGCTTACAACTGATAACACTAGTCTGAATGCTCTTCTGTTGATCTGTGTGACTGACAATCATTCCTTGTTTGATGCACTCAAGTCCACTAAGCAGGTTACAGAGAAGAGACAGAGGCTAGAAATGAGCAGCAAAAAGAGCTCATACAAGCCAAGGAAATCAGACTGTTGGTCAGATTCCAAATCCCAACTTGCTGATTGTCTGACAAAAAAGGGAGTTTCACCTTTAACCCTCCTAAAAGCACTAGACGAAGGACTCTGGATACTGTGATCCTTTGTTTACTAAGTTTTCTTTGCATTAAAATGCACTATTGTTTATTTTGTGCAGTGATAGTATGCTTTAAGTAAAGTACATTGAAATGTTTTCTGAATGTTCAACAATGTTGACAATTTTTTTGTTTACATATATATTTATGCAAATGTTTTAAAGAGGTGTTTATATTTTTATTTTAAAAAAGAAAGAGGGAGATTGTTAACTTGTTATTTTCTGTTATATCGCGAGAGTACTGTTGCCCGCGAGGAGTTGTTGTTTTGTGTACGTGGTGTATGATGGCGTAAAGAATAAAGCGCTTGGAGTGAGACTACGACGTGTCTTTTGACTTTACAATCTGTATGTCAAATCATGGGCGAGATACTAACATGAAGTTTCTCTCTGATACGTCTATTGGAGTTTGAATGTTAAAGCACTTAAGCATGGAAAAGAGTCCTTGTGTGAATGAGATAAGTATAAAGTACTTTGAGCGCTCAAGTAGAATAGAAAAGAGCTATATAAGAACCAGTGGAAAACCTAGTTCATGTGTTTATTACTTCTGGCCTGGACTATTGTATGTCACTATTATAAGGATGTCTTAAAAACATTTAATCCAAAATGTTGCAGCCAGAGTATATCTTTGGTTCCTCGTTTCAAGGACATTGAAGTGCCTCCCCAAGAGTGTAAACATTTATCCACTCTCTCTGTCAGAGTTTTTTGTTAACATGAATGTTCAAGATGTTCAATAAACATGTTAAGTGCATATATTTTCCCTTTTTTCTCCAGTCTGTTTGCTCATGCAAAATGAAATGTGATTAATATAGAATAAAAATGAATGATATTTAATCGTGATTAATCAAAATTAATCCACAGTAACCCTGTGATGAATCTGATTAAACATTTTAACTGTTTGACAGCACTAATATATATTATATATTTGTGTGTACTTTTTTTTTTTAAAGTTGTATTTCACAGGAGAGAACCTGTGCTAAAAGATTAAAGAAAACTATTCAAATTCTCTTTGAATTTAAGCATACATTCTTTGTGTTTATTCTGCATTTACTTCCTTATATTGCATAAATGTCAGTTACAAGCTTAAATATAAAGTTAAAAAAAATGTAACTGCAACCATGCTCTTGATCAAGTAATTGTGATTAATTACAGAAAATTGTGAGATTAATTAGTTTTTATTTTTTTATTTTTCAAATCTATTGACAGCACTAGTTTTTAGAATTAATGAATCAATATAGCATTATTCAAACTAAAATCGATTTAAATCAGGAAATTCACTTTATAAAGCCAAGAGTTGGAACACCTCTAGGAATTAGTAGCACCAACTTTCAATAGATTAATATAAGATATGATGGGTCCTGATTATTCAAGACCTTGTATGCAAGGAGAAGGATTTTAAACTAATTCTGGATTTAACAGGGAGCTAATGAAGAAAAGCCAGGATAGGAGAAATATGCTTTCTCTAGTCTGTCAGTCTGTCTAGTCTGTCAGTATTCTTGCTGCTACATTTTGGATGAACCAAAGCCTTTTCAGGATATTTTTGTGGCAGCCTCATAATAATGAATTACAGTAGTCCAGCCTAGAAATAATAAATGTATAAACTAGTTTTTCAGCATCCCTGAGACAGGATGTTTCTAATTTTAGAGATATTGCAAAAATGGAAGAAAGTGTTCCTAGGCATTTGTTTAATATGCGCATTGTAGGAAAAAAAACAATTTCAAGATTCCTCATTGTTACTGGAGGTTATAATGCCAACCAAAGTAAGCATCTGGTTAGATGCCATACTCCTAAGAGATCTTTTATGCCTAAGTTTAATACAATAATCTCAGTTTTATCTGAATTCAGAAACAGAAAATTAGAGGTCATCAAGGTCGTTCCCACTAAACATGGGATGTGTCAGATAGATACGTGGATCATTTCTATATTGGGCCCGTTGCTCCATGACCAATTCTGGACATAAGTTTTCTAAACTAAGCCCACAATTTGGACATCCAACCATGACCCAACCTGGTTGTCAATATGATGTTCAATTTAAGATATGTCTGAAAAAATCTGATTTCCTGGCTGCTTGGGACGATCTGCGTGTTTGGGCGTGCTCTCTGCAATATCAAATGTGGAGCTACCCAGTGTGGTAGTTCCACACTGAGTAGCTTGTGAATAAGGTAGTAACCAAAAGAAAGAAACCACATGAAAATTGTTCTGCTGAGGAAATATGTTTTAATTTTGTACTGATCTCTGTGTAGAAATGTGACAAAAAACTGCAACATCTCAGTTAAGGTTGGTTTCAGTAAAATATGAGTATTACTATAGAGGAACAGAAAGGGACTTAAACATGCAAGGTGAGGACTCAGTGAAGAGTTACAGGGCAGGGTCGAATTTTTGGACTATGTTCAAAGCATTGCACCATCTGCCTGGGACTATTATGCACTAGTTCTGAAAACATTTCCCACTCTCATTCCCAATAAATAAAACACCTCAAATGTCACAAGCCCCATATACTCTTGGAACCAAAACTTTTGTAGGTTTAACACTAAACAGAAAAATAGTACATTTAACACTAATCTTCATAAATCATATTTATGTGATTTAAATACTCTTCCCCCCAAATTTTGTGCCATGAAAGGGACACTCCTTATGGAAAAAGCCCAGCCACAAAATATATCTGTCCATGCTTTTCAGCTACTCTTTACTGTTTTTCTATTCTCTATTCTATTCTATTCTCTTCTGAGTTGTACCAAGAATCTGGTCTTCTCTGATTCAATGCTTGTTTTTTCAAAGGGACCAACAGTATTGAGTGTCATACACAGTGAGGCTGCAGCACTGTCAACAAGATAGCTGACTTGTGTGGGAATTGTAGGTAGGTGTCCTCTACTGTAATGGTACATGAAATGCAAGTAAACAATAGGTTCATGACTTTCTTAGATGTGGTTACAGCACTTTTGATATCAATTGTAATAACATTTCTCAAAAAGTAACATAGTCCACATATAAATACTAACATTTAAAAAAATGGTAGGAGCAAAGAAGATTTGAAGAAGTACTATTAAATGTTTATTTTCTGTATGCCAGAAAGGTGTAATTAAAATAATGAATGGGTTTATTTATATTTGAGAGAAGTCAGTTGACTTTATTAATAAATTAAATGTTTTAATGAAGCTGCCCTTGTCAACATCTTTATCAATAGCCACACACTGTAATGACTGTAGTAGGCTTTGTGTTGGTTCACCTGATTTGAGGAAACTTGACACAACACAGGGGTGTTCAGCTTGGTGCAACACCATGTCTTTTTAGTTCTTTTTGTATTTCCCTTTGCATTTTCAGCTGGTTATTTGCTTACTATACTATTGTTCTCAAAGACAGGGGGAGGCATAATTAAGCAACTGGCCACAGCTGCAATAACCAGCCTCACTTCATTTACGTGTGAATTATATTTCTGCATCAGATCTACGTCATAACTTAAGCCATAACTGGGAGTCCCATTTTAACCCTTCGCCACAAGCTTCTACGTAGCCTGGTGTGCAACTCTTGAGAAATGTAACTACATGTCAGTTTGATGCATACCACAACAATTGGAATGTAACGTTGCAGTATAGGGATTAAAAGGCGATTCTGGTTACCATCTAAGTTTGGATGTAGATTTCCTGAGAAGTCTAAATCAAGCATTTAGGCCAGGGAGCCATCTGGCCTAGCCTACTGCTACCCCTAGTGCCACAAGTGGGAGAAAAAAAATCTGTGGCCGATTTTCTCTAACCAGTCTAGAGGGAAGACCCACCCCGAAGTCAGCATCAACCTAGCATCACCACTGAGTGCAGCACAGACACTACATGTCCCTATCTGTTGTGAGCCCACCACTAAGCATTGTCCCACCAAGTTATCCTGCCTAATCCATTAATCTTGAAAGATTAGGGGTGGACAAGGTGATAGCTCTTGTTAGTAAGAGCAAAGGAACCTGCCATAGCACCCACTATTCCCTTGGCCACTGGTATGCCTTGGCTGTGTCTTTGATTAATACAATGGAAGACTGCTGCCCCTCCCTTTCTGCTTGTGTTTAGAAGATAATGACAAAGTATGTGTAATTTGTGGGCGCAGTTGTAAATGGTACATGCACTAACATTCATACAGCACTTTTCTTGTCTGGTAACCACTGAAAGCACCCCTTACAACACTGTATCAGATGCAAACTAACACTAATTGGTGGTGACAATTTTGTAATGTCTTGCTGAAGAACTCCTCAAGCAGGCTTGACTAGTAGGGGATTGGACCATTGAACTTCAGTCCCACAACCCTCTCAGGCTGTGATGTCTTTCCTTAATTGTAGTTTCATTTTAGTAGTTGGAATTGACTGCCTCAGTCCAAAGCAAGCGTTCCATTAGCAGTCATTAAGTATCCAATCCTTATTCACACAATTCCTTTACATTTTTTTGCAGATGTTATTTCTCCTACACTCTTCAGCCCTTACTTCCGGCGGCTGACTTTTGATGTGTCCTCTATGGAGAAGAATGCCTCCAACTTGGTGAAGGCAGAGCTCAGGATCTTCCGTCTTCAAAACCCTGGGGCCCGAGTGTCTGAGCAACGAATTGAGCTCTATCAGGTACAAACACTTTTGTCTGGAGTAACATTCATTATGCCATATTTCCTAAATATGAGTTGCTTTGTGTTTTATAAAGACTAGGAAGGATTGCTTAATATAATTTTAAAATGCAAAGATTTTTTACATTGCAAAAAAATATATTCTGATTTTTGTAGGTTCTTTTTCATAAACTTTGAAGATTCTTAATGATTAGTATAATGAGATTATCAGAATGGGAGCCCTGTGGAATTGTATAACTAACTTTTGTGTGTGGAAGGCTCATCATTTAAATTTTAAAAATTAATTAATCCAATAAATATGACTCAAATCACTGTAGTATAGTTTTTATTCTCAGTTGTTCCAGTGCAATTCAATTTTGCGATTACTGGTGTCAAAAGCAACAATGATCCAGCAGGACATGCATAGAGACAGTCCATTGTCTGGCGCCATTAGGAGATTGTTAGTAACTGACTGGACATCCGTTTTTGTGCTAACTGAAACTTTTCAAACAATTGATTCCTTTCACAGACACAGGGATTTTAAAGGACTTTATCAGTAAAAGGAATGTTGGTTGTAGGTCTAAAGCACTCAATTACACTCAACAAAAATATAAACGCAACTTCTGTTTTTGCTGCAATTTTTCATGAGCTGAACTTAAAGATCTGAAACATTTTCGACATACACAAAGGACCCATTACTATCAAATATTGTTCAGAAATCTGTCTAAATCCGTGTAAGTGAGAACTTCTCGTTTGCCGAAATAATCCATCCCACCTCACAGATGTGGCATGTCAAGGTGCTGATTAGAAAGCATGAATATGGCACAGGTGTGCCTTAGACTGCCGCAAATCAAAGGCCACTCTGAAATATGCAGTTTGATCACACAGCACAATGCTACAGATGTCACAGCTTTTGAGGGAGTGTGCAATTGGCATGCTGACTGCAGGAATGTCTACCAGAACTGTTGTTTGTGAAATGAATGTTCATTTCTCTGCCATAAGCCATCTTCAAAGGCGTTTCAGAGAATTTGGCAGTATATCCAACCGGCCTCACAATCGCAGACCACATGTAACCACACCAGCCCAGGACCTCCACATCCAGCATGATCACGTCAACGTTGTGGATTGAGTGGCCCATGATGGCGGTGGGGTTATGGACAATGAACACAAGTGCATTTTATTGTTGGCATTTTGAATGCACAGAGATACCTTGTTGAGATCCTGAGGACCATTGTTGTGCCATTTATCCATGATCATAA
The DNA here is from genome assembly GCF_057381845.1 of Rhamphochromis longiceps. NCBI lineage: Eukaryota > Metazoa > Chordata > Actinopteri > Cichliformes > Cichlidae > Rhamphochromis > Rhamphochromis longiceps. The sequence continues at coordinate 6,358,280 of NC_140567.1, forward strand.
CCTCATGTTACAGCATGATAATGCACAGCCCCATATTGCAAGGATCTGTACACAATTCCTTGGAAGCTGAAAACATCCCAGTTCTTTCATGGCCAGCATACTCCCCAGACTGTTTGGGACGCTCAGCTCAGCATATATGACAGCATGTTCCAGTTCCTGCCAATATTCAGCAACTTTGTACAAGTATTGAAGAGGAGTTCACCAACATTCCACAGCCCACAATCAACAACCTGATCAACTCTATGCCCACTGCACACCATTTTCCTTACTGTGTGAGGCACCATTGTGAGAGAAATGGTGGCCACACCAGATACTGACTGGTTTTGCGACATCTGTAGCATTGTGCTGTGTTATCAAACTGCATATATCAGAGTGACCTAAGGCGCACCTGTGCAATATTCATGCTACCTAATCAGCACCTTGACATGCCACACCTGTAAGGTGGGATGGATTATCTCGGCAAACGAGAAGTTCTCACTAACACAGATTTAGACAGATTTGTGCACAATATTTGATAGTAATGGGTCCTTTGTGTATGTAGAAAATGTTTCAGATCTTTAAGTTCTGCTCATGAAAAATTGGAGCAAAAACAAAAGTGTTGCGTTCACATTTTTGTTCAGTGAAAATACTTGATTACAGAAGGTCTAAAAGCCTGTGGTGTGCAGCCTGCTATATGACCCTACTACCGTATTTTTCGGACCATAAGGCGCACCGAATTATAAGGCGCACTGTCGATAAACGGGTCTGTTTTCATACATAAGGTGCACCAGATTATAAGGCGCATTAAACGAAACAAAACAGTCAGGTAAGCCAAACTTTACTCAACTTATTCTTCTTGCTTCCTCCACTTCTGTACCATTGATTCATTAATGTTGAATTCTCTCACAGCTGCTCTATTCCCATGTTGTTACAGTATATTAATGACTAACGTTGTGTTGTGAATGGATTATCTCAGTTTTCTCCTGACTGAAGTTTGGTCCGTTTAAAGCATCCTGCCATGTGATTGCATTTGTCCCTAACCTTCTGGAACCCCCCCATTAACTTTTATCAAGTGGAAAAAAGTTAGCATTCATCTTGAAGCTTCACTGTGTTTGTTATGATGTGTCGCTAGTGATCACGTAGCATTATATACCAGCTAGTCCAACCCTACAAAAGTCACTGCTGTTAAGTTTTCTGTCGGAAGCAATAGCAGAGCTGTAGGTTTTAATTTTTTCAGAAATCTTTCTGTCAGAACATGGTATATCATGTTTAGGTCGAAACTAGCGAGCTAACTTCCTGCTAACTTCTAACTCTATTAAATTTAATCAATTCTGTTGTCATGGATGCCTGGATGTTTAACTTAATTCTTACACCTGGTAAAGCAGCAACACTGATCATTCTATTAAAGATGGGGTGGCTGTAGCTCAGGTTGCAGAGCAGGTCAGCCACTAATCAGAAGGTCGGTGGTTCGATCCCAGGCTGCCTCCTGACTGCATGCCAAATATCCTTGGGCAAGATACTAACCCCATGTTTGCCTACTGGTGGTGGTCAGAGGGCCCGGTGGCGCCAGTGTCCGGCAGCCTCGCCTCTGTCAGTGCGCCCCAGGGTAGCTGTGGCTACAATGTAGCTTGCCATCACCAGTGTGTGAATGACTGAATGTAGTGTGTAGCGCTTTGGGGTCCTTAGGGACTAGAAAAGCGCTATACAAATGCAGGCCATTTACCATTTAAAGATGAAAGAATTTAGACAGTTTTTAACTCTCAGTGATGCCGCAGTGACTTTGGGACCTAGAGCGGACAGAGTTTTGAACCCAGATTACTCAAGGCTCCTGACTACAGTAGCTGTAATGCCTCAACAATCCATCAAGCGGTGCGGCTTCATGGCTTACCAAAGTCATACTAAAGCATTTTTGACAGATTTTTGCGCCGTGTACCACATAAAATTGGTTCGACGTCCGTAAGCACAACCAGAATTCATACATAAGGCGCACCGCAATATAAGGCGCACTGTGGATTTTTAAGAAAATTAAAGGATTTTAAGTCCGCCTTAGTGCGGAAAATACTGTAAATATTGAATTGTTTTAGACATGCTAAATAAATGTTGATGATTTCGATCAAGTGACAGTTAAAGCTAGTTTAGTGAGGGAGTCAATAGGACAAAGGTGGTAAATAGATTCGGTCATATATAGCATTTATCTACTGTCATAGATCTTACGGTTGCCTCTTGTTGTTGTACTAGATGAAAGAATGGAAATGTTTATTAATCATGAATAATAATAATAATAATGATAATAATAATAATATATAGGTTTTTTATCATAAAGACATCCATGCTAGGTAACATTTTTCTAAATTAGTGGAAGACCAATTTCTTTTTAGCTTCTTTCACATTTACTGTTGTCTCGTATAAGGTGTATATTAACAGTCAAGAGCAAATTATATAATCTTTAAAAGTTTGTAAAAAAAATCACATCATGAAAACTTTGCCAAGTATTTTTTCTCTGTTTACTTTTTGTATTGTTAGTCTGTAAAGTTTCTCACTCAAGTCTTAACAGGAGACCAGAGCAAAAAACTAAACTGTGGCTTATAGACACTCAAAACCCTGTACGCATTTCCTGACATTGTCTCTTACAGTATCTGCAGGTATCTGAAAATGTCTCTCCCTGGTAACTTGTGTATCCCTTGTAACTGATTGAAAGAGGCAAAGATACCCTCCCAGTACAGATTACTGATTGTGCAAAACTGATTGTGCACCTGTTTCCAAAGTCTAAATGTATTTTCTAGAAAAGATGGATTGCCTACAGTGGGTGTGATAGAAGATAAAGACTTCAAATTAAAGTATAGTTTAGTAGCCGTCATACATCGACTTATCAATGGGCAGGGAAGACAGCAGTAAAGCTCCTATACAATAAGGCTGAGAAGCTCCAGCTGCAACCACGTGAGGGGACTGCTGTTGTCAGCTAAGCAGAATGTCATGAATTTTATATGCGAAGCCCAGTAATAGAACAGGAAATTTGGAAGCACTAACCCTCACTCTATTTTAGACTTGAAAAGATGTTTCCTAGCAAATTCTATGTGTTTTATTGCTCCACGAAAAAGGTAAGATGAGTGAATTCAGGTTTTTAAAAAATGATTTAGGAAGGAACATGGGGAGATTTTATAATAAGTACAACCACTTGGGCAAAATTATCATCTTTATAGCATAAACTCTACCAATGAGTAATATAGGGAGCATGTTCCAGAACTGTATACTTGACTGAAGCTCAGATATTAAAGGAGAGAAGTTAGGTTTTAATAGAGAGGAACAGCTGAGTACCCAGATAAGTGAGCTTCTCATAAACTCTGTCTATACCATGCTGGATGGGAGGTTTTGTAGCCAAGATGGGTTACTCACATGTATAGGGATTAGTTTACTTTTATTCAGATTCATCCTATATCCAGAGAAGGACCCAAATAACTTAATTTTGACAAATACAGCAGGAATAGTCTTTTCTGGCTGGGTGATGTATAATAACACATTATCCATGTAGAGTGAGATTTTATTAGTAGTTGTGTCAATATTATAACCAAAAACGTTGTAATTGGATCTTTACATATGCTTTCAGCAAGGGGGCTCTATTACTAAGGCAAATATCAATGGAGGGAAGGGGTCTCCCTTAGCACTAAAACCTTAGAAAAGTGCTTGTGTGAATGGGTGTAATTGAGTGAACGAACGAGTTGTATAAAGTGCTTTGAGTGCTCAGAGTAGAAAAGCGCTACATAAGAACCATTCCATTCACCATTTACAGAGTAAACCAGAGCCAATTACTCTGTCTTATCACCTTCACTGATGCATCCAACATCCAACTGCAGAGTCTGCAGAAAACTCCTGAAGATGGCAGGTCACTGTGCAGCTGCTGAAGTCTTATGGTGTAGAGGATGAAGAGAAAAGGGGAGTGGATGGTCCCTTGTGTTGAACATGCACATATTTTGGCCTTACTGTCAGGTATTCAAACAATCCAGGACACAAGGGGCATCCAGCTGCATCACTGTCAGCTTATCACCCAAGAGGGTCGGCCTGACGGTATTGAATGCAGGCCTGTAATCCTGAGGGCGACTTAATTTATGCTTCAATCTTAAATATGGTCAACATAACTCAATTAATGGGCTATGTACCAAAGGCATTTAAGCTGGTAGTAATTAAACCACCAATATACAGTACCAGGCCAATCTCCAACCTTCCTTTTATCTAAACAATTCTTAAATGAGTAGTTGTAAAACAGATGCCTGATGATCTGCAGAAGGAGGGTTTATTTAAAGAGTTTCAGAGCTCATGAAAGTACAGAAACACCTTTAATGAAATTTACAAAGAGATGTTCATATGACTTCTAACAGTGGACTCATCTTTGTGCTTGTCCTACAAGACCTTAGTGCAGCATTTGATACCGCTGACCATAATATTTTTGTCATGGTCCTGGGCCGTGTTGGCCCAGTATTCTTAGTTCTCTTGTATTTTTGTATTCAGTTCCCTGTTTAGGTTCTGTTTCCTGAGTTACCCTGTTATGTTGTTCCCTGTGTGCTTTCCCTTTGTGACTCTCACCCCCTGTGTGCCCCTCTATGTATTCATGAGCCCTTGTCCCCTTTCGTGTTTTATTCCATGTTTTCCCCAGCCCGTTATGTCTGTGTTTTCCCCGTGCTCTCTCCTCCTGTCTGAACCTCTGTACTTCCTGTTTGACTCTGCCTGTCTTCCGTCAGTGTTATGTTCACCCCGCCCTGTCTCGTTATGGTTATCTGTGTCAGCTGTGTTCCCCGTGTGTTCCCACTTTCCTCGTTAACCCTCTGTGTATTTCTGTCTGCGTCTCCCTCTGTTCGGCGTCGCGTTCTCCCTCATGTTGTGTGGATCTTCCTGTGTCTACCTGCGAGTGTTAGTTTACTTTTCCCCAGTTTAGTTTTGTATTTCCTGTGTTCTGCCGTGCCAGCATTAAAGCTGTGTTTCTCGAGTTCATCCCCGTGTCTGTGAGTTATGCATTTGGGTCCTCCTCCTGCTTGCCACACAGCGATCCATGACAATTTTATTATAACAATTAGAGCATGCTGTAGGATTTAACAGTAATGTTCTGCAGTGGTTTCTTCATACACTAAGGTTAATTATGGAGTTCCACAAGGTTCTGTGTTTGCACTAATTCTGTTTACATTATAGGTGCTTCAGTTAGGCAGTATCAAAAACATAGCATTTTCACTGCTATGCAGATGATGCCCACCATATATATTCATGCTGCCAAATTACACACATGTACAGCCTGATGCAGGGGTGTCAAACGTACAGCATGTGGGCCAAAACCAGCCTGCTGGATGAATTTTGAAATATAAAAACAAAAAATCATAAAAGACAGGAACTCAGAATTTGTAACAAAATGCCATTCCTAAATCGTCCACACGGATGTTAGTCAGAAGAGAGGGGAGCACTGTGTTAGTCAAAGGGGAGGAGCGCAATGTTTTAACTAGAAAAATTTGTATACCCTGCGAAAATGCTGTGTGGATGCCTCAACGCTGAAGATGTCTGCTGAAAAAGAGGTGAATCAGCATAATTTCTACTGAAAAGAGGTTTTTGCTGAAAACAGCTGAAAAAACTGGAATTTGTGCTGAAAATGGGTGAAGAAGCTAAAATCTGTGTTGAAAAGAGTTAAAAAAGTTCAACTGTGAACTGAAAGTATTGTTGCCAAAAGCGGGATTTGAACCCGGGCCTCCTGCCAAAAACAACCGAGAGAGCACAGACTTTACGCCTGTGGGTCCACCTCCCCTGCAGCGGCACTGCAGACCACGCCCTGCCACACACATCAAACACGTAAAATAAATATTTATGCACTTTTGCATTTACTTTTTATTTTTTGTTATTTTTACACAGTGTTCTGAATGATTAACAATGGTCTACAGCCAATCTTGTGTATTATTGGTTGTAAGATTCAGATAACTATTTAATAAAAGGTAAATATTTTATATGAGAGCAAGAAAGAAAAGTATATCTTTGTGTCCCCCTTTCCCTGTTAATGCCCTACCTGGTCCCCTGGCAAAGGCTTTGCTAGATCCGCCCCTTCACAGTTACCAGCTGTCATCTACTTAGAAAAGGATCCTGGTGTTATTTGTCTCTCAGAAACAGTTTATAACTTCCCTTCAACTCATTCATGTCACCTAAAAGGTAAACCTGTTTCTCCATCACCAGTTCAGCTCTGATGATTCAGTAAGGACATCTCCTGGTTTCGACCAGCCCTTTTTTTTACAGCTGTGGCTCCAGCAAACATCAGCTGATACTTGTAATTAAAATCAAATGAATTCTAACAACAGCTGATCAAGCTTAAACGTGCTGCTGTTGTTTAGCGCAATAAACAAACGAGAGAAAAGCCGATCATTGATCAGTTTCATGATTGAAGTTTCAACAGGCGAGAGAATGACAGGGGAGGCTGTCATAAAGTTCAACATCAGTAACTTAGCGCGCACACAGCTGTATAGAAACTCCGTCATGCTAGCTAGCAGTAAGTGATTGTAAAAAGTCAGCACAACGAAAATAAACTCCACCTAAACTCGGTTTATATCTGACCCAAATAGAGTGCAGTTCATAAGTTCTTACCTGAAATTCAGTTAACCTGACGCTCCGACCAGCAGCCGCCTGCTTCTCCTGCCTTCGGTTTCCCTTATCCACGATTGAGCTCCGTGTTAGCCACCACCGGTCAATCGGCGGCCGCCTTGCCGCCTCGCATGTGTCTTTCCCCGCATGCCCTTTCTGTCATACACCAGTGGCTAGCTGCCCTCTCTTGTAGCTCCGCGTTAGCCACCACCAAGCAACTCAGTTAATTTTTCCACATCGACCAGCATCTGGACAACCACCTTTCACTGTTTATACCATTACTAAAATGAATAAAGGAATCATCGGCCCATATATACGTAGACACAGACTATTTGTGAGCGATCGGGGGGTGAAACGAGTGTAAGCCGCCTCACTGAAAGCCAAGCCTGGGTGCTTTCGAGCGAAGCGGCGCTAGCCGGCTAGTAGCAACATTGTGAGAGAACTGTCGCTAATATGGGAAGTCTTGATAAAACGAGCAGATATTTGAAGTTTACAAAATTACATTCTCGCCTGAAAATATCTTAAATGTTTATTTTGTGACCTAGAAACACGAATAAGAGGAATATAAAAACGAGGTGGCAGCCGCCATTTTTTCACTCGGTAGAGGCGTGCTATGAATTGTGGGATATGGAGTTTTCCACCAAGCATACTCCCTTTCGCTTACCGTAACTATTCAATGGTTCGCGCAACCTTAAAAATGCCAATGGCTCCTGAAAGCAGCGATGCCGTGCGCGCCGTTGATATTGTCATCACTACGGTAATCCAAATAAGGGTAGACAGGCCGTACTACTCCTGACATACCACTAGAGAGAGCCAGCACACCACAAATGAAGTTTGAAATCTGTTTCTATGGGGCCAAAAGTTGAATCTTTCCCATTGGGCCTAGAAATGGGTCAAATTTGCACTAAAATCAAAATATTTAAAAAACTATAAAAGTCATAAACACCAAAAGTCATAGGATACTAGTCCAGATCCAGCCGCACAAAATGATATAACATATGTAACCCTTGTCTCAAAACTGGGTCAGATAAGCGCGGGAAAATTTGAACTGAAATATTAATATTTAAAAAACTATAAAAGTCATAAACACCAAAAGTCATAGCATACCATTCCAGATCCAGCCGCACAAAATGATATAACATATGTGAACCTTGTCTCAAAACTGTGGGGCGAGTTACGCGGCGAAATTTAGGCGGAAGATGGAGAATAATAGTAAGAACTAGAAAAAATTGCATTTCCTGCGAAAATGCTGTGTGGATGCCTTACGCTGAAGATTTCTGCTGAAAAAAGCAGAAAAAGTTGAAAAAACAAAAAACATTGCCCTGAGCGAGATTCGAACCTGGCCTTTCTGATCTATAGGCGGCGTCTCACCTTACTGGACCAAACTGATTCTTACAAAGAAGAGGTGGAGAGACTGACAATTCTGGTGAAATTAGCAGAAGCTGCTTAGTATTGTGCTAATAAGAGGTGAAAAGGCTAAACATTTAGCAGAAAAGAGGTGAATCAGAAGAAGTTCTGCTGAAAAGAGGTAAAGAAGCAAAAAGATGAGTTGAAAAGAGGTGTAGAAGTGCTTGCTGAAGATGGCTGTATGTGTAATGACACACTGGAGAGTGTCAAGAAAGCAGAGCGCATGCAAGCAGGGAACATGTGTAGCAACTGTCACAGGTAGGATTCGAAACTCTGCCCCCGGGTCTCACGGCAGCTGCCCTACCCTCTGAGCCAAATGAGTTCTGGTCTCAAGCAAATATATGATGAGAGAGAAAATGTGCACTGTGGAGCAGAAGCTCAAATTAGCAGAAAAGAGGTGAAGAGGAAGAACTTTGTTGTGAAATGAGGTAAAGAAACTGAAATTTGTGCTTAAAACAAGTGAAAAAGCTGAACTCTGAAATCCTGCTAAAACAGTAGTAGAGGCTGATATTTTTCAGCTACTCACTGAGCCAAACTGGTTCTCACGTAACTGAAAAAAGGTGGAAAAGCTTAAAATTCTAATGAAAACAGCAGAAGAGGCTAAGTGCACTGTGGAGCAGGAGCTCTAATTAGCAGAAAAGAGGTGAAGAGGAATAATTTCTGCTGAAAAGAGGTAAAGAAGCAAAAAGCCGAGTTGAAAAGAAGTGTAGAAGCAGAAGTGCTTGCTGAAGATGGCTGTATGTGTAATGACACACTGGAGAGTGTCAAGAAAGCAGAGCGCATGCAAGCAGTGAACATGTGTAGCAGCTGTCACAGGTAGGATTCGAACCTCTGCCACCGGGTCTCACGACAGATGCCCTACCCTCTGAGCCAAATGAGTTCTGGTCACAAGCAAAGATATGATGAGAGGGAAAATGTGCACTGTGGAGCAGCAGCTCAAATTAGCAGAAAAGAGGTGAAGAGGAAGAACTTTGTTGTGAAATGAGGTAAAGAAACTGAAATTTGTGCTTAAAACAAGTGAAAAAGCTGAACTCTGAAATCCTGCTAAAACAGCAGAAGAGGCTGATATTTTTCAGCTACTCATTGAGCCAAACTGGTTCTCACGTAACTGAAAAAAGGTGGAAAAGCTTAAAATTCTAATGAAAACAGCAGAAGAGGCTGAGTGCACTGTGGAACAGAAGCTCAAATTAGCAGAAAAGAGGTGAAAACAGCAGAAGAGGGTGAGATTTGTGCTGATAAGAGGTGAAACTGCGGAACCAATCAGAGGTACTGCTTCTGTCTGCTTCATCAGGCTGTGTACTTGTATGTATTTCTGCCATAGACTGTTAACCAGAATCTGAGGTCCATATTAGAAAAGCTGCTAAAATCATTAAACTTTGCAGAATTGTAATAAATTATCAATATGAATTACCGGTCTGTGATAGTGTATAAATTTGTAGTTAAAAAAAAAACATGTGGGCCAAGGTGGAATCGAACCCACGACCTCTGGTCTGAAGAGCGGTGTCATTACCAATCGCGCCACCTCTAAGGGGGCGGGCGCTTTGAAAAAAAGGGTGATGAGGAGTCAGAATTAGATCGCGGTGAGACGCGAAAAACGCCGTTTTTTGGAGTTACAAAACGTCGTGTAACTCAAAAACTAGGTGGGATAGAAGCATAATTCTTGCACTGGGTGAATCAGCGGACTTTGGTGTACTTTGACTGCGATTTACATAGCTCTTTGTATCTCCGTCGCGGAGATATGACGAGAGAAGAAACGGCTTCATTTTCGGAATTTGAAAAATGAGAGGAGGACAGATTTCCACCCCTCAAACAAGTCTAACTCATCTCAGAACGGTAATAGGTGAGAAAATAATTCTTGAATTGTGAGTGTCAGGAGTGTCTGAAGATATACAGGGACAAGCCTCATGTCTTAACTTTGCTTCGTTAAGGAGATATGACGATTTGAAAATGCCTTCAGTTTCAGTATTTCAGCTCTGAGTTTCACAACCTCCCCATAGACTTTGAATGGGGAGTTTTTAGACCATGTGTCACTTCGAGGCAAATTGTGAAAAAAACGTAACTCTCACAATAATTATAGTGACACTGTCTTAAAGCCAGCAAAAATACCTACGTTTTGATGTATAATTTGTGGAAGTTGAGTGGAAATTGAGCGAGTAGCAAGGAGTTGTTCAGACATGAAGAGAAAATTCAGAACGGACGAGTGTGCAGTGGGAGTTAATTGCATAGCAACCATAGCAACACATGTATTTTCTGAAAAATCACAAAGTTGTAACTGAAAACTTAAAGAGTCATTACATGAAAACGGTAACAGATATGAAAAAGCTGAATCACACAGGAATAGCCCAATCATCTGAGAACGTTTTAAAGTTTGAATGGAGTTTCTAGGTGAAAGTATGAGGAAGTAGTTAAGTTTCAAAGACAAGCAAGTTTTAGCAGAATTGTAGAAGTTTCCCATTCATTTCAATGGGACAAATTAAAGGAAAAAAGTGTAATATTTTAAAAAGTATAATAGTAATAAGTACCAAAAGATATAGCAGTCGAAAGCAGAAATAGCAGAACAGTTTAGAGTTTGAATGGTAAAAATCGGCTGAAAACTGAGGGAGTAGTTAAGCGGCAAAGAAACGGAGCAACTAGAATAATAAAGGATAAAGAATAAAGAGAAACAGGATCTCAATAGTGTGGATGCCTACGGCATCCACCCAACTAGAAAAATTTGCATTTCCTGCGAAAATGCTGTGTGGATGCCTTAACGCTGAAGATGTCTGCTGAAAAAAGCTGAAAAAGTTGCAAAAAGTTGTATGGCAGTGAAGAAACTGAGAATTCTGCTGAAAACAGGTGAAGAAGCAGAAAATTTTTGCTGAAAAGTGGTGAAAAGAAAATGTTGCCCTGAGCAGGATTCGAACCTGGCCCACCAGTGTAAGTGTGCCTCTTGGCATAGGCACACTTAACAAAGTATAAAGAGAAACAGGAACTCAATAGTGTGGATGTCTTTGAGGCATCCACACAATTAGAGTAAAAGAAGCAGCAAGTCTGCCACTGTGAACAGCAGATGGTAGCAACACGACTTCTGCAAATTTGGTGTAGGCTACCTTATTCCCTACTCACCTTGACACCCTCATTAGCCAAAATGTTTTTGTCAAAAAGGAGAAAAGTGGATAATGGGGTGTAGGGTTTTCCAAGAGAAATACACGCTTCCTATTTATTCATACAGACCTGTGTGCTTTGAGTGTAATCAACAAGTGTGTCTGTGCCTAAGGAATATAATATTTATATAATATATTCACTATAAGACTCATCATGGTAGAAAATACAACATCTTGCGAGGACAACTGAGGAGAGAGGAAAAATGAATTGCTGGGGGGTCAATTATTACCCGGAGCCGAGAGGTCAGTGAAGCAGCAGTAAAAGCCACCTATGTAATTGTTAATGAAATAGCATTAACATCAAAGCCGTATTCCGACGGTGAGTTTGTTAAAAGATGCATGACCAAAGCTGCAGAACTCGTGTCCTGAGAAGAGACAAGCATTTGCCAACATTAGCCAACAGCTGTAGGATCTTGCATTTCTGGTGGATATTACAGAGCACTTGAATATTCTGAACAAAATGTTCCAAGGCTGCAAAAAAGTTGTCACACAGTTTTATGACAGCATACGTGCATTCAAATTGAAGCTGACTTGTGGGAGACACAGCTGTCAAGTGGTGACCCTGCACAATTCCCTTGCCTAAGAAAGGTATGTGCAACAGGCATTAATGGTGACATTAAACAGGATAAAGACAAGATTGCAGGATTGCTGTGTGAGTTTAAGAAACTGTTTCAAATTTTTGATGAACTCGAGACAGAATTTGCAGTTTTTCGCTTACCCTTCACACTCAAAACTTCTGATGTGCCTGTCGAAATCCAACGGTTGATTTGCAATGTAATTTAAAGGACAAGTTTGCCTCAATAGGTTTGGACACATTTTATCAATATCTTTTGCCAGGGTACCCAAAATTAACAGCCCTGGCTGCAAAAATGTTGTGCATGTTTGGGACAACCACCTTTGTGAAGAAGTTTTCTCAGTAATGAACATCAATAAAACAAAATTGCACTCAAGCCTCACACATAAGCATCTAGATGACATTCTAAGATTGACTGCTAGTCAAGACATGACACCTGATATTGATGCACATGTGCAAACTAAAAGATGCCAAGTTTCAGAAGCAAAAATAAAATAGCCCAGAAATGACTAACTCCTTTAAAATGTTGCTTCAGACACAGATTACACTTAAAGAAAACAGTTCTGTGAAAATGAATTTTTGCTGTAGTTAAAAAATATTAAATTTAATGTAAGTCAACAGCTTCACTGCGAAAGAGTTTGGTTTGGTGGACTCCTATTGTTCATGCAATGCCATGAATTTTAAAGTACAATACTACATTTTCCATTTCCCAATGTTTTTGTCTTATAGTTATGTTTGTACTTGTGCAAACACTTACTTTAAGAAATCAGAGGTTGTTATTTGTTTTCATATGTTTTGTAAAAGGATATTTGATTAAACATGGAGGTTCTTTAATGTACTACTTCTTTGCAGGAAAAAAAACATGGACTTATTATTATTTATAGGTAATTATGTTATAATTGTACTGCTCCGGCTCTATGTGGCCCCTGAACCAAAATTAGTTGTTTTTTTTTTGTTTGTTTGTTTTCCGCCTGTCCTGTTTGGTTCTTTTGCCATCAGAATTATTGTCTAAAGGCAAAGAAAGATGCCCAAACCAAAATGAGTTTGACACCTCTGGCTTAAAGACTTAGAGACCCTCATATCCTCTAATTTTCTGCTTCTAAATTCAAATAAAACTTAGGGTTAGTGTTGTATTGTCTACTTATTGTCCACTGATCTATAATCTATCTATAATTGAATATCATCTGCAAGGGATGTCCTTAAAGGTTGATAAAACATGCCCAAGGGGGAGCAAATATAATAAGAACAACAGAGGCCCCCAAACAGAACCTTGGGTTATACCAAAATGGACTGGATAAAGGGGAGATCTGTACTTTAAAAGTAGCTACAGAAAGGGATCTGTCATATAGGTATGAAGAGAACCACTCCAAGGCAGTTCCTGATACCCCAATCAAGCACCTCAGCCTGTTAAGCAGAATATGATGGTCATCTGTATCAAAAGCTGACGTAAGGTCCAACATGAGCAACATAGAACAGTTACTCTTGTCACTCTGCATCAAAATGTAATTTCATACTTTTAGAAGTGCTGTTTCAGTTGAATGTGACCTAAGAAAACCTGACTAAAAGTAGTCAGAGCAGCAGTTCAATGGTTGACCGCAACCTTCTCTAATACCTTAGCAGTAAATGGAAGCTTGGAGCTGGGTCTATAACTGCCAATGAGAGAAGGATCCAAGTTGTCTTTTTTCAAAAGTGGGTGGATGACAGCATTGAAATAAGTAGATAACTTACCACAGGCCAGGACACATTTAGAATATTGAGCAAACTGGAACAAATCCACTGCAAGACATTTTTGAACAAAGATGTACTGTAGGTGAAACATCCAGGGAGCAAGAAGAGTCTTTCATTGTACCAATAAGCTTCACTAGACCAAGATAACAGGCTGACTGGTGTGGGAACCATCAACACAGATGCTGAGGAAGAGATTATTTCTTACATTTTTGACCTTGTCAACAAAAAAGGAAAGAAAACACTGACACTCCTTATTTGACAATATAGGAGCAGTAAGTGTAGCAGGAGTAATGATGCCACTAATAATGCTGAATAACAACTTATTATTACATGTATCGAGGAGTGGCCCTAAGGGTACATCAACATTCACCATCTTACAATGCTGTGAATGCAGCCAAGTATAATAGGAATATATGTAAATTAATTTCTCTATAGACTTTCAATTTTTCTGCAGGAACACTTTAAACAGCGTATATAATCATGGACCTATGGTGAGGACTGTAAAACTGTTAATTAAGGCTGGCTGATAAAAGAGCCCCTCTCTTATCCCCTTTAGTAAAGGGGACCTTACTGCGGACCGAAGCAGCCAGCTTTATTTTTTACAATTATTATAGATGTTTTAAGGCTGTAAACCCCTCACTACACACTTTCTACACTTTTCTCAGACAGGCACGAACATTTTCACACTTTTCTCTCTTGCTTAAACACTCTCAAAGTTCAAACCTTCATAGAAAAATAAGTCCAGTATTAAAGAATGAAACCAAAGGCACCCGCAGGTGCCGTTGACGGTGCAAAGCGTTTTGTTGACATTGTTGTGTTCGTTGGGGAGAAAACTTACAAACATACAGTACAGCACTTCAGAGTCACACTGTTAGCGATCGAAGATTTATGTAAATTTGACAAACTGAACCCATTCTGTACTGTACAGGAGACACAGCACGAGATTAACTGACAATGGTCTACAGCCAATCAGGACCAGAGTTGGGCAGTAACGCAATACAAGTAACACGTTACTGTAATCTGATTACTTCTTTCAAGTAACGAGTAAAGTAAGGGATTACAAAAATGGTAATTAGATTACTGTTACTTTCCCATAACTAAAACCGTGATTTTTTTTTTTGCGAGAGTGTCTCATGACAACGTAAGCGAGTGCAACGTTCGTGGCAACAGCTGTGTGCAGATGAACAATGGATAATATATATGAGTGCGGAAGAGAGTATGAGCGTTTAAAGCATGGAAGTACTGACCTTACTTTGAGTCTGATTCCGTAAAAAGAAAAACATTAGCGTCCGCTGTTTACTGTGTGGGGCAAACATCTGCCTGCTATACAGGTGAAAATAGAGCAACAGGACCGCTGAGTCTTTGATTTTATTTATTTTCTGCTGTGTTTCACTTGAATTTATTTGAAAGACTGAGTGTAAACCCCCAAATTTTTTTATTTTATGTGCTGGAATGTGCAGAAAATAGGTCTAAACGTTAAACAAATTTCTTCCTGTCAGAGAATGTTGCATATAATTAAATTTTTGCTTGATGCATAAAGTTAAAAAATTAAAACTAATAAAACCAAGCTTTAAAAAGAGACTTTTCCATTTGATTACATTTCATATGATGGATTATGCAGAAAAAGTAGAATTGGGCTGAAAGATGTATTGCTTTATTACCTATTCAGGTTGTAAATCGTGTTTTTAAAAAATAACTGAGTAACTAGGTAATTAATTACTTTTGAAAATAAGTAATCAGTAAAGTAACGGGATTACTTTTTGGGGAAGTAATCAGTAATTAGTTACTGATTACTTTTTTCAAGTAACTTGACCAACACTGATCAGGACACAGAACACAATGTGCTGTGAAAAAAAAAGAAAAGAAAAAAAAGCATGCAAAATTGCACAAAAAAATCTGTGAAATAACAAAGCTGCAAAAGTTGAAATGCGTTATAGCGAGGGACCACTGTAGTGTGTTCTCTTCAGTGGCTGCCCGTTAAATCCAGAATTGAGTTTAAAATCCTTCTCTTCACGTTCAAGTTTTTGAATAATCAGGGCCCATTTCATCTTTAGGAATTCATAATACCTTATCTAGTCATTTCAGAGAGTGAATTATACTCAACAGAGCACTTTACTGTCAGACTGCTGGCTTACTTGTGGTTTCTGGGATAATTAAAAATTGAATAGGAGGCAGAGCCTTCAACTTTCAGTCCTCTGTAAGGTGGAACCAGCTCCCACCTTGGATTTTGGAGACAGACACCCTCTGTTTTTTTCAAGATTAGATTTAAAACCTTCCTTTTTTCAAGGATACAGTTAGCACTGGATCAGGTTACCTTGAATCCTCTCTTAATTATGTTGCTATAGGCCTTGGCTGCTTATTTATCCTGTATTAATAATTACAAATGAATCAAAATTGCTAAACAGTAAATCAAATTTGTTTAATAATTACATGCATTCAGGACTCAAAATAATGGCTGAAAACCTGTGTAGAAATTATATTAACATGACATCAAAATGGATAGTTTTATCTGACATAAAATGAAGTGATAATTCAGGTTGACATAATGTTTTTAAACCATAACTTTTAATTAGGGCCCGAGCACTAAAAGTGCGAAGGTTTGATATGCCCATTGTCAGGAATACGCAGAGCAATACCTAGTGGGAACAGGAAATGTCATGTCTTTCACTTTGATATACTGATTTTCACAGGTTCATGATGGCCACCTCAAAAGCGGTGAATATTAACATCCGTCCCTCATGATGCTTCAGTGAGAAAATTGTGAGTTTAAACTGAACGGCGCACCCTGGTGGCATGGCGGTTCACCGTGAAAGATGAAGTAGCTTTTGAGGGGCTTAGAAAGTTTAAAAAGTCTTGAAATTTTGCCCACACCTCTAATGTCGTGAAGGCTTTCTTGTTATGTGATCATTTCCATGGAATATTGCAAAATGGCTCCACAGTGCCCTCTATAAAATTTTAAAACATCAACCTCTGCTCTGTTTCATCTACGAGTCTGAAACCTGGGAAGCTTATGGAAGGATATCAAGATTTACAAAAAAGTATCTTGGAGCAATATCCCAAATCCAACAGGAAGTCAGCCATTTTAACATTAATGTGTAATTTTGGCGACATTTTCCCTTCTTTTCAGGTCTCGTACTTTGACGAACTCCTCCCAGGGATTTCATCAGATTGACTTGATCTCCAGTGCAGGGAATCTAAAGAGCTTTGTGATGTTAAATTGCAAAGCTTTTTACGTTCAAGGAAACGGGTGGTCACAACGGCATGGGGAGTTTCAATCACTTGCCAAAAAGCAGTAATCTGCTGTCACTAAGAAACACAATGTCCAACCTCTCCCAAACTTCATAGGCATGAGTCGAGAGTCAAGCTCGGAAATATTTGATATGCCATTCGTCAGTAATGGTTAGAGCACCACCTAGTGGGACGACTATACTCATCATTGAACGAGATGAAATTTTAGCTGGTGGTTCTACGCATGAATTCCATCAATGCTACATCAGATCGGACATGATGGGTGTAGGTGTTGGACATGGCTCGATGTGCCAGGGTGCGAGGGCCCACTTAACGCTGCTTGCAGCTTTAATTTTAACTATTTATGTCTTGAGGGTGTCTAATTCTAACAACCCTTAGCCCCACAGATGCCATCTGCAAACCTTTATAGATATACATAGGTCTAAAAAGACCTTTATAGGTAATTTTAGAAACCATTTACTAATATTTTTTGTAAATTGTTGGCCATGACTACAAGGCTACAAAATAATTTTATTTAAATTTTGGCACAGTTTTAGTATTAATACAGGTATTTTATCCATCTTTTTATCTGCAGTGTAAATTAGTACTATTGAACATTCAACATTTAATTAATCAGAACTTTGACCTCACATTCCTTTAATTTGTCAACAGATTTTAGGATATAAAGATGTGACATCCCCAACACAGCGGTATATTGACAGCAAGGTAATACGAACACAAACAGAGGGGGAGTGGTTATCCTTTGATGTTACAGAGGCAGTTAGTGAATGGCTAAACCACAGAGGTGAGTACATTCTGTCCCATCAGTATTGCCTTTTCCCAATTGTTTATGCTTTGTGTTAAATAACTTCTCATTACTTTTGTTTTTCCATAGACCGAAACAGTGGATTCAAGATCAGCCTGCACTGCCCATGCTGCACTTTTGTACCATCAAATAACTACATCATTCCTAATAAGAGTGAGGAGCTGGAGGCACGATTTGCAGGTTATTTGAAAAATGTTGCCTCAAGGCACTTTTATGTTGTAAGGTAGGGCTGCCACAAACGATTATTTTGATAGTCGACTAGTCACCGATTATTTTTGCGATTAGTCGACTAATCAGATCATCATCCATTGGACGTAAAACTACAGCTTATTGCACCAGCAGCATCTGCTCTTATATAACTATCATTAGCTTACAGCTTTAAGTGTTTAAGGTCTGTGCTAACTAAAAATAAAGACAAGATGATAGTTTATTAAATTTTAATGAAATTTGCAGATTGTTTCGGTGAAGTTTAATAAACTCCTTGCTATCTAAAATATAACAGGACACTGGAGTATATTCTGGAGCATCTCACACTTCTGATAATCAGTTGTCTGCTTGACGTTTATTCAGCTGTGTAAAAACTATAACTTTAATCTCAGACAAACTGATTTACTCAGGAACAAATAAAATACAAAAAAAAAAAAAAAAAGCCAAACAATAACATTTTAAGTTATCTAAGTGACTCATATATATTTAACCTGAGGAGTGAAAGACGGCGGTGGGTTTGAAAACGATTTGCGGGGGGTCCGGTGTTCTCACGGCGCTAGTGAGCCTAGCCCCCCGGCTCGCTAATGAGCTAGTGGGTAACAGATGTCTCCGAAAACGTCAGAGCGCTTTTGAAAATATGTGGTGTCTTGATAAACTGAGCAGATATTTGAGGTTTACACAGCTACATTCTCGCCTGAAAATATGTTAAAGGTTTATTTTGTGACCCAGAAAGAATAATAAGAGTAAAGTTAAAACTAACTAGCTGCCGCCATTGTTGGAAACTGCGCTGGGCCGCGCTATGAATTCTGGGACACAGCTGCTTCTTCTTCTTCTTCTTCGGGGTTTAACGGTAGCTGACATCCTTGTACATGCAATGCTGCCATCTTCTGTTTCAGTCCGTTATTACACTCTTAAATCCTGCCACTTATTCCTGCGTCTTTTGTGATCTTACAAAGCTTCAAACGACGCGTCGACTATTAAATCAGTCGTCGACGATTTTGATAGTCGACGTAATCGTGACTAGTCGACAAATCGTGGCAGCCCTATTGTAAGGTAGACCCTATAATAATAGTTCACACTAGAAAGCTGTTGTGGTTTGGCCCCCCAGTACAGCTTAGAATTAATCACCATCTACAACCCAGTCAGACCTCTCACATCATCAGGTTTAGATTTTTTAAATGATCCCAGAATCCGATCTCAGTCTGCTGAGGGTTATTTCAGTTACTGTTGTCCTGTTCTTTGGAACAAGCTGCCTGCTGACGTGAGATCAATTACATCTGTGCGTACATTCAATAACAGATTCAAAATCTTTTTATTCACACACATTAATTAATAGGTGTTGTCATTTTCTTTTGTGCTATTTAGCCATTTTCACTGTGTCAAGGCATTGCAAATCTATGCAGGTTTTGTGTTCTGTGTTAAGTAGAGTACATGCAGTCATTATTTCTGTCTGACCCCCTCTCCCTTTAACAGAAATTTCACCTTTCTATAAGCACTGGAGCTATGCTGATAATTTTACTCTGAATACTTTGATAATGGTTTTTTTGTAATGAACTTTTCTGTCATTACCAGCCCTTGCAGTGCTGCTTATTAATCTCTTATGTTTTCAGGTATCGACGACAACCTAATCCGTGGTCGTGACCTAAAGGTTTTTAGGAAGTGGCAGCACAGTGTTCGGGGTCCACATCTTCTCCTCATGTTGCTACCTTCATACCGCCTGGAGTCCCAGTCCCAACATAAGAACCATCGATCCAAGAGAGCTCTTGATGCTGCCTACTGCTCCAAGTACTTGTCTGAAAACCAAATTGCCAAATGCAAAGCAATAACAATGTCCCTATCTGTTGTGGAGATTTTCAGAAATGAGTCATCAAGTAAAAAGGGGCCAAGCAACACTAATAGCACTAGGCACTGCACAGAATTGGTTGTCATTAGGTACAAAGATATAGAATAACTGTTAACACTCTGACTTCTTGGCTAGAGCCCATAGTGATGTTAAAGGTGAGTGCGTGTTTTAACCCACAGCCCATCAACCACAGCCTAAACTTCAACAAGTAACAAAAGGCACTGATCATGTTCATGTTTCTAAAGTAGAATCACCGTGGTGATTGGTTTCAGTCTCTTTGTGCTTGTTTTCATCTTTGCTTTGAGTTCATAAGTGTAAAAGGAAAAATATTATGTGTATCCTCATTAGGATAGGGTTTTGTGTTGATGTGTTGGATTGTGCTCAGGTTTATATTGTTAACTGGTAATTATGTGACAATGCATTAATGTAACTATAGTGTAACAAATGAGTTTCATTGTTACTTTTGAGTGATGACCCCTACGCAAGCTATATTTTTCTTACCACTGTGCAATACTTCATAATGCCATGCAGTCCCTATTTTCAATAAGGAAACATCTTTACCTCCAGGTGAAGGGGAAAAAGTAGCAACAGTGTTGTAAGAAAAAAAGTCTGTACCAGTTCAAGTCCAACTGAAGAAACTGGAACAATTTTGTTAAACGAAGAAGCCAGGAAGAGCACAGCTTTCCAAAGTTTTTTCCAACAGAATGCTGACAATTTGAAAACAAACAAACAAACAAACAAATAAAACAAGATTCTGGATATAGCTTTCCTTTTCTTCATGAACTACGCTTGATGTACCCTTTCCTGGTGAATTAAAATGAAAAACTGTGCATTGGTTCAGTTCCCACAGTCCCTCTCTCTGGACAGCCAATGGGGCATACATACTAAGGCACTGATGCTTGGCAGCATGCAGAGAGTGTCAACAAGTTGACCACTAACTGGTATTGCAAACTGCTTTCAAAACAGGCTGAAAGCAGAAGTGAAAGGCAACACCCTGGACAACTTGTTGGCTGATCTGTTTAACTATGTATATTTATCTTTTCTGGTTCAGTGGTTGCCCACAATAAGTAAAGAATCTAATCTGAGTGCATCTTCACCTATCTTCATCTCTCCATCTGTGACTTTTTATAGACTGCACACACTAGTGACGAGAGGATTCCCACAGCTCTGTTATTCACTTTTCCACTTTATGTCTTTACAGAAATGTTCAGGATAACTGCTGCTTACGATCGCTCTACATTGATTTTAAGAGGGACCTGGGCTGGAGGTGGATCCATGAGCCCAAAGGCTATGAGGCCAACTTTTGTGCAGGGGCCTGTCCATATCTGTGGAGTGCAGACACCCAGCATTCCAAGGTACTGAATGAGGAAGTTTGAAAGGCTACACAGTAAACGTAAACATGAATGCAGTCGCACTGCACTGTAAATCAGATTTTATTTTATGATATGGTTCTAATATGTATATTCCAGGTGTTAGGTCTGTATAACACCATCAACCCTGCAGCATCGGCATCCCCCTGCTGTGTCTCCCAAGACCTGGAGCCTCTCACTATCCTGTACTACATCGGCAAGACCCCCAAAATAGAACAGCTCTCAAATATGAAGGTCAAGTCCTGCAAGTGCAGCTAGAGGTCCTTAGAAAATACATACTCTTCTTTCATCCAGAGTGGAGTGAGTTAACGTACCGTCAAAGTGCCGCTGCACTCATTTACTAGCAATCCTACAGCAGTCGTTTCACACAGGCATGGCCAGGAATGGTGTATTAGAGAATAAAAGGAACAAGTCAATGTGAGTTCAATGCATATTCAACATACAGGACCAGAGCAGTTATAATACCAAAAACTTTAGTTCGATGCACTGTATGGACAAAAATGTTGGGCCTTCATGTAAATTCATGTGTGTTCAGTCTTGTTCCTGCAGGTGTTAATAAACATTCACCTAGCCATGAAGTCTGCCTTTAAAAGATCTGTAAAAGAATTGGTCATTCTAAAGAGCTCATTGACTGAGTATGGTACTATAATAAGATTTAAAGATTGCAACGAGTCATTATGTTAAATTTTATTTGTCATAGATATGAAGTGATCAACTGTAAGCAGTTTTATCGCAAAGTGAAACAGCAACTCATCCAGGAAGTGAAAGACCGTGTAAAGTTACAACGGAGTTCTGAAGCATGTTGTACATAAAAGTCGCTAACGCTCTGTTGATTCAATAACTACAGAGTTAATTTATTATTTATACCAGAACTGCATACCAGAGCTGTCAGAAGCTTCATGTATAGGTAACCCATTACTTTTGTTCATATAGGAAGAATTGTATTTCTGTATTGACACAGGTTTGCAAGTAAAATGAGCTTGTGTGCTGTTCTCCTAATAAATGGTCAAAGAAGAATAATAGTTCTTAATAATATTTCTTAGTAAGGGTAATTTACACCATGAAGGCCTGCTCTCAAAAACTGATATAGATAAATCCAGCTACACAAACACTTAAAAGTTTTTTAGAAAATGTTTAGTGCCATCTTGTGTCAGTACAGAACATGTCACCTCGTTGGTTTGTTGGTTGCTGTTAACAGACTTGCACTGAACCAACCAACTCAGGTGAAAATAAGGACACTAAAACTAACCCTAACCCTTTTCTACTCTCCCGGAATACTCAAAGCGCTCTATACAACACGCCACATTGCATATTTGGCATGCAGACTGGGATCAAACCACCGACCTTCCGATCAGTAGATGCTCTACCTCCTGAGCTATAGCCACCCTACAGAGTAGGCAGCACAAAAGTGAACCCTTTAAATTAAATTTTAGTTTTAGCCTCCTCATATTCCACTGAGTTACTAGTTTGCTGAAATAAACGGAAGTCAAACAAACCAACCAACTCGGTGATGTAGCATTCTGTATCACAAGATGGTGCTAAACATGTTTAAAACAAGCACAAGTATCTTAAATCCAGCTACAAGGAGTGTTAAATCCATATCAGTTTTTGAGAGCAGGGCTCCATGGTGTAAATTAGCCTTTGTCCGCTTTAATCCATCAGAAAAATAAATAATGAATAATTCACATAGTTTTTTTTTTCCCTCACCAATATGCAATACTGAAATATTTTCCTCAATAACAAAATTATCAAGTCTAGTATTTACAGTTAATTTTATTATTGAGTCTTCGTCATTGACTTTTTAGGAGTCTTGTTAAAATCCAGTGGCGTTTTAGATCATAACAAACTTTCCACCAGTTTTGTTTGTTTTTGGTTCACTACATGAGGCTAGAGATTTGCTTGTTTGTTTGTTTTTTAAATCATACACTTGCAGAGTTCTGAATTTAAAAAAACTGAAAAGTACTGTCATCTCCAATATCTTTTTGAAATGTTGTGGCGCTAAAGTGGCACACATTCAAAAAATCCAGGCCGATATAGTATTCAGTACCAAGTTATGTGAGAATACAGCAAACACTGGAAATGTAAGTGATATGTGTATATATGTGAAATAAGTCCTTGAAAAAACAGATCTACTCAGACCTACCTAACACTTTGCTTTCAACCACTTCGCCCTTCAGCAGATATCAAAGGCACAATATCACATTCTTATACATCATTATTTATTTTATTCCTTAAGAATTATTCTTTATTTTTGCATTTTCTGATTCTGTACAGTAAAACATTGCAGTAAGATGTCCTGCAACCTTGCAGTGTTGACATATATTATCTACTCCATTTTGTAGTTTATATAATACACACGCACAACTTTTATTAAGCCGCCATAAGAGAGAATAAGATGTTGCATTAGAATTGTAAAGGCTATTTTGATTTATTATGGCAATAGTATTAATTTTATAGCTTCCCATTTATATTATAAAACACTTTTTTAAGGGGTAAGAAAAACAGTGTTGTATGTAATAACTTTTAATTGCTAAATTGGCATACTTTGTTAACAGTTTTAAGCAGTAATGGAGCAATAGTCTCCTTCCAGAATTTCTTATGAAAATTATTAGTTTTGTTTGTTTGGATGAACTGGCAACTGGCCCTTTTAAATAGCCCAGTGTAACAGATGCCATAACACGTTTAAGTAAAAAGCTTAGATTCTGAATCATTACAACCCCGAGTCTGCTGTCTGTGTTGTTTAAAAACGAAAATACATGTTTATTTATGATGTTCAGATTTCTGAAACAGAAAATTCTGTAAATGTGTAATGGCAATGAATAAAATGTGTTTTCATCATTAACAGGTTACTTGCTGAAATTAGTTTACAATGTGAGGTCACATCCTATGTATAATTGTGACAGTAATACTGTACGGTATTAGTGACAATAATACATACAGTAAAACTGTTGACAACAGAAATATTTCTGACTTTATGAATAACAACAATACTACTAATAATAATAATAGTAATATTTTTTAAATTATTATCATTAGTATTATTATTATTATTATTATTATCATAGCAATTTTAAAGATATAATTCTTTGCGTCAGTTCAGCAGTGTGTGAATGGGTGAATGGCTGAATGTGTAAAGCGCTTTGGGGTCCTTAGGGACTAGTAAAGTGCTATACAAATACAGGCCATTTACCATTTACCATTCAGCAATTTGAGGTAGGTTGGGATAGAGAGAATATAAAACATGGATATTAATGAAATAAAATCAAATTCAAACAATCTTATTGAGCTGAGTACTGCACTTCAATGGAATGGAAAAATGGAAACAAATGTGAAAAAAAGGCCTGCTGCTCAGCTCAATGAAATATCCAGTTATTAGTGCTTAAAATTAAAATTAAATTAAGATTGTTGAAATATGCAACCCTAAGCTCCACCACATTTTATATTATAATGGGGAAAACTAAAGATTATCCAGAGGCCATCCAATTCATTTTCATTTACATAGCACCAAATAACAACAATAGTCTGCTGGTGGTGCTTTACATTGAGGGTTACCATGGTAAATGATTCTTATATAGCGCTTTTCTGCTCTCCCGGAGTACTCAAAGCAATCAATACAACATACCACTTTCACCCAAGTTCCTTGTACCATGTAAGGTACAAGGTACAAGGAACTTCCTGTTTTTCAGTCTGGCTGAGCACTTAGTTTATGAGTCAAAAGCGGCCTTGCTTTACAAACCTTCATTATTAAAGTACATAAAACAATATAATAAACAAAATAAGCACTAAGGATATATTAATTACATGACACTACATGTTAAAGAAAAAGCTGCTGTGACAAAGAAAAGAATCTGTCAAGCACAACTCTTTGGAATTTAAATTGTAAGAAATAAATGTGTAAAATTACACAAGAAGTTCTGGTAGCTCGTTGCCCAGACTGTCCATTTTGTTGTTTTAGTTTGGTTTTTTTTTAACTGTAGTCATAAAAAATAGAATTATATAGCAGAAAGTGGGAAAAAAAACTTTTCTTTTTTTCACAAAGTAAGAGAGGTTTTATTAGAGACATAGCTAAAAGGTTTTGCAAAATTTTGCATAAATTGTGATTTTCTTTTGGTATTGAATAGCAGAAATTAGGCTTTGCCAGATGTAATTTTTTGGGGGGAGGAAAAAAAAGCGGTATACAGCGGCCGACAGCGCTGTATACAACGCTAGACTGGTGTCTAATAAGCAAGTAAATAAGGCAGAAAATAGAGAAACGCACTGAGAGATAGAGCTGTGCGATTTTATTATCTGCATACTTACCGTGAACCCTTTACATTGTTCTTCATTTTGTCAGTAGTAATATAGGTGCTCTTGTTTAGCAGGCAAAAAAAGAGCACCTATATTACTTCTTTTGCCATTGTTCTATTATGTATTTTTGTTCTATTGTTAAGTGTCCTTGGGTGTCTTAAAAGGCACTTTATAAATAAATAAATATGTCTGTGAAGGTTCTCAGTCATCCGGGTCATCGTAGTCTAAGGAGTTTGGAAAGAAAAGCGTCTGGACTTCTTTAAGTTGCTTGAACACGTTTCACCTCTCATCCGAGAAGCTTCTTCAGTTCTAATGGTCAAATGGTGGAGAGTCCCAGATTTAGGACACCCAGTGGGAGACAAGAGGGACAAAGGGAAGGTGCACCGTGGTCCTAAACACAACAGATTACCACACAAAGATTACTACTCTCCTCAGTGACAACAATACCTACGAAGCCTTAAAGCGAGACCCCACAAGCAGCTACAAAAAGAAAGTTATAGCTTGCCTTCAAGACCTTGAAAGGGACAAAATCATTGACCGCCTTACATATCACCGCCTTTACCCAGGGGATGCCATACCCTGCATTTACGGACTTCCTAAGATCCACAAAGAAGGTGTCCCACTCAGACCCATTGTAGGTGGCATAAACTCAGCCACTTACAACATCTCGAAACACCTTGCTACCATCCTAGCACCTCTTATGGGGAACACCCCACATCACATCAAGAACTCCACCGACTTCATCGACAAGGTCTAGAAACTTACCCTGGACCCAGATGAAACCATGGTGTCCTTTGATGTAGTCTCCCTCTTCACTTGCATACCCACCACGGAGGCCGTGGAGACTGTCAGAAAACGACAACAAGAAGACAGCTCCTTGGAGGACAGGACCAACTTCACACCCGATCAGATTTGCACACTGTTACCCTCTGCCTCACCACTACATATTTCAAATACAACAAGGGTTTCTACAGACAAAAACAAGGCTGCGCCATGGGCTCCCCGTGTCACCTATTGTAGCCAACCTTTACATGGAGGAAGTGGAAAGGAAGGCTCTTGGCTCTTTCAAAGGAAGAGTAACCAGCCACTGGTACAGATATGTAGACGACACCTGGGTCAAAATCAAAACACAAGAAGTGGAATCCTTCACTGCGCACATTAACGCTGTGGATAAAAACATCAAGTTCACCAGGGAAGACACAAAGGACGACTGTTTGCCTTTCCTGGACTGCGCTGTGCACATCGAAGAGAATGGCAACCTCAACATTGAAGTTTACCGGAAGCCCACACACATGGACCAGTACCTCCTCTTTGACTCCCATCACCCTCTGGAACTCAAACTTGGAGTAATTAGGACCCTACACCACCGGGCAGAACATGTTCCCTCTGAGCCTGAAGGGAAAAAGAAGGAACACACACATATAAAGGAAGCACTTAAAACATGCGGCTATCCTAATTGGGCGTTTATAAAGTCAGCAAAGAGGCACAGAAAAGAAGATCAGACACCAGCGAGGGAGGATAAGAAAGACAGACGCAACAACATTGTCATCCCCTATGTAGCCGGTGTATCAGAGAAACTCAGGAGGGTTCTCTCCAAGCATGACATCCCAGTGTATTTCAGACCCAGCAACACGCTCAGACAGAAACTGGTTCACCCGAAAGACAAAACGCCAAAACACAGACTTAACAATGTGGCGTATGCTGTACAGTGCAGCGAGGAATGCCCAGACCTCTACATCGGAGAGACCAAACAGCCACTTCACAAGCGCATGGCACAACATAGAAGAGCCACCTCCACGGGACAAGACTCAGCTGTCCATCTGGATCTAAAGGACAAAGGTCACTCTTTCGAGGATGCCAATGTTCACAATTTGGACAGAGAGGACAGATGGTTTGAAAGAGGAGTGAAAGAAGCCATCTATGTCCACTGTGAGCGACCATCTTTGAACAGAGGCGGTGGTTTATGACACCAACTGTCTGCCATCTATAATCCAGTTTTGAGATCCCTTCCCAGACGCCTTAAGGCCCACTCACATCCTGGGTCATCTGACCTCAGGAAATCACATGATAGGGTGGGGCCAGGTTTCACAATGAGCTCACCCGAAACCCTGGCTGATTGTGACCCACACCCACTTTCGCACCTTGGCTCATGTGATTAGGTAGAGGATCACCAGCGTGTCCTAAATCTGGGACTCTCCACCATTTGACTCTTAGAACTGAAGAAGCTTCTCAGATGAGAGGTGAAACATCTTCAAGCAACTTAAAGAAGT
The DNA here is from genome assembly GCF_057381845.1 of Rhamphochromis longiceps. Taxonomy (NCBI): domain Eukaryota; kingdom Metazoa; phylum Chordata; class Actinopteri; order Cichliformes; family Cichlidae; genus Rhamphochromis; species Rhamphochromis longiceps. Next base: position 6,385,742 of record NC_140567.1, read on the forward strand.
CCAGACGCTTTTCTTTCCAAGCTCCTTAGACTACGATGACCTGGAGAATCTTCACAGACATTTAGACATGCTCAGTGTTTTATGAAAAGCCACGATAGCAGAACAGGTACTTACTAAAAAAGCTATGCATGCTTTACGCTATGTTGTGATTAATACAAAATGTAAATAACTGAGTTTAGATATCTGAGGGGTTATTTAAAAAATTATTAGTTCTCTTTATGCATTTTATAGTGAGCTTAGAGCATACCACCCTGAGCACACCCAATTTTGTCTGATCTCAAACGGAAAGCAGACAGTCAATCTTCAAGCTGGCAGGAGTTAAACATACTTAAAAACACATCACTTGACTGTCTTAGGTAATTATAGGCCAATCTCTAACCTTCCTTTTCCTTCCAAATTTGTCAGACAAGGAGACTTCTTTCATGTCTCTTAGGAGAGAGTATTGACAAGAGTATTGACAATTTAGTGATCGTAGATCAAACATAAATTTGATTTAACTTACTTATTGTTTCTCACATTATTGTGGGTGAAGTTTGGCCCACTCATCTTTATGATGTTGCTTCAGTTCAGATCAGTTGAGGTTTGCTGGCATTTAATTCGGCTCTTTCCTGACACAGCATTTCAGTCAGGTTGAGGTTTGACTGGGCTACTGTAACACATTGATTCTTTTCGTTTTCAGTCATTCTGTTGTAGATTTATTGATGTGCTTGGGTTGTTTTCCTGATGTATGACACAGTTTTAGTCTGTGAAACAGATGGTGTTACATTTGACTCTACATTACTGTGGTATACAAAGGAGTTGGTTGACAGAATGGCTGTACAGATCCTGTGGGGGCAAAACAAGCCCAACAAGCTGTGTTAATGTGTCATATTCTTTTTAAAGAGAACAGGCTTTCTCCTGGTAACCCATTGAATAAACCATAAAATATAATTAAGAGATGTAGGTCCTGGGTTTTTTGCTTTTTCTCTGATCGTTTTTCTCTGTCTTGAATCCTTTTCACTTGTGAGTAATCTATCTTGAATTTAAAAGTGAATTGAATTTCTCAGTGTAGAATTAGATAGTTCACATTTTTTCGATATGACCTTTTCCACAATGATGGGAAAAATTACTAATCTAAGGTCACTGGTAATGTCTTTCCTTGTTGGTATAGTGTTTACTGAGTGCTCCACATCAGCAAACTGCCAAAACTTTCTTCGATGAGCAGTTAAACCAAGTGCATAGCAGCAGCTTCTACATACCCTCTTAATTCCTATGCAAGCAGTAGGAGTCTGCTTAGTTTAGGGCTACATTAAAAAAAACTTCTTTTTGACATGACTGTATCAGCTCATTGTAGAAAATAAGAAAGACCATAAGAGCATTAATGAATATAAGTAAACAAAGTAAGAACTAAGAAGTTGGCAGCTGTCTTTGGCTTTCTTAAACACCCCCCCGTACATTTTTATTTCAGTGTAACAACTCCTGAGTCTCTTTTCCTGTCTCACACTGAGGCACACAAAGAGAAACAGGATGTTGTGAGCGAGGACAATTTATCCAATGAACAGGAGGTGGTGACGGGATTAAATATGTTCAGACAATCCCAGCTTAGGTTAATAATGTCAGGTAGAAATGGCTGACATTAAGTTAACCACAGTGGGACACCAGGCTAATATGGAACAACAAAAGCTTTGCTGAGCTCTGCTTTTGTCCTCACAGCTGGGTTTGCTTGGAGATTCCAAAACACAAACAACTGGACTTTCACATGCTCCTTTGTTCCCGCTGACCCTGCATTCCTAAGGTCCACTCTTCGCCCACAGGTACACATACTTGGAGTCAAATCAATAGATCAGAGTTTAATTCCTGCACTTTTCAGCAGAAAAAAAAATCACTTTGTCAGCTGTCCTGGCTTTATGTCAAGAAATGTTTCACTGCTTGACCCTGGGGCTCGGTATAAAAATCAAGTCAACAGCACAGGACCACAGTCTGCGAGCCTGAGGAAACTATCTTACACATTTCCAGCAGAGAAAAGGTAAGACACAAGTTAGCGGACAGTAACTTTCAGAATGCTTGTAGGTGAATTTTATATCAAACTAAATTAAAACATGCATGATTTCAGGATACAGTCCTCCCATTCAGCTTATATTCTAAACTGATGGGGAGATTAACAAAAATGTGACAAAAATTTAAAATAGGAAAGTTTTAATCTGTTGTGTTTTGGCTGTGGGAGCTTTCGGAGTACACACATCTAGTGTAATAAAGTAATAATCTTTTTGTGTGTGTGGTTTTGCTGATTTTGTTTCTGACTCTTGTAACAGATGAACCCTCAAGTCCTGCCTTCCATCCTGCTGCTCATTTCTGCTGCCCATGCTTTCCAGTACACGGAGCTAGCGCAGTATGTTGACAGCCACCAGGACGAATATGTGGAGGTACAAATATCTGCTCCTTACTCTAGCAGCACTGAACTCTGAATGCTAGAACTGTTGTAATCTATGCTGTTAGGTGTATTGGGTTTAGACAATTTACTTTAATATCTGAGCTTGTGAGTCAAACAAAATCTCAATCATCATCAATAATGACCCTAGTGCCAGCCCTAATCCTAAACCCTACACAGATTCAAAATATATGAGTTTTGGTTTTATTAAATTATTCTGTCAAGTCGTCAAGGTTTATTGTCATTTCGTATGGTATCTACAAAAATACACAGACTGAAATTAAATGATTATTACAGCCTATATACTGCAATAATCAGTAAAAAATAAAAGTACTGTATAACAATCAGCTTGCCGAGATACTCAGCAAACTCAAGTGTAAAACAATCACACTCATTCCGCTAGCAGCGGTAAGCTCAGAGAGGGATTCAGTTAGATCAGCTAAGTGTTTTTATGAGGAGAATGGTGTATGTGTGTGCCTGTCACAGTCCATTTGTTGGTCTTGCAGTGTGGCTTCTGTCTGTCAGTGTGTCATACAGTTTGACAACCTTAAAGACCTTGGCCAAAAATGGCCTCCATCCCCAGTTCATGCAAATGCATAAATGTATCAATATTATCTTCAAACCAAAATGTAATTATTTTTATTTAAAACAACAACAACAACAAAAACAAAAACACCACCAATCGGCTGAACTGACCCTCTAGTGTATATATATATATATATATATATATATATATATATATATATATATATATATATATATATATAATGCATGTAGCTGCATATTTGGCAGCTACATGGATTATTTCAACTAACTTAATTTCTGTGGAGACTAGGACTTACAAACTGCATGTACACAGTCTCCAATCAAATGTAATAATTAGCGTAACTAATAATAACAATCGTGGAAAGCAATCTATGTTGTTACAAAATTCTCCCATTGATCTCAATAGAGCATACTTATAGTTCCATATTTCACTCTAGACCATTATTAGACAAGAAGAAAGAATATAATTTAATACCAATAGATAGGCCATTAGAATAAGACACCAAATAAGAAATAAAAGTAAGGCTAAGCGTGCTGTATATAATCACAAACTACAAAAGAATCTGCATGTGATATAAGTGTGACTCCTTGAAGATTGTCGGGGCTGAGGTCAAAAGTACACTGTAATGATTCTGGATCACTTTCTTTACTCGGCATCAACACGGAAAGACAGTAAGGTGAGGTGTTGACTCTGAAGTAACAACCACAACTTTTACCTGTACAATATCAGCTGTTGTTGAGAAAAATAATAATACTCTGACTACTTGAATATGAAAGCAGTTATTCCAACTAAAGAGACATTAAAATGTATTTTTGTCAAAATTTTGACAAAATTTAAAACAAAAACATCAAATAAAGGCTCAGGAGTTAGAAAAAAATGGGGTAGAGTTAGGGCTGCTCAATTAATCGAATTTTAATCTCGATTACGATCTGGGCTTTCAACGATCATTAAAAATGACTGAGCTGATTATTAGCCCCTCCCTTGTGCTTTACTCTCGCGCTGCTCCGTGTGGCAAATCGAGCGCACCTCTCTGCATTTCGAACACATGTCACAACAATTAAGAGCAGTGGTCCCCAACCTTTTTTGCGCCACGGACCAGTTTATGCCCAACAATATTTTCATGGACCGGCCTTTAAGGTGTCGCGGATAAATACAACAAAATAAAACTTGTACTGGTACCGAAAAAAAGAAAATTTATTCATAACACACGTGAAAAGACCAAGGAAAACCGAGTAAACGATAAAAACGATAACAAAATAACGCTGAAAACCGATAAAAACCCTGAAAACTATACATTTCACACCTGAGCCTCAACTCTCGCGGCCCGGTACCAAACGACTCACGGACCGGTACCGGTCCGAGGCCCGGGGGTTGGGGACCGCTGATTAAGAGGACCCGAGGGAAGCTCGGAAAGCTAAGCAGAAGTTATTTGGAGAGGAGAGTGACTGCCGTTGGTTGAAAAGAGAGGTAAAAAAAACTTCAGTGGTGTGGAAACATTATGGGTTCGCGGAGTCAGACGTGGATCAAGTAGACATAGTGTGTAAACTTTCATTTATTTTTTATATTGCAAACATTTGCACTGTTATCAGTATTTGCACACTATTTTATATTATTTTTTGACAATCTTTAAAGTCATTATTCAATACATTGTTATTGTTAAATAAATATCGTCAAATAATCGAGATCTCAATTTCAGTGAAAATCGTGATTATCATTTTTGCCATAATCGAGCAGCCCTAGGTAATCTCCAAATATCATGAATAGTCACAACTTTTAAAAATTTTACTATCCATTAGTATCCACGAATACATCCGCTGAGGCACAAAGCAAGTTTGAAGAAGAAATTAGCCAACTCTCACATTCAGCTTATTCCAAGACATTGCAGGAGACTTGAATAAATCATCAACAGTATTTCACACTTTTTGTGTGTTTTTTTACATATTGAACGCAGTGATTTTCCACAGGGGGAAATGTAATATGTAATGTCTTATGAATGAGTGTTGGTGGCCAAAGTCAAAAAGTGGCAATATAGCAACTGACTATTTCTGAATGTCAGTGTTGCAAATAAAATATGTCTTTAGAATCAAGTGCACATTTTGCGAACTGGACACTAGTTGAGGGCAGGAGTATTAAATAACATAAAACTCAGTGGCAGGTGGATTAGATCAAGTCCAGTGACAATGTTTTGGATCTTGGTTGTGTGTTTCAGATGCTGAGGGACTGGGTTGCAATCGAAAGCGACTCCAGCAATGTCCAAAAGAGACCAGAGCTGCACCGTATGATGGAGACTGTGGCTCAGAAACTCCAGTTGATGGGGGGGACTGTACAGCTGGTGGATATCGGAGAACAAGAAGTCAGTGAAAGAACCACCTATCTTTGCAATATTACCCCTCCCTGCTCTTTAGAAGTGCTTGTTGATATTGGAGCTTTGTATCTAATTGTCAGTGTAATTGGCTGGTAAATGTGGTGGATTTCTCACAGAGGTCAGCTCATTGGCAAACTTCAAAAAAAAAAATCAGAGGGCTCAGGACTAGCTTTGCCTTCTTATTACTGACTGGGCCACAACAAAGCCGCTTTCCACACTCATTAAACACACTGTGTGTGTGTGTGTGTGTGTGTGTGTGTGTGTGTGTGTGTGTGTGTGTGTGTGTGTGTGTGTGTGTGTGTGTGTGTGTGAGAGAGAGAGAGAGCGAGAAAGAGGCCATACTAGAGGGCCTAGCTTTTCACCATTAACCATTAATTAGGTGCCACCCAGTGTGAACTGTTACTGTACTATAATGCCTCCAGAAAAGCAGATCTTCTGGCCTCCTGGAGGAGTATCCCTTTTATAGTCTTACACACAGTGCAAGACTATAAAAGAAATTGCATTGATATGTGAGAGAGACATAGACCAGCTGAATACTATTGCAAGCGTTTTGAACACACTTTAAAATCAGAAGGATTAATAGATTGATGGAAAAGAAATTGTGTGCTGATCTCGACTGTATGTGCAGCTTCCTGATGGCCAGACATTAGAGTTGCCTAAAGTGGTGACGGCTCAGTTTGGTAATGACTCCAGCAAACACACAGTGTGCATCTACGGCCACGTGGATGTCCAGCCAGCAAAACTGGAAGACGGCTGGGCAACAGATCCATACAACCTGACTGAGATCAATGGTAAGAGCCTTTAAGCTAATTAAAAATACAAAGGAATGCTATCCAAACTCACAAATTTCATTTGATTCTAAAAAAGAGGAACATGTCTGGGTAAATGTCAGGGCTCTGTGTGCGGGCAGGTGGATATGAGGATCCAAATGCAGCACTCGAAAACAGAATGCAACTCAAAACCTCAGCTTTATTGCTGGCATGAAAACAAAACATGAAGTGAACACGGAATGCAGAGACCAAAAACACACAGGCATAATCTGAGGGTACGACGCGACACTAAGGGCATACACAGTAAAACTGAACACATTCACCTGAGTCACAGACCTTCACAATAAAACAGGAAACAAGAAACCACTAAACAAGGACACAGACTGAGAGGCAGACAGAATATAACACATGGAACTCAAACAATACATGAGACAACAAATCCTTAAACACGAATAAACAGAAACATGGAACTCTAATAATCATCATCATCATCACTACAAGAGAATAAGAAAACAATCCATTATGCAAAAACACACCAAAACATAACAACTCAAAATACTGGGTCAAACTGGCCCAGAACCGTGACAGTAAACCTTTGGTGAAGTACAAATGCTGGACTTGTTGCCTTCCTAAGATGATGACCAGAGGGGCAACTGGTTTCCTGTTCAACAATGTGTGGTGCTGTGATAAAGAATAGAAAAAGGGAGCTGATGTCGGTTTCATAACAGGAAGGTTTATTCTTCACAAGAGCTTCAGGTATCACCACACTAACTGCAAAGAAATGTCCATATGCTTCAGTCCAATTTACAGTACATGGCCACAGTTTCCTGAGCTAGAGACTGTATTAATCTCTCAACACAACTTTGACAAAGCATGAACAAAATGCTGCTTAAATCCATTGACAATATCACATCCACAATAAACACATTTGTTTTACAAAGATAAACAAAATGTCATTTTTAAACATTTTAATTCTCGTTTCAGCACTAAATTATTTATGTGAAATGTATTTCCACTGTACTGATGATAAACGTGACGAAACTATTCAGAAAAAAACACACGGCGTATATATTGTTTATCATGACCGGAAGTAGACACCTTTCGCACATGCGTGGTACCGATCAGGTTTCCAGTACGGATCAGGTAGTGACATCCCCATTAACTCCAGGTGTTGTGCCAGAAAGTGATCATGATTGCCGTCTGCGGGAGCGCGCGCAGCTGCTTACAGCTGTAGCACTCAGCGACTTCCGTGCAACTGATGTAAGGTGCGGTAAGCTGAACACAACTTCAACCGTCTGTTTGTTGAAAAATAGTAACGTGACCGCACCGATTTTCTTGTTAGTAACCATAACGGCGTTGTAACGATAGGAATAGTAATTAGTTAGATTACTCGTTACTAGTGTTGGGTAAGTTACTTTAAATTAGTAACTTAGTTACATTACTAGTTACTTCTATCAAAAGTAACTCAGTTACTTCAAGTTACTCGTTACTTTCAAAGTAACTAGTTACTAGGGAAAGTAACTTTGGTTTTACTCAGAATTCTCTTGTTAATGTGTTGCTTCCGTAACTGGACACCTATCAAGATTGCCAGTCTTCTAGCTTGCTTACTTGCCACAAGTGCATTGTGCCACCTACCAATAGAAAGGAAAAAATAGTGTGCATACTTCCACGAGAGGAATCCCACACCTGGACCGTCGTTGACTGCCGCCATGATTCTAGCCAACGTCACAGCCTCATGTGCGCTTTTTACATCCAACACAAAACTGCAGTCGTGGTCCTTTGATTGTACTCCGAACTCGGAAATTCTGCCTTCCGAATAGATCTTCCTATTCAGAAAGCAGAATTTCCGAGTAGGTAACACCAGACTGCAGATAAGCTGCATACAGGGCTGGACTGGGACAAAAAATCGGCCCGGGCATTTTGACTAGAGACCGGCCCACCATTATAGAAAAAATCATGAAGCCTTTGAATGAAAACAAATGCTGTTGTGACAGTGATGTACACTGTCTTGATGGTATATACAGTGGGGCAAAAAAGTATTTAGTCAGCCACTGATTGTGCAAGTTCCCCCACTTAAAATGATGACAGAGGTCAGTAATTTGCACCAGAGGTACACTTCAGCTGTGAGAGACAGAATGTGAAAAAAAAATCCATGAATTCACATGGTAGGATTTGTAAAGAATTTATTCGTAAATTAGGGTGGAAAATAAGTATTTGGTCACCTCAAACAAGGAAAATCTCTGGCTCTCACAGACCTGTAACGTCTTCTGTAAGAAGCTTTTCTGTCCCCCACTCGTTACCTGTATGAATGCCACCTGTTTGAACTCATCATCTGTATAAAAGACACCTGTCCAGAGCCTCAAACAGTCAGACTCCAAACTCCGCCATGGCCAAGACCAAAGAGCTTTCGAAGGACACCAGGAAAAGTATTGTAGACCTGCACCAGACTGGGAAGAGTGAATCTACAATAGGCAAGCAGCTTGGTGTGAAAAAATCAACTGTGGGAGCAATCATCAGAAAATGGAAGACATACAAGACCACTGATAATCTCCCTCGATCTGGGGCTCCACGCAAGATCTCATCCCGTGGGGTCAAAATGATCAAGAGAACGGTGAGCAAAGATCCCAGAACCACATGGGGGGACCTGGTGAATGACCTGCAGAGAGCTGGGACCAAAGTAACAAAGGTCACCATCAGTAACACACTACAACGGCAGGGAATCAAATCCCGCAGTGCCAGACGTGTTCCGCTGCTGAAGCCAGTGCATGTCCAGGCCCGTCTGAAGTTTGCCAGAGAGCACATGGATGATACAGCAGAGGATTGGGAGAATGTCATGTGGTCAGATGAAACCAAAGTAGAACTTTTTGGTATAAACTCAACTCGTCGTGTTTGGAGGAAGAAGAATACTGAGTTGCATCCCAAGAACACCATACCTACTGTGAAGCATGGGGGTGGAAACATCATGCTATGGGGCTGTTTTTCTGCCAAGGGGACAGGACGACTGATCCGTGTTAAGGACAGAATGAATGGGGCCATGTATCGTGAGATTTTGAGCCAAAACCTCCTTCCATCAGTGAGAACTTTGAAGATGAAACGAGGCTGGGTCTTCCAACATGGCAATGATCCAAAACACACCGCCCGGGCAACAAAGGAGTGGCTCCGTAAGAAGCATTTGAAAGTCCTGGAGTGGCCTAGCCAGTCTCCAGACCTCAACCCCATAGAAAATCTGTGGCGGGAGTTGAAAGTCCGTGTTGCTCGGCGACAGCCCCAAAACATCACTGCTCTCGAGAAGATCTGCATGGAGGAATGGGCCAAAATACCAGCTACTGTGTGTGCAAACCTGGTAAAGACCTATAGTAACCGTTTGACCTCTGTTATTGCCAACAAATGTTATGTTACAAAGTATTGAGTTGTATCTTTGTTATTGACCAAATACTTATTTTCCACCCTAATTTACGAATAAATTCTTTACAAATCCTACCATGTGGATTCATGGATTTTTTTTTCACATTCTGTCTCTCACAGTTGAAGTGTACCTCTGGTGCAAATTACTCTGTCATCATTTTAGGTGGGGGAACTTGCACAATCGGTGGCTGACTAAATACTTTTTTGCCCCACTGTATGTATCAATTTATCAATCGTTTGTTGTAAGATTCAGATAATTATTTATTAAAAGCTAGATATTTTAAATGAGAATAAGAAAGAAAAGTATTTCTTTGTGCCCCCCTCTTCCTGTTAATGTCCAACGTGGCCCCGCTGGCAAAACTTTGCTAGACCCACCCCAGCACAGTTACCAGCTGTGAGCGTAAAAAAGGATCCTGGTGTTATTTATCTCTCAGAAACAGTTCATAACTTCCCTTCAACTCATTCATGTCATCCATCACCTGTTCAGCTCTGATGATTCAGTAAGGACATCTCCTGGTTTCATCTTCATGTTTCCCTCTCACCAGATAACCAAACCGACATCATGACCAGCAGCTTTACAGCTGTGGCTCCAGCAAACATCAGCTGATACTAGAAATTAATATTAAATAAATTCTAACAACAGCTGATCAAGCTTAAACGTGCCGCTGTTGTTTAACGCGACCTCCACTGGTTTCTTCTTTATGGCGCAAAGTGGGCGATACACAAACAAGAGAGACGGGACTTGCGACAGAAAAGCCGATCAGCTAATCATTGATCAGTTTCACGATTGAAGTAGAAACAGGAGAGGGAGGGGGAGAGAATGAGAGAAGAAGAGGCAGCTGCAGGGTAAAGAAACAGAATATCTCCAGCTTTGTGTCTTTTTCATTGTGGCTGAAGTATGGGACAAACTGTGTTCCTTTTCACCTCAATACGAAGCGCATAATATTTTCTCTGAACACGAGACGATTCCGTTTTTTACGGGATTGTTGGTAATAATTAACCGTATGAACAAAATAAAGTTCAACATCAGTAACATCATAGCACCCACCCACCTGTATAGAAACTCCATCATGCTAGCTAGTACCCAGTACGAAAAAGTCAGTTTTTTTTATTTATATATGTTTATATATAAATATATGCGGTGGCCCCTAGAGACAAAACACGTACAAACTCCAAAACACATTTCTAGCATGAACTGAACTTCCAAAACAGAGCTACCTAGATCACTTAAATTACACAATTGAAAGCATGAAAGCATATGTGTATTGTTTGTGTATTTATACACAAGCATTCATATATAGTCAAATAATAAAAAAAAAAAAAAAGTTCATTTACCTGTTATTACCACACACCAAATCCGGTCATTGGTACTTGCTGGCTTGTGTAGCCACTACGTAACAAAAGCTCAACACTGCCCCTAGCATCCTGGAGCACTTCTGTTGTCTTTTGTACGTGTTTTGAGTTTTTATGTGCTTCTGAGTTTTTACGTGTTTTGGAGTTTGTACGTGCTTCGGAGTCTGTACGTGTTTTTATGTGTTTTGGAGTTTTTACGTGTTTTGGAGTTTGTACGTGCTTCAGGGTTTGTACGTGCTTCAGAGTTCGTACGTGATTTTAAGTTTGTATGTGCTTTGTCTGTAGGGGCCACCGTAAATATACTTTTATTTATTCACTCCACATAAAATGTAATAAATAAATCATATAATACAAAAATCAACTATTCACATTTCAACTTTTAACTATTTAAATTTTCAGCTTTTTCCTTTTACAAATTTAAAGTGAAACAACACAAAACACTGCAAACCACAACACAATTAAATATAAATTATAATATGAAAACAAAAAGAACATGTATATTCTCTGTCATATGGGCCCGCATGAATAAACTTTCTGAATCCTTTATCAGCTGCTCTCACACTGCTCATCACTGAAAAAAGTAACGCCGTTAGTAATGCCGATATTACTAACGGCGTTACTACTGGGGTCAGCGGGGGAGCTGGCCCCAGGGAGGGGTCACTTGCCCCTCCCTTCCCTCCCCATCTCCAGCTGCCTCCCCCTTCCCGCTCCACCACAACCACCCACACATGCAGGACCTTGGAGTAGGGGTATGTCACCAGGGTGCAGAGGAGGCTACCCCCCCCCCCCCCCCCCCGTCCCCTTCTGGCTGCCTCTGCCTCAATTTTATCCCACAACTTAGACATTCACATTACTCACACTCTCATTACACATACATATAGGATCTTGGGGGTGGGCACGATACACGGAATCCAAATTACCATCAGGGTGGAGGGAGGTTTGGAGTCTTCTCTCACCCCCATTCTCTGCGGCCTGCTGGAGCGGGGGGGCTAGGAGGAAGAGTTGGCCATCCGACTGCGGTCTGGAGTGTGGGGCCTCCCTGCTGCTGTGGAGTCGGGGCGGTCTGCCTCTCCCCACCGCAGGGAAAAGGGTAACACCACCTGGGTCTGGGTGCAGTTCCCCCTCCAGGGGCAAGGGTACCTAGACCCGGTTCGTAGAGTACGCTTGGGGAGTGTGATCGTGTGTACAGCGTCTCTTTATGTCTGTCTCCACGTTGGTTGAGTGTGAAGTAAGTGCATATGAGAGCATGAGGGTGGGAACTTCCCCTGCCAGTGGCGGACTCCCTCAGGTGTCGGTGCGTTGGTGGTTCTTTGTGTCCGGGGATGGGCGTCCAGGTACACACCGGCTCACTCCTTGGCAGCCGCTTATCGGGGCCTGGAGCCTGGGGCTCGCTCGGGCCACTTCAGAGGTGGGGTGCCCCCGGCCTCTCGGCCTGGGGCTCGGTCACTCAGGCACGGCTGGCTGCCGGCGGAGCTCACGGGCGCGTCACTGCAACTCCCCCTGGCTTCTGCTCCGCGGCTGCTGAGTGAACCCTCATCTGGGACTCTCCTCAGCTCTTTCTGGGACAGTGGCGCGGCTGCCCCTCTGTTGGTCTTCCTTGGTCTCTTGTGTTCTGAGGGCCTCTGGATGTCTGGAGTTTTGATCTCCTCCATACCTGCTTCATGCCCTGGAGGACGGGGCTGTGCCCCCCCCCCCCCCCCCCCCCCCCCCCCCCCCCCACACACACCCTCTAGCAGATCATTACATGAAGGAACCTTTTAAAAAAAACAAGCATGTCCATGCTCACAGGTGTACACACGGGTGATCACACCCACAAACTACACCCTTTTTGGCTCCTACCTCAAAGCACACTGTGTTCTGTCGATCTTATGTGCTGCACAATAATGTTTAATATTTAGTATTTACTGTCATATTCCCATATATCATTGTGATGTTGTTTATTCTATTACTCTTGTTCTCTTCTGCTTGTTTTCTTTTTTCTTTCTCAGCAGGTGACCCAGGTGATCGATATATGTATTTTTTTTTCTTTTTTTCTGCCCGTTCTGTTGGTTTTTGTTTTTTGCCCTTCTCCCCCGTCCCTCTTCTCAGCTGTTTCTCTTTCCCTCTTTCTTTCTCCCCTTCTTTCCCCCAGTCAAGTCTGTCCCGTATTCAGTAAGTGAAAATAAAATAAACAATAAAAGGTGAATCAAATGGACCATTACGGCAAGGCTGGGATGGTCAATTTGGTAAAGTAAATCCGTTGGGCATCTTTCTTTGCCTTTAGACAACAATTCTGATGGCAAAAGAGCCAAACGGGACAGGCAAAAAAAAAAAAAAAAGTAATGCCGATATTCCCATCACTGATCATACCAAAAAACTTTTTCCCAGTCTATTTCTGATACCAGATTTTAATAGAAAGCTATTTCCAACTTTCTACACACTAAACAGCTAGAATATTCTCATGTGATGAAATGGTACAGCCAAAAAAGCATAAGAGAAGCATGTACAAGGAAATTATGGGTGCTCCATGCCAACTGTGTAGGGATAACATACAAATAGTAAGACAGCAGGAATAAATAACAAACAGGATAAATATATGCAGTTAAGAGAAATATATACAAACTAGAGGAATATACACAAAACAAGAGAAAAGACACACATTGGAGTGCAAAGTTGAAGTAGTGCAAAGAACTTGGTCTGAGTATAGTCCACATATGAGTGGCTTGAGTGATGAGGGTTACTCAGACCATGACTCAGATTGGTGAGGTGAGTCGGGAGGGTAATAACTACTCATCACAACCAAGCTATGTAGAGTATATCAACCCGTAGGGCACCTTTGGGACTGTTCATCTAGATGTAGCGTTTTCAGTGGGAAAAACGTTTTGTCACTCATCTAAGTGACTTCTTCAGTCTTAACTGACTGCAGCTTTCTCCAACCTTATATACAGTACTTTTGCACAATGGCTGAAACTAGCACCCCTGGTGAACAATGAGCAGTTGAGTTTCTTGGTGAAACCTTGAGCTGAGACTGAAGAAGTCACTTGGATGGCTTACGAAACTCTTCTCCCACTGAAAATGCAATGTCCAGATGAACAGAATCAACTTTTGGCGTTTTATGTAAAGAGTCAAAACGAATTGGAAGGTGATGCTTTTTTCATATGAGGCTTCATGGATGCATGTAGATACATTTACAAAATAGGATGAAAAATAGAATGCAAAAGTTTTATGTACATCATTAATAAATACAGTGATATTGTAATTTTTATACTTTTAGGCAATCTGTATGGACGAGGAGCATCAGACAACAAGGCCCCAGTTTTAGCCTGGATCCATGCTGTAGAGGCTTACCAGGCTCTCAGTATGGTAAGAGACTGAGTTCACCATATTGTTAGATAGGCTTTCATGTCCCAGCTGAATGGAAACATTTAAAATGCAAAGAGTGGGAACAGAGAGAGATGCCTTCGGCAGGCTAGATTCAAGAGATAACTTCTATTGCTGTAGCAGACTTTTTTAAGTTGAGTGAAGTACTCAGCAGATATATGGGGAACAAAGTGCGTACCCTCAGGCTAGTGAGACAGCAGAGCCAAGTCTAAGGCAGACTAACTTTCCATGTCAGTGCTAGTTGTGTGGAGTCACTAGAGCAGTCTGTTCCATCCATGCTGCTTTGTTGTCATGTTAAAAAATATGGCGCAATATGCACACATCAGAAGGCCTCAGCCACATGCTGAGTGCACTGTGGAAGGAGAAATGCGTTGGTGTGGACGCTGAGAAGACTGATTCAAACAAAGCTAATCACTCACAATGTCAAAAAGACAATTTAGGTTTTTATGGAAACAATAATTTTCTGCCCAGAAAGCCTGTTTGTTTGCTTCCTACCAAACATCATGGAGCTGTTCCCCCCATTCACCAGGATCTGCCAGTGAATGTGAAGTTTGTCATAGAGGGCATGGAGGAGACGGGCTCTAACGGCCTGGATGCCATGATCATGGCCCAGCGAGACACCTTCTTCTCAGAAGTGGATTACATCATCATATCAGACTGTGGCTGGCTCAGCAGACGCCCCGCCCTCACCTATGGCACCAGAGGCAACTGCTACTTCTTTGCTGAGGTGGTGTATTAAGAAGCATCCATCCATCCTTTATTCAAAGAGTCACCCTCCAGTCTTTGATTTGTGCTGCCATGTTTGCAGGTAGAAGGACCGAAGCAGGACTTGCATTCTGGTGTTTATGGAGGGACTGTGATTGAACCAATGACCGACCTCATTGGAATTCTCGGTGAGTCTCATATTTGAATGCGCGTAAGCAAGCAGCCTTTGTTCATAAACCGCATAATTCAGTCAAATGTATGAAGAACTTCTCTGAATGTCCAACACATCAGACCTTGAAGCAGATGGGTTACAGCAGCAGAACTGGGTGCCACTCTTCAACCAAAGAAAATTGGAAAAATGTTGCCAGTTCTGATGAATCTTAATTTCTTCTGTGACATTGATGGAAGTGTCTGAATTTGGCATTAACAACATTAAATGATTCTTAATCCTGCCTGTTATCAGCATTACAGTATTTCAGTAGATACTGCCCTTAGTACCAGTGGAGCATAGTTTAAATGCCGATTTTCTGTACTCTTCTGCATAATGCACCATGTCATAAGCTCACATCATCTCATACTGGTGTCATGGACATCATAATAACTGAATTTTACTCAAATGGCCTCCAAATTCACTAAATCACAATCCAATAGAGCACCTTTTTGGGATGTGGAAGATTCACAACACTGTGAAATGCCATCATGTCAATACAGCCCAAAATCTCAGGAAATTCATGAAGAATTAAAGCAAAACTGGAGGCAAAAGTGGGTCCAACTAGCAAGATTTACCTAATGAAGTGGCCAGTAAGGGTATATACTTACTGTAAAGGAAACTGTTGTTTTAAAAGTACTCTTGGCTCATCAGCAGAATACCAGTTATCCCCCCCCCCACCCCACCCCCGCCCAAGCGCCCTGTTCTATTAAATTAGACTTAAATTAAATAATCGAGGAACTGATCTAACAGCCCATTGTTCATTGAGTGGACTAGTTTCAGTTATCATGCAAATGTACTGTTATATGGTTGGGGAAACCTGCAGTCAGCTGCAGAAGTCAGTTGGATGAGTGACAAAAAGTTTCCCTCACTGAAAATTAACAGAATCAGCCATTTTTTTTAGGATTTACCTACCTAAATGATTGAGCATGCATCAATACATAGACTTAAAGAAATTGTAGAAGCTAAATTGTTATCAGAAAATATACCCAGTACTCTCAACATTGCATTTCCAGTTCCCTGGAAGCAATAACTACAAATGGAAACTGGAGGAGCTCTCTGCAACAAGAAATCTTTTTCCTACCTTCAGATAAACAGAGATTGCCAATCAAGCGTTCTGTCTGTTGCTGACAAGTCGCTGTTTCATTGATTTTGTTCAGCAGGGTTTATATGAACCCAGTGGTGATAAGGTTAACCCTTGGTGCTTTCAAACATTTTGAACTCACTATGATAAGGAATCCCACTATTCCAGCCAGAAATGTGAAATGAGACCACATTTCCAGAAAGATTGTCTTCTTAGGGTGCCGTTTTAGCTCAGTGCGTTGAGCAGGCGCCCACTTCAGTCCTTGAGCATCAGAGCAAAAGAATTGCAACGAGAGTTTTTTATTTACAGTTTGATAAATCTTTGTAGCCCTATGACAGGCCTTGGTTGCCTACTGCAGCCAAGGCCTGTCATAGGGCTGCTGCAACTTTAAATCTCAATGAAGTTTGAAGTTTAAGTTTACTTTAGTAATTACAAACATGCATTTTTTAACCTCTGGCTCTAAGTTGGCTATTTTAAATTGAAGAAGATGGGGATTTTAATAGTAAGAAAATGCTCTTATTTCATTTCAGTTATCATGCACTCATTAATTTTGTTCATTAGATCGTATTTAGCACATTCACAAGCAAATTCATGTTTTGTCAAACTGACAAAAGTCAGGTGACAATAAGCAGTGCTGGTGTCCAGTCACATCTAACAATATATTTATCATCTTTGTCCTGTGTGTTTTCAACAATGCAAGACTTCCTTGTTGACAACTCTAGCTGACATTAAATTTAATAAAAACATTCAGTAAGCTACATTCTCTTGGATCAGGCATAAGAGGCATGCGTAATAATCAGTGGGACTCAAGCATCAGGAGGATCGGGTCTCATCAGTACGTGTTTAACCCTGTGAGGCCTAAGTCAGTGTCAAAGATAAATGTAATATAAATATAAATAAAATCTAAGATTTGGTTGAAAAATGTTAAAAGTGTTCGCTGATTTGGGAGTGGGAGAATTTTGTTACATTTTCAAATGTCATATACAGTAATCAGTAATCATAATAGAGATTTTTTTTAGTCCTTACAGCGTTGAAAGAATCTTCCCTACTGAAGTCCTTGAGCAAAGCATCAAATAAGTATTTGCAATAAACCAGTCCAGTCTTATCTTTGGAAAATCTAAGTTTAGTTCCATTAACAATAGCATCATCCTATTATTACTTCATTAGACACACTGATCAGCCCCAGTGGCAAGATCCTGATTCCTGGGATCAGAGAGGCTGTAGCTCCCCTCTCTGATGAAGAATGGAAAATGTACCAGGATATCCAGTTTGACATGGACAACTACAAGAATAAGATTGGTGTCAACCAACTCATGTACAGCAATAAGGTAATGTAAGGCATCCTTGGTGTCAGAAGATCATTAAGAGCAGGTGAGTACAATCCAGAATTTAGATTGTCATTACCCTTGCTTCCAATGCTACTGTGAAGAACCTTTTTAACTACTGTTTAAACAAGTCTCTCATATGGCTTTATTTCTTACGTAAAACATTACCAGAACTAGGATGATCCTGAAAAAATAGTTCATCTATTTGCTTCTCTCCATGAAAGTGCTTGGTCATAGGAGATCAACGCTTACAATCTCGTGAGATCTTTACAGGATAAAGCTCCTTAAAATGAGTGTTGTTTTCATTGACAATATATAAGTAAAATTATTAGTGAAAATAAAGAATTATATCCCTCTCCCAAAGGTGGACTTGTTGGCTCACATGTGGCGCTACCCCACAGTCTCCATCCACGGTATTGAGGGGGTCTTTTCAGACCCTGGGACTAAGACTGTCATCCCTGCTAAGGTTACTGCTAAGTTTTCAATTAGGCAAGTTCCTGACATGGACCCTGCTATGGTCAAGAAACAGGTAAAATACATGAAAAGTATGTACGTGCTCTGTTCTGTTGCATTTACTTTTTGTAAACTGCTTCTGCTGTTTTCTTGATGTGCTCTTCTTCAGGTAACAGACTACCTTCACTCTGTGTTTGCCAAAAGAAAGAGTCCCAACAAGCTCAAAGTCACAATGGTGATAGGAGCCAAACCTTGGCTGGCTGACACTCACCATCCACTCTACGAGGCTGGAAAGGTTGCTATTAAGAGAGGTATTGACCGTTCACCTTACTTTAATCACCGGTGATGTTGCTATCAGAATGTCGGGTCTCGGGTTTGATAAACTGCAAATAAAATTTCACCAAAACTGGCTCTTACAAGCCAGACAATTACTGACAGTTTTTACCCAAATAATCTTCATTTTCATATGTTAACATTACTAGGCAATTTTTTTCATTTTTCGGTCATTTGAATAGACTTTAATGAAACGATAAAGAATTGGGACATTGTGTTGATACTGATTTTCCCTGTCCCACAGCAGTTATAAATGACTTTTGTTGGCATAAGGCCACTCTGTTTTGACAGGAGTACATCCTAAACCTAGTGGAATTAGTAGTAATAATAACAACGATTTCTTAGTTATGATTATGATCACATTGGTGTTTTGGATGGCAGTCTTCAGTTTCCCTTACATAACAGTCTCCTCAAGGCAAAGACTCTAGAGTATTAACGAAAACTGATGACATCAAAGAAGTGGGTTGGAACAGTGGGAATGAAGAACTCTTTTTAATAGGATGAAGCTTCCAGAACCAGTCTCAGGGAGGAGCAGTCATCTGCTTTTTCATCATATTTGAAAATGATTCTTGGTGGTTATAGTTATTGTATAAACTAGTGCTGTCAGCGTAAATCTCGTTAAAATGATGTTAACGCCATAACTGCGTTAACACGGCAAATCTCCGTTAATGAGTTAACGCGGATCGCCCCGTGCAAGGGCTGCACGGCGTCAACGTGTTAGCGCAGTTAGCCTGTTAATCTGTTAGCGCTGTGCAGCCCCTCGCACGGGGCGAGCCGCGTTAAGTCGCCGACGGACATATGCCGCATTAATGCAGTTATGACCTTAACGTCATTTTAACGAGACTAACACTGACAGCATTAGTATATACACAAAGTATTGTAGCGTCTGTTGTATGACAGAGAACTAGGCGACAGGAGTTAGAAACTGACATGATATAGGTGTATGTACTAAAAATCTTCGATGAGATCAAATCCCAGTGACCTTGATCTCAAGGCCAAGGTCAGAGGTCATGTTTTCGAAAATCTTGCGAATGCAACAACGTAGGACCTAGGTGACTTAGGATTTAGAAATTGATACCATGGGCTGAGGGGTAGCACTATAAGGCCACCAGTATTTTACACCAGTAAAATACAAAACCTGGAGCTCTTAGTTTAGTAGAAACACAAGAAATGCATTTTCAGTGGTTTTGACACAGCCTTAAGATATTGGCTAACTTTTAACTTTTGTATCCTTTTATTATTATTATAGCTTCATTCCTTTGTAGTGTGCTTTGTTGCATTTATATCCTGCAGGAGTTTTGAAAGGTTACCAAAGAAACAGTGTATGTTTTCACCTGTCCTTAATTGTTTAGTATTATAGGAATATAAAAAAAATGTGAGACAATGTAAAGAAAACAAGTTAGTCTTTCAATTTTCACAATTAGTCATTCAAACATGCCAGAATAGTTCCCACTTAATGTTCATGTCCACTTTACTAGCAGAAAATATTCTGTCTTTGCTCTACCTTTAGTTTTCAACATGGACCCTGATCTAATCCGTGAGGGTGGAACCATCCCAATTGCCAGGACCTTCCAAGATGTGACGGGAAAAAGTATCATCATGATGCCCATCGGAGGCTTTGATGATGGTCTGCACTCTCAGAATGAGAAAATGAGCAGGTTAGACTGTCTGTACACTCCTGCAGTTTTATTCATTTCACAGGAATGTTTAAAGAAATTAGCTTGTACTGAGTCTTTCTGAGTGTTCAACACAATATTTAAGAGAAAAGCTTGAGGGAGAAAGCTTTGCAGTCTGTTAGAACCATCCACAACTGAAAAATAATTTAACTACCATAGAGACACCATACAGGACCTGGACACAGGAAATTATTTTAACACTGAAACATTAAGCAGACCCAAGTAGACAAATTTTAGGGGCAGATTTGTTGGAATCCAGCATAAGACAACAAGGGTAAATGGGCAAATTCTGGAGAAATCAGAAAAGATGGTTAAAAGCAGACTTCTCCGATTATAAGGTGGATGCTGTGAGACTTAAGCAGCAGATATAAAGACATACTGGTCTGTTTCCAGAGGGCTTTGTAAGTCTTACAAGCTGCTGGCAGCAGAAAAGTGGAACAATGCTTTGGGGACTTATAAGAAGGTGTAATGTAGCCATCTACTGCTGCAAATAATAGTGTATGTGAATTTATTGTATTTATGTTAAGGAAACTTGGAAATTTGCAACCCAAACAAACAGGACCTTTAACTCTGCCAACCATAGTTTTTCTCTCTCTCCTAGGTACAATTATATTGAAGGAACCAAGTTATTCATCGCATACCTCAATGAAGTGTCCCAGATTAAGAGGACTAGTGTGTGATGTTTTATGGTATGATCACATGACCTCTTCAAAAACATTCCAGCTATAGAAAAGTGTGTTTTGATATTTTTACTGTGCCTTTATCTTTATTTCATAAGGTTTTGAAACTTGTGGCGCATTTACTGATCTGCACCTCAAGTCTATCTATTTTTGCATTATCTCATGGTTTTTTGGCTGTTTCCATCTCTTTTGCCAGTGTTTATGTTCACATAAACTTGGGCAGCACTGTGAGTGTGTTTGTATGTGTGTCATGTAGTAAAAGCTGGACAATGCAATATTACGAATACGTCATTTATTTTATGAGAAATACAAAATGTTATTTTATGAATGTTAATAATACGAGAGACATATACAAATACTGTTTCTTTAGCCATTAGTCATTTATTCACTCCTGAAAAATTCACTCTTATAGTATGTCATTCCTTAATCAAATGATTAGTTCATTACCAGGCCTCTGGAGATCTCCAAAACATGTTGAGGAGGTAATTACGCCATTTACAGTCGCTTTGGTGCGTTTCTCACATCACTAGTAACATTTGCACAGCACTTAGTGTATTTCTCAAAACAATTGGTGCAAACTGCAAAACCTAGTGGATAACCTGCAAAAGCAGGTCACTTGCTCAAAATCGATAATCCATTCCTCAAAAGCAAGTATTCATGTCAATGAAACTGCCAGTGTCATCAAAATGAGAAGTCGTGACACCATCTTTATGAACAAGATAGTCAAATGGCTTGTCATGTTTTCATTATGACAGTGTACAGTATTCTCTCAGTGTATTCCAATGCAAAAGAAGGTCAGAACTTGTTGACACTACCTGAAAATGCTCAAGAAAATGCTCCACCCTCTCCATGACTCTGCTGTGATGTTGTCACATGCTGCATCCATGGCTGCTAGCAGGGCCATTTGCACATGTGAATGCCAGTCATAAAACTTCCACCTCCAGGCAGAGAAAAACTCCTCTATCGGATTAAGAAATGGGGAGTAGGGAGGGAGATATTGAACCAGCATTCTGTCATGTGCTGCAAACCACTGTCTGACCAGATGTGAGTAGTGAAAACTGACATTATCCCACACAACAACATACTTGTTGAGTTGGCCTCCACCCCTCTCATTCTCAGGGACTATGTCCCTGTAAAGAGTGTCTAAAAAAGTCAGGAGATGTTGTGTATTGTATGGGCCAAGAAGGGGAATATGGGAGAATGCCATTGTCTGAGATGGCTGCACACATTGTAACATTCCCTCCGCACCGGCTTGGGACATCAGTGGTTGCTCTCTGTCCAATGCGATTTCTTCCACGCCTTCTGCCTTTGGCCAGATTGAAACCCGCATCATCAAAGTATATTAATTACAGCGCTTTGAATTTCTTTCAACTTTATTGCATTGTTTGCAATCACCATTGCACAAATGGCTTCATCTTGCTGCGGGGTAAAAAAGGGCCCTCTTCTACCTCTGCGAGGTTGTCTTTCAATCCGTTGTGGTGCAGATTACAGTAAAATTACAATAATGTACACTAAACATGAGATATTACGAGATGTTGGATTACTGTCCAATACTATACATACCTGTTCTCCCTACGAAATGTTTAAATGATTAAATTCACAGTGGTTCTTCCAACACCCTCCGACCAGCCTCATCCAGGCCGTGATTGACAACATGATCAACAAGTGTTGCCCTAATTTAATTAGGAATCTGCCTGTATTTGGCATCTTTTCCCTCTTCCCCTGTTTTGTCCCCCCCGCATCCTCAACCCTCTTCCACGATGCTGACCTTCCATTTCTGTGTCACAGAATTGTAGAAATGGTACACACTATGGCTGTATCCCAATTCAGGGTCTGCAGCCTTAAAGTACGCATTTCAAGGCCGATTACGTCACAGCAGCGCGCCGAAGGCTGTCCCAATTCAAAGGCTGCTCGAAATGCGGCCCTGAAATGTGTCCTTCATTTCCCTGAATTTTAAGGCTGTGGCGGTGTAGACTTCGTGGCCCAACATATCCCAGAATGCATAGCGCGGCGGCGGGTGTGGATAATTTTGCCGAAAAAAAACGGCGGATGAGGGGCGCCCGAAGAGTAAACTTTAAGTAAGTACTAAATATCATGTCACTTATTTATGTGCAAATGTTTAATGACGAAGAACATTAAAACGTTACTTTTGGCCACATGTCGGCAAAGTTATGTGACATTAGTGACGTTTTTACTAACTTGGTTTTAAAGCCTTTACTTTAAAATATACGCCGTTCAATAGCTGAGCTTAATCTTACAGAGAATGATCAAAGCTCATGTAGAAACAAACAAACAAATGAACAAAAGATTTTCTCCTTCATTTCTGTCAAACAAAGCTGTATGACACGTTTCCAGCTGTTAGTATCATGGTTGCTGGGCAACCTGGGCAGCGCAACGGAGGCTAGACCGTCCCATTTCACAAGCCTCGCACTTCCGGCCTTAGCGGTCTTTGAGTATGCGGCCCTTGAGGATCGTTAAGGCTGCGTACTTTAAGGCTGTAGACCCTGAATTGGGATACAGCCTATGTCCTGCTCGGTTCATATATGCTTGCCAGTTGAGGGTTCATGGGATTGATCCATGATTGATCCATGAGTGGCTTGTCATTGGTTACAACTAATACTTTCCACACCTCCTCATCAGTGAAAGCTGAAGTTCACCTGAGAGAAATTGTTCTATTTAGGAGACATTTCCAGGAAAAATAATAACAAAAGGTATAAAATTTTCTGGGCAGAATTTGATAACTAAGTCAACAATTTTGTATGTAATGACTCCAGCAATGAAATGAAGTCTATTAGTTTTATTGGGAACGACTATTCAGCATCCGAAAGTAGAGTTCATTTTGACTGACATGACATAAGAAAATGATAATGTTATAAAACGGCAGAGAATTGTATGAAAGCAACTAATACATGTACAAGAGCATTTGCAATTTGTTCAGAGGAAGGAGAAATTGCAACTATGATGTGTACAAATGAATAAATGTTGTGGAGGTTGCACTAATGGTTTTGAGAATTTTCTTGTTCAGAGGAAGGAGAAATTGCAACTATGATGTGTACAAATGAATAAATGTTGTGGAGGTTGCACTAATGGTTTTGAGAATTTTCTGATCTGAGAAAAGCACCAAAGGAACTGAGAAAAACTGTAAATAAACTGTGTTGGATCAAGGACACATCTAAAACCTGCAGGACACCGGCCCTTGAGGCCTGGAGTTCCCCCGCACCTGGTCTAGATTGAGAGTGGCTGCAAAGACACATGCTCTGCTCCAAGCAGTCGATGTGCAGACTGACAGTCCAGGCATTGTCTGAAGTTCCCCATGAGTCCCGTTGAGATAAATGCAAATTCTTCATGCATCTGACAGTTGGCGTTGTTCACTAAGATCGCGGCAGATTTGCTTAATGACTAAGACTATATCTTAAATGTAACATTTAAAATGTGTTTGTTCTTCTCCTAGCACAAGAAACAGTTATGCTATTTTTTTCTTTATAGTTTTAGAATTTAAAAAAATTAATGTCAGTAGTTCACTGTAAAATAGACTCAATAATATCCAGTCAAATAGATTGGCTTTATTAATTAGACACATGGATTTGTGTCTTAAATCTCTAGTGCATATACAGCATATCTGGCCCACCAGAGCATTAAACCACAGGTGACACAAATAACACCAGCTATCAGGATTGAGGTGCCTTTCCAGGCACCTCAATCCCCACATCTTGTGTCAGGTGATCTGAATGGGTCATATGATAGGGTGAGGTAAGGTCTCACAATTTCTTCACACAAAGCCTCTGCTGATAATGACCCACACCCTTTTTCACACCTTGGTGCATGTGGTGAGGCACATGGTGAATAGTGGGTCAATGACCCTCTTAAGGGACAACTCCTACTAGGGATTAAATACCTGGGACTCACCAACACTGGGTTTCTGATCCAATCCAATCAAATCCAACTTTTATAAAGTGCTATAAAATACCCAGCACAGGACCAAAGGGCTGTACAGTAAATAAGTTAAGAACAATAGAATAAAACAAAACAGCAAAAAATAAAACACATAATATATAAAATTAAAACAGCCCTTTATTAAAAAACAAGATAAAACAGCATGGAATCAACTTAAACAGTTGAAATAATAATAAACTAAAACCAACATCTCACAAGGCGCCAAGGCCAAGGTGAAGAGATGCGTTTTCAGAAGCGATTTAAAAACAGGCAGAGAAGAGCCTTTCTAATCTCTACAGGCAGATCATTCCACAGTTTTGGAGCTGCTACAGCAAAAGCATGATCTCCTCTAAGTTTACACTCAGTCCTGGGTACATTCAGGAACAGCTGATCAGCTGATCAGAGAGCAGGTGGGCATATAAGGCTGTAGCAGTTCAGAGAGATAAGATGGGGCTAGGCCATGGAGGGCTTTAAAATCAAAGGTTTTAGAACTGAAGAAGCAGACAGAGAGGTGAAATGTTTTCAAGAAACTTAAAGAAGGCCACTCGCTTTCTTTCTTTCCCTTATACCAGGGGTGGGCAACTCCAGGCCTCGAGGGCCGGTGTCCCTGCAGGCTTTAGATGTGTCCTTGACCCAACACAGCTGATTTAAATGGCTAAATTAGGTCCTCAACATGTCCTGAAGTTCTCCAGAGGCCTGGTAACAAACTAATCATGTGATTCAGGTGTGTTGACCCAAGGTGAGATCTAAAACCTGCAGGGCCTGGAATTGCCCACCCTTGCCTTATACTGTCCAGTGGTTCCCAATCCCAGTGAACAGTAACACACACACACACACAAAAAAAAAACAAAAACTGTTGTGGTTGGTTGTAGCCACACTGTGCATTATGGTCAACCACGTCCACTTGTCTGTCCAAACATTAGTGTTCCAGAAATCTTGTTAATTGCAGATGTAACAGATGTAACTTTGCAAATCTAAGCTGTATTGCGATCTTCATTTTTAGCGAGAACAAGCATCCTGGAAACCATTCCTAACAAGTCAGTTTAGTTTTTTCTAATTGCACTGTCATGAGCTTTAACATTTAATGTGTTAACTGAGGTCTATAGACGACCAAATGAGTTTTTATTGTGCCTTGATATGAAAACTCTTAAAACTGACTTTCTTTATGCCATGACTGTACTGTAGCAATACAAATTAAATGAAAAGACAATACAAGACTGCTATGAAAGTAAATGCTGAGGAGCATGCATGTCTCTATTCTAAGAAATGTTAAATGTGAAATTGAAGTATAATTGAAATTATAGTAAATGAAAAAAGAAGAAAATGAAAGAAACTCCCAATGACTTTAGATCAATTAACAAATGAATTTGTTCAAAATCATTCTTTTATTCTTTACACTCTTATGCAATACTACTTACACCAGGACATTCAGAATAAACTGACAGTCTTGCATGAAGCAACCCTACAAGCATTTTAGAGAAGAAAAAAGAGATATATACAAAAAGTCTCTAGCCACCCCTCATTTCCTGATATTTTTCTTTCAATTTGCTAGACTTCCATTTTTGGTTTTTATTTTTAATTTTTTTCTTTCTTTCTTTGTTTTCCAGGCTTTCTGAAAGTCTCTCAAAGCTTTTCTTCAGACATTGCACTGGATCATTTTCTGAATTTTTGGATTTCTGAATTTTTTGAATGTTTTTAAGACACTTGTCTAAAAAGGTACAAGTGAAAAACCATTGTTGTGTCTACACACAACAGACAACTTAGCAATGAACCTATTTTACGCAGACATATTGTTATTAGAACCTCCCACCCTGTTTCTTTATTTAAAACTATGAAAAATGCCAAATAAAATACAATTTGACAGACAGAAAATAATATTTCCAGAGGTGGTGAAAGCTTGACATGAGATGCGGTGTGTCCTGTAAAAATCTGAGGAAACTGGACAAGCAGAGCACAAAAACATAAGTGGCAGGGCTGAAACAGTTAAACTGATTCTGAAAGTCATGCCCTTAAATAACTGGAACAAATCCAACAAAGACCTAATACAGAACCTGAGAGATGCACCTGACACCTGGTGATCCATCTACTGTTCACCAGTGTTGGGACTAACGCGTTATTAAGTAACGCGTTACAGTAACTACGTTAGTATTGTGGTAACGAGCACGGTAACTAGTTATTATGCCAAAACCATGAACGCGTTACTCGTTACTGGGATTTAGATAGGCTCGTTATTCGTTACTTCGTGTGGTGGCTATCGCGGAGCTTCCACAGATTCAGTAACATTAGCAAGTGGTGGAGGCCAGCAGGTGGATGAAGGAAAAGGGAGGCAAGAGGAGAGACCCGCACAGCAATGGCGCCTGTGTTTGGCTTTGCCGCTGCTGCTACAGCTCGTTGGAGGCGACAGTGTAGTTTTTCACTGCCGTCACTTGTCGTTTGCAAACGGAGAAGGTACCGAAGGCTAGCTGCTTTGCTGTGGGGTGACTCTCGGTGTCTGCGACCAGTTCCTCTCCTGTCGTTTGCTGGGGATGTTACGCTGCCGCCTGGGACCCGAGCCCCATGGCTCGAAAGCAGTTTGCTCACTCTGTGTCCGTCACCCATTTCCCGTTTTGTTGGTGACAGCTACGTCTGCTCATCGATCAAGGTTTTTTCCAACTCTGGAGTCGCTGCCCTGCCCGGCAGGTCCACAGGTTTGCACAGGTGTTTAATTCAAGTACCGCTGCAGTCAGCTGTAGATTCCGCAGATAAACCGTCATCATGCTTAACGTTCGCTCTATAACGAACAAATCATTTATTTTAAATGATCTTTTTATCAAAGAGTCTCTAGGTTTTATGTGTCTGACTGAGACGTGGCAGCAAAATAAGGATTATGTCCACTTGAATGAAATCTGCCCGTCTGGCTGTTCTGTCATTGGAACTCCGCGTCTTTTAGGACGTGGTGGAGGACTTGCTGTTGTTTACCAGGACAGACTCATATGCAAACTGGTGACTTCGGACTTCTTCTCTTCATTTGAGTCACAGATGATGAAGGTCGGTTCTCTGAAAACCTTTTATTGTATTTTAATCTATCGACCTCCTGGACCTGCTGGGGTCTTTCTAACTGAATTTAACGACCTTCTGACATCGATCATTAAACTGGAGAAGGTTGTAATATTGGGAGACTTAAACCTTCATATTGATGACGCTTCCTGTAACACTGCTGCTGAGCTCATCACTATCACTGAGTCTTTTAACTTTAAGCAGCATGTTTCTGGCCCCACACATACGAAGGGCCACACTCTTGATCTTGTTTTCTCCCTGGGTTTAAATATATATGATGTATGTGTGGAAGATGTCCATGTGAGTGACCATAGTTGTATATTCTTTAATTTGTCATTTTACGTGGATCCTTCACCTCCTAAATTGATGATCCAAAGGCGGATTATAAACCAGGATGCTGCTAGAAGGTTTTCTGCCATGTTTGTCCCTCGCATGGCTCAAAATGATATGGATTCACTTATTTTGTCTTTTAACAATCAATGTAAATCTATTTTAGATACGGTGGCACCTCTGAAACTAAATGTTGTCCATTCTTCAAATTTCTGTCCTTGGATAAATGAAAGTATTCGAAATTTTAGGAGATATTGTCGCAAATTAGAACGTTTATGGAAGGCTTCCAAGCTTGAGGTCCATAGGGTACATCTCAAGGAATCAATTTTCTCACTTAACAACATGATAAAAAATGCCAGAATGGAATATTTTGCTAATTTAATAGCTTCAAAAAAGAAAAATCCCAGAGTATTGTTTGATACAATTAAAAACATTGTCTCTCCTGATATTCCTCATGTACCAGTCTATACTAAATCTGACTGTAATGACTTTTTAAACTATTTTGTTAATAAGGTCGCTGCTGTCAGGTCTAATATTTCTCCATCATCCTCTCAGTATCACATTGACACGTTGCTTACCTCTGATACCTGGTCCTCTTTTACTCCTGTTACCTTACAGGACATCAGTGCTCTGCTTGGTCGAATGAAACTGACTTCAAGCCACCTTGATGTACTTCCTCCATCATTTTTCATTAGTGTGTTTGATTCTATTGGCCCCTGTATTCTGGAAATAATTAATACTTCTCTTTATACTGGCTCAGTTCCCAGCTATTTTAAACAAGCTATTGTTGAACCAATATTAAAGAAACCAAATTTGGATCCATCTCTTCCAAGCAGTTACAGGCCAATATCAAAACTTCCATTGGTGTCAAAGATTTTGGAAAAAACAGCTGCAGAACAACTTAACAACTTTTTGGAAAAGAACAATGTTCTGGACATTTTCCAGTCTGGTTTCCGCAAATTGCACTCCACTGAAACCGCTTTGCTTAAAGTGTCTAGTGACATTCTGATGGCAGCAGACTCTGGAGAGTATACTGTTCTGGTTATGTTGGATCTCAGCTCTGCTTTTGATACTGTTGATCACAGCATCATGATAAATAGGCTGAAGGACTTGTTTGGGATTACTGGCGTTGTTTTAAAATGGTTTATGTCATATCTATCTGAGAGATCCTTTACTGTCTGTATAAATCATGTGCTGTCGGAAACATCAGTTCTGTCTTCTGGGGTACCTCAAGGATCTGTTTTAGGTCCTATTCTCTTTTTGCTGTATATCCTCCCTCTAGGCCACATTATCAGATGTTACAATAACATTTCTTTCTCAATAACTTTCTTCATATCTATGCTGATGACATTCAGTTGTACTGTTCTTTCAAAGCTTCTGAGTTGTATAAATTGTCTTGTTTAAATAATTGTCTGTCAGAAATCAAACAATGGTTAAATGACAATTTCCTTCAGTTAAATGCAGATAAAACAGAAACTTTGATTATTGCACCTGATCACATGCTCTCAGAAATTAGGCAGCATATCAGTTTTTTAGAACCTTCATTTCAGTCGAGTCTCAGAAACTTAGGTGTTATATTTGACAGTTCGATGTCTCTTGAGAAACACTCTAAACAACTTGTCCGGAACTGTTTTTATCATCTAAGAAACATTTCTAAACTCAGGCTACTGGTGTCAAAGGCAGAACTTGAGATAATTATTCATGCTTTTATCTCTTCTCGTTTGGATTATTGTAACGGTCTTTTTACGTGTCTTAACAAATCAGCTCTGGATCGCCTTCAGTCTGTACAGAATGCAGCGGCAAGACTTTTAACTGGTACAAACAAGAGGTCACACATTACTCCAGTTTTGGCTTCTCTTCATTGGTTGCCTGTAAATTTTAGGGTTCATTTTAAAATTTTAGTTGTAACTTTTAGAGCTCTGCATGGTGAAGCTCCCCAGTATATCTCTGACCTGTTGAAACCTCATGCTTCATCCCAAGCACTTAGGTCTTCAGGTCAGAGGCTACTGGTGGTCCCATGTACTAGATTTAAAACACGTGGGGATCGGGCTTTTCAGGCACTGGCACCTAGGCTGTGGAACTCTCTGCCGTTGTCTTTACGCTGTCTAGACTCTATACTGACTCCTTTAAAAAGCAGCTGAAGACATTTTTATACAAACGGGCTTTTAACTAATTTAATTAATTTTAACTTGTATGTCTGATCTTACTGTAAAGCACTTTGTGATTTTTATCTGTGAAATGTGCTATATAAATAAATTTTACTTACTTTTTTTACTTAAGTCTATCTGGGTCAGATATGAACCAAGTTTAGGTGGAGTTTATTTTCGTTGTGCTGACTTTTTCGTACTGCGTGCTAGCTAGCATGACTGAGTTTCTATACAGCTGGGTGGTGCTATGTTACTGATGTTGAACTTTATTTTGTTCATAAGGTTAATTATTAGAGTTGCCAACCGCCCGTAAAAAACGGAATCGTCCCGTATTCAGAGAAATTATTACGTGTTACGTATTTAGGTGAAAAGGAACAGTTTGTCCCGGACTTCAGCTACAATGAAAAAGACACAAAGCTGGAGTTATTCTGTCTTTGCGCTGCACAGCTGCCTCTTCTTCTCTCATCCTCTCACCCTCCCTCTCCTGTTTCTACTTCAATCATGAAACTGATCAATGATCAGCTGATCGGCTTTTCCCTCTTGTTTATTTATCGTCCACTTTGCGCTAGAAAGAGGAAACCAGCGGATGTCGCGCTAAACAACAGCAGCACTTTTAAGCTTGATCAGCTGTTGTTAGAATTTATTTAATATTAGTTTCTAGTATCAGCTGATGTTTGCTGGAGCCACAGCTGTAAAGCTGCTGGTCATGATATCGGTTTGGTTATCTGGTGAGAGGGAAACATGAAGATGAAACCAGGAGATGTCCTTACTGAATCATCAGAGCTGTGATGGAGAAACAGGTTTACCTTTTAGTTAACATGAATGAGTTGAAGGGAAGTTATGGACTGTTTCTGAGAGACAAATAACACCAGGATCCTTTTCTATGTAGCTGACAGCTGGTAACTGTGCAGGGGCGGGTCTAGCAAAGTGTTGCCAGGGGTCCATGTAGGGCATTAAAAGGGAAAGGGGGGCACAAGGAAATACTTTCTTATTCTCATTTAAAATGTCTCACTTTTAAAAAAATAATTATCTGAGTCTTACAACAAACAATTGATAGATTGATACATATATACCATCAGAACAGTGTACATCACTGTCACAACAGTGTTTATTTTCATTCAAAGGCTTTATGATTTTTCCTATAATAGTGGGCCGGTCTCTAGTCAAAATGCCCGGGACGATTTTTTTGTCCCAGTCCAGCCCTGTATGCAGCTCATCTTCAGTCTGGTGTTGCCTACATCTTCCTATTCAGAAGGCAGAATTTCCAAGTTCTGAGTACAATCGAAAGCACCACGACTGCAGTTTTTGTGTTGGATGTAAAAAGCAGGCTAGGATAGAATCAGGCGTGGGATTTCTCTCGTGGAAATGTGCACATTATTTTTTCCTTTCTATTGGTAGGTGGCACAGTGCACTTGTGGCAAGTAAGGAAGCTAGAAGACTGGCAATCTTGATGGGTATCCATTTATGGAAGCAACACATTAACAAGAGAATTCTGAGTAAAATCAAAGTTACTTTCCCTAGTAACTAGTTACTCTGAAAGTAACGAGTAACTTGAAGTAACTGAGTTACTTTTAATAGAAGTAACTAGTAATGTAACTAAGTTACTAATTTAAAGTAACTTACCCAACACTGCTGTTCACTGAAGTGTGGGATCATGTTGAAAGAATGAGTGCAGAACAAAAGACAGCCAGCATCCAGAGAAGAGCTTGTAATGTCATTCAATGAGCCTAAAGTTATCAAAGTATTCCTGAAGAATACTTCAACAAATGACAAGAAAGCTTGTCTAAGAGAGTTCATGCTGTGTTGAAGAATAAATGTGCTCAAAGCAAGGGTTGACTTTCAAGCTTGTTAGAATTGCAATGAAATGTAGGGTGGCCCAAGACTTTTGCAAAGTCCAAAAGTTGTAAAGTAGATTACGATCCATAGTTTAAATAGTTTTGTGTGTAACATGGCAAGAAAATATACACATATATATATATATATGTGTGTGTATTATTATTTTTTTTTTCAGTTTCAAAAGGGCACAACAGTGTAGATGATAGTGATAATAGCAAACTGTTCCAAAGCTGGTAGGTAACACGATACTATTGGTAATAAGTCACAAGTTAATAGTTATTTACTGTTTAACAATGAAATGACATTCCTTAAAAACTTGTTAGTAACTCGTACATTTACACTTTGTGTTTTGCTGTATTCTAATGTACAGCATTGTGCAGAGACATGTGGTGGATGTGTCCTAGCAGGAAGTAGTAGGGAGGAACCCTGGTGTTGTGAAAAAGCCGTGCGTGACACTTCAGCGGCCTGATTCACAACACCAGCTGACCCTCCCCACCCATCAGTGCTGTAGTAGCTAATGGAAGCTAATCTTCAGTGACAGGACCAAGTCAAACTGTCAACCAGTATTTTTGAAGCTTTTTTGTTCATCACACTGTGGAGCCATTAAAACCATTTATTTGCATGAGAAGCTGGTTGACTGAGAATACTCACCTTTCCTCTCCACTCTTGCTATACAACTAACTGCAGCAGCAGCAGATGGTGATTAACTAACAAACACTGAAAGGAGAGCGGAGAGCACTTTGCACACAGTAAACAGTCTCCACCGGGGGGCACCTAACATCTTTCCTTCTTGCCCCCACACTTTGAGGACGATGATCTGATGCTGGCAGCTTGCACACACCACGACTTAACCTGGAGATAATGAGGCAGAAACAGGAACATTAATTTCATGCTGGAGGATTAGCTTTCAATGCAAATGTAGTGTTTGAGAATTAAAGTTGAATAAGCAGGTTGTGACCCAAGGACAGCCTTAAACATCACACAGGACTCAGCTACATAAACACATCTTTAGCCAAAAGTGTGTGACTGCAAAGTGAAATGCTAAGCAGGGTCCTTGGATGTAACAGTGCTCTATTTATTGCCTATTTTTAAAGTGCTTTGGAATTGAGGTTAGGGCCATGATGGAGCTGAGAATAACTTTGGTTTCACAGCGGCAAGCCTTAATCCACCTTGAAGCGGCCCGCTGTGTACCAAAGCTCAGAGTAATGTCACTGTAAAGTAGGTTTACAGGAAAATGATCTGCATGCAGGGCTTCAGTATAACAGGGCATGTTTGGAAAATCAGTTTCCTGGTATGTCTGTATGTTGGAATTGTTAACAGAATTGTGTACAGGCTTTGTGCAATTGTGCAATGGCCAGGTCCTAAAGAGTCATGACGTTTAAGAGCCAGGAGCAAAATAGAGTTAGAAAGAATTTGTCAGTCTATGAAATATGAAGATTGCCATCCAATTTGTGTCCTGATACTTTGGTATCAAAATCCAAAACATAAAAATATTACTGTTAATCAAAGTTCAGCCATTCGGGCATCAAAGGGAAAAACCTGAACTCCTGACCACTAAAATGTGGGTGTTTGGTGAGTCTGTCATGCTGTGCCAGGCTCTTTTGTTCCTCTTTTATAACTGTGTGCTTGATTCTTCTTATTTATGGCAGCAGCTAGTCAGATCTGGGATGTGTCATGTGCAGTATTTATATTTCTGTTATTAATGGGATGCCTTTAGTCAGCTCTCCCACAGAGCTCTGTTAAAAATCCAAATGCTTGCCATCTTAAACGGCACTTGGGCACTTTGGCAGTTACCCAAAATATTTCGCCCAAGTAGGCACTTCACCCCAATCTAACCCTTCTGGGACAGACAGGGACCCAGAGGCTTCATACTGTGGAAGGAAGTATCTGTCCTCATGATGGTGTTCACTCAATTAAACTGTGTGTCTTGTTTTATCTGTCAACTTGAGAGAATTTCTTGTTTAAAAAGTGCTCTGATTGTCTTGTTGCTACATTAACTGAAGTGTATCAGTTTATTGTGCTAACATAAACGTGAATTCTTAAAATCATTGTTTCCCCCTATACTGTCATTTAAACCTCTGGCTGTCCTAACAGACAGGTTGCCTTTATTCCTGGAGCGGACTAACATTTATAACAAGATGTGAGCTAAATGAAATCTTTACGGCACCTAAGACCTGATCAAAACCTCCACATTTCCTGGTACTATAAACTTTTACAAAATACTGTACCAAAGTTTTAAATTCACGCTCAAAGCGTCATTGTAAAAAATGTTTTGGTTATTACTTTAATTACGTGTTGGACATGCATTAAATAAACAAATATCAATTTTACAAATACTATGTGTTTCATTGTTTAGAAAATTTGTTTCTCTGTTTAGGAATAAATATCAAGTTTACTTTGTTATGATAATTATAGCTGTTCAGAAATGTCTGTTTTTGTATTCTAATTGTTATATATTTAAAAGGCAATAATTTGTTACTGTAATGCATGTAAAAAAAAAAGTCATAATAAAATAATGTGGCAAAATAATAACAAAGTATAGAACATGCTGTTGTATTATAATGTATTATATTAGCCTAGGTCACCATCAGTGTGTGGTAACTGTAGACCTGGGCACTGCATCTATATTGTATATTTATCCATATTGTAATTCTAATAGAACAATGTGATTTATTGAGGATGGTCAAATCTGATCTTTTCCTGGGCCACCCATGTTGGCATAAATCATATTTTGGTCTGGGGGTGGGGGCACCTAACTCCACCAGTTTGGGCCCTGCTGACTGGGGCTGACTACACTGGGCTGTTTGACGTAACAGATTTTCCTGGCAACCTGACTGTGTCGCCCCCTTTAGGCCAAACTCTGCACCCTCACAGCGGGCGACCTCACAGGATGAATTTGCACCCTGCTGTTCTGAGGTGCTGTGCTGGACAGCAGTCGAGAGGGACAGTTTACAATACCATGGGAGGTGTGCAGGAGGTGTTGTGAAACTGGGTTGTAAGTGTAGCCTCTGACCACTCCATTAATCACAGGTTTGTCCTTTTGCCTGACTAATCCAGGACGGGTCAGGCCTGCACTAATTCTTCCACAAGCGGCCATGTCACACTGAACATAATATCCCAGCATTTTTTCTAATCCCTTTTTATCAGGTCTGCTGGCCTTTCTGGTCAATCTAATTGTGACAAAGCACACATAAGGGCTTTTGTGCCAAAAGAAAGTTCTTTTAAGGTTTCAATTAAACGCCTCGGCCAGCCCAGCGGAAGCCTCTTGGCTCAACGCCAGTGTCCTTCAGACAAAGAATGTCACTGCGCATAATGGATAGAAACACTTGAGTGAGGAAGGAGGAAAAGAAGTGGAAAATGTGGGGGGATTTTTTTGTCTTTTCAGAGGGAAGGAACACAAAGATTTAAGTAACAATCAAAACTAGCCTGAGGGATTAGGAGCCGGAGAACGCTGTGTGTGTGTGCGTGTGGAAATAGAGGGGGAAGCTCAGTCACAGTTCAGTCACAAAACGCTATTGGAGGAAAAGCAGTTTAGATCTAGCATTTCAGTTTGAAGATTTTGGGCAATGACTTTTTTAAAAGCTTCCATTGATTTCTGTTTTGTTTTATGTTCCAGCAAGTCTGAAAACCTTTCATATTTTACCACAGCTCACAGGATCTTTCCTTTTCCTTTAAAACATCCAAGTGCATGACTCCAGAACTCTTTCGTTCTCTGACTGTCCAGAATGATTTTAAGCTTTACCACCCAACTCTCTCAGCAGCCTTTACATCACCAGTTCATTTGGACCGAGTCACACATACGACTGCACAGAGCTTGTGAAAAAGTGGATCGCAGTGCACTTTGTCAGAAAAGGCTCATATGTATTTGTCCGTACACATCAGTGTGTGTACAGTTGCAGAGACTTCAGTGCCAATGCTGTTAGTGTGTGTACAGAGGCAGAAAGTGAGGGTGGTGGAGGTTTCCCTGTAGTGAATGATCCAGTGTTAAACCAATACTTCGTTGTAATATTAGGAACTTCTAATATTTTGACATCTGCTAAGAATTGAAACAACAGATGCATTAAGAGAGCAGCAAACAGAGCTGCCACTCAGCCTCTTTTCTGGTTCCTCTCAAAGGTCACTTGCTCTAATGCAGTGGTTCCCAAACTTTTTTTGCAAGGCCCCCCTTTGTTTTACAAGAACACACACGCACTCACGCACAAACACATCCTCCAACCACACACACCATGTTTTGCTCCATTGCGGTTTATTTCACACCTCAAACATTTAGTAAACAATTAAGCAAATACAAGTAATCTGCAATAACTTACAGGTAGTAAGAAAATAAACTACTAACTCTTTTACGCTACGTCCACACCTACACGGGTATTTCTGAAAACGCAGCTGTTTCGTCCACACGTAAACGGCGTTTCGAATCACTGAAAACTGAGATTTTTTAAAACTCCTTTTATGTGTGGACGAGGAATACAGGGTTCATCACTCAACGTCAAAGGTATGTGTCTGTTTGCACGTCACGCTGCGCGCCACGTTATTCTTTACATGAGATGAATTGCAGAATGGCAGATAGAGACAAAATACTGTTACTGTTAATCTGATTATCTTCAGGTTTTACACGCTTACATATACACGCAGTTACTGTCCCTCCGTTTAGAAAGGCGTCACGATGTGATTATTTTACGTGTAGTTGTTTTTTTCCTGTGTAAATAATATTCAACATTGCTATCAATACATTTTTCAAAAAATGCCTCTCTGTGCAAAATGGGTTTAAAAACATAAACAGCTGTGGGATCCTGTTTGTCCGTGATTTAGACAGGGGCAACAAATCATGGCAGGATCAGCCTGATATTATTTGTATCCCACTGTAACTTTGCTGTATAAAGAGCTAACATCTCCAAAATGTCAGGAGTAGTTAGTCATTATAAGAAGTGTTTGTGAACTAAAAATCAAGAATGTGGGATACTGTTTGTCCGTGATTTGGAGAGCCCAGCGCATGCTCCCGACGAAGGAAAGACCAATTATGCAGGGGAGACCTACCTTGGCACTTGTGCAGGTGAAAACATATTTAGCTATGCTTCATCTCCTGCTCTGCGTTTGTCTGGGCGCAAGCTTGCTTTTTTGGGTTTTTTTTCCCTTCTCATATGTTTATCATTGCTTTATTTAATTCTTGAATATTAAATGTTCAGACCTTCTTAATCATTTTGACTTTCATGTCTTATTACGTTTTGCTGGGGGCTTGATGGTTAGAATGGGAACATTTCTTTAACAGTTTTCTTTACATATCTAATATGCAAAGTAAAGATATCTAAACAGCTTTAGTTTTATATATCTAATATTTTTTCTTCACATTATTTATTAAGCTTTTCTATCATGGCTTTTGTGGCAGCACACTATGCCTCCACCTGGTGTAAAATTTGCTAATCACTGGAGTCTTAAAAAAATGTCTGTTTATGACAACAATGCCAAGGTAATTTACTGGTTAAGACAGGTTAAGACCTTAAATATCTGAGCTATAACTCTAGTGATGAAACAATTAGAACCCCTGGAAATGGTGGGAAGGAAAAACTCCCCTTAAACAGGAAGAAACCGCCACCAGAACAAGGCTCACGACGGGTTGCCTTCTGCCACGATCTGTTGGGGGTGATGGGAGGAAGGACAGGACAAAGACACGTTATGTAAAAGAGCCAGAGACTACTGATAACTAATGATTAACTGCACGTGTATAGACACGTAGTGAATGAAGAAGAAACACTCAGTGCATCATGGGAAGCCCCAGCAGCCTAGGCCTATTGCAACGTACACCGTAAAAAAAAAAAAATCCTAAAAAAACGTAATATTCCGGCAGCTGATGCGCCAAAATAATACCAGAAAATAACAGAAAATAACTTTCCCATGAAAATACGGTTATTTTCAGTAATGACAAAACAGTTTGTTGCCCTAACTTTACATGGGATTTAGGGCAACAAACTGTATGGGATTTTGCCTTTTTCAAGTGCTTTTAAACATTAAATTAGGAACAATTTAATGTGATTAAACAATGAAATTACTAATAAACAAGGACAATGAATGCGGCAATATGAATAATAATACTTAAATGTACAGAAATATACAGTTAACAGTTGGTTTAAATAATAATGGATTGCATTCATATAGCGCTTTATGAGACCCTCAAAGCGCTTTACAATTCCACTTTATAATTCCCCTCTGGCCATCACCAGTAGGTGGTAGGTGAAGTGTCTTGCCCAAGGACACAACGACCGAGAGTGTCCGAGCCGGGGCTTGAACCGGCGAACTCCCAACTCTTGAACCACGCTCGCCCTAAATAGCAATAATTATTATTATTATTTGATGTAAAAAACGTTTATACAAATCATTTTATATATTTTTCCATAGCATTGAATTTAACAGTTCAATCTTTCAAATAACGGACAAATATTTATGAAATTATGATACATTTGTGAATCTATTTTAACAATCTAAATATGCATATGTACAGACTGATACATTTAAAAAACAAGAATATTATGTTTTATTACATTTACAGTGATTTTACGTTAATTTACATTTGAAATGTAAAATCACAGTCTATTTATGTGAATTTAATGATATTCTAGAAGAACAGTACAAAACTGTAAAATACACAGTAAAATACTTTTATATTACAATTTTTTTTACAGTGTATCTCTCTCTGTATCAAGCCTCAGCTGTCTGCCTGAGGTGGTCACTGACTGCACTGAGTACAGGACAAAACCCTCTTGGTGCCTCTCTTCTGCAAGGCTGGCAGTTCAGTGCCAGCCCACAATGCAATACTACTGACTGACATCCTACTAATAAATCTCCTAGTGGCTGTGTTATTTAAGCTCCCTCAGTCTGTCCACTGCTACAGCAGGTGTTTGCATACCACTTTGCAACCCAGCTCCTCCCTTTCTGCTGCACCTGACTTAATCAGAATAATTAAGGACAGTCCTGTTGTGTGCTGGGGTCTATCTGCTGCACTCTCTGCCTTATGCTTTCCATGGAAGGATGGGGGCAGGGGTCCCAGAATAGAAATAACAACCTGCCTTTGACAGATGGGTGGTCCTGACTGAACTTAAATTTAGGGAAAGATTTCCCATTGTCTAATAGGACAATTAAAGCTTTGGTTATTAAAAATACCGCGTAGGTTCATGTTATCATCAAAGTTGTTATTAAAGGTTTGGGCTTAACTCTTTCCCCTGTAAACACAAGACAACAGAGACAACAACTGTGTATCTTTAATAACGAGTTGTGACACCTTCGTATGTATTAGTTAAGATGTGGTTTGACAACCATCAGAACAGTTTGCAGGTTAGCTGCAAAGGCAGAAAGCACCCTCACTAACCCCAGTACCACTCAGTTGAGAAAAGAGCTTCAAGTGATACTTCTGATAGTCTTTGAAGAGGTAGAGTCCAAGCCTTCCCCACCTCCTTCCTTCTTCCCTCAGCTCCTGTAAGAGACGTCTATCCTTCATGCTGCTTTTAGACAGCTGTGCTTACGCTGCATTACGCAGAGCAGAGTGTGGGGAAGACAGAAGATGGAGAGGAGAAACAGAGAGTGCCTGCTGGATAAAAGCAAGCTTTTTGTTTCCTAATGGATCCTTGCCCATTTTATTCAGATCAGTCATGCAGGCAGTGGCTGACATTGGCATCATTGATTTAACATCATTCATTTCAGAAGGAGGAGGAGGAGGAGAACGAGGAGCTGAAGGTAGCTGACACTTGTGAGAAATGAGGAGAGCAGCAGGAATTCTGCATTAACCCAGTCATTCATTAAGTCGCATTCTTTTTTATAAATATGTCAGTTTAAAGCATAACCAGAATCTTTTGATTCCAGCGTACCGCCATTAAAGGCCTGTTCATTGCTCAAGCAGATGTTTTCCTATTTTAAGATTTAACTGTGAATCAAATCCATTATTCAACTTTAGTGACAGGATGAGAGTGTAGAAACAAAACAGTTTCTCAGCTATGAATTCAAAAAATTACCAGAAAAAAAACACAAAAGGAATTTACAAACAAGCTCGTTCACCCTCATCACGGCCGACTGAATGACAGTGAGAAATCTGTAATCTGGTTTGTGAGAAGACAGAGAGGCTAGGCGATCGGCACGCAGCCAGACTGAGTCCGGTATTTTCAGCCTCAGAATAAACTCCAGTCTTATCACAGGCGGAGCAGCTGGCTGCCGAGCAGGACAGGTGACGGAGACAGATACTGACAGCAGCCCGACCTGCCAATCTAACGTCTTTCCAGATTCCCAGAGCGAGGAGGGAAACGTGGAGGTGAACTCCACTGCTGCTTGAAAGGAGCTGCACAGTTAAAGTTGCAGTCTTCTCATGAGTCACAGAAAAATGTAGCTGATCTACAGATTGAGCTGCATTTACAGCTTAGGAAATGCAAAATGTGACTTCCTGACATGCGTCATCTAATAGGATCGAGGAATTTGGAACAATCCCCGGGCTGAGTGACTGGTACCGCATGTTCAAAATGTAGTGACAGAGCCTGATCTCAGAGGAAATTCCTTTTGATACTCACCAAAAATATGTTTTTGTCACTATGATGTTGTAGAGTTTGACACCAGAGGGCTGTTTCCACATCTTCATCTGCTGAAGAAGGGAACATTCCTCTGTGCTCACCTCAACTCCGAGCTTGACACGTGGATCTGCAAGCAGGATTTTGTGACATCGCAGCTAATTTTACAACATTCATGCTCCAGAATTTGGGGAAGGTAATTCAGCTTTTATTCACAAATGTATCTGCAGGGACTCTTGGGGAAAAAAAAACCCCAGGCATTAAGCAAAACTTTATATTGTTTTTTAGCCTCTCCCAGTGGATGTGTCTGTTTCCTGGCGGTTCATTTTCAGCATCCTTATCTAGTCTTTTCTGTTCATTTAAACTATGTTTCAGTGCTGCAGATCATCAGCACAAAGGAGCTCTTAACATTGATGTGGGAAACACCTGGAAAGAGCATTAATGTAAATGCTCTGAAAAACACGAACTGAACTTTTTGATATTTGTTTTTCCTCGAGTCAGAATCAGTTTTCAAGGTCAGAAAGGTTTCATTACTTTATGTTTAACTAATTAGAAAAAAGTGACCATTTAAAACCATAAAGAATTAAACTCTGAATGTTGCACTTAAGGCATCACAAAGACTACACAAAGCATAAACACACACTCTTGATAATTCCATCAAAACTGCCACTCACACGACAAACGTGACAACCTAATGCAGTGACTGGAATTAGAAGAGGTGAATCCCCATAGAGGGG
The DNA here is from genome assembly GCF_057381845.1 of Rhamphochromis longiceps. Classification (NCBI taxonomy): domain Eukaryota; kingdom Metazoa; phylum Chordata; class Actinopteri; order Cichliformes; family Cichlidae; genus Rhamphochromis; species Rhamphochromis longiceps. Next base: position 6,426,972 of record NC_140567.1, read on the forward strand.
TAACTTGTGTTTGCATCCACCTGTCAGCTTTGTTTAAAACAGTCAGTTAAACATAAGAAAGCTGTTTTATGGAGCAGAATTAGCTATACATGCTAAAATTTAAGCAGCTGTTTGGTTTTAATACTTACCTAACCCTTCATTTTCTCTCCAAAGTAAATGTGGCAGTATCGCCAGGTCATATCAGGACAGTGGCAGAGCTTCAGGAAGATTCATTAACACCTATCAACAGCAAACTGTCTCTTTCTGTGCTCGTAGATCTGGTCTAAACTTGAACTGCAAATGCAAATGAAACATAGGAATGAAATTTCCGATGTTTTTCCCATCCCCCAGTAGTTTTCTTTGACTTTGCATAAAAATCTGGACTTTCTTGTCAAAGAAGGCAACTTTTAGTGCTTAATTAGTTCATAAAATCTTGCAATGTGTGCCAGCCCTGAAGCAGGGTCCCCACGGCAGACCAACAACAGTCTGCTCATTAGAGAAAGCCATTGGTCTGTGTCTGTTGCTCTGCATGGGCTGCTATCAAAGTCTCTGTGGTTTAGAGGATGCTACAGGAACAAACATGCTCAAATGTAGGTACATGTGCACAGCACTCTGAAAACTCTGAGATTTTTTTCTTTGTGCCTACAAATCCCAAGAAAAGAACCAAAACCAACTAACAAATATGTCTTTTTCCATTTTGTGCCAGAGAGCTCACAAAAACATGTCAAATCTTTAGTTTTTAAATTTGTACACCACATTATATTTATATTAATGCCTTTTAATGAATGAATGAATGTCTTTATTCGAGCAACCAAATAATAAAGTTATTGTAATGTACAATTACACACACACACACAAAAAAAAAACAAGTTTAGCTCGAAAAGGAGTGGGATGAAGACAAGCTTTTTAACTCCCACCCCTGCAATCTTATCTGAGTTTTAAATTTTGTAGTTGCGCAGTACATTTACCATCTCTAAAAAAATTAATTTAACTGATGTGGATATCATACTGATTGTTCTGTCAGTTCAAGTGTAATTTACAGAGCTACACTGGAGGAGGACACTATTTTGGTTTAAGTTAGGAAAATAGCTCAGCAACAGGGCTGTTTCTATGCAGCATAGCACAAAGAGATTAAGATAATGCAAAAGACCTGGAATATTTTACTATTTTAACACTGGAAACAAAATAAAAATGGAATTATACTGGATAATAAGATGTGAAATATATATGCTTCAACAGAATTAATTATATAAGATGAAATGCAAACAGTTCCAAATTCTGCAAATTATAAGCATACTGTGGACTTAAATAAATATAGTGTTCTAAAATGTTTACATATATATTTATTATTATTATTTAGGGCGATCGCGGCTCAAGAGTTGGCAGTTCGCCTTGTAATCAGAAGGTTGCCGGTTCAAGCCCTGGATTGGACACTCTAGGTCGTTGTGTCCTTGGGCAAGACACTTCACCTGCTATCTACTGGTGATGGCCAGAGGGGAATTATAAAGTGGAATTGTAAAGCGCTTTCAGGGTCTCATAAAGCGCTATATGAATGCAATCCATTATTATTTAAACCAACTGTTAACTGTATATTTCTGTACATTTAAGTATTATTATTCATATTGCCACATTCATTGACCTTGTTTATAGGTAATTTCATTGTTTAATCACATTAAATTGTTCCTAATTTAATGTTTAAAAGCACTTGAAAAAGGCAAAATTCCATGTAAAGTTAGGGCAACAAACTGTATTGTCATTACTGAAAATAACCGTATTTTCATGCAAGTTATTTTCTGTTATTTTATGGTATTATTTTGGCGCCTGAGCTGTTACTGTTTTTTTAGGATTTTTTTTTACGGTGTAGCTGACTGTAAACGGCAGTATTAGCTTTATTTAACTGGAAAAATCTGGTATGTTGTTATCTTTTCTTGAGCTTTGCTGCTTTAATGTTTTGACATGTCACCTATATTAGTGCCTTTTTGGTAGGATCAGCAACCTTTAATCTAAACCCTGCTGCATCCTGTTTAATGAAATTAATTTTAAAGCATCTTATGGGTGTGGAAATGGAACCGGACTTTGTATTTATATACTGCTCTAGTCTTAGCGTCCACTTAAAAGTCTGTAGGCTGTACAGAACTTTACTGCACATCCTGATTTAGAATCACCAGTTAGCCTAATGTGGATGTCTTTGGGATGTGGGAGGAAGCTGGACTACCTGAGGGACTCCCACCTTTTGCCTTAAGAGGACAGCGCTAACCAGTGTTTACTGTCACTCTCATCCCTCTCCCTGCTGTTTTTCTTTTCCTTTTTAGGAACCGTGTGTCAGCACTCTGACAGAGAACACCAACTATACCGCCATCTGTGCCTGCAAGTAAGAGGCACAATGCAACAAAGTGGTGTGTCACGGTGTCGCAAGGAGAGGCCATGGAGCCACTGATAATTTCATGATGGGGGAGCTATTGTGTTGAAGCTGCAGAGAGGGGGAGAAAAGAGAGAGGGACTCTGGGCTGGACACTTCGCAGGCGTGGCACCACAGCAGCAGCAGCAGAGGCTCTGAAGCAGCTGGCATCCACAATTAGAAAGACGGGAACAGAAAGAGACAGGAAGGAAGCTATGAGACAGAGGTGAAGAAAGGGAGGGTGAGGGAAGGTTAGGAGGGATAGAAAGGAATGGAAGACAAGCACTCTTGTCACACACACATGTGAGAAATGTTCACATCTGGTTCTCTCCTCTCTGTGTACAGAGCACCAAATTGAGTTGTCATCTGCAAGAGCCTGTGGTAGCGAATCACAGATTAAATTGTTGCTTTCCCTAATTAGCTCCAGTGTGAACTCTAAGGCCCAGCATCCCAGAATGTGTGTCACTTTTATAATCCTTCCCGCAGAGCAATTTAAAATGGGAGGTAACTACCTTTAGGCTGCACCGTGGCTGGAGTCATTTCCAGGCCACATTAAATGATAAGATCTGTAATAAGGCTGAAATATAGCTTAGCTGATTGAGCCAGGTGAAGGAGACAGCTTTTGTCATATTAATCCTAATGTGAAAATGATGGAAGAAAAATGAAGTCAGGGATGAAAATGATTAATCGTGCAAGGAGCTGGATGTGCCAGTTGTGTAACAAAAAAGAGAAAGGAAAAGAAAAAAAAAATACATTCAAGCATTTAAGCAATTATGTAATTTGTTCCATGCTTCGAAGAGTGCAAATGCAAATTGAATACAGTGACTCACAGCCACGAAGCAGGTGCAGACGAGCAGAGGCAGGATTATCTGATTGAATCCAACCCAGAACTCAAAACTAATTAAAACATTCTCAGACACAAGAGCATTATCTCCTGGTCTTTATGAGCAAGTTTGTTGTGTGTTTAGTGTCGATTTTTCAAGCAAAGGAAGAACTTTCAGGGATAAGAGTGAAAGTGTGGGATTATTCGGAGGAGAGAAAAGGTTGCTATGGCGTTCCTCAAGAGCTGTGCAGACAGTTTGCTTTATCCCTCTAGTTAACTGAGTAGGATGTCTGCCAAACTCCCCAGGGATCTGTGTGTGTGAGAGAGAAAGAAAACAGAGCTAGAGGAAGGAGAGTAGTTCCAGTGGGGCATGATTTGCTGAATGGACTGACAGGCAGACTTTATGAAAGTGGTCTGTCACAGCGGACACACAGCTACGCCAGAGGAGCGCTTGACGTGAAGCTCAGCCGGCTGGCAGAAACCATTTTCGTAGTATACATGTTAGAACTGACCAACACTGCATTATGTAGCTCACACTGTGTAAAGAACCAGAGCCTATTCATCATATTTTGTCACTGTAGACATCAGTGTGTGTTGACAGAAGAGAATTTAACTGGATTTATGTCTGCCAGCAGGTACAAGTAATAAACTACTCCACCACAAGTGAAAGTAGCAGAATATATCAAAATTCTAAAAAGTAAAAGACGTCAGCGTGCAGTAAGGCAGTTGATGTCTGGTTTAATGCTTTTGGAGCAAGGCAAAACCGACTTGCTCCAAAAACACTGGAGCAAGTAGATTATAATATGTGTGCCTGTGAATCATTACAAATAGAACATGCGATAAAAAGTTGTTTTAATGTGAGAAAATATTATTTAAAAAATAAAAATAATAAAAATACAAGGTTATTATTTATCTTTATTCTTTAAAGATGCTTTGCTGGACATAAATTAGTCAGCACTTAGTATGGCCATCATACACCCCAACCACCTCCTACTGACTGTGATGAACTTTATGAATATGTTGCTTCATTCATTCATGAAAAAAATTCTCCAAAAACCCATTTAGTTAGTAATTACATTTCTTATCACAGAGTAATTGAAAAACAGTTTATCCATATATGAAAATAAATGAGCACCCACTCATTTTTATAGACATGTTAGGAAATAATGGTCCTTTGTTACTGTGTCACTATGTCTTTTTTGTATATATATAAAACACAATTTATAAGACCTTAGCATAAAAATAAGAGACTCTAATTAAAATAACTGCCTTTGTATCATCGTCTTTGGAAAAATATGGATAATTCCGAATGTTAGAGTCGCCTTTAAAATAGCTGCCTTGATGCATTTCAGCTGAATCATGGAAGTTTCCAGGACGAGGAGTCGTCCTGCTGCCACCTCACACTATCAGCCACAGTGGCCTCCTAATCAGCAGTGGAACCAGCCCGACTGAACAAACAGGCAGTTTTATACAGAGGAGGCATGCAGAGTGTGACCTTGACCTGACTGCCAACCAGAGTAACCAGTGGAAACCACAAAAAAGCAAATGCTTTTCATTGATTTATGGAGCTATACTTGTTAAATGTAATTTATTTTATTCAATTAAAATACAAAATATATATATATATATATATAAAAATAAAATATAATAAAAATATTATTATTCAATTTGGACCCATGATTAGGTGCAATTAAATTCCGACATGGGTGGAACAGCATTGTTTTTTTCTTTTCTCACACAGAGTTTGGTTACAAGGTGTCACTGCAACTATTACATCTGAAAAGGAGAAACTTGAAGTATAAATTTATTGCAATCAACTGAGTGCAATCAAAGCCAAATGAAAGTGACCTTCATGTTCACACGGCTGAAGCAAACAGGCAGTAAACAGACTCATTTGCAGTAATTCCTACCTCTCAGCTGATTTCAGGTAGTGTGGAAAAGCTTCTGCTCTCCAAATAAAGGCTGACGGCCGGCCTGTGGGAGGAAAGCAAATGTCAGAGTAATTAATTTGTTTTCCTTTAAGAATAATAATAGAGGGCCAGTGGTGTGTGTTAAACAGGCTGGACTGGGACTCCTCACACATATAGAATCTTTGTATTAATTAACTGTAATAAATCACATAAGCATGGTCAGCGACTGCACACAGGCATATGATGCATGTGCTTTGCATCTGTGTGTACATATACATGCACCTCCCTGTTGACCATGTCTGTCCCAAGCAGCGCTGCGGCGCTGAGGTCCGTTTTGTGTTGATAGCAGTCTCGTTAATCATGCACACGCACAGCCTGCAGCTCCATACCTATGATTATCAGCATCAATTGGCTCAGAGAAAAAGCAACTGCCGTCTTTGGACCAATGGAGGCAGAGGTTGTTGGGGTGTAACAGAGTGGATGGTTATTGATTTAAGTGTGAGAGGAGACTAAATGGAATCTGAATATTTTTCCTCAGAGATGAGACAGTTATTGGTGGTGCTGGGTGTGTCAGCAAGACACAGTCCCCAAAAGGATGGATTCAGTTTTGCACTCAGGATATAATAACTTCATATTAATTAAGAGTCTATAATAATTAAACAGCTTGATCACAAAATTCCCTGCAAATATGTTTTTGTACTCTTATTCAATTCTGTTGATTTTATTGTATGCATTAGATTCTAAACCAGTCTTGCAAAAGCGGTAAAACATCACTTTGATTACACTGAAAAGTTCCAAAATAATACACCTCATCTGGTTGTTTTTTTTGTTTGAATTAATTATTATTATAATTTTTAATATAACAAAAGTTGTGCTGTCATAGCAGATTACAAAGGGCTAAAATATATTTACCACAACATGGAATTAAAGATGGTAAAAAATAGCATCAATTCAATTCAATTCAACCTTATTTATACAGCGCAAAATCACAACAGCAGTCGCCTCAAGGTGCTTAATAATGTAAGGTAGACCCTACAATAAAAAATATTGTGTAAAAAATTTGAATTTTTCCACGATTTCTTCATAACAGGTATCTGAAAGGTGATTACCTGCTTCTGTGACAGGGTGCAGCTGCAGACTGTCATGATATCAAATTTCCACAGCATGATTATTGCATTCAAAATGACTCACAATAATGATTTCCTTAAAATGGCAGTAGAAAATGTAATTACTATATATACACTTATACTGTGTAAAACTCATCTTTAATATGTGTTTGTCAATTTTTTGGCAAATGAATTTACTCAGAACTGTACGGAGGTGGAAAAAGACAATAACTGTGCAAAAGCTATAGAATAATTACATAACTATTTACAATTTTATCAAGTATTAATATTTCATTTTTAACAACAAACTAATCTGAAAATGTTGCTTGGAAGGAAGAAGCGTCTAAATAGAATTTTAAATTTTAAGCTTCACATTATGAAGTGAAAAGACTGTATGGTGGATAATCTTTACATTATGGAGCTACTAAAATATAAATTCTTATGTTAAATGATAAATACGATTCACTTTTTCATGCTTACATCATGTCATGTTGTACTGGATGCCACTGATGCAGGGATTTATTTCTTTTTTATCTTTATTGTGTTTTATGCATATTCTGTTTATGTCATTCAAAATCCTATGCAACAGAGTTATTCATTCAGGGTGAATAATAATAATGAACTATAACAATAACAATAAATAACAAAAGTCATTAATGTAGTTTATCGTTGTTTGTAAGCACATTAAAAAGTGACTGTTTGCTATTATTCTTGTGTATGTTTGGAAATAGGCTGCAATCACAAAAATCGATTACCAGCATTAACAAAATGGATATATTGGATATATTATGCAAATAACATTCATATACATAATCACCTATTAGGCTTACATACATTGCGCTTTAATTAATTCGGCTTACAAATGCATGAATGAGGCCCATTTTGCTCGTTGTCAGCTCAAAGGCATATGCAGATCATCTGACTGATCACACAAACTGATATTAGTATTTGTAAAAAAAAAAAAAAAAAAAGAAGAAGAAGAAGAAGAACCAAGAAGCTGTTTAAACCATTTATAATTATCAACAACTCTTAAATCCATGGTTAGGTTAATGCATCCATGTGGATAATGTTGCTTTTATCTGACTTTGCTAACAGTGTTGTTTGTATTTTAGGCAAACCGAGCCTTTAATTCCTGTAAAGCCTGAACTGTATCAGTCAGTGAAATATAATGAGGCGTCATATGGCGCACTCAGGGGTGCGTTATGTTCACATGTATCTCTGTTACCATCGGAGTGAATGCTGTACTTTGTGCTACAATAGTCCCTCACCTCCTCTACAAAAAAACCAGGATATGGAATCAGGGCAGCCTAAAAAAGAGATGGGAATAGAAAAGATGAGCACAGAGGCTCCAGGGTCTGGTCAAAATTACCTCGGTCTGCTCCTCAAATGAAAGCAAATGTGTCCTCAAAGCCCCGCTAAAAGCGTCAGACGGAGGCTGCTGGAGATGCACTCACACAAGGCAAAAACATTTTGAGCACTGATTAACAAACTCGGGACTCACGTATGTCCGTGTATGAGAAAAGGGTCACTTTTGCTCTTTCCTGGAGGTGATTCGAACTGTGTGAGAATCTGAAGGTTTCGACACAAACCACAGCATCTGAAGAGAAATGACGTGCAAGGACGTTCACATCTTTTAAAGCCTCCCCTCCGAGTGGCCTATCAAAGCTCTCTGATTTCAAGTTTCTGTTGGGATCAAGAGGCTTTTGAGACAGCTGCACACGCTGAGGAAGGAAGCGGCACCTGGTTCACCCATCCTCGCTCTCACACCTCCTGCCTACACACCGGGCTCCTAGGAATGGCCCAAAACCAGCAAACCAAAAAAAGAGAGACTCAGTAAGACCACACAAGCATAAATCCTCTTTTTCTCACAAGCCTGCACACACACACACACACACACACACACACACACACACACACACACACACACACACACACACACACACACACACACACACACACACACACACTCACGTATCCTGTGATAAAACCCACTGGCAAACTCTGTCACTCAATTAATGTCTCGTTTTATCTGGTTTTAACATACCTGCCATCCTCAGCTGGAATTAAAGCCTCACCTCTTTCTCCCCCCTCTCTCCCCTCCCCTTCATGCACACACTTTCTCTCTCTCTCTCTCTTTAACTCTCTCTCTCTCTAAGTAGCTGCACACAGTGTGCAGGATTAAGCACTGTGGTAATAACTTCCATATTGAAAAAAAAATGCAGGGTTGGGCTTCCTCACGTTCACAAAGACTTCTTAGAAACAGAAATGCCTTACACTTTGTATATACCCACAGACTTCGTGTCCTCTGTGGGTTTTATTCTGGTTTTATTGTGGAGAAACTCCAGCTGCGTTTTATGTTTCAAGTTTGGTTTTTTGGTGTTTTTTTTTTAAAGGATTCCAAGGGGGGCTGATGCCGTGAACTATCTTGTACAGTGTTTTCCCACAGTGTTTTGCAGTTCAAATGGCGGATTGGAAAGTGCTGACATTCTGGTGGCAGATACTGCTCTCTTGCCCGCCAGCGCCATAAATCCCCTGTTGCGAGGAGTGTGGTGTGAAATCCATTTAGCACAGATTCCTGCAGAAAGCTTGTCATCTCATTGAAAAGATCCCCCCTGAAATATGGAAAGAAGCCTTAACTACAAAACAGAAAAAAAGTAGGATGTTCTTTTACTGCCACAAAATCAGCCCCACCACAACCCTCGAGACCGAACCTTTGTTTCTTCTTCAGTGTAATACACAAAAAGAAAAGCTGGTAGTAAACAAAGATGGCTGCCGCGTCTCTGTCATGGTGGCGTTAATCTTTCATAAAGTCTGTATGCAGTATGCAGCCGCCCCCTTGTGCGCGGCACAGTAGCACTAACAGGTGTAAGTAAAGCTTTAACATTTCATTTACTACAGCACTTCTGCTCCCGTGCCCCGACAATGCAACAACCTATGGCTGATTTCATCAGACATGCACGCTGGTGCAACAATCACTTTCATGCCGGGTTATCACTGAATGCCCCTCCATCGTTCAGGCACCATATGGAGGCAAAATGCTGCTCTTACTCACGATCAATATGCATCAAACCTTTAAAAAAAATCCTTCCCACAACAGACACTCTGGCTTCAGTTCTGAATACAAAACTGGAAGACGAAAAAAAAAAACATTGATCGCTGAGAACTGTACAGTCAGTGTAATGATTCATGTAGGGTCTCTGCGAGGATGCCAGTGACAGTCGACTCGCATCACCTCAGGACAGGAATGGTCTCAGAGCGAGCTGATGTGCTCTGTAGAGTCAATAGCTCCTCTTTTGTCTGAGGGGAGACAAAGGTCTCTTGCAGCTTCTCTTGGAAGCAGCTTCATTATTAGTGCATTTTATAATGTCAGAGAAGAAGAGTGCAGACGTTTGGAAAGAGAAATGCAACCAGAAGCATTGTTTGATTATAGAGGCAACCTCCAGCATCAGCACGTTGTTTAGTTTGAGCCAATCAGAAGTGGTCCTGATGAGAGTGTCTGACTCTGTGTGTGTGGAGGGGTGTACTCTCCATTGCTATTTCAGGTCTGAATGTCTTTGTGTGCAGCTATATGTCAAACAAAGGGCCGCTATGCCTGCCCCCCACCCCCACCCCGCCAGCCAGTGGGGGTGGGGGGCAGAGATGTAGTATGTGGGTGTGTGTGCATGTGTGTGAGATTTTGGAGTGGAGGGGGGTGTGCTGTCTGCGGGGAGCAACCAGGCGTGTGAAATTACTCCACACTGCCTGTCTCTTTCCTCTTCCTCCTGACGCCTTTGTGCTCTGTTTCTTTTCTTTCCACTGTCCTTTTCCTTCATCTCATTCACGCTCGCCTCATCTCCACGACCCCTCTACCTTTCACCCTCTACTCCCTTCTAATTCTCCCACCTCCCGCCATGCTTCCTCTTCCTGTCTGTGCCTCAGATGTCATTCCACTACACAGCCAGGAGCTAATATTAGCCCGCAACAAATGATTATGGAAAGTTTACCGCCCATTACAGCTCCTTTGATGGGAGACAGTCTTTGATATGGAAATGCCACCACTGCCACCATGTACGATGCACACATATGCACTGCATTTGTGTGCTTCTGTGTGTGTGTGTGTGTGTGTGTGTGTGTGTGTGTGTGTGTGTGTGTATGTATGTGTGTCAGACAGAGCGAGACAAGCGTGGGAAGACAATGAAAAATGGAAGGTGTATCCTCGGGGAACCCTGTCGTAAACCGTTTGGAGAAATTGGGACTGAGGGTAAACTGTCTCAGAGGGTTTGTCGCAGCCCACAGCTAATATACGCACACATGAAACTGACACATGACAAATGGTAGGTGTGGATGATGGAGTTACTGTGAGCCAATAATCTCTTTAATATGTTCAATCCCGCTTAGACACACTAAGTACCTAAGTGCTCAAAGTGGAGAGGCAGGCAACGTGAACAAAGAAAGATGAGCATACAGTTAAGACATGTTAGGGTGATAGATAGGAGTCAAATATCTTCCAGGTGTGTAGAGAGAATATGAAAATTAATTTCAAAACATTCTTAAAGTCCGTAGACTGAAGGAGTCCACCAAGATAAAGAAAAATGGCTTACCTTTCAGTTCCACAGCCACATGTGAGAGTCCATCACCCTCACACACACACATGCACACACACAGTCATCATGCATGTGCTCCCACGCGCTCATACACACTGTGTGCAGGGAGGGAGAGACGAGAACCCATCATTGTTCTCATAACCCCTCCCACACGGCTGCGTAGCTCTGTCTGGATGGATACATGTAGGAGTAGCACTCTCCCACACACACACACACACACACACACACACACACACACACACACACACACACACACACACACACACACACACACACTTTCTCACAGTGTCTAGTAAAAAAGAAACACGCAGCATCAACAATCTATCTTCTTGTACCCTCTCTTTACTCTAGGAATTCCAACACACACACACACACACTTTCTCCACTCTATATGCTTACAGCACACAAAGACTCCCACTCACACACCATGTGATCATGTGATGCGTGTGATGCACAATGCTTGTGAGAGCATGTGGTATATTTCCACAGTTACTTTGTCTACATTGCGCACATTTCCTTTTTGCACCCTGCTGTGATACAGCAATGTAGGATGTGTGTTTTCCTCGCACGTACACACTGTGTAACATGTGACTACATAAGCGCGTATTTGTGTGTTATCCACTAAAGGCATTATGGGTGAGGATAAACAAACACACACCCTTACAAGCCCTTGTTTGGCGAGGCCACTTGGGCGAGGAAACTGCTCTCATGTCCGTTCTATTAGTCCTGAGGGGCAGTAAAGCTACCTGTACTTACCCCCACTGCATTATTGATGGATGTAATGGTGCCATTACAAGGATAGTTACAAGGATAGGAAGCTGCTGATGTTTTAACACAGGGCTAATGAGGAAGCGTTAAGGAATTAAAGTCCACTGGGCCAACTTTGGCATTTTAAAGGGAGAGGAGCAGGAAGCAGAGTGGAGTGTTTTCACAGAGAATGAGGGTTACTAAAAGAATGGTGGTCCAAGCGCTAACACAGCTCAGCTATTTTCTAGGCCTTTATAAAAAAGATAGACAGCTAATTAATGTTCTAAGATATGGCAGTTTGGTGTGATAGTACTGGTCTGAGCCGAGCCACTGTGGTTTATATCCTGCTGACCGAGGCGTTTGAGTCCAGCCAAGTCGTCAACTTAGCCGTCTGTATTTTTTGAATGTGCAGACATGGGGTGTAAATCTTATAGACGTAAATCTTAAAAACAGCAGACGGCTACCTTTTAGCAAAGTGGTTGTGTGTGACAAAAAGCCGAGCTGGCTTCCTGTTCTGATCTGCATACCGGCTGCATTTGTAGCAGGCAGCACTGCTGTGGAAACAAGACAGGTTGTGAGGGTCAGGATTTTATCCAAGCAACATTTACAATCTGTCTTACTAATTAGAAAAACACACACACACATGCAAGAAAAGACACTCTGCTCTCCCATGAACACACCATACTGTGTTGATCCAGCACCAAAGTGCATTATGGTTTTTTTTTTCATGGCTTTTATTTAAAATAAATCAGAACACACCTGCTGAAGTTTGTAAATCGTATTTTTGCTTTGGCTTGATTTCTTTTTTTTAATTATAAGATGAAATTAATTTACTTCCTATCTGATAAGCCTTTGTACTTTCCTCAGCAGCTTTGTTAAACAAGTTTTCAAATGAAGTGTAATTAAATAAAATAAAAGGGTGCAAATGAAGTCACATTTGTAATTATTAACTCTGCAGTGAAAGTGAAATTTAGACAATTTTGCAACATGTCTGCAAGTACAGATGTGTTGAAACACCCATTTAAAAAAAACTCTAATTGGATTTGTGGGTAAGTGTCTTTGTTATCGACTCTGTGTTGGAGAACAAAGGATTTCAGAGAACGTGCACGAATACACGTGCATTCTCAAGTAAGCGTTGTCTGATGTGCCTTCTACTCTGTTAACTGTACAGAACTTACACCTACCTGTTGGTAATTTTCACTACTTTTTCTTGCAGGTATTTTCTGCAAATAATGGAAACATTAAGAATGAATGAACATTTTTACTATTTTAAAAAGGCTTACATTTCATATCCATATTTTCTGTATATTTTAGCGTTACTTACTATTTCTTTTTAGGTCAAGCTTGTTATATACATTTGAAATAACAAATACGTATTAGTAGGAATTGGGTTTATGGTAAAGAAACAAAAACAAAACAAAACTATGGACAAGGATGTGAATGGGAATGAAGTGGAGTAGAGGAGTTGCCATTTTCACAAAGTTCACTTAGTGCAGCTTATATATGATAATTATTGCTCGCTCTACTACAGATACAAATGTTAGTTTGTTCTCAAGGAAACTTGACCCATGTGTACCATTGTCCGTTTTTTATAACCAAGATAGATTTGAAAAATCTATATAATTGTAATTGTCCTTCTACTAACTAGTAGGTACTCTTTCACTTAACATACATATATTACCTTTTTGTTAAAGATCACATGCAGGTGAAATCCAGTGAGCAGTGAGATTTCATCAGTATATCATATATATATATATATATATTATATATATCATAATGTGTTTTCACCTGTAGAGAGCAGTGCAGAAGCACTTGTCTACTGTCTGGGATTTAATGTGAACACAATGAGATCTGACTTTGGAGCCATGAAGAGTTAAAGTTTGTCACACAGACATTTCACCTGCAGGCGTTTATATGTAATGTGTAAAAATGTTTTAAATGAATAGTATTTATTAACATCAGAAAACTTTACTGTATTTACTGTTAAATGTCAGGAACTTCTTTGATAGACTGAAAAACATTATAAATATATTACAGCCTTTAATTGCAACCATAATCAAGCAGCGCTTTAAAATAATGTATGAGTATGTGAGAGCTTCTTTGATGGTCTGCATTTTCTCAGCTTCAATGCGATCCCGGTGGAAGATATGACTCTTTATAGTACACTGTGTTCTATTACACATGCCCTTCCACCACTCCATGTCATTCTCTGAAAATGCTTTTAATAAAACTAACAAAGCTAAAGGAAAAGAAAAAGGATGCAGACAAATTTTGAGAGGATTAAACACATCGGAGTGGCACAAAGGCGTTCAGTCAGTGCATGCCACACCCAAGGTCCCTCACTCAAGCACAGTATATGGATACCCACTCCTTTTCCTTCAGAGGCCATCTCACTGACACACACAAACACACACACACACACAGCAGCAGGGTCAGTGGCCAGTCTCAGTGAAATACAAGTTTCCCCGTGTATGATGACACCGCTGTATTCTCTGAGATGGCCTGGCCACCGAGGCTGCCGCCTCACAGCCTCTTGACAAGAGAGCACAAGGATGACCAAACAGTCAGCGAGACAAGCAGACTGAATTAGTGCAGATCGGATCAAATAAAACATACAAAACTAATCAGATTTTTTTAAATATAAATGCTTAGTATGGATTAATTTTTTATTGGATTTTATAATAGAAATGCAACGTTTTTAAACCAGCTTGGAGCTCCGCTCTGGTTCCAAACACCTGTCACGACAAAGCAGGGAAACAATAGGAATTAATGAGAAATATTCAAACGTTTTCCAATAAGTGTTTGTGTGATTCACAGAAGAGTGGAGGGGTTTTGCAGTACACCGCTGCATACAGCAACTGCTCCGTGTATTTCAGATATTCAAATTATCTCTCGCTTGTGCTCGCTGGCATGTGAGAGCACAGAGGCTTCATGGCATAAAAGCTGGCCAAATATACAAACTCATAAGCTATCAGTATCAATGCTTTGGGCAATTATTAACACATAAAAGAAGCTTTTAGATACATGGGGGGATGGGGGTGTAAACTGATCGTACTATGATAGAGTATGAAAAAGAAAACAGGATAAGAGAAAAAATATGTTTTTGCGCGTGTGATATCAGCTTAGATAAACGGAACCTGTGGGGGAGGATGAGGCAGGGTGGGCTGGTGCCACATGTACAGTACCTGCCCTATCTTGGCATAGTAATGAGCTACCCAGCTCTGTGTACTCCTCTCTGTGCCATTCAATGCAAATAAGGAGATCCCAAGCCCACGAACACGATCATTTAAACATCTTTGAGATATTTTACTTCACCAGAATTGACACTCAGCTCAGTTTAAACGATGAAAAGACCTTGCGGGGTTTTTAAAAAAAACTTTTTTGTTTAAAACAGCTTTCTGAATGCATCTCTGCATGTGCAGCTCTGAGCATGTGCAAGGCTGAATTTATCTGTGGATTAATGAATGAAGCACACGGTGTCAGAGCTGCGTTGATACTCTGTCAATATCAACACAAGCTGCAAGCTTGTTTCCAGAGCTTAGACAAAAAACCACTGACCCCGCCTTGTCTCTCCAGTCCTGCCATGTTAACACCTGTTTCTTTTACTCTTGGTGAATAAATAATAAACATTAAGTATTAAGACTTTCAGAGATACTAAACCAAGTAGCAATGTGAATGCTTACATTGTGAATAATGAAAAAAGAAAACTGCTCCAGGTAGAAAACAATCATAATGATCTCACTAGACCAGGTGAGCCTCGTCCACAGGGTCCCCACCCACTCAACTTCATCATAAGCACATGCACAGTCTCCATGACAACCACTTACCATGACGCCTCCCCCCCCCATCTCCTTTCACCATGACGACCTCTGCCACCCAGCTGTCCTCCCGAGGCCTGTAACTGAGCTAATATGGCTGCTGCTGCGGAGCGCCCAGCGACACTGAGAGCACCAGCCCTCTCCTCCTCCTTTCCTGTAATTCCTCCACCCCAGGGGGTTAAAGCAACTCAATCCAAGGAGTCATTCAGACAATAAAACCCACTCTACCCTTCAGTTCCACTGGGTTTAGTGACCCATTGCCTGCTAGCATAGGAATCAATTTGATGTCCAGTGCTGCTAACTATCAGCCTAACAACTCCTTAGAACTGGCAAGCCTCTCTCACATGAAAAACTCTACCCATGATTACTCTCCCATCCAGAAAAATTTCTAAATGGCTTCTGTAACCTGGTTTGGGTCTTGCTTATTTTGAAACTGAGCTCAAATGACAGGTTGATTGTGTGCTACAGGAATGTGTAAGTGCACTACAACTACAATCCAAACACACACACACACAGCTTTTTAAAGCATCTCTTTGTGTCGGGGGGTTGCATAATGATTCCATGACAGCCTGTCAGACATCATATGAAATTGATTCCATGCAGCCAAAGCTCCCCTCACTCTCTCTACACCATTGTCCCCTGATGACTCCGCTCTTGATCAATCCTATTATGTGATAACATGCTACAGTATCCTAACAAAGACAAAGAAAAGTACAGATCACAAATGGAGGCATCGTTAATGTCCGTTAAACACTGTCACAGTTGATTTTGCGTGCAGAAGTTGGTACCTTTCAGGTCTGTGAGATCTTCCTTCGCTAAACCCGCGATAAAGCTTCTAACCTGCAGGGCTGGCCACATCAGGAGAATGTTCCTACCGACTGGAAAACCGTTTAACCTGACTGGAACAGCATTTAAGACTTTGTTGAAAGATTGTCAAGTGTCCACTAGGTATGAAATGTAGCCTTTAGGCCTTTCCGAAAGGGGAGCATATCCATACACTGAGATGCTGTAGTGTGTAAACGCCTGAGTGAAAGTGTGTGTGTGTGTGTGTGTGTGCGTGCGTGCGTGTAGAGCGGTGGATATCGAATGCATGCATGTGCAGCAGAGTAGTGTGTGACTTACCCCTGGCTGTCCCTGAGGGCTGAACATGCTCTGACAATGCTGACGCTTCTCAGCGTCCCACTCCTCCGACAGCTTTCATCTACAGTATGTTCGCTATCACTCAAAACTCCCTCCTCTGCTTCCTGAACACTCTTTTTTGTTTCTATAGTGTTTATCTTCCCGTGCTATATCTCCATACTTCCTGCCTCTTTTTCTACTACGTTCCTCTTCTTTCTTCTCATCTTTCTCTTACTCTCTTACTTTCCATTTGGAAACTCTTTATTCACTTTCTCACTCACTTTCTTCTTTACTCATCTCCTTCTTTTTTCCTCCCGCTCTTCTTCTCCTCCTCTCTGTCGCCCTCATCAGTGCTCCAGGAGCTTGGTATCGCTTGTCTCTCGGCTGGCACAGAGAACAGGCAGACACATGGGAGGGCTGTTTTGTAATCCAGCAGGTCATACCACCCTGGCACAGGAAAAGGGGGGGGGGGGGGCTGATGGGATGCACAGAGGGAGGGGAGGGGTGAGGGAGGACTTAGAAGGCCTATACTACTACCTTCCAACCTATACCTTTTCTGCATCCCTCCGTCTGCGAGCTGATGGTCTCTCCCTTTTTTTTCCCATCGACGCCGAGGTCTCGCCTCACTACATCCTCTCTGCGAGTTTGAGGTTTTAAGAAGGAGATGAAGGAAGGAAAGAAGGAAGGAAAGAAGGATGAGGGAGAATGGGAGTGGAAGGAAGTGTGGGAATGAAAGGAGGGATGAAAAGGAAGAGGAAAAGATACTGATGAATAGAGGAAAGGAATGGGAGAGGGATGCCTCGAAGGGTTGTAGACTGAATCAATGATGCCTCTTCAGGAGATATTTTTTAAGTATAGGAATCAAATGTGTGATAAAACGGGAACAAGGAGAGCAGTCATGATTTGGTGATGCAAGGAACAAACAGATGAGCAGAAAGAGAGCGGTAGAAAGACAGCCAAAGAAAAAGACAGAGGTTAGGACTCAGTGGCTAAGCGACTGTCTGCCTCGCTGTGAGCTGTCATCTCTCCTGCAGTTGGTCAAATTGCTGTCCATTCATCCTCACTTTCACCACAGTCAGTTCAGGAAGATGCTGCTCTTCAGCAGTTACAGTGTGATTGATATGACAGATTTGCCAGATCCTGCTACCATTTTGAGCCTGGACATTATGCCTGCATTTAATGCTACTTATGGAGCAGAATTGGGGAGAAATTTCCTTATCTATTATCTTTAAGTGATGTGTATGAACCCTGCTTCCGGGTCCAAACTACTCTGCATTTATTAAGGCTGTTCAGTTTTTGTCTTATTGTATTTAATCGGAACAAGCCCTTAAAAAAAAGTCAGTGATCATTGGTCAGTGATCTCTCGGTTTTTATTACCAATATTCATCAGCAGCATGTTTTAAAGCTCAGTTTTTAAAACCTTACGCTGTAACTACAGTCCAGAGCATGCAGCAGTATTTTACTGACTAACCTCGTATTGTGGATGCATTATCTCACTTGTTCTCCTGTCTGAAGTTTGGTCCATTTACAGGATCCTGGCGATCGCATTTGTCCCTAACCATCGAGAACCCTCATGTTAATTTTTATCAAGTTAGCGTTCATCCTCCAGCTTCACTGAGCTAATGTGTTTATATAATAGCAGAGCTGTACATTTTAATTTTTACAGAAATCCCTCAGTCAGAATATGTTATATTATCTTAAAATGGAAACTAGCAAGCTAACTCCCTGCGAACTTATTAATCAGTTAAATTTCACAAATTCCCTTTCTCATGGATGCCTGGATGTTAAACTCACCTGGTAGAGCAGCCACACTGATCATTTTATTAAAGATTAAAGAATTTAGACACTTTGTAACTCTCAGTGATACTGCAGTGTTTGTTTCACTTTGGGACCTGACGAGGAGTTTGGACCCAGAAACGGCTAATGACGTCAGACTGATAGGTGGATAAATGCCATAGTGTTAACTTGTGGCAAACCACAAAGTGTAACTCAGTCTCAATCCCTATAGAACAGCTGATCTCACCAAAGCCAACATTAGCTAAGCTAATACCCCTTTGCACATCCAATTGTCACACCTTGAATAAATGTATAGAAACATGCTATTAAACTGCTTTGGGCTGTCTACAGTTGCTGTGCATCTGCAAGCTGCTTTGCAACCAACCTCCATCCTAGCTGCTCCTTTTCATGCTGCACCTGACTTAATGTCATATGTGGTCTTATTCCAGCAGGTTTAAAAACCAGACACTGTCCATCAAAGTCCAAGATGTGAGCTGTGAAGAGGGTTTCATATATTGTTTAATGATTCACCAAACTCTCACATACCTTTATCCTTCACTGATCAGATTCTGCTTGCGAGACTACTCAGACAGAACTGAATACAGTGATTATAAATAGGCATAAAAATTGGACTACATGACAGTTGACAATTTTATCCATTAGATATAATTTTAATCTCATATATTTGACCATATTTCTAATGACCCAACCTGTTGTCTCAATTATCTCAGTTGTGTAGGCACTCTTTTGAACATAGACCACTTGAACATAGTATTATGTCCTCAGTGTTGCTTTATCCTTAAAATACTGATTCTCACATTGATATGTAACTGCTTGTATTAATTCATGTAAGCATATTTTAATCAGTTGTTAATGACCAAGCTTTGCCTATATGTTACAGTAGGCTGGGTTTAATTGCTGGGGTGAGACATGCTAATGTGTACAGTGTGAATGACTATGTGTGTGTGTTTGGAAGAGGGAAGGTGGTCTGATTGAATGAATACCCACCAAACCATGAAGGAAGGTGACCAGAGTGTGCATGTGCCTGAATAAAAAGTCTTGAGCAGGAGTATTTCTACAGCTGGCTTGACATCTGTGCCCAGCTAAGGGTTCACCTCCTCTCTAAATGAAGAGCAGCCTTCCAGGGTGGATTGGAAGAAATTTTCTAATCTAATTCTTATTTATTGCAAATGCCTCATTATTACTAATATAAATTATTTAAAGATAATAAATATGAATAGTTTTCAGAGGCGTAAAGCTGTGACAACACTACAACACTGAAGTATAGTCAAACTATGTAAAAAGGAGACAATAAAACCATATATTTTTGTTTAAGAACGAGAAAGTGAAAGGGATTATCCATGAATGTAAGATACAGTATGGTGCTGAGAACACATAGGCAAACATTATTTAGAGCAAAGCTGTTTACTTTTATGGTGGTTAAAAGGAAAAAGCTCCCAGCGTCCGCGGCTCCATCCTCCTTTTACATCTTAAGCAGAGACGAATGCAAAGATGAAGGCAGCATTTTGACTGAAGGGTTTTTTTCTTCAACCATTTGAAAACACTCATTCCAATTCATTTACCCAAATACATCAGTCACCACAACTATGTGCCACCTATGGATTGATGCACATGCTCAGCTATGGATGAAGTCAGTTAGTTATGCCTGTGAGAGGAGGTATCGATCGTCATCCACATGCAATCACAATGGACTGGGAAATGAGCCTAGCCCACACCACACTAACTGACATCATTCAGACCTTGTATATACATATTAGACTTCATAATTTCTCTTATTACTTGAGTATGGGCAGAAATCTGTGCCATCAGAAACTGAATTTGAATAAGTTAAATTTGAATTTGAATTGCTCAGATTAAATCTGAATTGTAACTTGAATAAATGCTTTTGAAAACTGAATTTGAATTAGTCTAATTTGAAATTGAATTTATGGTTTGAAAATGATCATCACTAAATTCAAATTGCATTTTAAATTTTGAAAATGAATTTATTTTCTTTGAAACTACATTTTATCCTTTAAAAATTCAGCTCTCAAATAATTTCAGTTTCACTTCTCACCATTCAGTTTCAGTTCCAAAATTCAGTTTTTTGGAACTTACATCCGGTTCCGGTTCAAGCGCAGATTAATAGAACTACGTTTTACTAGCGGACCGAAAGTGTTACCGACGGGAATCTACAGCATCTTGAGCTGAATTAAGACTTCAGAAGTCATTCGTCATGTCGAATGACCAGCGGATAAACTCTCAGGTTGGTAATAAATGTATTACATGTATAAGAACAAGCGTCAATGTTAACAAATGATAGCCGTAAGGTAACTTTTATGCTTATTGTAGCTGTTAGCTAAAAACGCTAATTTAGCGTTGTTTGCCCTGGATTCAGCTTTGACAAACAAATATGATCGACTGTTTCTAGTAGAATTCCAAAGTTGTCATCTTGTACCCTCTCAGAGTACCCCTTCTGTATGCTTGCAGAGACCCCTACAGTAGGGAAACATGCAAAACGGTGTCCAAACCTTTGTATTTTAGCTTTATTTATGTCTTACACAGCATCCCAACTCTTTAGCTAACTTAATAACTTTAGCTAAAGTGAATAGTTAGTCTAATTCATTAGTGCAGCATTACTGGGTCACCTCTGTTTGAAGTGATATAATATGATATACAACTATCACTGTGTTTAACTACCATAATAATTCTTAGGGTACTGAGTGCATGCTTAATTAGATTTGTGTTTTGTATTGTTGATTGTCATTTATGCTTAGAAATATTTAACCATATATGCTTAGAGGTGTATAATCAATTGTGTAGTGATAGGATGTGTGATCTTTAGCAGGCCGCAAAGGCTTGGTGTGCATTCTGCACACCTACAGCCTGGGAGCATGGGAAGAGGTCGTACCTTGTTTTATTGTTTTATGGTAGGATAAACGTATCTATATCTGTTTTAGGCTAAGTGCCTTTTGTTTAGATGAACTGTTGGACTTCCAGACCAGCAGGTTTAGGGAAGTCATTTATGGGGTCACACTCTGACCCCCCCCCCCCCCCACCACCACCACCACCACCACCACCACGCACACACACAGGCAAGGTACTCTTTGTTTGTATGTAGACGTCGTATGTTAATGAACCTATGCATATTCATGTAACCTCAATAAAACAGCAGTGTTACGGGGGAGCGGACGAGAGCAACTGGGGTCAAGCGAAGGAACGGCGTTTGTCCGGTTCTCTCCCGTGCACGAGAAACATGAAGAACTTTGCCTACTTCGTGTCTTGCTTGCTGTGTAATTATATTGTCTTCAACGTTCCAGCGAATAGGTTCAAGCTACAAACCTATCAGTGTGTTTAAAGCCAGACCTTAAAAATGTGTCTTTAGTAATAATTTAAAATGTTCGAGTGTTTGTGCAGATCTAATATTAAGAGGAAGGCTATTCCAGAGTCTGGGACCTGCCACAGAGAAGGCTCTGTTGCCACCAGACTTAAGTTTAGTCTGTGAAATAGTTTTGACAAGGACCTCATATAAGGACAACCATATTCTGGGTGTTAGGAGTCTTTGCTATGTTTGGGATTTTGGATTTTTGGACCACAAAGAACTAAAGCTTGTTTAAAGATCATTCCTGCATTTGGGTCCATTAAACTTTCCTGCCATTCCCATAAAAAAGTACTTAACAACTTGAATAAATGTCAGTATTGAACGTATTTCCAATTTCACATTCACCAATCTAATCATGTTTGCTTATGAAGTCATGTGTGCCTAAATGTCTGCAAGCAATTGTGAAACTTTCCTAACCATATGTGTTAAAATGGGTTACAATTCTGTGTAGCTTTGAAGACTTTTTTAAAACAATTTTTTTTTCTGTGATGTACACAATTGTGCCGTATTGGTATATTCAGAGATGGGCAGTAATGCGTTACTTGTAACGCGTTACTGTAATTCGATTACTTTTTTCAAGTAACGAGTAAAGTAAGGGATTACTATTGCAAAAACGGTAATTAGATTACCGTTACTTACCCGTAGGAACGCTGCGTTACTGCGTTACAAAAACCGTGATTTTCTTGCAAGAGTGTCTCATGACAGTGACGTAAGCGAGTGCGACGTTCGTGACAACAGCTGTGTGCAGATCAACAGTGGATCATATATCGAGTGCGGGAGAGAGTATGAGCGTGCAGCGTTTAAAGCGTGGAAGTACTGACCTTACTTTGAGTTTGATTCCATAAAAAGTGACAAAAACATTAGTGTCCGTTGTGCGTGGGAAGAAAACTTCTTTTTACAGCGAAAAACCCCCCTAAACTTCCAACAAGCACCGAGTGCGCAACGACGTAATGGGAAACTCACAGAGAAACTCGCGGATTCTTCAACTGACCGCTGCGGCACACCTGCACCAGGGTAAACCTCCGCCTACCCTGCTCCTGCTTTACAGGTGAAAGTAGAGCGACAGGACCGCTAGTCTTTGACTTTATTTATTTTCTGCTGTGTTTTACTTGCATCTATTTGAAAGACTGAGTGTAAACACAAACAGAAAAAAAAAAATTTATGTGCTGGAATGTGCAGAAGATAGGTTTAAATATTAAACAAATTTCTTCCAGTCAGAGAATGTTGCATTTAATAAAATTTTTGCTTGATGCATAAAGTTAAAAGATTAAAACTAATAAAACAAGTTTTAAAAAGAGACTTTTCCATTTGATTACATTTTGTATGATGGATTATGCAGAAAAAGTAGAATTGGGCTGAAAAATCTATTGCTTTATCACCTATTCAGGTTGTAAATCGTGTTTTTAAAAAGTAACGGAGTAACTAAGTAATTAATTACTTTTGAAAATAAGTAATCAGTAAAGTAACAGGATTACTTTTTGGGGGAAGTAATCAGTAATTAGTTACTGATTACTTTTTTCAAGTAACTTGACCAACACTGGGTATATTACCTCAAGAAAAGCCAAGTTGTAGACAACAGAGACCGGCAGTTTTGTTAAAAATATTGGACTTGTGGCCTTAACTATAGACAGAGAGAGGAAAATCCAATGACAATTCAATAAAAGAATCCAACGTCGAACAGTAACCATCCAAGAACCATGAAAGCTCACCTTCATTTCCTGGCATCTTAGTCCCTCCCACAGAGAAGTGAGCGGATGGAGAAGAGGCATGAGGGGGTCCATCATTGTAAACATGACATTTGACAAAACTGCATCATAAACATTTATGCTTGTTGCCCACCTATAGCTGTATTTTGTGATCTGAAACATAATAATGTAAAACTGACAACATTCACAACAGTGGTTTATTACTGTTACATTTCGCACATGCAGAATCACGGAACAGTACAAAGTCTGATTAACTTAAATAAATTAACCAGCTTATGAATAAAAAGCCATTTAAAGAGGCCTCCTCCTGCCATAGTTTGTATATTCCAACGGTGTGCTCTTTTGCATTCTGAAGATAATAAAAAACTCAACAAACTCATCAGCAAAGGATACATCTTATGCACCCTCGATAATAGTTCCTTTGGCAAGAAGAAGGAGACAGACAAAGGACAGAGGAGATGAAATAATGTGGATTCACATGAGGGAGATGCAGTGACAGCAACTTGACAAAGACTGAGTGAGAATGCACATTAAATACACACATTAGGAAGTGTAGAGACACAAGGAACAGACACTAATGTGGGTGGGAAAACAACAAAGGAGGGAAGTAAAACACAGAAAACCACATAAGAAACTAACCCTTTTGGAAGTAAGCAAAAGGAGGGCCAAAAAGAAATGAATACACTGCAAACACGGAAGAACACACAGACACACTCAGAAGAAAAACAATCCGCAAAACAATGCATATATGATTAAAAACAGAACGGCAAATCAGTGAACTACAACTGGAAAACAAAGAAAATTCCTTCTGTTTTAGAAACATGTCTACATAGCTAGTAGACATGTTGTAGGCATGCTGTAGGCATATGTGTTATGCCTACAGCATAACTATCTATCATTCTATCTACAGATATATATCAGTGTTGTACTCAACACACAAGATAAGTGCATACAGCAGATTCCTGCAGTTACTGGCACCATAAGGCAAGGCTAATGGGCGCCGGGGCTCATATCGACAGGCTGTATGATTGACAGGTGCACAAAGAAGCCCTGCAGTCAAGGCTGAGCTCGCTGCAGCCATATTCTTCACTGCCCCATTTACATGCCGCCATGTGGAGTAACTTGCAGCTCGGAAACCGATTTTAACCACTATGCTTGTGTAACAAATTGTATCATTAACCTATTTTAGCTTCATGAGCCGCATGTTAAGCTAAGTAGCCTTCTTTGAGGAGGATGCCGCTGCTAGATGCCACTCAAAAATGTGAAGTGTTTTTCTAAAGCCTTAATTTCAGTCACACTGCATCTCTGTGACATTCTGTTGCAAAAGAAGTGCTGCGGCTCAGGCACAGATATCAACATCTTTCTATGCTGCATTTTAAAGAACATAAGACAGAACGTGTACCATCCAGTTATGTTAATGTGCACATTATTATCCATGTGCATTTTCACGTAGCTGTGTCAAGAGTGCATCAGTTGATGTCGTGTTCTGTACTTCTGCCTGTGTGTCGGTCAGGGAGAATGACAGAAGCGAGACAAAGCACTCATGCTCGTATCCACAGACAGTTTGTTGTGTGTTTGAGACATTTCGTGAGTGTGTATACTTCCAGTTGTAAGTGTATTGTATGCAGCACTGTATGTCTACGATATCCATAAAGCGAAACATTGTATGAGAGCGTCCAGACGTGATGTGGTGTGTCTGCTATTCTGATTCCTGAGCTAACAGATGTGGCACATCTGCACATGCACTGCCACCACATAGTGAGCATGCTATGGCAGTTTTAGGGATCCTCATTTTGTCTGCAATATGAAAATCAGCTGTTGTTATTTCCTCTGAAAATTATTTTTTTAAACAATATTTAATTTTGTTGTTGTTAAAGAAAAAAACCTTATTACCACACTGCCACTAATTGGATACAACAGTTTCACATAAACATATGAAAAATAATGCAGGCTGCGCATTGTTCCAGCAGTGGGGGTGTACAACTGACTGCAATATTTCTCTTTGCATACAAACTGACATGAACAATACACACCATAAATATGCATATTATGGTGCATTATGGCACATGTCAGTCGTTGCTCCTACAAAAACGGCATCAAGTGAAAAAGTGGGGTCAACTGCATGATCAAACTATGTGCATGCACACAAACACAACAGCACTTTATAGAACTGTGCAGCACACTCTCAGATTCTGAAACAGCTGGTGTTCTTTGCACCACCCCCCTAAGTGGAGCTTCTTGTAGCTATCTTATGTTACAAAGGTATATACACACAGATGGCACACTGGTCGCTGCTATACCTTTGAGTGATGTGTCAAAGCAGCCACCATATTGTTTAAGAGGAGCTGGACTTGGTAATGCATTTATGTCTATATCTATACATGAGCAATAGTCACAGGTCCACAAATCTTTCATAGTTTTTTTAATAGGTATTTTTAAATGAATACCTATTAAATTATTAATGCTAATGATTAAATTTGGCATACTCATAAACATTTTTGTCTCTTGTGTTGATAGTAAAATACTAGTTCTAAAATAGGTTCAATTAGGTTAAACATTGAAGTTAACTGTTGCTAAAACTGCCAACTTAGTGCCGTGTAACAGATAGTAATCAGAGTTAACAATCCAAGATTACAATGCTGAATGCAAACAGTAGTAAAACTATAAAACCTTTCATCTCTACTGCCATTGTTGCTTGTTTATGATGGAGTAAATGCACTTTGGCATGGACAGAGCCTGGGCATATGCAGGGCATTACCATGGCTCTATCCATAACTGTGATGCAGCAGTGTTTGAAAAAAGTAATTGTCTTGTATTGTGTAATCTGAATGTCTGTACTTTGGTAAGGACCAATACAAATCCTGTTTTCCTCATTTTTTCTGGAACTCTGATGTCCGAATTCTGAGGCTTCCAGTATAAATACCTCAGCCTCTTCCTCGGTTTTTATTACTAGACCATTCTTAGGTCAGAATCTAAACCTCGAACAGAACATATGTATCATGTGAATTCTTGAGGGTTTGAAATGGTTTGGGTTTGTGAAGCCATTTCACCTCTCATTCCAGAGGCTGTGAGCGCACTGAGGAGTGCTTAGACTCTACATAGGAGAGACCAAACAACTCCAAGCGCACTTCACAACAAAACAGAGCCGTCTCACCAGAACAAGACTGAGCTACACATCTGCACTCTTTTAGTGATACTAATTTTCACATTTTGGAAGAAGACCGATAGTTTTTTGAGAGAAGTAAATTGGTTTCCATTTGTACCCATTTTCCATTAGCTGGTAGGACCTGTTACCAGGTACTTTTTTACCTGCTCAGCTGTGGTTCCACGTGGGATGAGTCATTCTGAAAATGTGACGTCAATAGACTGCATGCCATTGATTGGCCAGTCAGTGGCATCACTCGATGAGACATGAGAGGGACTCTTTTACTAAAATTAAAACCGCCATTTTTGAAACCGAGGAATGAGTTAAATGGCTGCAGACAAACCATTTCCCTGTGTTGTCCACTGATGAGGTGGCAGGTATAGCATCGCTTCAATGTCTTCTATTGTTGCGTTGTTTCTTTTGCATACAAGTAATGTCAAGTGACCTACGTGACCTACAACTGAAACCAAGTTGAGTCAAGCTGAGTAGGTACTAGTGGAAAAAAAGCTGAGTGACACTGGAAAACAGTAAAAAAAAAAAACACCTACAGCAAAAATGATTACTGCATGATCATGTCTGGTAAATGCTACTTTCATTATCTGCAAAGGACATAACAATGGATGTAATCTTTTTAGTCAAAAACTGTATTTTGTCAGTATACTGCATGTCTTAGTCAATAAGTTTATGCATGGAAAATAATGTGCTAAAATGCTGACCGAAGTACACAACTTCTATCAGGAAATTCGGAAGATAATGTAGCACGTAGCTAGTGCTGTTACTTTGTGACTGCATAGTATCACCATTGCTCATCCTTGTTTGGACCTCTCAGTATTGTCTTATATTGATGTAATAGCCCTGTCAATTATCTTTATCATTGCCAAATGTTTCTGGTTATCAGTAGCAGAGTTTCCACCAATAACCTGCTGGTCAGTCATACCTGTGGCTGTGATTGTTAACTCCAGCCGCCACCCATCTAGTATGAAAAGATAATCCGCAAAGTTGTTTATTCAAATATTTTATACCAATTGCCCTTCTTAATGCAACCCTTCCTATTTATCTTGGTTTGGGACCAACATTAGAAGTGCACCTGCTTGTAATCCCCACTGACTAAGTTCAATTTACTCCACAAACATTTTTTGGTTATCCTCCAAATCTTGAATAGTACTCATAAGTAGAGCATAAATATTTCCAAATCTGATTGAACATTAACAGGAGGGTCGAAGTGCTCCACCAGCACAGTGAATTACCTCCAGTTGGCATCATCCAGGCACAAGAGATGAAACAAAAATCACTTAAAATCGAGTGTTTAGAGAAATCTCAAACTTGGGCATTTGGCTTACAGGTATTACTTGTACATATTGTGACCCCATTAGTGGAAATTTAGCCATGTTTAATATGAGTTTCCGTTACTGTAACTGTAACCTTTACAAATGTTAGAAAAAAGCAGAACCAATTAAGTTCACTTAAATTACAATTAAAGCTGTGCTAGTATAACAGATTGTCTTTTTAACTGCTCAACCTCTATACACAGCTATACCAAAATGAAACCACCACAGCAGTTTTGTGGGTATTAACACCAAAATGACACCTACAACCAAATTATAGACTATAGAGTACATGAGTCCATGTTAGCAAACTAGTCTAAGTATTAAGTTATGTGCGTTAATTATTTTCTTCTCAATGCAGTGCATTAGCTTGTGCATGTACCCACATTTCATCTCATTATTATCCAAGAGATTAACAGTGATGAGGCCATTAGGAGGCTGTAAACCCACTCCTCTGTCTGTTATGATTACATAAGCTAGCCGCTATATTATCATACCCAACAATGCTAATGGGATGGAGAAAAGAGTAAGATGCAGAAAGATTCTGTGAATGCTGAAATGACAGCTGAGTTTGTGGTTTTCTTATATTTTCCAAATGTGGCTTTTAAGTAAACAATTAAGTGTGTTGGTAAATTGGTCACCCTCGCTTTATTTCCTTTACCAATGTGCAGCGTAAAATGCTTTCTTTCATAGAAAAGAACCATTTGTACCATTAAAGACAAACACAAAATATCTGCTTTTAGAGGGAGCCTTCCACATCTGTTTACATCTGCTGGTGTGAGTTTATGCAGTTGACTTTTTCCCTACCTGTCTTGCTTGAGGAGTGAGAAAAACATGGGTGCTTGAAAACATAATTACTATTATTATTAACCAAAACAAACTATGGTAATTAAATGATATAAATGAGCAAATCTGTCTTTCTATCTTTCCACTCTTGTCTTCATTTAACCCACTTTGGTCTTATGGAGCCATCATCAGTATGGTAGTTTTGAAGGAAATTTTTCTCATTAATATGCAAATGCAGGCATCAGGGTGATCCAAAATCTAATCAGATTATCTCCTCTATAGGGAGAGAATTTCTTGCCATGCAGTTTTCTGGAGTTATCTTGCATGTGATGTGTATATGTGTGTGTAGATGTCATATTACAGATGTAATGATTAAGAACAATTAAGCCATGCAGTTTAATTTTCAATAACTTTGTGGCATACTTTATAAATTTAAGTGTGTGTGAGAGACAGAAAGAGTGGCCAACTGTCCTTAACTTAAACCACGTCCTCTAATCTCTATTTTGACCTTGTAACAAATGACTGGTGGTAAGTTCAGTTCAGTTAGATTCAGTTTTATTTATTGTATACAGTACTGGCTGACAATTCCACCAATTGCCATTTCGTATTGAAATACTATGGAAAGCAGGAACTCCAATTTGCACAGCACCAGATGCATTTTTATATATAATGCTTAGTTAGTTTTAGCTGTTAGCAACCTTCTTAGCTAACCTGTACAAGTTAATCCTACCTCTATGGTAGAAGATACTAATCTAAAAGGGTAATTGTTATTACCTGCCTAGTAACACTGACTGAATAACTATTTGGCAAAATCGGACATGCAATATACAATAAGGTTGAATGGGAAAAATATTTTCTTACAGAAAGACAGAAACAGAATGGCTTTCTCTTGGCAAAGAAGCAAAAACTTCACATTTGGATGTGAAAGTGACAAATAGTGGATTTTTATACAGGGCACTAGGGTTAGAGTATTATGTTAGACCACTTTTAAATTCATGTGTAGACTCTGCTTTATTTAGTTTCAGGACTAATACCCAGTCCATACATGGGCTCTGCTCAAGTGACAGTATGCAAATGGATAATAGTTATAAAGCACTTTTCTACTCTAATTGAGCACTCAGTATGTTTATTTACGACACATCTCATTTACACACATTTATATAGAACTGTTATTCTGTCCCTAAGTGCTTTACCTAACGACCACACGCACTGATGAATGCATCAGAGGCATCACCCTAGTGTACTTTGACATGCAGACTTGAGCAGCCAAGCTACCAACCTTCTGATTAATAGAGAACCAGCTCTCAACCAGACAAGATCCAGTGATTTGTCATTGTGACAGATGTGTTTCACCTTGTCCAACATGTGCAATGTAGAGAAGGTGGGGTTTGGAAAACTTGTTTAGAACTTCTTTAGCACATTAGGAAAGAACGCTCTGACGATGATGGAGAAGGGATGATAGCTCTGACCATGTCTGACTGGTCTAATAAAACAGAAAAGCTCACCAGGTGCAGGCTCAACAGCACTTTCAAATCAGCAACTATGAGAAATGACTCAGTTGAATAAATACAATAAAGACAATTGTCTGTTTTTCTAGCACTCCACTTACATTTTTCAGTAATATTTTGAATCTCTCTGAAGAAATTGACAGTTAACTTTGTGGCACAATGCTTAAGCTGATCCATCGATCCATCCATTTTCTGCCACTCATTTGGGCCGTGGCAGCAGCAGATGAGCGCAGAAGCCCAGACTCAGCCCTTCCAGCTCATTTTCTGGGAGGAAACTGAGTCGTTCCAAGCCACCTGAGGTATATAATCTCTCTGACAAGTTCTGGGCTTGCCCCAGAGTCTCCTCTCTGAAGGACATGCCCGAAACACCTCTCCTGTGAGGTGTCCAAATCAGACGCGCAAACCAGCAGAACTGGCTCCTCTCGATGTGGAAAAACAGTGTCTCTACTCTTAGTTGCTCTTAAATGACCAAGCTTCTCTCATCTCTAATGGAGAGCCCAGCTACCCTTTAAAGGAAACTAATTTTCATTACTTGCATCTGCAACCTCAGTCTTTCGGTGACTACCCAAAGCTTGTGACCACAGGTGAGGGTAAGAACACAGACTGACTGGTAAATGTATCTAACAACTTTTACGCTCTGACTGCTCGCCCAGGACCAATTTGCCTCAGGAGCCCTACCAGAGGTAAACTGCCCCAAACAACAAAGCTCCTGAGATTACTGAAACACATAAATCCCTCCACCGTGATAAGGTGGTGATTCACGGAGGGGATTTAGCTGATTATTTTGCTAATTAATGTCTGACTTTTTAAAATCAAGATTTTGGCCTGTGTTTCTGAGTTAATGAACAACTTTCTATTTCAGAGATATGGTGTCCTCACAGGACAGTACAACAAGCCTGTGATATGATTTATATAACTTGATGCTGTATAAAAGTATAAAGCATTCAAAATGAGCTCTGCCTGAAAGGATATGCAGCACAAATATTAATTTATTTAACATTAATGGTAAACATTTTTCTCTGCAGAATAATTTGTAATCATCATTAATTATTTAGTTTTACTTTTGACACTTTTTACAATAATATAGTTTTATTTTAGTGTCTTCATGTTGTTTTCTTTTCCTGTAGGAATGTTTTAAATAGTCTTCCACCACTAAAATTGTTTTGGTAATATAATAGATATTTATTCACCTGAAGAAGTAATGATATTTTACAGCTCTTCAGCCAGGAAGGAGTGCAGAAAGGTGAAAATTTCCACATAGAGTGCTACAAGGTGCAGGAGTCTGCAAGCTTATTTAAAACAATAAAGGACAGGAAGCACAAATGGTATTTTTTTTGCATTCTCTTCTTGCATTTGTTTGTGCATTATATTATCTTAAAGTTGTGATTACAAAATGTTGTCTTTCCCCCATATAGATAACATTTGACAACCTCTCCAGTATCCTTAATGATGAGATTTGATACTTCATTAGATATCAATAAAGAAATGGTTTGCTGACCATTAGAATAACTTCGGATTTTTCAAAGGGTAGCTGCATAGGCAGAAACCACCCTCACTAACTTCTGATGGATATTTTGGCCTGAAATATGACAGAAAACACTCAGTTAACAAAAGAGCTTCAAGCTTTACTCCTGGTAGGCTTTCAGTGGGTAAAGATTTATGGTCTTGAATTTTTCGATATGAAATGTTTAATATTTCTTATTTTAAAAGTCAAATTATTTTTAGATTTGAGACCACACTGACATAAAATCAGATGGAATTTGTCTCAAGTTAATTTTGAGCCTTCTTTATAGGGTTCTATATGTTTGTCCTTGTTGTATACAGCTGCCAGCTCTCATGATTCTCCCTGAAGGAAGATAAATAAGTAATATCAAGGACTCTAAGCTGAGGACTGAGGCTGTGAGTAAAGCAAAGCCTTATTATGTCTGTTTGTTAGACTATAAAAATGGAGAGACAGACTGCACACAAAGCAGCAATATGGACGAACCTGGGCAACATTTTAGTACTAGTCATGACCACAATTTGACACTCAAAAGGGACCCTGGAAGAGTCACATTACACGTTTTGAGGTAATAGTCATCTGCACATCAAGAGGTTAAAAGAGAAAATATGCAGAAATAAAACCTCATCACTGATATTCATCAGGGCTCGAGTATGAACCTACAAGAGGCACTTCAAAAATTTTTACAGAGTGGCTGAGTCATACAGGACACACACGAGAAAGACTTGTAAAAGCTCCAGTAGGGGGTTTCAGAAAGTCGAGGCCACTGGCATACCAATTAAAGATAAGGAGAGACAAACTGTAGCACCATGAAGTGGATGTCTTTGTATGTTTTCAGATTGTCTCATAACCAACATGGCCGCAGGCAACAAGCCACTAAACTTGTAATTACTTTCTTTTGTGAGGCAGATTGCATGTTTTTGTATTTTGCTAAATTCATCATCTCCAAAACCACTGCTATGTGGACGTATGTTAGCATATTCATATTATTCTGTGGAAGACAAAATGGTGAATCAGGAAATGTGTATTGAAATGGCTGGATATGAGGCACTGAGACAGGGAACATTTAGCTGCAGCTGCAGAATAAGCTAGCAGAAGGCAATGTGAAGGTGTGTAGTTATTCATGATGAATAACAGATAATCAAACTCAGTCTAGGTGGTACCAGTGACATCTTACATCTTACTGACTGAATATGAATTAGAGATGGAATTTATTTCATTTTTGTTTAATTCAAAGTGTATTATTAAATTGGAAAAAAAAATTACATATAAGGGACAGGATAGAATATACCAGGGGTCTGCAACCTTTTACACCCAAAGAGCCATTTGGACCCGGTTTCCACGCAAAAGAAAACACTGTGAGCCGCAAATACTTTTTGACATCTAAAATGAAAAAAACATTGCATATATTGTTTTTTTTTTTTTTTGGTTTTTTTACCTTTATGCTTTGTGTGAACAACTAAAGTAAGTAAGTAAAGTTTACTTATTAAGCGCTTTTCACAGACATGCATTCACAAAGCGCTGTACACAAATATTAAAATAAACAATGCAATCAATAGACATTATACACAATGTAAAAGATCAAATGTAAATAATGTAAAGAATATAAAATACGTAGATCAACAAAAGGCTTGTTTGAACAGAAAAGTTTTTAACTGCTTTTTAAAAGAATCCACAGAGCAACTAAAGTGTGTTGCTTATGAAATCCAAGAAGTGCTACAGAGAAAATTACATTTTATTTATGTAATTAACACATTTTGAACTCTTAAAGAAATATAACAAAAGGAAAGGCACCCAGCTGAACTAAAATGATCCAAGTAGCAAACAAAAACTGTTGTGAGCCGCCACTCTTATATTGCCTTTGGGCTTTTGGAGCTTTGACCTGACTTTTAAAAAATAATTGGAAAAAAGCACTATGGCGCTAAAAAAAAAATAGATATTTGCAAAATTCTGCCTAAATATGTATTTTACCTGGTTAATGTGTGTGGCAGGGCGTGGTCTGCAGCACCGCTGCAGGGGAGTCGGACGCACCTGAGCGGCACCCGCAATCACGCCTCACCGCCTTAAAGTCTGTGCTATCTATGCTGTTGTGTTGTCAGACTGTGAGCTGAAAAGCTACAGCCGGCTGTGTGCGTACAGCAACCGTGTGTGAAAAGTGGTCAATAAAGAGATGCTGAAAAGCGTGTTCATGGAAACATCGTCGGGTCTGCCGTGATATGTTTACAATAAGACTTATGGTCCCGAACCTCTGCGCACAGCGTCTGCAAATTGGGGCTTTCATCTTTACGCGGGACTGTAAGCTGTCATCTGTGGGGCGTGAGCGGTGTTTGTTTTTAAGTTCAGCTGCAGCAGCTAAGTGGAGCTGCCGACATACTGTGGATCCGAAGATCCATAATTGGCCTACCTGTGGTCGAAAGTCTCGATTAATTGCACGGCGTTTCGGCGGGTATACCGGCTTCTGCGAGTGTGACGCTTATTTTGAGCGATGAAAAAATAATAAGATATAATTTTATTTTTATATTTCAAAATCACAATAATCTTCCAATTTAGAACTACAAGTTAAAAAAAGAACTAAACACAAATAAATACACTTCAGCTAAATACTTCTAATTTATTTTCCCAAACCACCCGGAGCCGCATTAAAAGGACTAAAGAGCCGCAAGCGGCTCCGGAGCTGCAGGTTGCCGACCCCTGGAATATACCATAGTCCTGCAGAGCTGTAAAAAAAAAAATCAAAGCACATGGTTGGCATCAACTGACAGTGCTAAATATATTCTTCAAATGTGTGCACAAATGAATGGATAGACAATAAATATTTCAGCTTGCCTTTTTATGGACACTGAGACAACCACCACTTGACTTTAGTTCAAGTGAGACACTTATTGATAACTTCTCAACCATAAGGGGAGAAGAATATGCAAATAAAAAGCACATTTACTCAGTCCAGAATCCATAGTTCACTGCTGTGGACACAACATCGAAGATCTACAAGCACCTGCAAAAGACATGCTATTTTACACACTGTCTATGATCCTAACACAAATCTAGCAGCTACACACCCTCAGATCCAGAGTGACGCTCAAGTAAAGTATGAAAATGTGGAGAGAAGCCCTAAGTTATCACAGGACTATGCAGGCTTACGAAAAGGGATTTCAGTTATCATCAGCAACTGTGCAAAGAACAAAAGCAGAAGCTGGTTGAAGGCATTCAGGTGTGCTACTGTGCAATACTCAGAGACCCCCCCCCCCCTCCAAAAAAAAAAAAAAAAATTATATATACATATATATATATATATATATATATATATATACCCCTCCTTGTACCTTAATGTACCTTATCGTGGTGGAGGGGTTTGTGTGTCCCAGGGATCCCAGGGGCTATGTTGTCTGGGGGCTTTTGCCCCCTGGTAGGGTCTCCCATGGCAAACTGGCCCTGGGTGAGGGACCAGACAAAGAGCGATTCATAAGACCCTTATGAAAAGGACACCGAGGGAACAGTTTACCCTGCCCGGGATAGGGTTACCGGGGCCCCGCCCTGGAGCCAGGCCCGGGGAGGGTGCCCAAGGGCGAGCGTCTGGTGGCCGGGCCTTAGTCCATGGGGCCCGGCCGGGCACAGCCCAAAGAGGAGACATGGGCCCATCCTCCCGCAGGCCCACCACCCGCAGGAGGCGCCATAGGGGTCGGGTGCATTGTGTGCCGGGTGGCGGCCAGGAGCGGAGGCCCTGGCGGACTGACCCCCGGCTGCCAAGACTGGCAATAGGGACATGGAATGTCACCTCTCTGGTGGGGAAGGAGCCTGAGTTAGTGCGTGAGGTTGAGAGGTACCGGCTAGATATAGTCGGGCTCACCTCTACGCATGGCTTGGGCTCTGGAACCAGTCTCCTGGAGAGGGGCTGGACTCTGTCTCAGTCTGGAGTTGCCCCTGGAGGCGGCGGGCTGGGGTGGGTATTCTAATATCCCCTCGGCTTGCTGCCGGTACGTTGGGGTTTTTCCCGGTGGACGAGAGGGTTTGCTCCCTGCGCCTTAGGGTCGGGGAACGGGTCCTGACTGTCATCTGCGCTTATGCGCCGAGTGGCAGTTCAGAGTACCCAGCCTTCTTAGAGTCCCTGGGGGGGGGGGGGGGGGGGTGCTGGAGGGTGCTCCACCTGGAGACTCTGTTGTCCTGCTGGGAGACTTCAATGCTCACGTGGGTAACGACAGCGAGACCTGGAGGGGCGTGATTGGGAGGAACGGCCTCCCTGATCTGAACCCGAGCGGTGCTTTGTTATTGGACTTCTCTGCTAATCACAGTTTGGCCATAACAAACACCCTGTTCGAACATAAGAGTGTCCATAAGTGCACGTGGCACCAGGACGCTCTAGGCCGTAGGTCGATGATCGATTTTGTAATCGTATCAGCAGACCTGCGACCATATGTTCTGGACACTCGGGTAAAGAGAGGGGCTGAGCTGTCAACTGATCACCACCTGGTGGTGAGTTGGATCAGGTGGCGGGGTGGGACGCTGGACAGACCTGGTGCACCTAAACGCGTAGTGAGGGTGTGCTGGGAACGTCTAGCAGAGGCCCCAGTCCGCGAGATCTTCAACGCACACCTCCGGCAGAGCTTCAACAGCATTCCGAGGGAGACTGGGGACATTGAGTCCGAGTGGACCGTGTTCAGCGTCTCCATTGCCGAAGCTGCTGCATTGAGCTGCGGCCGCAAGGTGGTTGGTGCCTGCCGTGGTGGTAATCCCCAAACCAAATGGTGGACACCAGAGGTGAAGGGAGCCACCAGGCTGAAGAAGGAGTCCTATCAGGCTTGGTTAGCCTGTGGGACTCCGGAGGCAGCCGACAGGTATCGACAGGCCAAGCGGAATGCGGCTCGGGCAGTGGCTGAAGCAAAAACTCGGGTGTGGGAGGAGTTCGGAGAGGCCATGGAAAAAGACTTTCGGACTGCCTCGAAGAGATTCTGGCAAACCGTCAGACGTCTCAGGAGGGGAAAGCGGTGCTCTACCTGCACTGTGTATAGTGCTGGCGGAGCGCTGCTGACGTCGACTGAGAAAATTGTCAGGCGGTGGAAGGAATACTTCGAGGACCTCCTTAATCCCACTGACACGTCTTCCGAGGAGGAAGCAGAGTCTGGGGATGAGGGGAATGACCCGCCAATTTCCGGGGGCGAGGTCACTGAGGCAGTTTAACAACTCCTTGGTGGCAGAGCCCCTGGTGTTGATGAGGTCCGCCCCGAGTTCCTGAAGGCTCTGGACGTTGTAGGGCTGTCCTGGTTGACACGCCTCTGCAATGTTGCGTGGAGATCAGGGGCAGTACCTGTGGACTGGCAGACCGGGGTGGTGGTCCCCATCTTTAAGAAGGGGGACCGGAGGGTGTGTTCCAACTACAGGGGGATCACACTCCTCAGCCTCCCTGGGAAAGTCTATGCCAGGGTGCTGGAAAGGAGAGTTCGTCCGTTAGTCGAACCTCGGATACAGGAGGAACAATGCGGTTTTCGTCCTGGTCGCGGAACACTGGACCAGCTCTTTATCCTCTCCAGGATACTTGAGGGTGCATGGGAGTTTGCCCAACCAGTCTACATGTGTTTTGTGGACTTGGAGAAGGCATTCGACCGTGTCCCTCGGGGTGTCCTGTGGGAGGTATTGCGGGAATATGGGGTGTCTGGCCCATTGCTACGGGCCATTCGATCCCTATACAACCGTTGCAGGAGCTTGGTTCGCATTGCCGGCAATAAGTCGGACTCGTTCCCGGTGGGTGATGGGCTCCGCCAGGACTGCCCTTTGTCTCCGGTTCTGTTCATAATTTTTATGGACAGAATTTCTAGGCGCAGCCAAGTGGCGGAGGGCTTTCGCTTTGGTGGCCTCAGAATCTCATCTCTGATTTTTGCAGATGATGTGGTTCTGTTGGCTTCATCGGGTGAGGGCCTCCAGCTCGCACTGGAACGGTTCGCAGCCGAGTGTGAAGCAGCGGGAATGAGGATCAGCACCTCCAAATCTGAGGCCATGGTTCTCACCCGGAAAAGGGTGGAGTGCCCACTCCGGGTCGGGGATGAGTTCCTGCCCCAAGTGGAGGAGTTCAAGTATCTCGGGGTCTTGTTCGCGAGTGATGGGAGAAGGGAGCCGGAGATCGACAGACGGATTGGGGCTGCAGCTGCAGTAATGCGGACGCTGCACCGGTCCGTCGTGGTGAAGAGGGAGCTGAGTGTAAAAGTGAAGCTCTCAATTTACTGGTCGATCTACGTCCCTACCCTCACCTATGGCCACGAGCTGTGGGTAGTGACCGAAAGAACGAGATCGCGGATACAAGCGGCAGAAATGAGCTTCCTCCGAAGGGTGGCTGGCCTCTCCCTTAGAGATAGGGTGAGAAGTTCGGCCATCCGGGAGGGGCTCAGAGTAGAGCAGCTGCTGCTCCACATCGAAAGGAGCCAGCTGAGGTGGTTCGGGCATCTGACAAGGATGCCCCCTGGGCGCCTCCTGGGTGAGGTGTTCCAGGCATGTCCCACCGGGAGGAAGCCCCGGGGCAGACCTAGGACACGCTGGAGAGATTATATCTCTCGGCTGGCCTGGGAACGCCTTGGTATTCCCCCGGATAAGCTGGAGGAGGTGGCTGGGGAGAGGGAGGTCTGGGCCTCTTTGCTTAGGCTGCTGCCCCCGCGACCCGGCCCCGGATAAAGCGGATGAAGATGGATATATATATATATATATATATATATATATATATATATATATATATATATATATATATATATTAGTGCTGTCAAAATTATCGCGTTAATTGTTAAGATCAACGCGAAATGTTTAATGCATTAAAAAAATTTAACGCTGATTTTGTTTTTTTATTAATTTCCTGTAATCTAAGACCTTTAAATTCATGAGCACCTCTGGAGGAGGGGGCAACAGTGTGCTATGCTGGCGTTTGGCCTGACAGAAATGATTAGAAGAAGAAGAAGTGACACCATGCTACTATCTAGCTAACACTAGCTAACACACGCAAGCATGGACGAGGGCGGACTTTTGGGTGGAAAGTTTCTCTTTAAGAAGTTGCCTGATGGCTTGTTGGACAAAACGAGAGTAAGATGCACAATTTGCAACGCTGAATTCAAGTACCACAGAAGCAGTTCATCACTGGCGTATCACCTGAGAGCAAAACACCCAACTGAATCCACCTCTACGGGACCTCGCCAGTCTACGCTTCAGGAGTATGGTGCTTGTGGACGAATAACAAAAAATGTGAGAGAAAAGGTAACCAATTCCTTGGTTGTTTGGATAGCTAAAAACTGCCGACCAGTTAGCATAGTAGAAGATGATGGACTGAGAGAAGTCATTCGTGCTGCATCAGGAGATGAGTGTTACAATCTGCCCTCGAGAGGAACCATTGTGTCGAGACTGCACACTTTGTATGGGGACCAGAGGGCTCAGCAGTCCAGCAAGCTTGTGCAAGTAAGGAATGTCTCTCTCACCGGAGACCACTGGACTTCGGTGAACAACGATAATTACTTAAAATATAAAGAATAAAAAAATGTAATTGGAGCCAGGCTATTAATAAAGTAATTGAGATTAATCGCAATTAATAACAGAAAATTGTGAGATTAGTTAGTTAATTTTTTTTAATCTATTGACAGCACTAATATATATATATATATACATACAAGAGATACACTTCAGAGTAGACCTCAGTTAGCACATTAAATGTTAAAGATCATGACAAGTAAAAGTAAGACAGTGAGTGCGGTTTGTCTGGAAGTGTTGCCAGGAGAAAATCTTTGGGTGATGATTTGGGTTTGTTTTGCAGCCAGAGGGCCTGGGAGCCTTGCAGTCATGAAATCTCTATGCTTAAGTATTCTATAATCAAATGTGTAGCCATCTGTCTCACAGCTAAAACTTGGTCAAAATTGGTTTGTGCAACAGGACCTGTTGCAAATCTACAACAGAGAAAGGTGAAAAAGAAATATAACAAAGTGTTGCAATGGCCCAGTTAAATTCCAGACCTCAACCTCATTGAAATATTATTGTGTCTTAAGAGAAGCGATGTATAGATGCCTATAAACCTCAATGAAATCAGGTGTTACGAAGACTGGGACACAATTCCTCCACAACAGTGTGACAGGCTGATCAAGTCATACTGAAAACAATTACTTTGAGCTGCAAGCGACTGAACCATATTTAGGAAAACAGCATACCTAGTTTTTGTTAAATAAGTAATGACAACGTGGAATATGTTCTATGTTTTTGCTCATCTGAGGATCTATTTATCCATTTTTAAGACTAAGGACTAAATTGAGTAGGGTGTACTTTTTTAACCCTTATCCATCCATTCGCTTCCGCTTATCCTTTTCAGGGTCGCGGGGGGCGCTTAACCTTACCTGTACTTATTTGTACTTTAAAGTAGCACCAACAAGTTCACCATGTGGCATTTAGCCTTTAAGGCAAATCAGCATGAAAAAATATTCATCTGGTAAACATAAAATAATTTTTATTCAAGATGCATTTAGTACACATGCACTTAATTAATTATATTTAACTATAGTTTTGCTTTACTTAAAACTGTAGTTACTGAATATTACTCAGTATAGCTGGCAGTTCAGTGTGACTGGAGACTGTGATACAAAAAAATACGCAGTGAGGTGCAGACAGTTGCATCAGCAGCATCCTTTCACAGGAGGAGCTGTTACAGGACCCGAGGCTGAATTCCCCTGGACTTTAACAGCGAGTCACAGCTTCCTTTTAATATTATCTGTGTTTGTAACTTTCTGTTACACTGTAGCTGTGCCTGCCAAAGTGAAATGGCTTGTGCACAGTCGTGCTTTGCAAACACCCCTGTACGAAGACTGCAGGTGGAACGTCCCAGTATCTCTGAGTCTCCGTAGTCATTAATATGACAGCCACCAGACACCAGTCACCAGCTGTCCACTTGTCATCTCCCTTACCTCCTTACCTTCGGGTGAGTCAGCCTCCCCTCTCAGCCTGTATCTTTTCATCTCTCGTTCTCTCTTTCTGTGTCTAAGAGCACCGAATATTTTATCATTATCAGCCATACACTGTGGCAGCAAAGGCAGTGATCAGTGTAATTTAGCATTGTCACTATAACAATAATCGGTCTCATAATCATCAACAAAAAAAGAAACATCGTCATCATGACTCAGGTCACGATGACAAAAGGCTTAAGAATACACTGGCCGATTTGGCCGTTGTGTAATTAAATAAAAATAGGATATACTCATACTTACAGGAGCATTGCCCCACTGTGACATATGTAGCGTATCCAGATGGGTCAGACAAAGATCCAAACCATGTGCTCGGTATGTTATCAGCTCATGCCCACGTGGCCCTCGCTACATTTCATCTCAATATTCTGACATTTTGTTCTCCCACAAAAACGGACAGGTTTGTAAGTATAAGAATTAATTATTTATCCTGGTAGATAGCACTGAATTATTCAGAGTACTGGACTATTTGACAAGTCAGTGTCAACATTTACCAATGTAAAATTGTTTGTTTTTTTCTTTACTGTCTGACTAGTCTTTGCAAAAAACGGAGTAGATAAAAAATGAATTATAGTTGAATTTTCTTTGCATTGTTTCTTTTTATCACAGGATCATGGCGAAACTAAAGCATGTACCTTGTGAAATCATTGATGATGATGATGGTGACATATTACGAGCAGCAGTGGCTAAAGCTAGCAAGCTAACTAACATGTTAGCTAGAGCCGATTAGTCACAGAGCTTTTCGAGCTCATAAATCAAAGTTCAAGTCAGAGTCTGCCATAATCTTACTTCACACTCTTGCACGTTGATGTACTGCCCCTACACTAACAACTGAATAGAAAACATTTGGGCTAAATTTTCTCCAAAGAACATCATCCCAACTCTCTGTGAATGTAGCCATAGCCATTGATCAGTGGTCTTTGATCAGTGGGTTTTGGTCAGTGGTTGTTGATCAATGGTCATGAGAATTTGCATAATTAAGATTAAGGAACTGACCACCTTCCTTCCATTGTTCCTTCAGTGGGCTGGTTTCAGTCATTATGCAAATGTACTGTTTATAAGACTGGGAAAACCTGCAGTCAGCTGAGACTGAAGAAGTCACTTGGATGAGTGATGAAACGTTTCTCCCACAAAACGCTACGTCCAGATGAACAGAATCAACTTTTGGAGATCATACTACCTAAGATACATAATGTTAAAGGATGAAGTGCTAAAAATACTATAAATGCTTGAAATTAGCAGTATTATTCAGATGTAATTGTGGAATAGTGATACGAGGTTTAAATATACAGTCCTCGTTCAATATAGCACTCTATATTGAACTCTCTTTTCTGTACCTTTCACAGCCATAATTACAGCTCGCTATTGATGGAAATGTTATTATTATCCTTAAAATGCCCAGGGAACATTTTTTTCAGTATATACAGAATCATGTGAATTTAAAGCTTGACGTAAATCCATTCATGAACATGAGCAGCCCTCTACTGTACATTACACAGTTTTGTTTAATATCAACATGGTGGAAAATAATTGGGCCTAATGTGAAGTTTAGTGCTTCATTAGAGTGATTATCTTTCTTATGTGTACACACACATAATTGCAGTATATAGTTATGTATACAGTGTTTATAGAAACACTTGGTTGTTCATTGAGAAAATCAATTTTGGAAAGCAAAGGCTTTTAGTAATGTGTCGAAAGTGCTGTGCAAATAAAGAGTGCTCATTAATTCTACCAGAAACACTCTGTCCCTAATGTGTATGCATAATCAATGAAATCAAATATTTACATTTAAAAACATAGCATAAAAAATATTTTATTTAAAAAAAATTAGTTTTGCTCTTTGAGGGCAGTCGTGAATTGAAAAGCCATCATAAACCAAGAGCCGCATGCTTTCGTGACATGTTATTTTCTCTTTAACTGCAGCATTAAGCAGTTGCAGCAATCAATGTCATTCAGCAACTTGTGATATTTTGCATTTTGCTGTTTCATGCTTGAATGTGCATCAAGAAACACCATGGAAACAATCAATCAAGTCTGGCAACACACAGGGCTGCAAATTACCCCACTGCGAAGCACACTGAGTTTGACTGCATCCATATTTTTCATGATCTAAACTGTCAGTTCATTTTAGAGAGACAGCAGCTCCATCCCTCAGCTATTGTGAGCACTGAATCATGCCTTAGGCTTTACAACAAGATATCCAAACAGTGCAAATGAATAAATTATTAAGATATTACTGCAAAGAACATTTTCTTATTTGCCTTCACCACTGAAATCATGGTACTTAAAGGTTTGGGGACGCCAACATTTAGAAGCTGCGCACAGTAATCCATCAAATGACTAATTTTCTGGAAAAGCGTCATTGTCAGTGTATGGGAAACTGACTCAACAGAGAGCACAAAAAGTTGATCTGCAGAGTCATTGCAGGCAGCACAGATTGAATTTCTCTTGTTTTGTTCTGTAATTTAATATACCATATTAAAGCAGCACCACATGTACATTTTATTAAGGAATTTCCCCTGGTGTTGTGTTTCATCTGTTTGTGATTTTGAGAGATGGGAATGCTGGATCAGTGCAAAGTCTGGCTCCCTGACAGTGAGAAACGACTGAATCACTGGGCCGTCTCGGTGGCACAATCAAGTGTTGGAAAACACACACTCACACTTACAAACATGCATATAGTTTGTTAATATGCATGCTACTCTTGTAATGAAATTCTTAATTCTTACCTTCTCCAATTCTTATCATTATATATAGTAATTCTTGAATTGCTCTATGTAGCTTTGTTATGAGGCAAATTTTGTCATTGTTTATCTTTTCTAGTCTTTTGGTTTCTGTTTCTGTGTTCCATGGTTGCTGTTCCCTCCTAGTCAAGTCCGTGTCTGTTATGTTTCCTGTTTTACTTTGAAAGTCTGTGTCCTATGTAAATGCATTGAGTTTTGCTTCCCCTGTCTCGTCTTGTCAATTACTCCCAGCTGTGTTCTCCTTCTGTGTCTCATTCCCTCATTATCCCTCTCTGTATTTAAGCCTTGTGTTTGCCTCTGCTAGTTGCTGGTTCATCTGCGTAACGCCCTCTGTCATCCTATGTGGTTTCTCCTGTATCTTTCTACGTCTCCCTGCATCTCTGTTTCATGTCTCAAGGTTTCAGGTTTGTTTTTGCTTAGCTTTTCCCAGTTTAGGTTATTGTTAGGTGTTGGTTTTTGTCCACTACATTCCTGTTTGTTTCGCCCTTCATATTAAAAAAGAAGGCTCACTTCGCTCACTTCAGAAGCTGCCTGTATCTTGGGTCCTTTAATAATTCACACACGGCTTGCCCCGCAAACCGTGACAAATGCACTTAAACATCTTACGAATTATTCCCCAACACAGCTGCTAAGCTAAAATCCAGTTCACAAGTGGATCCAACTCGCAACTGGATTTTAGACTGATATATGGTAAAAAAAAATATCACCCAGGCATATGTGTTGCATGGACAAAGAGAAGCTGGTCGATTACCTGGTTCATTTGATGTCATCCAGCCGAATTTCAATGTGTGTTAATTTAATGCGATCACAAAAAATGCAGCACGGTGGTACGGTGGTTAGCACTGTTGCCTCACAGCAAGAAGGTCCTGAGTTCAATTCCAACATCAGGCCGGGGTCTTTCTGTGTGGAGTTTGCATGTTCTCCCCGTGTTTGCGTGGGTTCCCTCCGGGTACTCCGGCTTCCTCCCACCGTCCAAAAGACATGCAGCTTGTGGGGATAGGTTAATTGGATAATCCAAATTGCCACTATGTGTGAGTGAATGTGAGTGTGAATGGTTGTCGGTCCCTGTGTGTTGGCCCTGCGACAGACTGGCGCGACCCTAAAAAGGATAAGCGGAAGCGGATGGATGGATGGACAAAAAATGCATCAAAATGGCAATGATTTGATAAGTGGCAGAAAGTACATTAACATGTGTTTGTAGACCTTTGGACTACCAGCATATGGTATGGCACTGAATTTTATTTGTTTGTTCTGTGAATCAATAATTATCATCAATACGGAGCTTTTATAGGAGATTAAATGATATATGAGATTAAAATGATGATGTATGTAAAATGTTAAATTCCA
Source organism: Rhamphochromis longiceps (assembly GCF_057381845.1). Lineage (NCBI taxonomy): Eukaryota > Metazoa > Chordata > Actinopteri > Cichliformes > Cichlidae > Rhamphochromis > Rhamphochromis longiceps. The sequence continues at coordinate 6,471,644 of NC_140567.1, forward strand.
CAGCTAGTTTTGTCTTCTCCTCATGCCAAACTAAAAAATAACTTAGACAAAAGGCAAAATAAAAAACTTTATGAGAATCACCTGCTTCCAACTCCTGTGAGTCATAAGTAGCTTCCTCTTTGTTGTTGCAGGATTTCATTTGCTTTGTAGATTCATCAATCAAATTCCACTAAAATCTGCACAGCTTGTGACTTTGTGGTGACTCAGAGGTTTTTGGGTGTAGCATCAGCAGTAAGGAGCAATGACAGAGCCACTGGAATGACTTTTGAAGTCTGGCACATAGTAAATAAAATTAAAATATGAGACAATATTTAATATACAACATATGGGCTCAGATAAACAGGTCAAACCAAATTTTATATCCTGTGGAAGATTCTCTACTTTCCATTTTGTCACTAAATGCTTGGATTAATACTGAATGATGTTAAAAACTATCTACAAGCAATTTGGTTTGGTTTCACACACTAATGTTGCAAACAATGAGTGCTAGCTTTGCTAGCATTGATAACCGAATGTGTCATCTGCGTATATGTACATAATAATAATAATAATAATAATAATAATAATAATAATAATAATAATAATGCATTATATATAATATCATAATATTATATATAATTGTGTAATTGTAGTTTTTGTATTCAGCAAACATTTAAGCATTAAATAATGGTCCGTTGGTCGTCTTTTCTCGACATCTGAGTTATAAGAAATTGTTCCAAAAAGTATTGATCTCTAGATTTCATTCACTGCTATCTCTTAACTTCAGCATTTCTTAAACATGTTCAACTTTCCACGAAAATAAAAGGTTACCGGTATATTAAAAAATTGTTTCACACACAACTCTGTTCTAGGATGCCCTCTGGACCCAGTGGAGGTGGTGAGTGACAGGAGAACGGCGGCTAAGCTGTCATCCCTGATGGACAACATCTCCCACCCCATGCAGCAGACTGTGACAGCACTGAGCAGCTCCTTCAGTGGGAGACTGCGGCACCCACGGTGTGGGACGGAGAGATTTCGCAGGTCTTTCCTCCCCACTGCTGTCAGACTCCATAATAAAGACTTTAACTGATCAAGCACACACATCCATACATATGCAATAATACTAAGTGCAATAATCCTTTCTGTCATCGTTGTATTTTTACTCAGTTGTATATAGTATTTGTATTTGTATTCTATTTTTATCTTATTGTATATTTATTTTATTTTATTCTACTGTATATAGTATTTTATTTTATTCTATTCTGTACAGTTGTGTACTGTATTTATTCTTATTGTATTCTAATTTTTGCGTCATAACTTTTGCACTGTCCACTTCCTGCTGTGACAAAACAAATTTCCCACGTGTGGGACTAATAAAGGTTATCTTATCTTATCTTAATAAGTAGGTCAAAAAAACTAGAGAAGATATTGTGCGGCTTCCTGTTTACTAATTAGTGACCGAATTATTTGTTAATCAAATGTCATTGGATTAAAATTGTAGTATACATGGAAACAACATCAACATCAGCCATGGTTCAGTTTTTCCAGTCACATCTTAACCAGTTCTGGCCCAGGTCGCTGCTTCAACCATATTAATTGGCTATAGTTACAGATTCTCTCGTTACCATAATTTTCATTTGTTAAACCAAAAGCATCTACTAGCTGCTCTGTTATTCACAAGGAGTCGCCACAGCTTATGTTAGTTAGCATGTTTTTATGCCACGCGCCCTTTCTGACGCAGCCCTCCCAGAGATTATATCACACAGGGATACATATAAAGTTAGTGCATGAATTTAAATGCTAAACGTCAGCAAACGTTGAGTTAGAAAAACAAATTCGGTGACAACAATAGTCTACACACAGTGGCAGATGTCATTAAAGTAATAACATGAACAACACACAGTCAGGGAAAAAATTATTTGAACCCCATCTGATTTTGTTAGTTTGCCTTCTAACAAAGAAATGGTCAGTCTATTTCAATGGTAGGTTTATATGAACAGTGAGAGACAGAACTGTAATTGAAAAATCCAGTAAAATGCATTTCAAAACAAAAAAATGAAGGTCATACATTTGATATTTTTATTTTATTTTTTTCAACACAACTTATGTTCTGCAGGGCATAGAAATGTTGATAGGAGCAACATCTTAGCGCAAAGAAAAAGAAAGAATCCCCATCCATCATCATGTAGCTTAAAATCAAAACTCCATTCATCACTGCTAAAAGCCAGAAAGTGTAGGGAGTGAGGGAGACGTTAACACAGAGAGAGAAGGAAGACAAAGACGAAACGTTGATTCACAGAAAGAGAAAATTCGAGCAAGTAAAGAAAGAGACAAGGGAGAAGTGGTAGACACAGAGATGAAGAGAAAAGGAGACACAAAGAGCGAGGGGGGAGGTGCGGCAGACTTTAGGCTGAAACCACTGCGGTGTTTAATTGCTGTAAAATAGGCAGTAAGCTTCTTCCCACCTACTCTTAGTGTTGTTAATATGCTGTTAGTCTCTTCTCCTCCTCCTCCTCAACACCAGTCCCCTGACACACACACACAACCTACTTACATCCATCCCTTAATGCACGCATGTATGCAGAGACACATTTAGTAGCTGTGACAGCACTTACACCTCTGTTTATGTGTGTATTTATGGAAGGTCAAAGGGTTCATATCCACCTGCTTAGGCTTTTAGCTTTACATAAACAAATATGCACATATATGTGGTTTCTTGGCACGTGTGTGTTTCTGTGTGGCTCTAGCATTAAGCAACTGGGGCTTTGAGAAGCTCTTGACAAGTTTAGTGAGGAGGCTGCTTCCTGGCTGAGAGCAGCCGTTATGCAACGGAACTGCCGCTCCTGTCTGCATCCACCTAAAATCTCCTCCCCACTCTCTGACTTCCACAAAGACACACACATGGATGGATGCACATTCATGCACTTGTATTCAGTTTTTTCATTCCATCTGTCTCCTGTCTCCTCCTCAGGTTGCCTCTCCTACCCTCTCCTCACTCCTGCCCGCTCCCCTGCACGTTAACTGAGTGAGTGGATGCTGAAGGCTTTAATCAAGGCAGCACAATGCACACCGGGCTGTGTTGAAGATCACTTTCCATCAGCAATGCGCCACTCTCTGTTCATCTGTCGGGCTACTGTTCCCGTTTTTGCTGGTTGAATTTTTTTGCCTTTTTGTCAGAAAGACTCAAATCTTCACACCAATGGTGCAACAGCATTGATAACCTGAAGGGTTGTAAGCTACTGTGGTGATACAGCCATTCATCAGGAAGAAAAATGGGCTCCAAATAATGAAGATATTGAACCATTTATCACCGGCTTACAGTTCTAACATTTCATTAATACATGACGGAAAACATGAAAAGAGCAAATCCTTTGCTGTCCCACCTCTACACACGCACACACACACACACACACACACACACACACACACACACACACACACACACACACACACACACACACACACAAAGATACTTCACTGCATTATCTTTATTTGTAATTTGGGTTGTGCTTTTAAAATAGCACACAAAACTATTTTTAGACAACTTCACTTTCAGGAAGAGCCTACTACAGAGTCGACTGTCATTCATTGTGATTTTCTCACCATGACTTCTCTTTGGGGTTTTTTTCCCTCAACTCTACAACCCCTAACGCAGTCTTCTAAACAATTAGGCATACAGGCTACTTTTTAGTATATACATCAAATAAACAACATAAGAAACAAATAAAAACTAAGCAAAAATAAATAAATAAATGTGCATGATGTGCTCAGGTTCCCAGTGAACAATATAATCAATATGCAAATGAATGACCAATTAAAGGAAAAAAGCAACATGAAGTGTTCTTATTGCAGGGAGTCTGTACTGCACAATGTGCTGGGTGAGGACTCAGACATCGGACAGACAACCAGGGATAACGCCATATTAAACTAGTGATAAAAGTATAATAACAGTGATGAAATCTGTGTTGGTGTAGAAATTGTCAGCAAAATAGACAATGAAACCTCAAAATGATGGTGTAAAGCCTAGATTATACTCCTTTGTGGACATGGTCACAAAAATCAGACATTACAGACCTTTGCATTAACCATTTGATGCTAAAATTTACATCACTGGGACCTAAGCAGAAGCTAGTGACTTGTTAAGTATCCCTAGTAGTAAGTAGTCCCTGCGTAAGTGTGCACACTTAAGCAGGGACTATTTAAGTGTGCACACTTAATCCTGCGTGCTTAAGTGTGCACATCTAAGCATACAGGATGTGGACGGGGACCTGAGCTGCATCTATAAACCTGGAGAAAACCCACAAGTACAGAAAAATGTTTACTAGCATAACAAAGCAGTAAGATACATTAGTACAGTGCTTAATCATAACACTCCTTGTGTGTCTGCTGGATAGTTTAACTATTGTCTCTCCCTCAGTCTGCTGTGCAGATGTCCATGTAATTTGCAAGCGATAACCACAGACATCACACTGTTTATATGGTTTTATAATGCAGTGCCTTCGATTATAAAGCCTCACTCAAAATGAATTGCCCATCTGGTTTCATGACAGTTTTTTATTTTGAATTCTGCTTTGTGTAAATGATTCTGTCACTTCTTTTGTGGCTTAGTTTGTCTACATAATTAAAATAGCACTTGTTCGAATTATTTACACATTACATTTTTAAATGTTTGTATGCAGTTTTGTATTATTAGTTTTGTCTTGTATTGTATGTCAGGAATAAAAAGAAAACTGTAGCCGTATTTGTAATTTTACCACAGATTTTCTTCAAAATTGCGCCAATCACAAATTACGCATGAACAGCTGTATAAAACTAACTACACTTTTACATCAATGATCGTCACTTGTACCCAGACACCAAACAATTCACTGAAAGAGTCCACAGTGACAAGTAAATCTGTAGTGTTTAACATAGTGGGTTCAGGAATCCCACTGGGAGGTGCTTGTCATTTTGTCCTCTGTTACACAATCAACCAATCAAACAATGCTTGTTTCATGCCATACATGCTAGGGGTGGGCGATGTGAATTATCTCAGTTGTTCTCCTGACTGAAGTTTGGCCCGTGTACAGCATCCTGCTATACGATTGCACTTGTCCCTGACCACCAGAATCCCTCACGTTAACTTTTAATGAGTGGGAAAAAAGTTGGCGTTCATCCTCCAGCTTCACTGTGCTAATGTTATGCTAACATAGCTGTGTCGCTAGCAATCACGTAGCACAACATTATATACCAGGTAGTCCAACTTCAGTAACCCTGCAAACACCACTGCTGTTTAGTTTTCTGTCTTCATTTATATTGGAAGAGGTAAAAAAATCTCTCAGTCAGAACACGGTATGAAATGTTTAGGTGTAAACTAGCGAGCTAAATTCCTGTTAACTTCTAACTCCGTTAAATTTAATAACTTCTGTTTTCATGGATGCATGGATGTTAAACTTAATTGTTACACCCGATAAAGCAGCAACGCTGGTGATTTAATTAAAAGATGAAAGAATATAGACCGTTTTTAATTCTTAGTGTTCGTTTGACTTTGGGACCAGAAGTAGATGGAGTTTTGGACCCAGATTACTCCGCGAAGCTCCTCACTACAGCAGCCGTAATGCTCTGACAATCCATCAAGCAGTGCGGCTTACCAAAGTTGTACTAAAACCTTTTTTAACAGATTTCTGCACGGCAAAATCGGTTTGAGGTCAGTAAGCACAACCAGAATTCATACATAAGGCACACTCTCGATTTTTGAGAAAATTAAAGGATTTTAAGTGTGCCTTATAGTGTGTAAAATACATTATACAGAAGAAAAGAATATATCGTGATATATATCGTTACCGCACATGCTTCAAATTATATCGCGATATGAATTTTAGGCCATATCGCCCAGCCCTAATACTGTACATGCCAACCCTCCCGATTTTTCCGGGAGAATCCGGAATTTCAGTGCCCCTCCCAGAAATCTCCCAGAGCCATTCTCCCGAATTTCTCCTGATTTTCCACCCGGACAACAAAAATGAAAAACCATATCCCAGAATTCATAGCGCGGCCCAGCCAATTCCAGTTTGTGTATACCTCAACTGTGCGTAGGTTGAATGCTAATAGGTTGACATGATGGCCGGAACAGCGATGCCGCACCATGTCGAAGTTCACCTGAAAAAGAAGAAAAGCATAAAAGATCAAAAGTACAAAAATAAAAATATCATACAAAGCACAGAGTGGCTACAGTGACACTTTTTGTTTGTTTCAACCTTCAGTTTTTCTTCAGTTCTTTCTATGTTATAACTTTCTTCTTCTACAAAAGCACAAGCAAGAGTAGCCAACACTCTGGTGGAACCAGAGTGTTGGCTACTCTTGCTTGAGACACTGTCTCCATCTAGCAACAGATGCTCACTACAGGTAGACAGGCTGTTCGTAATTCCCTACAGTCTCCCAGCACAGTGCCAGCAGAGAACCATGTTGATCTCATGAGGCATCTAAGGGAGGACAAGTGATGCAACCCAGCTTAACAGTGGTGCTCACCGCCAGCCCTAATCCATTTGGTCCCTGTGACTTTGTCCCCCACTATGAAAAGAAATTCAAGGTGGAGGGTTACCATTTTGACAACGTAGAGGAAATCCAGCAACCATTTGAAAGTGATCAAAATGGTACTTCCAGCTGAACAAAGGCATTTTAATAAAGAAAAAGTGGCTAAACCTAAATCTATCCAGAGTCCAGAGCCAGCTACAAGCCAGCAGTGATGGCATGATCAAAGGATCAAAGCAGTTATGGGGAAAATTATGGAGATGAGGGAAAAAGAGAAAAGGGCTGGTTTCCTGTTACCTGGCCAAGTTATTAAAGTACCAAAAAAATGATGTAAGTAACTGACATTTGTTTTGTTACATAAATATGCTGCACATGTGACTTGGGTGCATAGTGCAGCTTGGGGGAAATTGTTTCATCATTTCATTTATTGTAAAAATAACAATAAATTTGCATTGAAAAAAAGTTGTCTTTTGTTTTTAAATGCCGTCAGTTACAGTTGTTTGTATTGTATTGGCAGGTCACCCTGGAATTGGCCAAGAAAATTGGAAAAATAATAATTAAATTTTTTTTGATCCATATAATCATTTTTCCTCTCCTCTACTGTGGGTTTCAGTTTTTCATGTTTTATTGTATCTTTCACACCGTGAATATTGCTTTTTATGTTTTAGGCAGATAATTAATCAGAGCTTTTTTTCTCTTTCCGTATAACGCCCATTGTCAATTATGAAGTTGAACTAGTGCAATTATTAGTGAATAGAAACTTCAATGTGCTTGCAGTCTTGTGGAATATAATATAACTAATTAAAGCGGCTAAAATCCCCAGTGAGGTGACAGCTGTGTATTCACACTGTACTGCACACAAACTTTTGCTGTTCTTTTGAGAGAATATTTGAATTTGTGTTAGTAAAGCAAAAAAAGTTTCTTTAACCAACTGGCGCAGCTGTAATCTGATCTAAAAAGTTCGAACCTGTGTTTTCCATTCACGGTCTGTTCTACATTATCTACGACATAATAACATAAGACTGAATGACAACTTAGAATTCATTTGCTGATGCTGCATGGCGTGTCCTGGGGACAGGGAGTAATTCCTGTGTCATTGTGCTTTTGTGACACTTCATCTTAACCTAAACCATGTGGCCATTTGTTGCACTCATCAGTGTCTAACCTCCAGTCCTCCTCTCCTCTTCTTTGCCCCAACGCCCAATACATCTACTATCTCTCTCTGCTCTGCAGCCTTCACTAACTTTTTTCTCATCTGCTGCTGTAACAAAAACAAGCCTTCCTTCTGAACAGATAGCCATTTCAGAGTTAAGTTCCAGTCTTTAGTGGACCTCTCCAGGGACAAGCCTCTTATTGTGTAACATGCCGTCTGCTGTTACACAGCTCTGTGTAGGTAGAACGCAGAGGTGCAAACCCCATTCAATGTATGAATGTTTCAAGAGCCCATTAAAAAAATACTCCCGTGTATGTTACCTTTAAAAAAAAAAAAATTGATCACAGAGTTGATGACTTGACACTAGAGAAGTGGAAGGATGAAGGGATAATGTACAATAGTGGTGTGAGCTTGGTGGCATCTGCCCAACAAACAGGAAGTGACATTTTTAAAGATGCACTTCTCTTAAATAATAAATTCTTAAATGCATCACGAGGACTGTAACTACATAGATAGTTTTGATTTTACGTGTTTTGAAAATGTTTAAAACTAGACTGTACCAAATTAGATAAGCATATATTAATGTTCTTTTTGAGAGTTATGGTTTCAGAACATGGCAGTGCAGTTAGGCCTGGACACAAAACTAGCCTGTAGTACTGTGGAGATGCTGTACTAAAAGGCAGTACCAATAACAAGCTACAAACACAGGCAAAGGATACCAGTAGCCAAGGACCACAAAGGGAGGGGGAATAAAGACACAGACACACGAACACCAAACTTCCTTCTAATACCATATCACCCCATTAGAGCACTTCGCTGTCAGACTGCAGGCCTACTTGTTGTTCCTAGAGTATTTAAAAGTAGAATGGGAGGCAGAGCCTTCAGTTTTCAGGCCCCTCTTCTATGGAACCAGCTTCCAGTTTGGATTCGGGAGACAGACACTATCTCTGACACTATCTCTACTTCTAAGATTAGGCTTCAAACTTTCCTTTTTGCTAAAGCATATAGTTAGGGCTGGATCAGGCAACCCTGAATCCTCCCTTAGTTATGCTGCAACAGGTGTAGACTGCTGGGGGATACCCATGATGCACTGAGTGTTTCTTCTTCAGTCACCTTCTTCAGTTTCTCATTCATGTGTTTAAACACCCCTCTGCATCAAATCATTACTTATTATTAATCTCTGGCTCTCTTTCACAGCATGGAGGGCGCGACAGGGAGTTTCTCCTTCCCACAGTCGCCAAAGCGATTGCTCATAGGGGTTCATATGATTGTTGTGGTTTTCTCTTTTGTATTATTGTAGTGTCTACCTTACAATATAAAGCACCTTGAGGCAACTGTTGTTATGATTTGGCGCTGTATAAATAAAATCAAATTGACTTGAATTGAAAACTGAGTGCAGTGGTATTTTAACCCAGTCCAGTTTATTATCTATGTGTATCTAAGTGATCTTGATGTGAGCCGACTATAGGTCTGAACTGGTCAAGGGTGAGTCTTTCCAGGGTCTTCATGGCAAGTCAGTACCACAGGTTTGTAATCCTGGAGGCCACTGGGATGTGATGTCTTTGGTACAGGAACGAACTCAAACTCTGCAAACTCAAACTCATTATGAACAGGTTATCAAAGACTCTACAAAGCTCCACAGGCCTGGAGACAGAGGAACTCAACCGGAGTCGTCTTCCCATTTGTTTTTCTCATTCTCATTAAATTCTTCTCATTAAAAGTTAGACTGCCACCTGAGCCAGATGATACTAGTTATACCCATGACCAAGTGAACAAGGAGTCCACCTACAAAACTGCAGCTATGTTATAGCAACGCCAGGCTAGACAATAGCAAAAACGCAAAAACGCGAAGCAGGCAAATCAATCAGGCAAACACTCTCAGGTAAGACGACAGTTTTTCAGGAGGACAGATGACCAAAATAGTGGTTGCTATGGGTTATAAAGCCATATACAACCTTGACTGAATTTGATCAAGACTGCAGAAGGTGTCGAATGTGGGCAGCTGACAGGGTGCAGCCATGTTCATCCATTCGTACATTTTCTATTGTCTGTCAGACCAGTTCCTTGGGGCACCTGCCTCAGCAGAGAAGCCCAGACCTCCCTTTCCCCAGCCACCTCAAACTCATCTAGGGGAACACCGGAGCATTCCTAGACCAGCTGAGAAATGTAATCTCTCCAGTGTATCCTGGGTCTGGAACTGGCTTCTTTCAATGTAGAGGAGTCACACAGTCATGTGTCCATTAGTTTTACTAATGGACGTCAAAACGTCAAAATTAGGTAGCAGCAAAAATTAGTATTTTTGCTGCTACCTTGTTTTAGTCACTGGAGCCAGTAGTGACTCAACTGGATAAAAGCATGAAGTGCAAAGTTTATAGCTAACATTAATAATCTTGTACAGGTGTACACACATATCTGCCAATTAGTTTTAAGTAACTTAAATGTACAACAACCAAAGCTCGAGAGGAAACATGTTACTAAACACCACACCTTATATTTGTCAGATAATTCTATTAAAAATGCTCCCAAAGGTACTAACAGCACAAACAGTAAACAATGAGCTAATGTCCAACTACATGTCTAGCTTTCCCCAGGTACAAGATAGTCTTATTTTAATGGAATCAAGCATTCCATTTTTCTTCATCACAGTCAGTTTTTCTAGTCTCTAGTTTTTCTTCTCCATATGTGTTTTAAATGTATGGCTGTTTTTTGGACTTTGCCTTTTTGCTTGCCTTGATTGTTTACTCTAACGATGACTGTGTACCTGTGTGAGAGCTCTGGCTGAATTGAAGGTTTGGATTGTATTGCATTTGGCTCCTCTTCTCTTGTTTGTTACACAAACTGTCTGCTGACGCCAACATAGTTTTTTTGTACCAGCCTGGAAACATCCTTTTTAATTAAGCACATAAGAATCTGTGAGGATTCACTTGCCTTTGGAGCCAGCCTCGAGTGGACACTAGACGAACTGAAGCTTTTTAATGTAACATGGTCCAACATAGTTTCGCAAAAAAGTCTTTTTGGTTGACTTGAATATCTCCTTCTTACTTATCTGCAGTACCCCTGACAAAATAGATACAACAACAACTTGGTCTGAACCAGTGGAACACAAAAACCATATAGTAATATTGATCATTTTCTTATGTTACTAAGAAGCTACAGTTTCCTTCTAATCTCATCACTAGTGTCTAAAATGCAATCTGATATTCTATCCTGCTTAATCAAATGTATGTCAAGCTGATGGAACAATGCTTAATACAAATACTAATTTTCTCCTGCTCTTTTCCCACTCAATATTGGTCAACTAGTTTGATACAAAAGATTGTAATCATCACTATAATGTCTAGGGACAGGCACTGAGCGTGCAGAGCGACTGGCGGGGCTGCTGCTGCAAATGACAAGACTCATTTTAGAAAATAGGCAGCCTGCCATCCGCAGTGAATCCTATAAGCTTATCAGGCTCTCAGAGGTACGGATGAGTCAAATACTTTTTCATCCATAAGAGCTTTGCCTTTGTATATTATAGTGTTGGTGTATTCATGTCTGCATTTGCGCTTATGTGTATCGTTTTATCTCTAATCCTAGCACGGGTGTGTGTCCACCTCAAAACAGCTAGATCACGTTTACACTCTGTAATGACCCCCAGACCAGCACTTCCTCCCCTCGTTAAAGCCCCAGCACTGCTGCCGACATATTGGCCTGTTTCCGGCCGCATGTTACGGTCGCTATAACACCACTTAATGTGATCTAAATGCTGTTAATGACAGGGTGAGTATTCCCAGGGTAGAGACAAAGTTTGACACTACAAGCCCTACTCGGATGGAAAAAAGTGCAGAGGAATTGTTTCTGTGTTGGCTCTGAATCAGCTGTCCATGAACAGCATTTATGCACAGCAAGATGTTGAATTCTCGCCAAGCTTTCTATTTGTTCTTTATGATAGTGATGCGTGATGGGCTCGGCCTGACTTTACAGAAGCACATGTGACTCACAAATGCACAAAATGGGCTAGAGCATCGCAGTTCCTCTCGGAAGAGTGGTGCCTGGACCTCAAACAAAGCCCTAACAATGCAATCAAAACATCATTGCTTGCTTCAAAGCCAGCTGGTATCAAATGCCTGTAAGTCCTGTCTAAATACGTGCTGCCGAACTTGCTCCGTTTTTTTTTTTTCGTTGGTTTTTTTGCGGCTCTCCTCTTTCTTTCTCACATTCTCACTTATTCACCATTTGCATTTAGTGATCTGAAGGAAGATAAATAGAATATTTGGCTCCTCGCCAAAGCTGTGGTGCTGAGCGAGCTGCGGCAGTACTACTGCCGCTGCCGCCACCACGCCCGTGATTTGTCGCCATTTCACAGCAGCCGGGGTAGCTATTTTGGTGAAATTATGGGGCTATTGATTGCAGAATGAGAGCAGTTTTACTGAGAGCAGCAGAGCAGGACCAGAAGCAGGCTGGGAGAGCAGAGTACTGCCACTTTATTAGCTTATAGGGTGTTAGCTCACTGCCTCCACCTCCTCGTCTGTAGCCTCTTCTTTTCTCTTTTATCTTCTGTTTTGCCTTTTCTTTCATTTTCTTTCTTTTTTACCTGCCATCTTTTCTCCCTCTCATTTGATTTGACCTTACATAAAGTTTCACAGCATATTCTGGCCTTCATTTTCTAAAAGATCTTCTTTGAAAAGCCATTATGATTCATTTGAGCCTGGGGACATCAGCTGTGTCTGTCTCTTTTCTCTCACTGTTGCTTCCCTTTTCTTCCCTTTTCTTTGTCTACTGTCTTTTAGTCAAAACACCAAAGCTGCAATTTGTGCATTATTCCAAAATAAATGTTGCCTATTAAACCGAGTCTCTTTGCTTTTTCTCCGCCTTTCTTTTTGTCAGGGAACACAATTTCGCATCACGCCTCAGGGTCAGCTGAATCGCAGAGACACAGACTGATGAGAACCCTCACACAGAGCCAAACACTGGAGGTTATTACTCCCATATTTTTTTAGAAAGTGCTCCAACCCAATCACAGTGTGTGGTGTTTTCTGTTAGGGGCTGGAGGACTGCTTAGGGCAGCAGGGAAGCAGCCAGACAGACGTGCTCCGTCAGTGTCAGATGCTGAAACTCAATTGTCTGTATCCTCCCCGATATTGCATAACATGCAGTGAGAGAGCTGGAGCAGCCGCAGTAATTAGCCCATTAACCCTAATGTGTCTAAATCATCTGGACAGGGAAATGGCTTACTGTAGAGCACAAGCAGGCTATTTTGTGGAGTAGCCTCAACCTGAAAACCCATATTATAATAGGGATAAACCACTCTTTGCTCTATGTCAATTCCTGTTCATTATTCCTCTACAATTGCTAGAGAGGATTAATTAGTCAAGCAACTAGTCACTTAATGTGTAAGGACACAATTATTTTTACAAGTTCTGCAAAAATCACAATAAAGAATTATGTCAATGCATCTTTCAGTCTTTTCTGACTTCTATCTACTGCTTTAAAGCCCACTTGTTCATAGATGTATTGTTAGGGATCCTTTTTGGTCACAGATTGAGACTTTGTGTTGTAATTCTGGTGGCATGATCGTGTGTTTGGGATCCAGTGACTAGTGTTCATGACTGTAAATGAACATCAACATCAGGCAAGGCAACAAACACTGTTACTGGATTCTCAAAGGTATGCATCTGTACCTTTCAGCATCTGTGTCATGATGCATTGGTTTTAAGCAATAGTGAGACGAGACTTCAGTATTGACTACTGACTGTATTAGCAGAAAAAATCTATTTAAAATGCGACAAATCCAAAGTAGTTTTTGGTTAACAAAACAACAAAACAGCTTTAAACCTTAGCAAAAATCAAACCAATACCTCACTAAAAGAAAATGTAAAAAAATTGTTGGTTTTTATGATAGGTGAAACTATCCATATGTACCAATTTTTTTAAGCATGCTTTGTAATGCTGTCACAGAGGACAATTTTACATTAATATATTAGGGGACATTAGAGGCACTGCAGATTTTGGCTTTAGCTTCTTTCATTTTTCAACCCTACAGGTTGAAGATTGGATGAGCTTGTCTTTGGATTTGTAATGTCAAACCTTTATTCAGTTTTAGATAAGGAAAAAAAATCCTGGGACTGATTTTTGAGGAAGGCCCAAGACCAATACCGCTACTTTAAAATTGCACAGATTTTGAGCCCTCATTGGCTTTCTGTCTCCATTAAACTAATTTTTGGATCTCAGCATTGCAGTTTCAAGAAGATGTTATTGATAGTGACCAAGAAAAATCAAACTCCTGACTGATTGAGCAGCAGATGCAGTTTAACGTATTTTGAAGGTAAAACTTCAGCTGTAGTTTACCCACAAATGTATTTTCTCACTCAGATTAACAACTGCATTAACCTTTAAGCCATTGTCTGAAAAGACCAATGAAGCTATTTCCCTGCAGACAAACAACAAATTGGCAAGCTTTACCCTGAAATAGATGCAATATGAAATCTGATGGAGTTATCTAAGCAAATAAATCCTATTAGCTGAATGATATAATCAACTTTGAATTGCATATTGATCGGCACATCAACAGTGATGTAGGTGCGTTTACTGTAGCAGAAAAAAAGATGATAGTAAAACCTATTTTCCTTTAAGTATTATTGCACTATAATCCCCCCACCCTTCTAATATTACAAGCATGCACACATTTCCCCCCTCTAGTAATGCATCCATTTCCTCTCCCCCTCATCATGCTCCTCTTATTTGGGGTGTGTCCATCCATCTCAGCGTCTGGTCGGGCTTTTGGCGAGTAGTGGGGGGTTTCCCATCGCACTCGGCGGCGGAGCTGACCAGCCAGCACTCTCGCTCATTACCCCCATGCTTCTTCTTCCTGAAAATGCATTTTTAAAGCACCTTAATTGCATTGGGGAGATAACCCCGTGGGCGCAAGACAGGAAGCCTTAGCCATATAGAGCTTTAAGGAGCTGGATGGGTGGAGTGTGTGTATTGCGATAGGGAGGGTGGAGGGCTGATGCTCTTTGCATCAAATCAATGGCCCATCCAGAGGCTAATGCAGCTCTGGGCAACTCCTCAGGAAGCATTAAGACTATTAGTGCAGGCCTGGCAGGAACACGCACACACAAACACACACACTATTTTTCTCTGTCTGTGATGCACACACAGAGATGCATTCACACTATTTAAAGATACAGATGACCTGAAGCAATTTGGATTTTGCTCATATGTTATAGTCACATCTGCTCATGCTAGTTGTTGTGCTGTATGTGTGTGCATGTGTGCGTTTGTGTGTATTTTGTTTGTGTGTATAGTGACATGCAGACAAGGCAGTGAGGCCAAAACTCAGCACACCAGAAAAGCTTTACATCTGCAGGGTCAACACTCACAGCAGGAAGCGGGCTCTAGTTGGATTTGTATAAGTGTGTGTGTTTGTGTGTGTAGCCATCTTGGTTTTGTGTGTGTATTGAATTTGCCTGTATGAGCAGAATTATAAAACCTAGCAAATCGGTGTGCGCTCACGATTGAGTGTTTCTGAGCCTTGCAGTAAACTCAAAATTGAGCACGCATTGATGCCATGTGTGGGGGAATGTGAGTGTGTGCTGAACTTGCTACCAGCCAGCGTTTTAGTGTGTGTGTGTGTGTCTGATTTAGATCCTGACTGGATTAACCTCCAAGGGGGACGATGGTTTTTGGGGAGAGCCTCAGTGCAGTTCAGTTTCATTACTTTCCCACACTGCTGGAAAACAAGCTTCACTTTAAAGCTGAAATTATGTAGGCTGACAAAGTTTTGGCAATATTTTTTGATAGTTGCATAATTAATTTTGTCATTTTTTGAGTGGCCACTCAGTCAATTTAATGTTTACTTTTTGGCTTCAAGGAATAATTGTTCAATATTTTCTTACAACATCATTGTCAAAAAAATTCCTCTGACATATAGAGAGCTTGGAAATCGCAATGCATTCTGGGTAGTTGTTGTTTACACAAAGTCAAACAAAGATGTACACCAGCAGGTAATAACATAAAAACAAACACTGAGAAAACTTCCAAGTGACCCTTGACAGTTTCAGCAGAGAACTGCACTGCAATAACATCTTTACATGTTTGACCTTGTAGTTGAAGCTGTACTGTGACCCTCATTCAAAAGTTAAGCATTTTACAATATTTACAATTTTGTACAATATTTCATTACATCACTTTGAGTTCTAGTACAGAAACAGGTGCAGAAGTCTCTTTACTCTCCATTAACACTTTTCAGAGGTAGCAACTTCTGAGTGTCCGAGGTGTAACGATGGTTGTTGGGGTTGTGTTTGGATGGGTTTGTCCTCCAAGGGCAGCTGTGGCTACAATGTAGCTTGCCATCACCAGTGTGTGAATGGGTGGATGACTGAATGTAGTGTAAAGCACTTTGGGGTCCATAGGGACTAAGTAAAAGAGCTATACAAATACAGGACATTTACCATGATTTGAGTAATTCTGCTAAGACACAACCCATACCAATCACACAACCTCCTTGGTGGAGGTAAGAAAGATCGTAAACCTGGAATAAACGGTCTCAAGATGCAGGGCCTGCTGATATTCTACTATAATTGTGCAAATTTCGTACATTTAAAATTAATTATGCATATCTAAATGATACGCACTCTTGGTGGTGCTGTCACTTGGTGTTCGCTCACTCTGTGGTAGAGTATCACTTCCTGTTCCTGCTCAAACACAGTGGTGTTTCTGAGTAACTATCTGCTTAGCAATTTAATTAAAAACTTTTAAATACATTCTTTTTTCATAAGATCTTCACGTGCTTCATCCGAAGCACACTTTCTGTGTACTCACTACCTAATTTATAGCCAAAGTACTCTCTCACTGTCTCTGTACTGTTTCGCTAGCTTAGCTTAGCTCGTAGCCGACTCGTTAGCACCATGGCTACTTCACCTGTCCCTCCTGCACTTTCTTGCTCATTGTGTCAGATGTTT
This sequence comes from Rhamphochromis longiceps, assembly GCF_057381845.1. Classification (NCBI taxonomy): domain Eukaryota; kingdom Metazoa; phylum Chordata; class Actinopteri; order Cichliformes; family Cichlidae; genus Rhamphochromis; species Rhamphochromis longiceps. Next base: position 6,488,231 of record NC_140567.1, read on the forward strand.
AGTTACTCCTCAGCTTCCTTTAGCAGTAATGATATCTGTAACAAATGTAGCATATTTGCAGCTCTGGAGGTCAGGATTACTGAATTGGAGACTCGGCTTCGCACCCTTCATTCACCCGTAGCTAGCCAGGCCCCTGTAACTGGTGCAGCCGAAGATAGCGTAGGCCCCGCTAGCTGTTCCCCGGCAGACCCCAAGCAGCTGGGGAAAGAGGGCGGCTGGGTCACGGTGAGGAGGAAGCATAGTCCTAAACAGAAGCCCCAGGTACACCACCAACCCGTTCATGTGTCTAACTGTTTTTCCCCACTCGGCGACAAACCCGCCGGGGGTCAAACTCTGGTAATTGGTGATTCTGTTCTCAGACATGTGAAGCTAGAGACACCAGCAACCATAGTCAATTGTCTTCCAGGGGCCAGAGCAGGCGACATTGAAGGAAATGCAAAACTGCTGGCTAAGGATAAACGTAAATTCAGTAAAATCATAATTCACGTCGGCAGTAATGACACCCGGTTATGCCAATCGGAGGTCACTAAAATCAATATTGAATCGGTGTGCAACTTTGCCAAAACAATGTCAGATTCTGTAGTTTTCTCTGGTCCCCTCCCCAATCAGATCAGTAGTGACATGTTTAGCCGCATATTCTCCTTAAATTGCTGGCTGTCTGAGTGGTGTCCCAGAAACGATGTGGAATTCATAGATAATTGGCAAACCTTCTGGAGGAAACCTGGTCTTGTTAGGAGAGACGGCATCCATCCCACTTTGGATGGAGCAGCTCTCATTCCTAGAAATATGGACAAATTTATTAAACCCCCCAAAATATGACTATCCAGAGTTGGGACCAGGAAGCAGAGTTGCAGTCTTACACGCATCTCTGCAGCTTCTCTCCTCCTGCTACCCCCCCCCCCCCAAAAAAAAAAAACATCTCCATAGAGACTGTGTCAGCTCCCAAAAAGACAAAAAACAAACTAAAAACCAGCAAAAAGTGACTCAAACATAGAAAATCACAAAGAAAGAACAATACAGTATCCACATTGAACCAAAGAGTAAAACAGTGAAATGTGGATTATTAAATATTAGGTCTCTCTCCTCCAAGTCTCTGTTAGTACATGACTTAATAATTGATCAACAAATTGATTTACTCTGCCTTACAGAAACCTGGTTGCAGCTGGATGATTATGTTGGTTTAAATGAATCAACACCCCCGAGTCATTCTAACTACCAGAAATCTCGAAGCACAGGCCGAGGGGGCGGTGTGGCAGCAATTTTTCACACCAGCCTATTAATTAATGAAAGACAAAGACAGACTTGTAATTCATTTGAAACTCTGATGCTTAGCCTCGTCCACCCCAGCTGTAAAACTCAGAAACCAGTCTTACTTGTTATCATCTATCGTCCACCTGGGCCTTACACAGAGTTTCTGTCTGATTTCTCAGACTTTTTATCTGATTTAGTTCTCAGCTCAGATAAAATAATTATTGTGGGTGATTTTAACATCCATGTAGATGCTAAAAATGACAGCCTCAACATGGCATTTAATCTGTTATTAGACTCAATTGGCTTTTCATAAAAAGGAAAAGAACCCACCCACCACTTTAATCACACTCTAGATCTTGTTTTAACATATGGCATAGAAACTGAACATTTAACAGTGTTTCCTGAAAACCCTCTCCTGTCTGATCATTTCCTGATAACATTTACATTTACAATAATTGATTACACAGCAGTGGAAAGTAGACTTTATCAAAGTAGATGTCTTTTTGAAAGTGCTGTAACTAAGTTTAAGAATATAATCCTACCACTGTTATCATCTTCAATGTCCTGTACCAACATAGAGCAGAGCAGCTATCTGAATACTACTCCAACAGAGGTCGATTATCTTGTTAATAATTTTACCTCCTCACTACGTACGACTCTGGATACTGTAGCTCCTGTGAAAACTAAGGCCTCTAATCAGAAGTACCTGACTCCGTGGTATAATTCTCAAACACATAGCCTAAAGCAGATGACTCGTAAGCTGGAGAGGAAATGGCGTGTCACAAATTTAGAGGATCATCATTTAGCCTCGAGAAATAGTTTGCTGCTTTATAAGAAAGCCCTCCACAAAGCCAGAACATCTTACTATTCATCACTGATTGAAGAAAATAAGAATAACCCCCGGTTTCTCTTCAGCACTGTAGCCAGGCTGACAAAAAGTCAGAGCTCTTTTGAGCCAACCATCCCTTTAACGTTAACTAGTAATGACTTCATGAACTTCTTCACAAATAAAATTTTTATCATTAGAGAAAAAATTACCAATAATCATCCCACAGATGTAATATTATCTACAGCTACTCTTAGTACCATTGATGTTATATTAGACTCTTTTTCTCCAATTGATCTTTCTGAGTTAACTTCAATAATTACTTCCTCCAAGCCATCAACGTGTCTTTTAGACCCCATTCCTACAAAACTGCTCAAAGAAGTCCTGCCATTAATTAATTCTTCAATCTTAAATATGATCAACCTATCTAATCGGCTATGTACCACAGGCCATCAAGCTGGCTGTAGTTAAACCTTTACTCAAAAAACATCTCTAGACCCAGCAGTCTTAGCTAATTATAGGCCAATCTCCAACTTTCCTTTCATATCAAAAATCCTTGAAAGAGTAGCTGTCAAACAGCTAACAGATCATCTGCAGAGGAATGGTTTATTTGAAGAGTTTCAGTCAGGTTTCAGAGCTCATCACAGCACAGAAACAGCTTTAGTGAAGGTTACAAATGATCTTCTTGTGGCCTCTGACAGTGGACTCATCTCTGTGCTTGTCCTGCTAGACCTTAGTGCAGCGTTCGATACTGTTGACCATAATATCCTATTAGAGCGATTAGAACATGCTGTTGGTATTACAGGTACTGCACTGCAGTGGTTTGTATCATATCTATCTAATAGACTCCAATTTGTACATGTAAATGGAGAGTCCTCTTCACACACTGAGGTTAATTATGGAGTTCCACAGGGTTCAGTGCTAGGACCAATTCTGTTTACACTATACGTGCATCCCCTAGGCAGCATCATTAAAAGACATAGCATACAATTTCACTGCTATGCAGATGACACCCAGCTCTATCTATCTATGAAGCCAGATAACACACACCAATTAGTTAAACTGCAGGAATGTCTTAAAGACATAAAGACCTGGATGGCCGCTAACTTTCTGCTTCTTAATTCAGATAAAACTGAGGTTATTGTACTCGGCCCTGAAAAGCTTAGAAATATGGTATCTAACCAGATTCTTACTCTGGATGGCATTACCTTGGCCTCCAGTAACGCTGTGAGGAACCTTGGAGTCATTTTTGACCAGGACATGTCCTTCAATGCACATATTAAACAAATATGTAAGACTGCTTTCTTCCATTTGCACAACATCTCTAAAGTTAGAAATATCCTGTCTCAGAGTGACGCTGAAAAACTAGTTCATGCATTTATTACTTCCAGGCTGGACGACTGTAATTCATTATTATCAGGATGTCCAAAAAGCTCGCTGAAAAGCCATCAGCTAATCCAAAATGCTGCAGCAAGAGTCCTGACAGGGACTAGAAAGAGAGAGCATATTTCTCCTGTTTTGGCTTCCCTTCATTGGCTTCCTGTTAAATCCAGAATTGAATTCAAAATCCTGCTCCTCACATACAAGGTGTTAAATAATCAGGCCCAATCTTATCTTAAGGACCTTGTAGTACCATATCACCCTATTAGAGCACTTCGCTCTCGCTCTGCAGGCCTACTTGTTGTTCCTAGAGTATTTAAAAGTAGAATGGGAGGGAGAGCCTTCAGTTTTCAGGCCCCTCTTCTGTGGAACCAGCTTCCAGTTTGGATTCGGGAGACAGACACTATCTCTACTTTTAAAATTAGGCTTAAAACTTTTCTTTTTGCTAAAGCATATAGTTAGGGCTGGACCAGGTGACCCTGAATCCTCCCTTAGTTATGCTGCAATAGACATAGGCTGCCGGGGATTCCCATGATGCATTGAGTTTTTCCTTTCCAGTCACCTTTCTCACTCACTATGTGTTAATACAGCGGTCCCCAACCCCCGGGCCTCGGTACCGGTCCGTGAGTCGTTTGTTACCGGGCCGCGAGAGTTGATAGTTGAGGCTCAGGTGTAGGGATGGGTATTGATAAGATTTTCACGATTCCGATTCCATTTTCGATTCTGTTTAACGATTCGATTCTTTATCGATTCTATTATCGATTCTTTATAAGAAAGGAGAACACTAAGTTCGATTAGCTTGGAACTTCGTTTTATATCTTCTCTTTGAACAAGATAGAAATTTAAGAGCAACATGGCCTTACAAACCCAACAGTGAGATCTTAAGAGATCCACAGCCTACGGCTCTTCAATGGGTGTCACGGGGTCCCCAGGAAAAAAAATTGTAAATGTAAAATAATAAAATAAATATTCTTCTGTAGCAATAACAAAGTGTAACATAAATTATTCAGTAGCAATTACACAAGAATATCCAGTAATGTCCCTGCCTACAATTAAACACATTCACTTACCTAAAATCGGGGGCATCTGCTGTGGTAAATGGGTTCAAGCCTTTTACCACAAACTTAGTCACTGCTCTGTGACATTCGTCTATCCTGGCCTGAAAGGAGACGCTACCAGTAGACTGCAGCGAGAACTGGCAGCATCTCAGCCAGACTCTGTCTCATCATGGTCACCTAAATGCACAGTAATGGCAGGTTTTGTAATAAGGCAGATCACGCTAACATAATATGCACTGTTAGTTGATTATTTACCTGCCGCATTAACGGGAGAGGACGTGCAAACGTTACCGCTGCTGCTGGGTTGAGATTCACGAGTCCGGAGCGGAATTAAAAACACGACATTTATTTAAGGTTATCACGTGTTTTCTGAGCAAATGCTTTTGCATATTCGTAGTGTTTCCTCCCTTAAATTAAATATCTACTTTGCAAGTATTGCAAGTTGCCCTGTTGTCATCCGTTCTCGTAAAGTATAACCAAACTTTTGAGCATTTGAGCCGCTTACGCGCCGTGTTTCCTGCCAGGTAAATGACGCTCCGCAACGTGGTGACGTCATTCGGGGCGACTGGAATCGATAAGGGAATCGTTTGCAAAAATGGCAAACGATTCCAAGGAATTGAAACAGTGGGAACCGGTTCTCAACAAGAACCGGTTTTCGATACTCATCCCTACTCAGGTGTGAAATGTATGGTTTTCAGTATTTTTATCATTTTTTTTAGCGTTATTTTGTTATCGTTTTTATCGTTAACTCGGTTTTCCTGGGTCTTTTCACGTGTGTTATGAATAAATCTTCTTTTTTACGGTACCGGTACTTAGGCCGGTCCGTAAAAATATTGTTGGGCATGAACCGGTCCGTGGCGCTTGGGGACCGCTATGTTAATAGACCTCTCTGCATTGAATCATATCTGTTATTAACCTCTGTCTCTCTTCCACAGCATGTCTTTTATCCTGTCTTCCTTCTCTCACCCCAACCGGTCGCAGCAGATGGCCGCCCCTCCTCCCCCTTGGTTCTGCCGGAGGTTTCTTCCTGTTAAAAGGGAGTTTTTCCTTCCCACTGTCGCCAAAGTGCTTGCTCATAGGGGGTCATATGATTGTTGGGTTTTTCTCTGTATCTATGAAGCCCCTTGAGGTGACTTTTGTTGTGATTTGGCGCTATATAAATAAAATTGAATTGAATTGAATTGAATTGAATTGCGGACTAACCCTGGGACATTTGTGGCCCCAGTGCATGTGCCCTATCTGCCTTGTTGGTGTCCTTGATTTTTAAAAGTAAAATGTCTTATTATGCTATAAATAAAGCCAGAGAGTGAAATCTGTGCTGATCCTAATACAAATACCTGAAGACAAAGTGCCTTGGTTGTTTTCGATTGTTCTTTTCATTAGACATAATAACTACTCAGATCTCCTGGACTTTTTTCTTTCTTTCTTTCTTTCTTTCTTTCTTTCTTTCTTTCTTTCTTTCTTTCTTTCTTTCTTTCTTTCTTTTCATTCCTGAAGACATGCACATCTTCAGGAACAAAGCTACAACCCAGATGACATTGTCAAAAGTGTCTTTAACTTAGCTTTGAGAAAAGGTGGACTGCTGAATGAAAGTAAGATTTGCATTTGGTTTGGAAATCAAACTCCTCGACCAATACTTAATATTCCTTTTCCATATTTTCTAACACACACACACCAACAGATATTGTGTATATATAAATGGTGAATGCTCATATCGAACATGGGCCAAGTTTCAAATAATGAGGTCAGTATATGTACAAGGAATCCCTGCTCCAAGCACAGAAGTACCACCCACCTGCTATTCAAAACTTCTGAGGAGCAGCCAATAAGACAAAAGTTGGCTCAAAGAGAGGACAGCTAAACTGGCATATTTCAAATGGAAGATAAATTGAAGGACTGCACCAAGACTCAGTATAGGATAAATAAGCATATTTTCAGCAATGAATCACACAAATTTGCTGTAGTCCACAAATTAAAGTATGGAGCTGGAAATAAACATAATTAGCTCTCTTTAAGGGACTAAAACATCTCTAGATTGTATTTTGAATAGATCATGAGTGGTCCATTTTTTTAGTCATTTGCTATAATAAAATCCCCCTCATAATGTAGTCAAGAGTTGCCAAGGCCATCAACTGAGAATCTATTTGCAGCCGTGGTTTTTAAGATGCGGTACTTTTTAAAATACACACAGTGGGACACTGCCATAGACTGGTGACCTGTACAGGGTGTACCTTGCTCAGTCTGTGACAGCTGCTCCAGCCCTTCATGACCCTGAATCAGATACACCATTAAAAAGGGGGTGGATGGATTGACAGGGGATCAGAGGTATGGTGGACTGTAACTAAATAATTAAATAGAAAAAAATTAACTGTAAAAATAAATCTGTTAGGGTGCCTGGGTTCGTTGACCCAAAATTTTGAGTTTTACATTATTATTGAACTTTGATTTTGCCATTATTTATCATTTCTAGTCTTGGTTTCTTAGAGTTCTGTCTTCTGGTTTCTGTCTCTGTGTTACATAGTTGTTCTGTCTCCCCCTGTCTGCTGTATCCCCTCGTCAAGTCCGCGTTGTCTGTGTTATGTTTCCTGTTTTACTTTGAAAGTCCATGTCTCATGTTAATGTATCTGGTTTGCTTCCCTTGTCTCGCTACCCTTATTTGTCCCAGCTGTGTTTCTCTGTTGTCTCCCATTCCCTGATGGCTCTCTCTGGGTATGTAAGCCCTGAGTTTTCTTTGGTCTTTGTTGCGATCTCCCTCATCCTATGCTGTGTGTTCTGTTTGGCTGCCTGTGTAAGTTTCTTTTGGTATTCTTGCTTTTGTTATATTTGTGTTTAGCGTTAAAGCTGTTTTGAGTTCACACTTTTACCTCCAAGTGTCTGCACATTGGGTCCACAGTTCCTGCCTGCACACAGCACATGACAAAATCATTGTGTAAAAACAAAACAAAATGCTGTCTTCTTTATTGACCATTTACCGTCAAACACATTTCAACTATAAGCTTTCTTCAGTGCAAACCAAAGCCACATCCCCAGATATAGAACCATGGGAAGTTTAAACACTAATTAGTGTGAATGCTTGAAAAGTTAAATCAGAAGAGCAGGCTGTCTTTACACTGTCACCACGTCCATATAATAAACTCCACAGGCATGAAAAATGAGAATTCAGTAGACATGACATATGTGAGTGAAGTTGGCCCCCCCACCTTCTTCAAATCCAACAAAAGTGGTATCAAACGTTTGTGCTGGTTTGTGCTGCAAAAATTGTCGTTTGTGCTGCTATCATTTTAAAGATATTAATGAAAATTTCTAGAGGTCATCAGAGGTCAACCAGCCCCCCCACATTAATTAAATCAAACAAAAGTGGTGTCAATCAACTGTGCTACGTTTGTGCTGGTTTGTGCGGCTTCTGTTTTAAAGATATTAATGAAAATGTAAAGGTCAAAAGGTCAACCAGCCCCCCCACATCAATGGAATCAAACAAAACTGGTGTCAATCAACTGTGCTACGTTTGTGCTGGTTTGCGCTGCCTCTGTTTTAAAGATATTAATGAAAATGTAAAGGTCAAAAGGTCAACCAGCCCCCCCACATCAATGGAAAAATTGTCGTTTGTGCTGCTATCATTTTAAAGATATTAATGAAAATTTCTAGAGGTCATCAGAGGTCAACCAGCCCCCCCACATTAATTAAATCAAACAAAAGTGGTGTCAATCAACTGTGCTACGTTTGTGCTGGTTTGTGCGGCTTCTGTTTTAAAGATATTAATGAAACTGTAAAGGTCAACCAGCCCCCCCCCAACACACACACACACACACACACATTAATGGAATCGAACAAAATTGATGTCAAACATTTGTGCTACGTTTGTGCTGGTTTGTTCTGCAAAAATTGTCTTTTGTGCTGCTATCATTTTAAAGATATTCAAGAAAATTTGTAGAGGTCATCAGAGGTCAACCAGCCCCCCCCCCACATTAATGGAATCAAACAAAACTGGTGTCAATCAACTGTGCTGTGTTTGTGCTGGTTTGTGCTGCTGAAATTGTCGTTTGTGCTGCTGAAATTGTCGTTTGTGCTGCCTCTGTTTTAAAGATATTAATGAAAATGCAAACGTCAAAAGGTCAACCAGCCCCCCCACATCACCCAAATCAAACAAAAGTTGATGTCACAGGTTTGTGCTGCAAAAAATTTTGTTTGTGGTGCTATTATTTTAAAGATATTAATAAAATTCCATCCATCCATCCATCCATTTGCTTATCCTTTTAAGGGTCGCAGGGGGTGCTGGAATCTATCCCAGCTGTCATAGGGCAAGAGGCAGGGTACATCCTGGACAGGTTGCCAGCCTGTCACAGGGCCAACACACAGGGACAGACAACCATTCGCACTCACATTCACACCTATGGGCAATTCGGATTAACCAATTAACCTATCACCACAAGCTGCATGTCTTTGGAGAGAGCCCGGAGAGAACCCACGCAAACATGGCGAGAGAACCTGCAAACTCCACACAGAAAGACCCTGGCGTGATGGTGGAATTGAACTCAGGACCTTCTTGCTGTGCGGCAACACATGAAGAAATTAAGAGGGGCATGCCAGTAGGTGCGTATCAGTTTATAATTGGATAAGGTGTTTTGAGCCATTAAGCATGTGAGTGAAGTTGGCCCCCCCCACCTTCTTCAAATCCAACAAAAGTGGTATCAAACGTTTGTGCTGGTTTGTGCTGCAAAAATTTAGGTTTGTGCCGCTATCATTTTAAAGATATTGAAGAAAATTTGTAGAGGTCATCAGAGGTCAACCAGCCCCCCCACATTAATGGAATCAAACAAAACTGGTGTCAATCAACTGTGCTACGTTTGTGCTGGTTTGTGCTGCAAAAATTTACGTTTGTGCTGCTATCATTTTAAAGAAATCCAAACAAATTTCTAGAGGTCATCAGAGGTCAACCAGCCCCCCCCACATTAATGGAATCAAACAAAACTGGTGTCAATCAACTGTGCTACGTTTGTGCTGCCTCTGTTTTAAAGATATTAATGAAAATGTAAAGGTCAAAAGGTCAACCAGCCCCCCCACATTAATGGGATGGAACAAAATTGATGTCAAACGTTTGTGCTGGTTTGTGCTGCTAAAATTGTCGTTTGTGCTGCCTCTGTTTTAAAGATATTAATGAAAATGTAAAGGTCAAAAGGTCAACCAGCCCCCCCACATTAATGGAATCGAACAAAATTGATGTCAAACATTTGTGCTGGTTTGTGCTGCAAAAATTTACGTTTGTGCCGCTATCATTTTAAAGATATTCAAGAAAATTTGTAGCGGTCATCAGAGGTCAACCAGCCCCCCCCCCCCCCCCCCCCCCCCCCACATTAATGGAATCAAACAAAACTGGTGTCAATCAACTGTGCTACGTTTGTGCTGCCTCTGTTTTAAAGATATTAATGAAAATGTAAAGGTCAAAAGGTCAACCAGCCCCCCCACATTAATGGGATCGAACAAAATTGATGTCAAACGTTTGTGCTGGTTTGTGCTGCTAAAATTGTCGTTTGTGCTGCCTCTGTTTTAAAGATATTAATGAAAATGTAAAGGTCAAAAGGTCAAACAGCCCCCCCACATTAATGGAATCGAACAAAATTGATGTCAAACATTTGTGCTACGTTTGTGCTGGTTTGTGCTGCAAAAATTTACGTTTGTGCTGCTATCATTTTAAAGAAATCCATACAAATTTCTAGAGGTCATCAGAGGTCAACCAGCCCCCCCCACATTAATGGAATCAAACAAAACTGGTGTCAATCAACTGTGCTACGTTTGTGCTGCCTCTGTTTTAAAGATATTAATGAAAATGTAAAGGTCAAAAGGTCAACCAGCCCCCCCACATTAATGGAATCGAACAAAATTGATGTCAAACATTTGTGCTGGTTTGTGCTGCAAAAATTGTCGTTTGTGCTGCCTCTGTTTTAAAGATATTAATGAAAATGTAAAGGTCAAAAGGTCAACCAGCCCCCCCACATTAATGGAATCGAACAAAATTGATGTCAAACATTTGTGCTGGTTTGTGCTGCAAAAATTTACGTTTGTGCCGCTATCATTTTAAAGATATTCAAGAAAATTTGTAGAGGTCATCAGAGGTCAACCAGCCCCCCCACATTAATTAAATCAAACAAAACTGGTGTCAATCAACTGTGCTAGGTTTGTGCTGGTTTGTGCTGCCTCTGTTTTAAAGATATTAATGAAAATGTAAAGGTCAAAAGGTCAACCAGCCCCCCCGCATTAATGGAATCAAACAAAACTGGTGTCAATCAACTGTGCTAGGTTTGTGCTGGTTTGTGCTGCCTCTGTTTTAAAGATATTAATGAAAATGTAAAGGTCAAAAGGTCAACCAGCCCCCCCACATCAATGGAATCAAACAAAACTGGTGTCAATCAACTGTGCTACGTTTGTGCTGGTTTGCGCTGCCTCTGTTTTAAAGATATTAATGAAAATGTAAAGGTCAAAAGGTCAACCAGCCCCCCCGCATTAATGGAATCAAACAAAACTGGTGTCAATCAACTGTGCTGTGTTTGTGCTGGTATGTGCTGCAAAAATTTACGTTTGTGCTGCTATAATTTTAAAGAAATCCATACAAATTTCTAGAGGTCATCAGAGGTCAACCAGCCCCCCCACATTAATGGAATCGAATTAAAGCCTTCAGTTTTCAGGCCGCTCTTCTGTGGAACCAGCTTCCAGTTTGGATTCAGGAGACAGACACTATCTCTACTTTCAAGATTAGGCTTCAAACTTTCCTTTTTGTTAAAGCATATAGTTAGGGCTGGACCAGGTGACCCTGAATCCTCCCTTAGTTATGCTGCAATAGACATAGGCTGCCGGGGGATTCCCATGATGCATTGAGTTTTTCCTTTCCAGTCACCTTTCTCACTCACTATGTGTTAACAGACCTCTCTGCATTGAATTATATCTGTTATTAACCTCTGGCTCTCTTCCACAGCATGTCTTTTATCCTGTCTTCCTTCTCTCACCCCAACCGGTCGCAGCAGATGGCCGCCCCTCCCTGAGCCTGGTTCTGCCGGAGGTTTCTTCCTGTTAAAAGGGAGTTTTTCCTTCCCACTGTTGCCAAAGTGCTTGCTCATAGGGGGTCATATGATTGTTGGGTTTTTCTCTGTATCTATGAAGCGCCTTGAGGCGACTTATGTTGTGATTTGGCGCTATATAAATAAAATTGAATTGAATTGAATGTTTCATTAGAGTGGATATGGCACACTTAATCAAAATGATTTGCCAGTGGGACTGTTTGAGAAAAAAGCCTCATCGGGTGAGGGATTTCTACGTGCGATCAATGGCGCAACTTGTCAAGTCCCAATCCTTGGAAGAAGCAAAGGTCCTAATACGCAGCATTGCTATTGTGGCATTAAGTGAGACAGAAGGCTGTGACAGTTTTGGAAACCCCATTATGTCAGAAGTGTCCAAATCAAATCTGAAAAGAAAAATTGCAGATGAGACTGTCTGTTTCTGATGACAAGGAAGAAGAAGACATTAGATTGGATCCATGCACAGAAATAAACACCGACTTAAGGCAGTGGGTGGCAGATATTTGTGAGGGGAGCAGGTGCCATGCTGAAGATCATGGTGATCGAGACAATATGCACTATCTACCTGAGCTCGTCCCACACCTAATTAGATTGGGAGGATACCTACCACTCTGGACTGGAGAAATGGTTCCCCTATTTCAGAGCGAAAAACTCACTGCAACTTCAGCTAATGTTGAAGCAGAGTTCAAGAATATTAAACATGGTCTGTTCAAGCATGAAAATCTCCCTATAAGGATAGATAAATTCATTGCACGTCATCTTGGTTTTATTGAAGGGAACATGCAGATCTCTTCTGCAAAACAAATACAAAAAGAAGCAGAGGTTGCCAGACAGGATGGTACAGTGAAGCGTCAGTATCCACACAAAGCCTTTGTGGAGCAGGAAGTGGATGATAACCCCTCTCAGGAGCCCAAAATTAACACAGACATAGACATACAGGAAGGGCACGAAGTACTGCAGTGCGTTTCACGTTGATATCAGGCGCCTCCTAAAAAGGGAAAAGAAAAGTTCATTTAACGCAAAGTTTTCAGGTGTCATTCTTTGGGGAGAATACATGTTTATGAAACTGCATGACATCAGACTCTACCAAATTTTGGAGACTTTTCTTTTAAGATACAACCTTTCTGTCTCTTGTGACAGAGAGTCTGTTTCTTAATCATTTGACAAAAACCCTACACAGTATTTTAAAATAGTGTTCTCCAGATCAGAGCTGTAATCTATATAGAACATGGGGTTCAAAGCAAGGAAAAATTGTGTGTTTATCAGTGAAACCTTTAATTTGTGTTAATTTTATCATTATCAATATATGAAATCTTCACCTTAAGGGACTTAATCAATGGTTTCTTCTAAAAATTAGAAATGATTGAGTCATTTCACATCATATGAAAATATTAATTTTTAATACAAATTTGGCCCTACAAAAATGGAAACTCAGTAACAAAGATAATGGAGATTCTCTAAACACGAGCGAATATCACAGTAAAATTGTTGATTGTGATTTACACAATGGATGTATCCTCAGTGATTTGGTACAATTATACAACATTTTATAAGAACTGAACAACTGATGAAACTAATTATAGGCCAATCTCCAACTTTCCTTTCATATCAAAAATCCTTGAAAGAGTAGTTGTCAAACAGCTAACAGATCATCTGCAGAGGAATGGTTTATTTGAAGAGTTTCAGTCAGGTTTCAGAGCTCATCACAGCACAGAAACAGCTTTAGTGAAGGTTACAAATGATCTTCTTGTGGCCTCTGACAGTGGACTCATCTCTGTGCTTGTCCTGCTAGACCTTAGTGCAGCATTCGATACATTTGACCATAATATCCTATTAGAGCGATTAGAACATGCTGTAGGTATTACAGGTACTGTGCTGCAGTGGTTTGTATCATATCTATCTAATAGACTCCAGTTTGTTCATGTAAATGGAGAGTCCTCTTCACACACTGAGGTTAATTATGGAGTTCCACAGGGTTCAGTGCTAGGACCAATTCTGTTTACATTATACATGCTTCCCTTAGGCAGCATCATTAGAAGACATAGCATACATTTTCACTGCTATGCAGATGACACCCAGCTCTATCTGTTCATGAAGCCAGGTAACACACACCAATGAGTTAAACTGCAGGAATGTCTTAAAGACATAAAGACCTGGATGGCCGCTAACTTTCTGTTTCTTAATTCAGATAAAACTGAGGTTATTGTACTCGGCCCTGAAAAGCCTAGAAATATGGTATCTAACCAGATTCTTACTCTGGGTGGCATTACCTTGGCCTCCAGTAACGCTGTGAGGAACCTTGGAGTCATTTTTGACCAGGACATGTCCTTCAATGCACATATTAAACAAATATGTAAGACTGCTTTCTTCCATTTGCACAACATCTCTAAAGTTAGAAATATCCTGTCTCAGAGTGACGCTGAAAAACTAGTTCATGCATTTATTACTTCCAGGCTGGACGACTGTAATTCATTATTATCAGGATGTCCAAAAAGCTCGCTGAAAAGCCATCAGCTAATCCAAAATGCTGCAGCAAGAGTCCTGACAGGGACTAGAAAGAGAGAGCATATTTCTCCTGTTTTGGCTTCCCTTCATTGGCTTCCTGTTAAATCCAGAATTGAATTCAAAATCCTGCTCCTCACATACAAGGTGTTAAATAATCAGGCCCAATCTTATCTTAAGGACCTTGTAGTACCATATCACCCTATTAGAGCACTTCGCTCTCGCTCTGCAGGCCTACTTGTTGTTCCTAGAGTATTTAAAAGTAGAATGGGAGGGAGAGCCTTCAGTTTTCAGGCCCCTCTTCTGTGGAACCAGCTTCCAGTTTGGATTCGGGAGACAGACACTATCTCTACTTTCAAGATTAGGCTTAAAACTTTTCTTTTTGCTAAAGCATATAGTTAGGGCTGGACCAGGTGACCCTGAATCCTCCCTTAGTTATGCTGCAATAGACATAGGCTGCCGGGGGATTCCCATGATGCATTGAGTTTTTCCTTTCCAGTCACCTTTCTCGCTCACTATGTATTAACAGACCTCTCTGCATTGAATCATATCTGTTATTAACCTCTGTCTCTCTTCCACAGCATGTCTTTTATCCTGTCTTCCTTCTCTCACCCCAACCGGTCGCAGCAGATGGCCGCCCCTCCCTGAGCCTGGTTTTGCTGGAGGTTTCTTCCTGTTAAAAGGGAGTTTTTCCTTCCCACTGTTGCCAAAATGCTTGCTCATAGGGGGTCATATGATTGTTGGGTTTTTCTCTGTATCTATGAAGCGCCTTGAGGCGACTTATGTTGTGATTTGGCGCTATATAAATAAAATTGAATTGAATTGGGTCCAACTCCTGCCTGCCGCACAGCGATTCATGACACGGGTCTTTTAACCTAAAAATGTTTTAATGGCCATGAAGAAAGGACTCTTCAATAGATCTTTCAACTCACCTGTGTTTACTGTCTCCACCTGAAATTAATTGCAGTCTGAATTGTTTTTTTTTTTCTTCTGTCCTTTTGTCTTCGGTCTTCAGCCTTGGAAGGAAAAAATAAAAATACTGAAAAACTTATTAGCACACTAAATATACAAAACCTTGCTATATTTCAATTGTTTTAGATTGAAGTTGCCACTGCTAGCTAAGTCAGTTTTGAATCATGCTAATGAGAAGAAGAAAAAAAAACCTGCCGAACAATGAGGCTGCTGTTGTAAAAACGCCAACTTTCTTACGTTGGCAAGTGGTCGTTAAAATATCATTAAGACCCTTTCTTTTTATGTAATTCTTAGTAAAACTGTTTTAATCGGTTAAAACTGACGACATAATCTATGTTTGAAAAAGAGCGCGAACAACAGCGAACCACTATTCACCACCTGGGTCTGTGCTTTTTAACACAACAGCGCATTCGAAATCGAAGTTCTTGCCTGCAACATATACTTGCTTTTTTACGGAAAAAATAAACATAACGAAGGTTCCGTTTTACTTACAAGTTTCTCCAAATGTGCTCTCCAGTCGCTCGAGAAGGGCAGCCATATTGAACAGAATTTTCTGTCAACGTCGTTCAGGTTAGAGAGAAAACGTCATGACGTAGTTGACGTACACATGCAGAGCTCGGAAAAATAACATTTACTCAAAAATCATAATTAATAAAGCAGTATTTACTCTTAACTTCTAAGCCATGTACAATTATGACTGTTTGAATCTGGGAGATGTATGATGACCTAAGAAAGGATGTAACCATAGCATCTGAAAACACCAGCGTATGTCCGCACGCTGTGCTCTACACAAAGGAATGATGGCAAGATCTCATGAAAGAAAGTCCTTTTCTAGTTTGTGAGTTAGATGATGGAAATAGCTGTTATTTTTCAGTTATTGTATTAGACTTGTGAGGCTCAGACAGTTCAATGTATTTACCTTTTCTAACAGGAAACATATATACTACATTGTTCTCGTAGTTTTGTATTTTGTTACCAGCAAATAGTTTTTTCTCTAACCGAATGCATTAATTATTTTAAATGCTATATTTAACCTAGTTTTTAAATAAGTTATTGCAGTTTGATTACTAGGTTTAAGAGTGTGATCATAAGAAAAAAATATCCAATGCTGGTTAATATCTCTCAATTTCTTTACGGTAAAGAAAGTGGCTGGTTGAGCTTTAGAAACTTTTGGTAATATCTTTAAAATGAAAGCGGCACAAACGACAATTTTAGCAGCACAAACCAGCACAAACATAGCACAAACATTTGATACCACTTTTGTTGGATTTGGGTAATGTGCGGGGGCTGGTTGACCTCTGATGACCTCTAGAAATTTTGATTAATATCTTTAAAATGATAGTAGCACAAATGAAAATTTTTGCAGCACAAACCAGCACAAACGTAGCACAAACGTTTGATACCACTTTTGTTGGATTTGAAGAAGGTGGGGGGGCCAACTTCACTCACATGACTTTTCTGTTCATTTTAAGCAGCAGAAGTGAGGCGCATGTCTGTGTGCGTGTGTATGGAGCCATTGGGTGCAGTCACTATAGCAACCAGGCTCACACCTGCCTGCTTAACTAGCTCTGTCTCTCACTCTGCCAAGATTCATCTTAAACACTTCTCTTTCAACTGCTGCTGTGTCCTCAGTGTTTGCTCTACAGGTATGATTTTACCCTCAAAACGTTGCCATCGTTGTTCTCTTTCCAACACCTTGTCTTTCAAAGCTCAGACATTTAAAATTTTTAAACTGTGTGGATCCAAGTGGAGGGATCACATTTTAGTCATTCAGTGACTCAAAGAATATGAACTTTTAATATTCATTCAGAGGTTTTCTGACTCTAAATTTTCTTTTCTCATTTCCAAGGTTTTTCTAATTTACAATTAAAACATTTTCAGCTTTTTTCCAACTTCTTCTTCTGTGTAAACGTCAGCTTTTAGCACTTCAGCACTTTTGTTTTCAGATTAAATTCTTTTTCTTTTTATCTCATTCAAACTTTTTAACTTAAAATTCAGCAATTAATTCATTTCAATGCATACATTCAGATTCAAGCATTCACACTGCAGTTTCTTCAGAAAATGCACTTTCTAGTTGACAACTAGAATACATACTTACATCATGTATGGACCAATGAAGAGGAAGCCATGAATCAAGCCAAAGTTAGAAACTTAAGAAAACTTTTTTTTCCTTTTCTTTTTTTTTGCCAATGTTTGTAATTAGGGTGTAGATAGGTACACAAAGCTATATCATCTGGGGAGTATGTGGCAGGGACTAAACACGATCGCAGACTTTAGAGGGAAAACCAGCACACCGCAGACCACGGCCTCTCTGTGTGAGGATCTAAACGTATTCTACGCTAGATTCGACACAGTGAACACCATGAGACCGGACAGTGTGCGCACCGCGGATGATGTCAGTGCGCACATTGTGTCTGAGGAGGATGTGCGGAGGTGCTTCAGGAAGGTGAACGCACGCAAAGCTACTGGTCTGGACGGGATTCCCGGCCGCGTCCTCAAGTCATGCGCGGCTCAGCTGGCTGGAGTGTTCACACACATCTTCAACCTTTCCCTCTCTCTGTCTGTAGTCCCAGCCTGCTTCAAAATGGCCACCATCGTCCCTGTACCCAAATCCTCCACCATCTCCTCATTGAACGACTGGCGACCTGTAGCCCTGACCCCCATCGTAAGCAAATGCTTCGAGAAGCTGGTCAGGGACTTCATCTGCTCTGCACTACCCGACTCACTGGACCCTCTACAGTTCGCATACCGCCACAACAGGTCCACTGATGATGCCATAGCCCTGACACTACACACTGCCCTGTCACACCTGGAGAAGAGAGACACGTATGTGAGAATGCTGTTTGTAGATTACAGCTCAGCATTCAATACCATCGTTCCCTCGAAGCTGGACAGGAAACTGCAGGATCTAGGACTGAGCAGCTCCCTCTGCAGCTGGATCCTTAGCTTCCTGTCTGACAGACGCCAAGTGGTCAGACTGGGCAGCATCACCTCATCCCCCGTCACACTGAACACTGGTGCTCCACAGGGGTGTGTACTGAGCCCTCTCCTATACTCACTCTACACCTAAAACTGCACAGCCACTAACAACTCCAACATCATTGTGAAGCTTGCGGACGACACTACAGTGGTGGGTCTTATCACCAATGGTGATGAGACGGCTTACAGGGAGGAGGTCAGCGCCCTGACCCACTGGTGTCAAGACAACCATCTCACCCTCAACGTCGCAAAGACAAAGGAGTTGATAGTGGACTTCCGGAGGTGCAGAGAAGTACACACCCCCATCACCATCAACGGCGCTGCTGTG
The DNA here is from genome assembly GCF_057381845.1 of Rhamphochromis longiceps. Lineage (NCBI taxonomy): Eukaryota > Metazoa > Chordata > Actinopteri > Cichliformes > Cichlidae > Rhamphochromis > Rhamphochromis longiceps. Next base: position 6,506,594 of record NC_140567.1, read on the forward strand.
GAGAGAGTGAGCAGCTTCCGGTTCCTTGGCGTACATCTGGCTGAGGATCTTACGTGGTCAGTACACACAAACAAAACAGTGAAGAAGGCGCAGCAGCGCCTCTTCTTTCTCAGGAGACTGAAAAGATTCGGCATGAGCCCCCGCATCCTCAGGACCTTCTATCACTGTGCCATTGAGAGCATCCTCACTGGATGCATCACCACCTGGTATGGCAACAGCACCGCCTACAACTGCAAAGCTCTCCAGCGAGTAGTGCGGTGCTCTGAACGGATAATTGGAGGTGAGCTTCCCTCCCTCCAAGACATCTACAGGAAGCGGTGCCTGAGGAAAGCGGGGAGGATCATCAAGGACTCCAGTCACCCCAGCCATAAACTGTTCAGACTACTTCCATCAGGAAGGAGGTTCTGCAGCATCCGGTCCCGAACCAGCAGACTGAGAGACAGCTTTTTCCATCAGGCCATCAGACTGCTGAACACGTCATAGACACCTCAGCTTCACTACTGGAACTTTAACATTATGCACTCCATACTGTACAGTAACGCCACTGTTTTGCACATGTCTCACTCTGTATATTTTATTTTATATATTTTATTTATTGTTTACTCTATTTAATTTGTAAAATATGTGTACACACACACACACACACACACACACACACACACACACGTAGAAAAATATTTGGTATACACATCCAGAAATGCATATACTATTATATATTGTACATATATTTATTAGTTTCAGATGTAGCCATTCTTGTATTTTGCTTGTTTACATTATTGTAAACAATGAGGGTGGGGCATGCAGTTGCTGAGCTCCGGTGTAACTGGCCAAAATAGGCCTAATGGTCTAATTACAAAAAGAGCTGATACCGGTCACTTTAAACAATAGGTTGGGTCCCCGCTCGACTGGTACACCTGTCGGCTTTTACCTTTTCCTAAGGAATCCCAACAATTAAATGATACCCATGGCGGGCTTTTGCGTTCCTGAACAAATTCAAACAATTAACTGGCTGTTGAAAGACGGGTGGGGCTTGCGCAACTGGTTTTAGAAGTATCACTGCAGCATTTATTTCTAAAGGGACTGAATGTTATTTGTGACCATCTATTGCGTTGAAAACTAGCAGACTCTGTCTCCCTCTTGGATCAACAATCCCGATTTTTAAATAAAATGATCGCATCAACCCGTGAAAGAAACCCCAGTAGATGCATAAAAACTAGTTAGATTAAAACTAGTGGTTTGATTAAATGAAACGCTTGTGAACGAGCTGACATTGCCCATTCAGAAGAAATTCCCATTAGTGCCATTTTTAAATTAAAATGCTTGCATCACCACAAGCTGAGACATTGTCAGAATCACAAAATTAGTGTGATTAAAACACTATTACCAACGCTTTTGACTAGATGTAAATAAAAAGCATTCCAGCTCTGTTAAGGCGCACTGTGAACCAAAACGGCTTCCACCCCTCCACGCAAAAACAAAGAATTGCTTTTAAGAACACATATGTCTGCATAACTGAATGTTGAGACACGCCAAAGCGATAAAAATAGTTTAATTAAAAACCTTATGGTTTGTTTAAATTAAAACCCAGTTAAAAACACATGACGCCCTGTGCGTTTCCACACATGAACTCGAATTCCCCTGAACACACCTGAACGTGCATGCGCACAAGCACAAAACCGGTCAAACAGGTTGTCAAACCGGTTTGGTTGGCCGCCATATTGGACTAGTGCCATCGTAATACTACTCACAGGGTTTGCAGGGCTGGCTCAATCAACGGCTGCCACACCACTAAGATGTTTTCAGAAATATGCAAGCAGAAGATGGTGGACGCTATATTATTAGTATAATACTTGTAACTCTGTAGCAGACAACAGTTTGATAAAGTGCTATGTAAAAAAACTAACAAAAGATTAGATTCTATACGTTTCAAAGATATTTAGTTTATATATTTTATATGATACAGTACATGTGTAAGAATGACCAATGTGCCAAAAAATGATCGTCTGCCAAAACTGATTTCCGGTTTTTGCCCTAAACTGCAAACTAACCTGCCTGCTATGAATAACTTGTTGGTCTATAATACGTGAAACATATGTCAAATGTATCCCTCATTAATGATATCAAGTCACTTTGAGCCACCAGCAACATTCCTGTAACAAGGTAGAAGCTGCAATCAGTTTTTGGCTGTGACTTTTATATATCCTTTGTTTCTGAACTGGATAAATAATCTTGTTGACATTAGAAATTTATTTTTTAAGAGTAATCTGGTCAAGAGGACAGCAGGCAGTGCAACAAATTGTACCTACATTATAACCAGAGTTATAAAAATACTTGAACAACAGGTAATTATTGTATATATAAAACCCCTTTGTAAACCATGTTCACCGAAGTCTATTTACCAACATACATAAAGATATTACACACGGAAACATTGGAAATCAGTTTTGGCAGGCAAACACTTTTTGGCACAACGCTGGCTATAATTCAATTATCCGTGTAATTAGCTAAGTAATTCCTAAATGCGTGTAGATTAAAGGAAATTATTTTACCTAGATTTGATTGCCTCTGATGAGCCTAAGGTACAAAACGTGCGGGCGACGACGATAAGGTTTTTCTAGCTCCTCGAGAATTAAAATTGTCCAAACAACGGAGTAGGGGTGGGTTTTGATAATCGATTTATCGATTAAAATCGATTCTGGCTTGGATAACGTGATATCGATTCATTAAAATCCTGAATCAATTTTTTAAATAATTTATTTTGCCAGAAACGCCAGAATCTCAGGTTAAACCTCACAAAATTTCAAGAACCACCAAACAGCTAAAACAGTAAATTAGAGCAGGTATACAGATTCTGCACAAAGACATAAACACAAAGCTCGGACTGCAGACGGATCAGAATCAGTGAGATGTCGCCTTTCTCACCCGACGGCACGGACACGGTCGGGGCTGAAAGCCGACAGCTCGCTGATTCTGATGTTTCGGCGGGTCCGCGCTTTGTGTTTACGCCCTTTTTGCGGTGATTCTAAAGCTGTTAGTTTTATCTCTCTCCAAACATTATTGACCAAACCAGCAGCAAAAGAAGATCCAAACTACACTTCACAAAAACATCGTCATGAATTCCCTCTTACTTTTGCTGTTTTGCTTCCACCACGATAAAATCACACTTCATGCAGAGCTCTCTCTCTCTCGCTTTCTCTGTATACTTCAAGAACAGTTTCCCATCTAAAAATCTATTTTCTGCATTATTCGCTTGCTTGTTACGCACAAGTCTACCGTTGTTTACAGCGCTGTCGGCCGCTGTTTTTTTTTCCTTTTACTTACTTCTGAAAAGAAAGCCTCATTTCTGCTGTTCAATAGGCTTCTGAACAAATGTAAACTTTTTAAAATTATGCAAAATGCAAAACGCTCAGCCGTGTCTCTAATAAAACCGCTGTAACTTTGCTCTGCTTCACTTCAGCAGCATCAGGTAATGTTCATATCTTGATTAATGGTTTTCTTTTGTTTTTGATGTACTGCAGAATATTTTTATAAAATCCCAGGCCAGGAAAATCGCCTTCATGTTTTTCTGTGTTTTATCTTCAGCTACTTTGACACAAAGGCATCTGCTGTGATGCTCACACCTTTGATAAAGTCTTGCCAGTGTCAGCTTCCTTTTTATAGACACAAAATATGTAAACCATGTAAAAATATGTATAATATTTCTGACTGTCTGAGGCAAAATTTCCCAGATTTAAATTGAATCAATCGAATTGAATCAAATCGTGGATCGAATCGATTCAGGACCTGGAGAATCGGAATCGAATCGATTCTAGAAATCAGTGACGATACCCAGCCCTACAGCAGAGCAACATTTCTGGGTCTATTTTAAAGTTTTCGCGCTGTGGTGCTAGCGACCGAAAAAACACGCAAGTAAGGGCGGAGTTGAAGGCTAGGAGGCTGTCCACAGCCCATCGGTTATGTTGGATACTCATTGTTTGCTCAATAAAGTTTCTATGGAAAAAAAAGGGGGGGCTGTCCACAGCCGCTCACTTCCTGACTACCCGTCCATCTAAGGACACTACCTTGTGACGTAGGTAGGTAGTGTTCTTATTAGCATCCTTCCCCTGACTTCGGACACAGCATATAGCTATTATTTCACTTTCCTTCAAGTGTCTACTTTTTGAGGTTTTACCTTAAAAAAAAAAAAAAAAACTCTCAGTCAACAGTTCCCCTGTCATATTCTCTGTCTGTCTCTCGAGGAAGGTTAATTGTGCACAATACATTCTTTGCTGCACATTTGCAGCATTTCAAATTCACTTGAATTATTATCACAACAGTCAGGAGGTAGTTGCTCTACCACTCTCCTCCACCTCCAAAGAGAAATATTTGTCATTCAACCTAGAAAAAAGGAGGAAGCCAGCATATAGTATATACTGTAAACTTGAGTATTAAAATATTTACATGGATGTGAGAAAGCAACTTCCAAAGTTACAGCAAACTGGCCTACCACCACCTTTGCTTCTGGGCATGATCTGATCTAAATTAATATCGTTTGACATCACAGCTATTAGAGCAGCCAGCGTAATGTTGTAATGTTCCTGCTGCATGAGATACTTGAAACATCGTGTATGGAAGCAACTTTAATATTTTATCTAGTTTTTATTAATTTTACTCTTCCTGAGCACTTAAAGCACTTTATGCAACTTGCCTCTTTCGTCCATTCAAACAAACACTTTCTTTCTACGTTACTCTGATGGATGCATCCGATAGCAACTTGGGGTTAGTATCTTTTCCAAAGTGCAAACTACCAGCCTTTCGATTAGTAAATGACCTGCTCTACCTCCTGAGCTACAGCCTCCCTATGATAACATAAAAGATGGGTGGTCAGCGTATTCCAAAAAGTGGACACATAGTAGACATTACAAATGTGTGTCAAGGAAGCCTGGAATTAAACATTGAGCTATTACTGTGGAACCCATTCATTATTTTTGCTACTCACATGTATATAATTAAGTAGATCTAAATCTAAATAGAGAAGTCTATGTTATTTATAAGGACAGACTGTGTGTTATCCTGTTCCCATTTTGCTCACTGAGGTAAATTTGGGATTTTGAGATATATAAATAATACTATCTCGACCTGTTGTTGGGAAAGCAACCTTATTTTGTTTTTTGCCCCCTCCTGCACAGCACATTGGGTGTGTCAGTCCAATAGAGTGCTACCGTTTTACCACAAAGATAATATTTTTGTATCTGCTTCACTGCTTCACTTTCAGTACACCCTGCCCACCTCAGAGGCAATTCTCTCTGATAGGGATAGTGATTCCGCAAAGGCCCAGCAAAGATTAATGTTGATACTTTCCAGTGTGTTGCATCCATATAGGACAACATTTCCCTTTTCAGGTGATTACCTATCTGTTCAGCCATCTGAACAAGATGAACAGGTATGTGTTCCATCTGCCGCCTCTAATGAGTGGCACACATTGTCAGACCATTGTTACACATGCCAGATCCACTGGTGAACTTGGTGATTAAATCCCAGGCAACCAGTAGCAGGCCCCTGGAAAATAACCTCATGGACTTCTATGCTCTCGCTTGCATTGTTTATATATCGATTCACTTCTCTGCCCACCTAAACACAATATATTGTTGCACAGCAGTGCATCATGGTCATTTTAAAGTCAAGACACTGCTGAATCTGTTTGCAACATTTATAGCCTCAGTAAAGAATCTGTCCAGAATGGCTGGTGGCCTAAATACTAATGAGCATCTGTGTCAGAGTAATAAAAAGCATTTCTGGTTCCATTTCTTTTAGTTTGCTGGCTTGAATGCTCTGACCTTGTGATATGCTGTTGATGATCAATGCATTCTACATCTTTTTCAGCATACTGTTTTGCATAATAACAAACAGGTGCAACTGATGTTAAACATTAAAAAAGGCTGAGTGTATATTCTACGCAATGTGCATAATAAAGTAAAATCATTAAGTGCATATGAAGACTGTTTAAGGTTTTTAGTTCCTGACATCCCTTTAAGTTGTGAACAAAAAGAAGTGCATGAAAATAAATCAAATAAAGCCAATCTCCCCTTCAAGATCAACTTCCTGGGCTTGTCCATTGTGCTTTCAGTGTGTTTCTACTTTTAGATTTTCCAGTGTGTCATATGAGTCATCCTTTAAGTTGCTTTTTATTTACGGAGCAGATTCTAGTGAGCATTTGGGTAAGAAGCAGAGTTTATACAGGAGTAGAAATGAGTGTATCACAGGGTCAGCCTAGGTTGAGTGATTTGGTGGCAAAGTTAGACAGGGAAGTTCAAGATTGTTCGGACATGTGCAGAGGAGGGATAGCAGATATACTCCACAAAGGATGCTGAAGATCAGGTTTCGGGTAGGAGGTAAGATAAAGACCACAGAGAAAGTTTATGAAGCTGAAAGACATGTTTTAATATTTGTATGAGTTTGAGGTCCATAGTTAAAATGCAGAACTTATGGTACAAGTAACGAACAGTGCTGAGGAAGTTCTATTGACTGAGTAGGTAACTCCTTCACGGCTGAGGCATCACATATAGAAATGGCTATCTTCTTAGCTATTTATACAATCAGGTTTGTGGTAGGCACAGTTGGCAAAAGTACAGACATTCTTAAGTAAAAGCACAAATAATACTATTAAAAATACTTTAGTAAAAGTTGAAGTACTGATTAAACTTCTTGACTTAAGTAAAAGTAAAGAAGTAGAGGCTCTGAAATGTACTCATAGTAATGAAGTAAAAAGTAGCTCTTTGGAGGATGTTTCTATTTTTATTTTTGTTTTGTCTATTTTTGTAGCACAAGGTTCAAAGCTAACTGAACCTTGTGCTACATTAAAATGATGATACAATAATATCAGTAGATGGGAATACAAACTTTAACTATACTTTTTAAAATTCTAATTATACTGTGCTTGAATCTGAAGAAAAAGAAGAAAAATATAAAGATCACACTGAGCAGTTGCAGTCGCTCAGTGTGGGGAAAAGAATCACACTCACAATAATGTCTATTGAGAGCTTCAGTAGATTTTCTTAGTGTACAGGCTGTGATCAGCTGACCTGCTGCTCTTTGTGGATGTACACAACTCAATTCAACCAGATGTCAGCAGATGTTTCATGAGCTGTCCTGGCTGATGTCCATCCTCTACACTGACAGTACACTGTTTATGCTCACTGTTTTCTAGATGGTATGAAGTTGGTGTGATGGTGGACTTCAGTGAATGGAATTCAGCATCATCAGCTAAAAATTCATATGAATCTCTGCTACACTTGATGTAACCTAACTCCTGACCATAACCACAGTCACTGTGCACTAGTCACACACAGTGCAGCAAACTAACCTGGTTATCCTGCACTGCACTGCAGAGGATTGTCATGCAACTATTAAATGACACAGTTAGTCTACCTCAGTTTGATTTGCATGTTTCACAATATACATACATGTCACACGTACAGACCCAATATCTGATTTAAAAACATGAGGACTTGCATGTAAACTTTGAATGAGCAGTCCTTCCCTTTAAATCAAAGCTCTCATCTTCCTCTCCTGTCTTTCTTATCTTTCGTTTGAAACGCATCGTTTTCTCTCCGTTTTGGCCTCCCGTCCACACTGAGACGGCATTTTGCCCAAGGAAAAACTCGAAAACACATACATTTAAAAACGGAGCTGTCCCGTCGCAGTGTGGACACTCGAAAACGCAGACTTTCGAAAACGATAACGCATGTTGGTCATATGATGCAGTCATGTGACCACTTAAACCAAGATGGCGGACGGCATCGGACAGCAGTTGTTTTGTTTGGTAGGCGAGTCATCTTGCATTTCACGCATGCGCGGAACTGCAACGTCAGTGTTTTCGGCCGTTTTAGTGTGGACGCGCAACTCTTTGAAAACGCTAGTGTGGATGCTGTTTTCAAATCTATCCGGGCTAGTGTGGACGTGGCCTGAGTGACAAACAAACAGTTTGTGTGTTTGCTGATGTTTGTAGAGCTGATAGAAACGCTGCATTTGAAATTACCTGACACTTAAACAGTAATTCCCTTTATGCTCCTAGCTCCTCTTTTGTAGGGCTAGCTAGATGCCAAAGTACAGCAACCACATCTTATGGACACCTGCAGTTGTTCCAGTGTTGTGGCAACAACAAAAACATAACAAAAAAACCCACCATCCAACTTTTAACCACGTCGTCTCTTTTTATGCGGCATCTCATGAACAGCACTTCCTTTCATGTGTTTCTGTTTAGGCTCAAATCAGTTTGATGTTTGGAGACTCGCAGTGACGATATAGATCGACCCAAATACGGTAAAGCACACTAACAAGAACGTTTTGAAAATGTAAGGAGTCGAAAGTACAGAAAAAAACTACTAAAGTACAGATACCTGAAAATTCTACTTAAGTACAGTAACAAAGTGTTTGTACTTCGTTACTTCTCACCTGTGGTGGTAGGACTGCAGGCTGTGTCAGCTTACTGACATTGGGGCAACAGGCAGTGTTCACCCAAAAACAAGAACGTGGGCCATTCGAATCCCTACCAATGGCATTGCTTAGAATTACCACTTAACCCAGTCCGGTAACCCATTGTTAAATTTCAAATGACATAAAGTAGCTGCAAAAGTAGTTTTTAAAAAACCCTGTAATCCCCCTTTTGCTCTTTTCATTTACTGTTTACATGAAACCAGAGCTCAAGTATGACTGACCAGTAATAGTAAGGCAACAAACAGAAACAAGAAAATGTCTTTTACCCCAAATCTTTTCCATTGCATGTAGTTGGACTGTAGACGAAAGTTAAAGTACCTGGAGAAAGCCCACACAGGAACAGGTGGAACGTGCAAATTTCACAAAGAAAGTCCAGCTGCACAAGACAATCATCATACTGCAATTACAGGAGGGTTTCATACATCCAGATCCTTTGAAGTAAAACACAAGAAGGTACAAACCTAACCACTAAAAGAAACTTTTCCTATATTTTAAGTCCTGATAAGCCTTAAGCTGTTTTCTTTATTAAATATCCTATGGTGTAAGTCATTGTTTTAATAATATGCCACTGGTTTGAGAAAGTGTAAAATGGCTCCACCGATTAGGTTTCAGGAGGACAGAGAAAAGAGGGAAAATGGAGCAAATAAGGAAAGTAATATAGCAAGTTTTGCATGTGTTTAAATTGGCTCATTTTATCATCCCATAGATGTTATTGTATTAGATGCATTACATAAAAAGCACTGTAGAATACACTGGGAGGAAAAACAGCATTATACTTGTACTGAATAAATTATGTACCTACAGCCTACAAGAAGTAACCATATTTAGACAAAAAGGTCATGTGTTAAGTTATTGGCAAGTTTGGTTAGCACATTGCATCCACAGATAGAGACTCATTTGTCCATGCTCTTAATTTTAACCCTTTGAAGCCTACATGTTATTAGTAACAACCACAAACCTCGGCCTGAACACAAACCCTGTGTTTTGGGGTGTAGCAAATGGTCCTTATTAACATTTAAAAAAAAAATTTTTTTAGTTACGACAAACAAAAAAATTGAGATGACATATTCTGATGCTTAGATTTTTTTTAGAGTTAGGCTTAGAGTTGGGTGTCAAATCTGTGTTATGGTTGATGACTTAGATCTCAGAGGATTAGAAGAGTTGGAAGAGTGTTGGAAGTTGAAAAAAGTTTATCTCAGTTTACCCGCCCTAGCTCGTCATGGTTATGTCACCTGTATTTGCATGAAGTCGGCTAATAAAAATTCACTTAGTAACAATGTTGCTGCAAATTGCTACCAGTGTGTACGTAGCTTTAGCATTAGGGTTTGGGTCATGTCCCATGATGACTTAGACCTCAGGTGTTAAACAAAAAAGTAGATTGATAATGATCCTTCATATTCATACAGTTTCTGTGAATTCTTAAAACATTTTTTCATTAGTTTGCATTTTACAATTCAAAATCAATAGGCAGTATTTATGCTTTTTAAATTACAGAAACAACTAGTTCACATAGGGGGAGAACTGGCTGCTAGGGAGTTGGAAGGGAGTCACAGAGGGCTGGACTGTCTGCTGTGTGGTCAGGAGTTGCAGTGGATGTCATCAGCGCGAACATCTCTGTTTCTATGAGAAAACTCACATCCTGATATCAAAAACCACTTTGACCTCTGGCAACAGTAAGCTTTGTATTCTACAAATCATTTTTCAGTGTATTTTATCCTCTGATTTGCATATCTCCAAAAAATATCTTCACCTACCCAACTCATTCCAAGAGTTTTATTTTGGATCATTCACGTAACGTGTGAGGCAAAACCAAATGAGGGGTGACTGAATATAGTTTTTCATAAGCATTGAGGTTTGTCGGGATGAATGTGTTCGTGTTATTAAGCACTGCATCTGCTGCGGCACTCGGAGCATGTTTGGATTTCGGAGCTGTTAATCAGTCCTGCAGATCAAACCGATGTGGCTCTTAAATGAGTTATGTTGGCTTTGCAGTGATTTTAAATGAATGTTGATGAGGGTTAAATACAAAGATAGTAGAGCTGCTGTCAGTTTAGCTGCTGGATTCGTTTGCCAGATTACATGAGACAAACTCCATCATCAACATTTAAATGCAATTCAAAGGTGCACTTTCCCCTCGCACGCTTGATTAGCTTTGTTTTGTTGCACACTTTAATATTGTTGAATTTTCTTTTACTTCTTTGTGTTCCTCTTCTTCTTATACTTAGTTCTGTAAAGTAATTGAATAATACTCATTTGACTTTGTATAATTTCTCCTTTTGCATTTTAGAGTCAATTTATTGCTCACAGTTGGTTTACCTTTGTAACCCTAGTCATGACATGTAACACTTTTGTGCTTGAGTTTTTTTTTATTTATACTGAACAGAGTTTTGCCTGCACACCGTCATTCACCACCACTGCTGAGCAGCCTTCTAGCTGACTCCACACACACCTCTCACTCCACACCCCGGTATCCTTGAAAAAAGGGTGAGAGTGTGATTACTGATGCAGCAGCTATCCTGCCAGCCTCCCTGGCACTGGCCCTCGAGCCTCCTGCACCACCCATGCCTTGCAGCGGAGCTATAGACGACACCTCTGCCACAAACTTAAACAAAAACATATACAGTGGGGCAAAAAAGTATTTAGTCAGCCACCGATTGTGCAAGTTCCCCCACCTAAAATGATGACAGAGGTCAGTAATTTGCACCAGAAGTACACTTCAACTGTGAGAGACAGAATGTGAAAAAAAAAATCCATGAATCCACATGGTAGGATTTGTAAAGAATTTATTCGTAAACCAGGGTGGAAAATAAGTATTTGGTCAATAACAAAAATACAACTCAATACTTTGTAACATAACCTTTGTTGGCAATAACAGAGGTCAAACATTTACTATAGGTCTTTACCAGGTTTGCACACACAGTAGCTGGTATCTTGGCCCATTCCTCCATGCAGATCTTCTCGAGAGCAGTGATGTTTTGGGGCTGTCGCCGAGCAACACGGACTTTCAACTCCCGCCACAGATTTTCTATGGGGTTGAGGTCTGGAGACTGGCTAGGCCACTCCAGGACTTTCAAATGCTTCTTACGGAGCCACTCCTTTGTTGCCCGGGCGGTGTGTTTTGGATCATTGTCATGTTGGAAGACCCAGCCTCGTTTCATCTTCAAAGTTCTCACTGATGGAAGGAGGTTTTGGCTCAAAATCTCACGATACATGGCCCCATTCATTCTGTCCTTAACACGGATCAGTCGTCCTGTCCCCTTGGCAGAAAAACAGCCCCATAGCATGATGTTTCCACCCCCATGCTTCACAGTAGGTATGGTGTTCTTGGGATGCAACTCAGTATTCTTCTTCCTCCAAACACGACGAGTTGAGTTTATACCAAAAAGTTCTACTTTGGTTTCATCTGACCACATGACATTCTCCCAATCCTCTGCTGTATCATCCATGTGCTCTCTGGCAAACTTCAGACGGGCCTGGACATGCACTGGCTTCAGCAGCGGAACACGTCTGGCACTGCGGGATTTGATTCCCTGCCGTTGTAGTGTGTTACTGATGGTGACCTTTGTTACTTTGGTCCCAGCTCTCTGCAGGTCATTCACCAGGTCCCCCCGTGTGGTTCTGGGATCTTTGCTCACCGTTCTCATGATCATTTTGACCCCACGGGATGAGATCTTGCGTGGAGCCCCAGATCGAGGGAGATTATCAGTGGTCTTGTATGTCTTCCATTTTCTGATGATTGCTCCCACAGTTGATTTTTTCACACCAAGCTGCTTGCCTATTGTAGATTCACTCTTCCCAGTCTGGTGCAGGTCTACAATACTTTTCCTGGTGTCCTTCGAGAGCTCTTTGTTCTTGGCCATGGCGGAGTTTGGAGTCTGACTGTTTGAGGCTGTGGACAGGTGTCTTTTATACAGATGATGAGTTCAAACAGGTGCCATTCATACAGGTAACGAGTGGGGGACAGAAAAGCTTCTTACAGAAGACATTACAGGTCTGTGAGAGCCAGAGATTTTCCTTGTTTGAGGTGACCAAATACTTATTTTCCACCCTGATTTACGAATAAATTCTTTACAAATCCTACCATGTGGATTCATGGATTTTTTTTTCACATTCTGTCTCTCACAGTTGAAGTGTACCTCTGGTGCAAATTACTGACCTCTGTCATCATTTTAAGTGGGGAACTTGCACAATCGGTGGCTGACTAAATACTTTTTTGCCCCATTGTAAGGGCATCAGGTTTGGGTTTTAAAAACACACATACACACTGATGACATACTCTGCTGGTCAAAAGTTTTAGAAAATCCCAATTTTTCCAGTTTTGTATTGAAATATAATATCTCATTGCATCCATTGAAATGACAGCATAGTACAAATAAGCATTTTGAGTTAAAAAAGAAATCGCAGACTCAATTTATAGACCAAAATGTATTCTAAACCTTTGACTCATCAAAGTAGCCACCTTTGGCAAATATAACAGCTGAACTCACCCATGGCATTCTTTCTACAATAGAAATCAAAGATTCTTCATAAAGTTCTTCCCATATCTGTTGCAGAAGTTCCCATAAATGTGCGGCACTTGTAGGTTGCTTTGCTTTGAATCTTCTGTCTAGTTCATCCCAAACCAACTCGATGGGGTCAGGAGTCTGTAGTTTTCAAGCTTACCATCTTGTTCTTTGTTCCTGAAGTAGATCTGGCATAGCTTGGACTTGTGTTTAAATGGTAAATGGCCTGTATTTGTATAGCGCTTTCCTAGTCCCTAAGGACCCCAAAGCGCTTTACACATCCAGTCATCCACCCATTCACACACACATTCACACACTGTGTTTAGGGTCATTATCTTGCTGTAGGATGAATCCCTGATGCTGTGGTAGCCATTTTGGTTCAGGGTGCCACTTACTTTGTACAAGTCACCAGCCCTGGATCCAGCACATTCTCCTTTTTTTCCATTTTCCTCTGTCATTTGCTGAACCCAGCTCTGCTTCTTTCGTTTCTTTTGGAAGTACCTTATACCATATATATGATAGAATATATTACAATGTTTTGATAATATAGGTTTAAAGATGTCAGGTTTAAGACAATAATACTCTGGCTCACTTTTTTTAAAATGTAATTCCTTCCATTTTTTACTGACCTCTTGAAAGGGCTCCTGACTGTACATGGGGCCCTAGGTATCTGCTGAAATGAAGAAAATGGACAAAACTGCAGCCCAAAGATTGTCTGTGATAACCCTATCCACAGCAAAAGGTTAGTAATAACAACACTGCTGCAACATGGCCTCTCAGACCAGAAAAAAGTATGTGTGTGTGTGTGTGTGTGTGTGTGTGTGTGTGTGTGTGTGTGTGTGTGTGTGTGTGTGTGTGTGTGTGTGTGTGTGTGTGTGAGTTCCAGACTGATAGATGAAAAGACAGACAGACACATGACGTACAGGCACATATCACCACCATCATTATCACATCCATGAAGATATCACCATGGAGACCTGCATATATGTGGGCGTGTCGCGGTGGGTGTTGGACGGCGCTGCCTGGCACGGCAGACATCAGTATACCTCCTCACCTATACAATATCATAGCCATCATGTATTAAGGATTCCCCACCATCCCTTTGTTCTTGCTTCCCTGCTGTCGATCGGAGTCGCGGCGTATTTTTAGGCGTGTGTTCATTCTTTCTATCCGCTTTCGCATAACCCAACATAGCAGCTTCAAATTGATTTTGGCGTGCAAGAACTCTCCCGCTGCCTCTCTCCAGCGTTCCCTCTCCACACTTCTTCTCCTTAGATTCCCCCTCCATCTGTTTTTTCTCAGCCACCATCCCCATGCTTTCTATTCATTCTCTCAGCTTCTGGCACTTTGCAGACTTTTCAGTAGTCTTCTTTTTCTTCTACTCCTCTTCTGCTTTTCTCTCTACTTCCCCTGCTTTCATACTCCCTGTGCCATGTCACAGCAGCTGAGGCCTGCCATGAGCAGAATCTGTGTGTGTGTGTGTGTGTGTGTGTGTGTGTGTGTGTGTGTGTGTGTGTGTGTGTGTGTGTGTGTGTGTGTGTGTGTGTGTGTGTGTGTGTGTGTGCGTGCGCGCATGTTTGTGTGTACAATAGGACCAGCAGTCCTGTGGGGTGGGAGGCACAAACAACATCCGCAGGGCAACAAACAGTATTTTTCCACTGATGCTACAACACATTCAGGGAAGAAAGGAGGGATCTGGAAGGGTGGGGGATGATGGAGAGAAAGATAACAACAGAGAGATAGGGACAACTGGATGGTGTTAAAAATACTGTTTTCTGGATGCTTTTTATGTCTTACCAATTTATGCTTGGGTTTGTTGTAGGCATCTGTGGTGCTGTAAAATCTCACGAACGATGGCCTCTGGATATGCAAGTCTTACCAGGCTGCAACAATCAGCACAAGACTGAGCAGCACTTCACAATACTGAGCCACTGAAGAAAGACATCACCTTTGAAATTCTTATGTAATCTTTGTTTTGATGTTATACATTTTATTTTTGGTGACCTGAAACATCTACCCTTTGATCCTAATGAAAGAGTGGCAGAGTCAAATCAAGTCTCATGTGTCAACATTTCTGGCTCAAGCACATGTAGAAATCATTTGGTGGTTGAGAGGACACACAAAAAGTGGGTGGTCTTCAGTGTTAGGTGTAATGAGTGCCACAGTAAAATATCCCTGTACAAATTACATTTTTCAGTAATGCAGTAACTTAACATTATAGTTACAGAAATTAACAGTTTCTAATTTTTTATGTCAGTTTCATTTTAATGGAGAGAGACAGAGCATCATCCAAAAATCCAGAAAAAAGATTGTACATAAAGGTTATTAACTGATTTGAATGTGAAATAAGGATTTGATCCTTTATAGCCCAACAAGGCCTCCCTGTTCAACAAAAATTAAGCTTTTTGTTTGGAGGAATAGAAATCCTGAATATGACCCGAAAACACCATCTCCATAGTCAAGCACAGGGGTGGATAGGGATGCACCGATACCGGTATCGGGTATCGGCCTCGATACCACATTTTCTAAAGTACTCGTACTTGTTAAAAGTCCCCCGATACCGGGGACCGATACCACAGTCTGAGACCTGTCTATGTTTGAGCGGCATGTAAGGGGTTAATCACAGGCGCCGAGTGCCCGCCCCCAGGCCCCGAGTGCCTGAGAGACAGAGGTCAAGGTAGAAGGGCATTATAACCAGTGATGGGAATAACGGCGTTACAAGTAACGGCGTTACTCTTTTCAGTAACAAGTAATCTAATTAATTACTATTTCTATCATTACAACTCGATCGTGGCTCAAGAGTTGGCAGTTCATCTTGCAATCGGAAGGTTGCCGGTTCGAGCCTCGGCTCCAACTGTCTCGGTCGTTGTGTCCTGGGGAAAGACACTTCACCCGTTGCCTACTGGCGGTGGTCAGAGGGCCCGGTGGCACTAGTGCCCGGCAGCCTCGCTTCTGTCAGTGCGCCCCAGGGTGGCTGTGGCTACAATGTAGCTTGCCATCACCAGTGTGTGAATGTGTGTGTGAATGGGTGGATGACTGAATGTAGTGTAAAGAGCTTTGGGATAAATGGCTGCAAATAACTTTGTTTGCAAAACTTATGCATATGATTTTAAAATTGACAATTTATATTTGCATTTAAAGTTTAAATTTAAAACATGATTCATTAAACATGTTTGTGGTTGTTACAGTAAAAAATATAACTTTTTCTACTCGAATTTTATATTTTTTGTCTGATTTTAGAACAATTGTGATAATTCAGTATGTCAAAATGAAAACATTTCATTGTAAATTCAGACACGTGAGTTTGTGCTGAAAAGGATACCAAACAAGGCAAATAAACAGTTTTTAAAGGTGAAATGTACAGGGAAAATCAGTAGTTATAAATGGCCAATTATACCCTGGACCTCATAGGGTTAAACAATTTATTTATTTTTTTAAGTGACGCAATAGTTACTTTTCAAGTAATTAATTACTTTTAGAATCTTGTAACTCAGTTACTAACTCAGTTACTTTTTTGAAGAAGAGTCAAAAGGTAAACTCAAAAAACACAGCTTTATTGCTGGCGTGGAGTGGGACACGAAAAACAATACAAACTAAACTAAACTGGGAAAACTAAAGCACAAGGAGCCACAGGGAAAAATCACACAGCTATGAGGGAGGACGCAACACTGACAAAGAGAAACATGGGGCTTAAATACACTGAGGGATAACGAGGGGGAATGAGCCACAGGAGGAGAGCACAGCTGAGAGTAATTAAGCAGGACGAGGCAAGGGAAGCAAAACTAGAAACATTAACATAGAACAGACTGTGAAAGTAAAACAGGAAACACACTGACGGAACTCAAGACATGTGAACTTAACAGACTGGGGGAGACAGAACATAGGGATCTGAAACATGGAACAGAAAGGCACAGTAGATCAACATGAACATAACAACGCCACAGGGGAAGAGTAAAACTGAACACGATGAACACAGAAACACCAGACCTCTTCACAATAAAACAGGAAACATAATGAGACGTAGACATGACAACCCAAACTTCACAATGTAAGACACAGACATGAAACACATGAAGAGCAGGGGAGATTTACCATAGTTGGAAACACGAGGGGAAAATAATAAGAACTAGAAACACTTAAGCATGATAACAAATGAACTTAGGAACCTGAAGGGCTTACATAAACTAAAACATCAAAATGAACTAAAACTCAAAACACTGGGTCATAAGACCCAGGATCGTGACAATATTACACTGATTATAACTGGATAACCCAGCTGGTGTAAGGATGGTGATGGAAATGTGAACCCAAAAACAAAGTGCTGAGCAGATTAAAACTGACCTTCATTGTTTCAGTGTTTCACAGAAAACAAATTCCATAAATCTAAATTAAAGAAAGCAGAACAAAAAACATGGAACCTCTGGAAGCCCAAAAAGTATGAATCAGTTCTGGTCGTTGGCTGAGCAGTGATAAGGGGAACAAAACGGCTGCATGGCCAATGATGGAGACTCTTAAATGGCTTGGTTGAAGGCCGGGGTCAGCTGGGGGGTGACAGTACACCACTGACAATGACATCACAGCCTGACAATGGTGGCAAAGACCTACTGGTGGCTTGGGTGGTGGCCAGGAGTCGGGGCTGAGACGCTTTAGCTCCGGCTGGGGTTGATGTTGATACTTTGCAACCTTCACTTTGCTGTAGAGGTGCAGGGACTGGCTGAGTCCTGGCCACCCCCACCCAGGGAGCAGGGATGGGTACAGGGATAGGCTGGACCATGGCTGCTCTTAGCCTGAAAACAGGGACCAGTGTAGGGTCAGGCTTAGTGTCATGTGAGGCCCCAAGCAGGGCAATGATTTCTGAGGAGGAAGGCAATGCAACATTAACAATTGCTGGAGGGGCCTGCACTCACGCATTATGAACAGTTTCAGAGTGGACTGACTAGAAAACACAGTGCATGGTCTCTGGACAAGCAACAGGCAGCCACTACATGCTGAAAACTCAGTCACTAAAGGTTGAAGCACAGGTGAAATACTCTCTATATTGGCTGACTTATGATACAGTTTTTGTATATCTATGGTCTCAGCAACAGGAAATTCAAAATGCACACTAGCCAGTTTAGGAACAGAAAATACAGTCTTTAGGTTAGGTTGTCTTGTCTTGTTATAGTCCAGTCTCGAAGCAAAAACCTTGTTTGTAATTTCAGCTGGCGTAAAAACAAAAACCTTATGATACTGTGGTTTGAAAATCGAGGACTCAGTCTTCTCTTAGCTAGATCAGCGGCAGAAAATTTATTTTTTTCACTGAAAAAAAATCTGTTAGCCAGCATAGGAACTAAAGCCTCCAAAAAATATACTTGTGTGACGAAATGAGTGTTTAGGTCTGACTCATTTTTACTCACTGGAGAGGAAGCTTTGGGAAACCTGGTGATGATATAGACGTGGGCTGTTCTAGAGAGTGCAGTATAGTGTGGTGGCTGTAGTTTCGGAGGTAGAGCAGCTCATCTACTAATCGGAAGGTAGGTGGCTTGAGCCCTAAGTGCTGCAGGCTGCATCGCAAATATCCTTGGGACAAGATGCTATGAGTATGAATGTGTGTACATGTTAGATAGAAAGCACTTACATCGAAAAAAGTGCTTGTATGAATTAGTGAATGAGGAAAGCTGTATAAAGCGATTTGTGAAGCTGTTTCTTCTTACAATTATTACAAGGCAAGAAAAGTTTAAAACCTTACTCCCTGTCACCACAGCAACATTACTGGCTAATATGTGTCTCACTATATGTTGACTGACTCTTTGGCCGCTAGGGCCATCTTTAGTATTTCTTCCATAGATTTCTATTCAGCATTCAGTGCCATGTCCTCTCCTTATGTAATATTTTTGGTAGTGGCACCATTTTAATACAGAGAGATCATTTGAAAGAACTGAACATGAATTATTGAGATAGAGAAATGTTTTAGGTGATTAGACTCTGATGACCCTTAATGGCAGAATTAAATCCCAGCAGTGACTGGATTTAGGACAGGACCCCGCCACTGTTTAGATGCCAATAGTGGGGAGATGAAGATGGAAGCTTAGATGGAGTCAGTCGGATGAGGTCTAGATGGGGAGGAGGTGGGTTGCAAGAATGACAGAAGAGCACTGAGATTTAAACCATGCAGGTGGGCAACAAGATCTTTGGACTAGTTTAAGTATTAAGGAGTTTTGAGTTTGACAGCATGGGAAAGTGGTATCCCTTTTTCTCCACCTCCACGGGACTTGGCCGTCCATCTGCATCTAAAGGACAAAGGTCACTCTTTCGAAGATGCCAATGTACACATTTTGGACAGAGAAGACAGATGGTTTGAAAGAGGAGTAAAAGAAGCCATCTATGTCCACTGTGAGTGACCATCTTTGAACAGAGACTGTGGTTTACGACACCAACTGTCTGCCATCTATAATCCAGTTTTGAGATCCTTCCCAGACGCCTTAACGCCCACTCATATCCTGGGCCATCTGACCTCAGGAAATCACATGATAGGGTGGGGCCAGGTTTCACAAAGAGGTCACCTGAAACCTTGGTTGATTGTCACCTACACGTGTTTTCACACCTTGGCTCATGTGATTAGGTAGAGGATCATTAGGGGGTCCATTGTCCTTCTTGGGGGGACACTCCCACAGGGCTTAAATCTTGGACTCTACACCATTTGACCCTAGAACTGAAGAAGCTTGTCGGATGAGAGGTGAAACGTCTTCACGCAACATAAAGAAGTCCAGACGCTTTTCTTTCAAAGCTTCTTAGATCACAAATAACAGTTGACTCTGGAATATTTAGCAGCGAGGAAATTTCAAGGGTGGAATTCACTTGCGAAGGTGGCCCGCTATCACGGTACCACGCTTGAATTCACTGAGCTCCTGAAAGCGACTAATTCCTTCACAAATGTTTGGAGAAGTAGTCTGCATGCCTAGGTGCATGATTTTATGTGAACTAAAAACAAAATTTTATTGTTTTCTTCAGAACTTTTTTTCATATAACTTTATATCATTATATATCATCAGTGGCATGAACTGAAAATTTAAAGAAAAAACTAACTTGTTTTTCAGTCTGGCAAATGTGTATGACAAAGCCCACTGGAGGAATGCACCAAAAACTAGATTACATAGCTATAAAGGTTTGTTGTTGTTTTTTTAATTTAAAAATGCATCAGAAATATCCCATAGAAATGCTGAAACTGTCCATGAGTGGATTTTTACTAAAGCCCCTGACAGATGAAGGTTTGCTAAACCCAGGGCTAAGTCTGCCAAATATTTTCTTGCTGGAAAAAAATTTCAATCTGTGAAACAACTTTTTTCACACACTTGTTGTCAGCTCCCCACACTGGTGTTTGCTGTCTCTGTTTGCTTTCAACAAACCACGCTCTCAATGCATTCTGTGAAGCAGCTGCCTGAATTTAAAACTGTATAACCACTCGTCATTTGAACTATTCTACTCATAAGTCCACCACAAAACAGCAGTGCTGCTGTCTAACAGGAAGATTCCAGCAGAGGGAGATCTTTTTGAGCTTGTCATCTTGGCAGAAAGAATTTTTTCCCATTCCTCTGCTCGACAGCACTTCTGCTTTATTAGCGGAACATCATCAGTATTTTAAATTTAGCCCAGGGTTAGGGTTAGGGTTAATGAAAGGCCATAATGCAACCCTTTGAATCACTTTCAGACATTATGTCTGCTTCTTTTGCAATGAAATAACAAGAGAAAAAGGCCTAAGCTGGCCCTGAAACTGCTTGTAATTAATTTTGAGTCTCTAAAAAGCACAGACTATGTATTCCCTAAACAATCAAGCCAATACTTTTGTTCAATCCCAATCCCCTCTCAGTTGATTGATTTGAAATCCAATGTGGTGTCTCCGTCCAGCAAATTATGGACCTTACTGTAAATGCTAGATGACAGTTTACTTGTCAGAGCAACTTTACAAGAAAGATGCAACAGGTTACAGTGTATTGCATTACACATTACTGATAGTGGTTGCATACAGCCTGAGAGGCAATGCTATGCAAAAGTGTGCCACAAAACATAAACCCATAAATGCTCATTAGCATGAAACGGATGAAACATGATGCAAAGTGACATGTCAGCTCACCGGCCGTCGTGCTGTTTTTCTCCACAGGTCGATGCAGAGATGAGGCAAGAAACTCTTGGCTGTGAATTTAAATGCTTTTAAACAAAACCGCAAGCAGCTTGTCACAAAGTCAAAGCTTAAGACAAGAGATGGATTTGTGTTTGTGTGTCTGCGTGGCCAATGAACTAATTCATTAATCTGGTTGACAGTTCTCCATGAACTGGGCAGTACTGCCAGTGGTGAGGAATTACAATGAGACAAACTATGCGTTGTTTGGCAGAGCAGTGATGCTCCCCTGACATCTCCAGCACAGTTAAAGCTGTTTAAAATGGTTTTAGAGGAAGTGGAGAAAGACAAACATAAAAAGAAACCAAGAGAACACAACAATAATAGAGCACCAGAGAAGAATGGGCAAAAAGAATGGATAAAAAAATGCCTTATCAGCATCTTGAAATGTATTGTTTACGTGTTTCATAGCCAGCATACTGAGATACGCAGAGAGAGCTATTGTAATTGCTTGATATTTCATCTATGCTTTTTTGCCATATAACTTAGGTATGATATTATATCAGTTGGATACACTATTAGTGGGACATGACAGGGTACACCATGGTCCTCATCAGTCAAATGGAGGGTGTTCTCCAGCTGTAACACATCATAGCAAATCACAAATTTGACACAAAGTTGAGGGAATTCCACACATTGATTTTTGGAGTCAAAATGCAGACTCCTAATGCTAGCAAGCATGGTTAGCCAGCTGCATCCAACAAGCCAACTGTTCGTCTGTCGAGCAAGGTGGGGTTATGGTGCTAGTTGCATTATACCGACACCCTGACACCACTTCACCACTGTACAAATGTCATTTGCAGCTTTTTGGCAAACAGCAGCTGGTCCTTCTTCTTCAGCACCATTAAGCAAGCTGTCAGTCAGAAACCCTGATTACTGATCATCTGCCATTTTATGCTCAAAGACAAGAGCAAATACAAAAACATAATGCCATCTGACTTCCACATTCAGACTACCTTTGAGATAACTCATGTGGTCAAAATGCAACAGTTGCTCTTATGAGGAAGCGTCAGCTGTAAGTACAGATGTGCAAGATATTAAAGCCAAGAGACTGGATGAAGGGCCCATCAAAATGAAAATCTTAACATCTTCAGTTCTGCCACCTCCTGTTTGGCCTCCTTCCTTTTTGCCAGTGTCACTGTCTCCAAATGAGACAGCACACCAGGTCTTACTGCTACTTTGTAAACCTTCCCTGCCACTCTTGCTGCTGTCCTTCTGCCACAGGCACCCCACCCCGTCTGTACTCTCTTCTTCACGTCTCGTGCCCTGTCCATTACTTGACCCCAGGTATTTAAAATCTTAATTTCTTGACCATCTGTAGTCCTTGCATGTTCACCTTACCACCTGTCTCCCTATCATTCTTCTTTTCTCCAGTGCATTGGACTGACTCTCTTCCACCTCATTGGATTGCAATGTCATCTGCAAGCATCATGGTCCTTGGAGATCCTGCCTGACCTCCTTCAACCTTTCCATCACCACTGCAAACAAGAAGGGCCCAGAGTAGATCCCTGATGTGACCCCACCCCCACCTTGAATGCATCTTTAAGTCCTGCTGCACACCTCACCGCTGTCTCGCTGTCCTCATACATGTCCTGCACCACCCTCCAATACAAAGTCAGGACTCTGACTTCCTCACACAGTACTACAGTTCCTCTCCTGGCACCGACCTTATCACTCTATTGTTACTACTGATCTGCACATCACCCTTGTTCTTGAAAACTGGCACTAGTATACGTCTTCTACATTCCTCAGGGGAATTTTCCAAGATCATCTTAAACAGTCTGGTTAAAAAGTCCACTGTCCTCTCCTAGACATCTCTACACCTCCACAGGTATGTCATCTGGACCAGCGCCTGGACCATCCTCTGCACTGCCTGATTCACTAACTGTCCTCCATCCATCTTTCTCTCTCTATTATTTTCTAAATTCATAGGTTCATCATTCTCGAAGTACTCATTCCATCTTCTCAACACACTCGCTTCACTAAGCATCAGTAATAAAGATGTGAAAAAGTTAAATTCCTACATTATGGCTTTCACATTTCCAAATACTCACTTGAATACTTGAAAGCAAAAGCAAATACACACACACACACACAGATGGAAGCACACCCACACAGGATAGTACATCTTCTTATTCCAATTTGTTTCAAGCTTCTGCTTTCCTGGGGCATTACACCAGTGGGTGGGTATTACTTCTCTTCTTCATCACTCTCTGATTCTGTCATACACACACAGGAGCACCTAGGGGTGGTGATGATTCACAGAGAAACAAGGCAGAGTGGGATGGAATAGGTGAAGGGGTAGATAAAATTTCTGGTTTAACAAGCATTTTAGAGGTCTTGCATTCCAGGGTGTTTCACACTGTGAGGCTTCACATCTCATCTGGGGCTGTGAACGGCTAACTGCACCTCTGGATAATCTGCTATAGCATCCCTAGTTTGCTGTGTCAACGCTGGCAAAATGATGACTGTGGGCTTACGGGCATACACGATGCCACTGATCTCATTCAGCTGAGGTCACAATCAACTACACCCTTGATGATAAGAAGAGCTGCATTTAGCCCAGTGGGTGACCGCTGTCTTCTTTCCTGTGGAAGATGACTTCACCGATGCTACTTTGTTCATCTTTTACATTTTATGACTGTAAGTTCCGTGTGTGAGACCTGTCATGAGAGCTACTGTAATGTGTTACCTCATCAGCTCACTAGACATGAAATTTGTATTCTACTCACTCAGATTTTTCCACACAATAGTCACACAGGATGAAGTGTAGATTTTCAGTGATCAGTCACAATATACTTTGATACTTGTTTGAAACAAGCATCTGGAAGCATTGCAAGCATCTGTTTGTTACGAGGGTTTGTTGGTTTGTGCCAGTTAGAACAAAATGCATCCAGATGTTACCCCAGTATAAATTAAATGCTTACCTGCTTACTTAAGTGGATGATTAAGCATCACTAAATTAAAACTATACTCAGACCTCAATTCTTTAAATATTTGCAACTGCACCACCTACTATCAGGGATCTTTGAATAGAATACCAGTTCCCAAAGCTGCAGCACTTAAAGACAAACTTTAAGAAAGGTCATGGACTATGTGCATATTATTCTGCGATGATTCAGAGACTGGGCAATAAAGCTATTTCAGCTCTAAATGTAATCATTTTTTTTTTTTTTGGGGGGGGGGGGGGGGGGGGGGCTAACCCACCTGTTTAATGAGGTCTCAGTAGAGGGGAAGGCCTTAAAAGAGGTCACACTCAGTGGAGACCCTTGTGTGTTTTTCTTTTGTATTCATCTAGGTCGTGGCTCAAGAGTTGGGAGTTCGCCTTGTAATCGGAAGGATGCCGGTTTGAGCCCTGGCTTGGACAGGCTCGGTCGTTGTGTCCTTGGGCAAGACACTTCACCCGTTGCCTACTGGTGGTGGTCAGAGGGCCCGGTGGAAGCTGAACTTCCAGAGCTTTGGTTAACACCAGACCACATCCTGCTTTGAGGGTTACCAATACCAGGACCATACCTGTCTTCATACTTATGATCGGAGTCGCCACACAAGTTCCAACATTTAAGCCACACTACACCAGGACCTCCCTTGAGGGCATCTTCAAACACTGTCACTGTGGATATTCGGTACTAGTCACGGACCATCAGAATCACGGATAGTCCTAGAGTCTGGACGAAGAGTGGATGATTTGGGGACCTGTATCACTTAATGGTGTTTGTGGTGGCTGGTCCACTATGTTTAATCCAAAGTCAACGAAGCCATGTACCAGGAGATTTTAAAGCACTGCTGACAAGCTTTAAGGAGGTGCCTGTTTGTTTTTTCAGCAGGACTTAACACAGGACATGCCCACAGAGCTACCAAATGTTTGTTTGTTTTTATCACTGTGCTTGATAGTCCAGGCAGCACTCCTGACCTGAACCCCACAGAGAAACTGTGGGGTATTGTCAAAATAGGATAAGAAACAACCAACCCAAAAATGCAGATAAGCTGGAGGCCATTATCAAGACAACCTGGGCTTCAGTAACAACTTAGCAGAATCAGAAGGTGATCACCAACATGCCACACCACACTGATGCAGTAATGTTGGATATTTCTGTATATTAAATCCTTTTTTTGATGTTTTGTGATCTTTGGAAATCCATCCATCCATTTTCTTCCACTGGGATCTTTGAAAATAGTCAAATAATGTGAACTGTGAATTTAGAGAATTTCTGTACAGAGGAGTGGCCCAGAATCCCTCCTGAAATGTGTGCAAGAAATGTGTGCAAGACCAGTGACCAACTACAACAAATAGTTTTCCACTGCACTCGTAAAATGAATGAATAAATACATTTTTAAAAAATATTTTAAAAATAAATAAATGTCAGTCAAGTTATGTACTATTGCAAGATTACCCCAAGTTTACATTTTCCTCTGGGTTTTTCATGACCAAATTGAAAGTGCTTAATTTGGTGTTTAATGAGGTCTCAGTAGAGGGGAAGGCCTTAAAAGAGGTCACACTCAGTGGAGACCCTTGTGTGTTTTTCTTTTGTATTCATCTAGGTCGTGGCTCAAGAGTTGGGAGTTCGCCTTGTAATCGGAAGGATGCCGGTTTGAGCCCTGGCTTGGACAGGCTCGGTCGTTGTGTCCTTGGGCAAGACACTTCACCCGTTGCCTACTGGTGGTGGTCAGAGGGCCCGGTGGAAGCTGAACTTCCAGAGCTTTGGTTAACACCAGACCACATCCTGCTTTGAGGGTTACCAATACCAGGACCATACCTGTCTTCATACTTATGATCGGAGTCGCCACACAAGTTCCAACATTTAAGCCACACTACACCAGGACCTCCCTTGAGGGCATCTTCAAACACTGTCACTGTGGATATTCGGTACTAGTCACGGACCATCAGAATCACGGATAGTCCTAGAGTCTGGACGAAGAGTGGATGATTTGGGGACCTGTATCACTTAATGGTGTTTGTGGTGGCTGGTCCACTATGTTTAATCCAAAGTCAACGAAGCCATGTACCAGGAGATTTTAAAGCACTGCTGACAAGCTTTAAGGAGGTGCCTGTTTGTTTTTTCAGCAGGACTTAACACAGGACATGCCCACAGAGCTACCAAATGTTTGTTTGTTTTTATCACTGTGCTTGATAGTCCAGGCAGCACTCCTGACCTGAACCCCACAGAGAAACTGTGGGGTATTGTCAAAATAGGATAAGAAACAACCAACCCAAAAATGCAGATAAGCTGGAGGCCATTATCAAGACAACCTGGGCTTCAGTAACAACTTAGCAGAATCAGAAGGTGATCACCAACATGCCACACCACACTGATGCAGTAATGTTGGATATTTCTGTATATTAAATCCTTTTTTTGATGTTTTGTGATCTTTGGAAATCCATCCATCCATTTTCTTCCACTGGGATCTTTGAAAATAGTCAAATAATGTGAACTGTGAATTTAGAGAATTTCTGTACAGAGGAGTGGCCCAGAATCCCTCCTGAAATGTGTGCAAGAAATGTGTGCAAGACCAGTGACCAACTACAACAAATAGTTTTCCACTGCACTCGTAAAATGAATGAATAAATACATTTTTAAAAAATATTTTAAAAATAAATAAATGTCAGTCAAGTTATGTACTATTGCAAGATTACCCCAAGTTTACATTTTCCTCTGGGTTTTTCATGACCAAATTGAAAGTGCTCATAAAAACAGGCATCCAGCCTTTTCACAGCCAGCTGATTCAAAAGCCCAGTCAGCTTGATGACATTCTGTCAACA
Source organism: Rhamphochromis longiceps (assembly GCF_057381845.1). Lineage (NCBI taxonomy): Eukaryota > Metazoa > Chordata > Actinopteri > Cichliformes > Cichlidae > Rhamphochromis > Rhamphochromis longiceps. Next base: position 6,533,484 of record NC_140567.1, read on the forward strand.
CCGTGAAATTTATTTTAAGGTAGCTGTACCATTCGGGGAAGTCTGATAGCTTTTCCTCCTTTTCTTTTAGTGTAAGTCACAGTCAAATGTCATCTAATCTGTTGCACACGGAAAGAGTAAGGGTAGGGATAAGATCATCTATAAACAAGGTCAAGGTTGAAGTTACCTGAACTTTAAGTGTTGTGTTAAAACGTAAAACTGGAAATGCACTCATTCAGCTTCTTTTCTCTACAACGACTTATAAATATATATAAAATAACAGTGTAAGACCCACATCAAACCCAAAAACTAATGTAATGACAAAATAACCGAGAGGTTACCTATGAAAAAAAAGGGGGGGGGGGGGGGGGGGAACCCTTGCAACTAATTAACTAATTAAACAATTAATACAGTAAAATTTCATTTTTCACACATCAGAAAAATCAGAATTTGATTTAAACTCATCTAAGGAAACACATCAGATGTGTGGATGACAAAAAAAAAAGAATCACTTAACTTCAAATCAGTTTTATTTACATAGTGCCAAATCCCCACTTGGCAATAGTGGCAAGACAGTGGTAGTTAGGTTTTAGAGAGGGGGGAGACAAGACAAAGGACACTGTGGAAGAGACCCAGAGATTTACAACAGTTAGTAGAGATGGCACGATACCACTTTTTTATGTCCGATGCCATACCGATATCATAAATTTGGATATCTGCCGATACCGACATAAATCCGATACAGTCTATTTTATAATCAAGACCTTTTTTTTTTTATATTTGCTGCATTTTGTATAAGTTCATACTCAAATTTAAAAAGACAAAACACTAAAGCTATTCTACTACGCTTGTATGCAAAAAATACACTGCACCTAAAATATTTTGCAGTTTAGCAATACTCATCTTTTTATTTAAACTTTTAGCAGAGCTTTAAATCTAAGTATTTAAAGTACTATTCAAAAATAATTTCAAATGCAATTTTATGCAGATTTCACAAACTCTTTGGTTCTGAAAAAAAAGTACAATATCAGCACAAAATAAAGTTATTATTCAACAATTTTTTGTTTTTTGAACCACGGAACTGTTTAGCCTGCAACACAGTTTTTTTCAAGGTAAAACTTGAGTCTATCATTGTACGGTCAGACTTAGCAATGACATGAACTTACACACTTGATTTACTTCTTTGGGATAGCTTGCTCGAATATTAAAAGCTGGTTTGGCAGTGTGTAGCGAGGCTCCAGATGCTTTCAGTCTGAACTTCAGACCGCCAACAGGTCTCGCACGCAACAGCAGCTCTATCACGTGACGCATAATCCTCAAACATGATAAGGTCACTACCTTGGTTACACCATGTTGCAAGTTCTGTGAGATCTTTTGTGATATTTAATGGATCGGGTTACGTTTTTTTATTTCTCCCTGATATCCAATGCAGTAATTTAGGTCGGGATCGGACCAATACCGATACTGTGTATTGGATGGGTCCATTTCTATTTTGTAGAACCTAAACTTAACTTGTTGGTTTTTAAAGCCTTAGCATAACCATGTGAAATGAAAAGCAGAAAGTATTTTAAAAAGTGCAAAACGTAAAGGTCTAAATAGTACCCAAACCATGCTCTCCTGGCTGATAGGTCTCTAAAACGGGGCTGCTATTACTCATAGGTTAGTAGTTGTAGTTGGAGCATCAAAAGAGTGTGTAATGGTGGGATGCAGGCAGCATCTGACAAAACAAAATTATGTGAAACCCCAGAGTGAGAACGTGTCGAATTTTTGTAGAGGACGTTAAATGGCGTTTCATCCTGCTATTACTTTGCAGTACTTGCTGTAGTTGTACTTAGCAGTTACTTATATACCTTTGAATGTCTGTGAAACACTTCCTTGGCAACAGCATTCAAAAGTGTTCTGTGTGTACACCCGCTCCTTTATTGATTATCTGAAATGCGAACAGCCATTGATCGAGTTGTAGATAGCAATGGCGTCGGTGAATAATTCTGGCAATAAGCAGAGCAAAGTGCTTTGCAGTGAGAGGCTGATGCATCAGCATTTATGAATCCAGACTGCAAGAGGAAACTAAGACAAAGTCGCAGTCTAAATGGTAATTTGTTTGTGTGTGCGTGTGTGCGTGTGTGTGTGTTTACATGTGTGCATGTGTTGTGTGCTTGGTAAGTCACAGAAGGTCTGGCCTGCCTGAGGGCAGTACTCACGGCTCAGTGTGAAAGATATGGGGGTGGCACTGCTGCACAAGCCTGAGAAGATACGCTGTCAGAGGTCTTAGGTGGAGGGAGGATGGGAAGGAGAGAGAGTAAAAGATACAGCCACACACACACACACACACAGGAAGCTGGGGACCGTCTGATAGAGTGAGGGGGAACAGAGGAAGAGTGAGGAGAGGAGGGGAGGGGTGGGAGATAAGCACCTTAGAGGGTGGGAAAGATAACGACAGATAGGGAAAGCAGCATGGAGGCCGAAAGTGAGCGAGCGAGACAGACACAGGAAGAGAAAGAGAGAGATATAGAGGAGGCGAGAGGCTGAATTTAATAAATTAGATCAGGCACCTTGCTGGTTTCCTAGCAACCCAGACAAGATGAGCCTGGTCTGGCCTGGTCTGTGCTCCAGAGTAAAGGTCTTTCTCCTCCGCCTCTTCTTCCATCTCCCTCTCCCTTTCTTCCTCCTCCTCCTCCGCTTACTCATATCAGGACACAATCAAAGTCCCAGTCATTGTTAGAGACGAGTATATTTAGAAGCAGATTCATTTATTGAGGTAAAACAGTGCCACAGTGTGCAGCACTACTCTTTTACCATATTTTCCATGACACTGGTGTGTTTAAGGATTGTTTCTAATAGCTAAAGTCTACACATTGTACATTTATTTAGACTATGCCTATATAGTGAGTTTGCAATTTTGTAGTGGTCTTAAAATGAATAGTGACTCAGAGTATATCAGTGTCTCGTTAAAAGTAATGTACGAACATGGACTCTATTAGAGAAAATGGACGGAGCTGAAGTCTGAAAAATGTAGAAGTGTCCTTAAACTGAATTGTTTCTAATGGCCAGCAGGGAGCAAAAATCATTGCAATTTTATATTCAGATGGGCACACGGATAATTTTTTTGTGTTGAAATTTCATTTACCAGCAGGTCACACCATGGTGACTATGTCCATCTTTTATATAGACCAAAATGTTCTCAATGCACCGTGAGGTCAGAAGTGCATAAAAATGCATACATGTTTTATAAACAGAGAAAGAGCCCGTGCATTTCAATAATGCAAAGTAATCTATCAAGAGTAGCACAAATTAGCAGGTTAACGATACGTAAAGGAACTGAGTAATCCATCTAAAATAGAGAGGGGCAGCTGAGAGAGAGTCAAAATGTTCAATCAAAAGAGATCAGCACATATCATAAACTGCTTTTTCAGTACAGTTAAATAATATCACCTGTGTTTGTACCAGCAGTGCTTGGTTTCAGTTGATGAGGGCTTAAAATGGTATAATTAAGAATAGGATGCTTCATTAGGTTACCACGACAACATGCTTCATATTGTTTTAGGTTTGAAACGTTTTTATTTATTTATTTTTTTCATTTAATTTCTTAATCTCTTCATCGTCTAAGAACTTCAAAGAATCATTTCACTTGTTTTTGTCGCATCATAATTAAGCAGAAATTCAAATGTCTGCATGAAATCAACGTGTAGCCCAACAGAGTTGAGCTGAATTTCTCTAATTTCATGTGACCTTGTTTTTTCTCTTGTAATTTTAATATTGGTTGCTTTTCCAAAGACTGTTTGTTTTCTGTTTTCTTTCTTTCTTTTCTTTTCTTTTCTTTTCTTTTCTTTTCTTTTCTTTTCTTTTCTTTTCTTTTCTTTTCTTAAATTCTAAGGCTTTCATGTATCCCCTGGCAGGAGTTGGAGTTTATGAAGGGACCTTTTAGGGAGACCAAATAAGAGGGAATTGCAGTAATCAATACGGGACGTAATAAGACTATGGACAAGGATGGCAGCAGCATGGGGAGTAAGGAAGGGACGGAGTCGGTTAATATTACGTAAGTGAAAGTATGCAGACCGGTTTATGTAATTAATGTGAGACTGGAATGAAAGAGTATTATCAAGTATGACACCCAAACTCTTAACCTGAGGGGAGGGAAGGGTAGGAGAATTTTCAATGTTAATGGAACAACTGTGGGATTTGGTTAAGATAGATGGTGTACCAACAAGTAAAACTTCAAACTACATTGTTGTACCACACAGACACCTATTGAGGCTTTGCAGACATGTTACCACTAACCACACATTTACTTGTCTGTAGGGATGGGTATCGTTTAAGTTTTATCCGATACCAGTACCAAACCGGTACTTTTGAAACGGTGCCGGTGCTTAAACGGTGCTCAAACCGGTGCTTAAAGAATGGAGAACACAAACTTTGTCCAAAAACCTCTCATGTTCAGCTGTTTTTTTGTAAAAAGCAGCTATAGGGGATTTATGATATCACTCTTGGCAGGAAGCAGTGCTTAATCAATGGAAAAAACACAAACTTTGTCCAAAAACCTCTCATGTTTAGCTGTTTTCCACTTTTTCTTTGGTCATTTTAGCCTTTTTGGCCAGGGTGAAGGGAGCATCTGCCATCAAACAAGAAGACAGCCGCATGTAACTACGACGGTGTTTGCTAGTTCACCTTACATGCATTAATGTAATAACGTGGTTAGCCTACTCAACGTGAATTACACACGAACAACATTAAGCTACTCACGCAGAGAAGAACGGCTGCTGCTGCCATCATCGTCCGTCATCATTTCTGCTACACTGGCAGGGCTAGGGGCCAGCACTCTATTCTTCGGGTTCTTGGGGGATGTTGCTAACAGGCACCACACCCGCCGTAGATGTGCCTGTGAGGTCTCGCAGCAAGCTATCAAATACGGCGCATTTCTCGGCTTTTAACAAAATGCTATACATCACCAGCTGTTTCATCAGATTTGAGGTGTTACCTCCTTTGACAGTATCACAATATCAGCTTAAAGCACTTGTTGCAGGCTGCTGAGTTTGCATATTTTGCTGTGAAGTACAGCCAGACTTTTGACCGCTTCGCCTTGGGCATTTTTAATCTGTAGCTCTGTTCTAAAAGAAAGTACGTACCTTGGCCCGCCTACTATCCTTGGAAAGGTAAAATGATTGGCTAGAATCCAAAGTGTATGACATCTCAGGAAAAAAAGCACCGAAATAAAGCACCGAAATGTGTGCTGCTTTTCGGTCTGGTTACTGGGCTCTTCAAGTCACAGGGGGGGATATTTTTCTTGTAAAACAAAGGGGGGCCCAGCAAAAAAAGTTTGGGAACCACTGCATTACTGTATGCAGAAATTTCATTACCACCAGGAGGAGATAAAAAGCAAAAACTTTAGGAAGTAAGGTTCTAGTCAATGGAGGAGCGCGATGAAGCGCGACTGGGGGTGTTCTTATTTTTCTCCTCCTTCTCCCCTGAATCATTCCTGTCCGTGGCCATCTACCTGTACAACTCCTCCATCTAATACACTGTAAACACTGCAATAGTTACACCCTTTTTACACACGCTCTTTTCTACTCTGGAATATTCTCGTCAATTTTCTTGATATTTATTCATAATCACCTCTGTTAATCCTTGATATTTATAATTGAGTGATCTGCATATATTATCGAGGATCGGTGCATATGCCATTCCCATGCGCTGGCATGATGTTGGGGCAGCATGAGTATGAGCAAATGTTTTTGTTTTGGGTTTTTTTTGCCAATGCCCGTGATGTCGCCCCCCCACCACGATGCCACCCTGGATAACTGCCCGTGTCGCCCGTATCAAAAACCACTACTGCGTCTGGCACTACTTCCTCCCACATTTCCGCTTCATGCACGTGAAAATTGCATAGTTTGAAGCGCGACCAGTTCGCTTTGGACGCGCTTCAAGCTGCGAATGTGCGAGCGACCAGCTAGGGGCGTCTGCCGCTTTTTGGTTGCGTCTGCGGTGCATTCACACCGCACCGTTAAGGTCCTTAATCCCCAGGAACAATTAAGCTAGGTGGCTAATATGCATATACATGTAAATGCATTAATAATGTCTGTTTCAACCCTTTCTTCTGATTATTTTTATGTTGGCTTGAAATAACACATCTCGCTCTGCTGGTACTGCAACTTACTGAAACTTCTCTGTGCGTGTGCATTTCAGGTTTTTGAGAAGCAAAGCGTGAAATGGAAACGATGGGCTGGTGTGTCTGTTACATGTTTTGGCGTGATACTGGATTGTGCAGTCATACTTCTCTACACACACTATCCAGTTACTCAATTGCAGCGAAACTGTGAAAAGTGTAACGCAAATCAGAAATGGGGACACCTGCCTTCAAAATAAAACTCAAGCCGACAAAAATGTTTCAAAATGCATTACTTTTACTTTGAAGGACAGACTGGAAACCTTTTTCTATTTCACACTTTTTCAGGTTTTACTACCACTGGCCTAGTAGTTAGTGAATATTCTCAGACAAACATGAAAAATTACAGGAAACGAAAGCAATCACAAGGAGGTTTTTGGAGCAGCACCGTCTTTGCAACTAGTTTCATTCAGCAATAGTTTAACCAGCAACATCCTGAAACCATTGCCAACAAGTGGGGGGAATACCTATTTTCCCTTGGCAACTGGTGGTTGTATCACATCCAATATGGTAAAACAGACTGATTCTTATATAGTACTTTTTTACTCTTCAAGAGTACTCAAAAAACTTCTAAACTTCCTAACTACATTCATACTCTGGATGGATGCATCAGAGAGCAACTTGGGGTTAACATCTGAAGCATAGACTGCATCCAAGGATGCAGACTGGAGGAGCCAGGGATCAAACCACTAACCTTCCGATCAGTAGGTGACCTGCTCTACCTCCTGCTGTAGCAGCCACCCCAATATGGCAGACAATTCTAGAGCAATGTCCACATGGCATCACGTGAGAAACCTTAATACTTACGAACTAGCAGCTATTGTCTAAACTCACCAGAACTGAAGCTCAGAATTCTTGGATGGTGTGTACGACTCAGACACACATTATTACCAGAATGGTTGAAGTGAGGATTAGCAGAAAGCTATCTCCTTATGCATATGTCAGCACACATGTCAGTCAACAGGTTTGTTTTTTTAATCACTCTGTAAAGTTATTGTGAAAGGAGAAATTATTCAGCCTCCAGTGACAACTAGACAAACTGCAATTTTAGGCTTCTTGGACACCTGGGCTACCCTTTGACAGCAGCCTTGCTAGTGAGTGTGTGATTCTGTAGTCAGTAAATATGGTAGAAGTCAACAGCTTGTTCTTTATTTTTGCTGGTTTTGACAGTGCAAAATAAAAAAAACACCAACACTTTAAAATAACATGTGGAATTATTTGTTAAAGAAATAGATATTGTTTATCTTAATGACAGCTTTGCACATGCCATCTCATATTAAACAGTTTATGAGATTGTCAACTTTTCATTTAACAGGTTCAGAAAGCAAACTGGTGGAATCTGTAGTATGGTCTGTGCAAGTGCAAAAATTATCAAACACTGTAACAAAAGTGGCATTTGTGAGGGTTAGTCAAGGACAGAACAAGAGTTCTTGGTTCAAGAGCTAACAACACCTTAGATTAAAGACCATATCAGTGCTTCCCAAAGTTCAAGTGGCATCTCAGCATCAAGTGTTTGAGGAGAACAGTGTGTGAATCAGGCCTTCATGGTGGAATACTGGAAAGAAACACTCACCGAGGGCGACTGATAAGACGAAGAGAACTGCTCGTACCAAGAAACATAAGAAAAGGAAATTAGACCAGTGGAAATCCGGATTTTGATGTGATTAGTCTGTGAGATTTTATAGCTCCAGCTGGCATGTCTTTGTGAGACACAGAGAAGGTGAACAGATGATGGTATCTGAATGTGTGGGTCCTACTCTGTAGTACTGGTGCTACTGATGTTATTTTAATTCGAATTTAAGGCAACACTTAATCAGCATGCCTACCACAGCTGTCTGCGATAACACATCATCATCATTGTTTTTTCAGTAGGACATTGAGACAAAGCACACCTTCAAGCTTCTGTAAGGCTTGTTTGACCAAGAAACAGAGTGACTCAATGCTGCATCAGATGACTTGACCTACATGAACCTACCTAAATGGAATCAGGAAGAGCAGTTGAGAGTTTAAGTGATTTACAGGACAAAGTGAAGGAAAGGAAAACCACTACAAAGGCCTCAGTGTCGGACTCGAATCCTGGCCGTCCACTGTCATTCATGCACCATATGGTTGGGTGCTCATCCATCTGAGGTAAACCTGCACCACTGTTATTGACTGTTATTTCGAACTTATTTCATATTTAATTTGATGTGATTAGTGGTGTCTTAATGCAGAAAATGCTAGAAATAAAGAAAATAAATTGCATGAGTAATTCTGTCTAAAATCTTGACTTGGCACATGTAATACTTTGCATACACTGGTGCAAATATCTAATCACCCAATCATGATAGCAACTCAATACATTTAGGGCTGTAGACATGTATACATATAACTTGTTTAACTTCAGACCAAGCAACAGAATAAAAGAACAAAAATTCAGGCTAAAAATCACACGGGCTCCCAGAGCTCAAATCACCTCAGACTTGCTTCTTGAACATGACAGTGAGTTCCCAGTACTCACAGAGTTCCATCCACCAATTCAATTTAGAGGTAACTAAAGGAAGGCCTTTAACTCTTTTCTTCTTTTTCTTTTTTTTTTTGGGGTTAACTTCAATTATTTTGCAGATTCAGTAAGCATCACTTAATGTGTAAACATTATTGTTAAAGGTTTACCAGCAATGAAATGTAATGAATAATTGACACTAAAACCACCAGTCACATCTGTATTCATGTCATCACTTAAAAATGATTTGATTATGAATTTTATAAAGTTATATGTCACAGACAACAAGAGTGAAAAACATAACATTTGCTCTACTGTTTCATTTGTTCCCAGAAAGTTGATCAGCTGTTCATCTGGACATTTCACTGTTAGTGGAAGAATTCTATGTTTCCTCACTCATCCAACTGACTTCTGAAAATACAACATCCAGATGAACGGGATAAACTTATTGCAAATTACTTACCATCAAGAGATATTATTTGTTAGTTAACGAGGACTGCTTGTTATTTTTAGTGAATAAGGATTCATTATGGATCTGTGAGCCCATCCCTAGTCTCAAACTCCTGTAAGTGCTCAGTGTAAAAAAATAAAGACCTGTAAAGTGAACTTCAAACTCTCTGTGTTTTCCAGTACAAAAATAATCCAGTTGTTCAGTGATGACACGACGAATCCTACTTCCGGGTCTAAAGTAGTCTGCGTTTAATATGGCTTTTGTGTTGTTAACATGTTTAATGTTTTGTATTTTCTTCTATTTGATCTCAAAAAGCTCCTAAAACAGTCAGCGATCACTGTTGACCTCCCTCGGCTTTTATTACCGCTAATCATTTATATAAGCTCAGTTTTTAAAACCTTAGGATGTAACTACAGCCCAGCCCATGCAGCAGTATATGAATGACTAACCTCGTATTGTGGATGGATGGTAGAGCAGAACGCTGATCATTTTATTAAAGATGAAAGACTTTAGACAGTTTTTCAACTCCCAGTAATGCCATAGTGATCTGCAGCGGAGTTTAGACCCAGACACGGCTAGTGACGTCAGACTGAACAACCGGATACAGATCCTTGGGTGATGTGACAATGTTTCATTTTTTTTTAAAAAGCACTGAAAATAATAACTCTTTAATTTTGGCAACATAAAGAGTTTTAAACTTGTTATCTCTAAATTACGGTAACATAATTTCATATGAAATGTAAGGGAAAAATAGATCACGTCTACTCTACTTCATAAGCTCTTAGTGGTTAACCTACAGGTAGCTCTACATGCAGAGGCAATAACACAAACTGATTTCACCAGCTTAAAACATGTTATTTGGATTTGCTGTGTGAGATGCACATAGGGTGTCCATATCACTTCTTTCCTCCCCTGTGGGGCTCATATGAAGTCTTAACCTGCAAAGCAAAGCAGGACACATTGGTCAGGTCAGACGTGCATGTGCTGTTTGACAGCTGTCAGACGGAGGAGCTTCAAGGCATGACACAGCAAAACAAGCAGCTTCTAAAAGCCTCTGCTTTCCTTCCTTCAGTGGCCTCGGCATCAGAATAAAGTCCCTGCTTCCCGCTGTGCTTTTACCTTGGGAGAATCGGCAGCCTTCGCATAGGACCTGATTTTCTGATGATGGTGCACCTCCTTGCATCTGATTTGGCTCGATGAGTGTTTGAAAACTCCAGCTCCAGTCCAATCAGTCCTGTGATTCATCAGTGGGATATTCTCAGTGAGTGGAGTGACTCACAGGTCTGTACTGGCCCCACCTTGCCATGTTGTGTTTAATGGTCTTGTGTCAGAGAGAAGATGGCATTACTGTAGCTTTAGTGTGTAGCCTGAGGTGTGCTCCAAGTTAATTGCTTGATACCCAACTAATGGCACTCATGAGCCACCCAGAAAAGCTCTAGTTTCACTGTCTCAGTGGGTGGGGATGCAGTTTCACATATAAGAAATAAACTGAGCCAAATATAATCCAAATGTGAGGCTAAGTATCTACTTAGTAATAATTTAATGTAAGGGCACAGCCTCATGAAACTCCATAGTGAAACAAATGACATTCCACCCATTTTCAAGGTACAGAAAGGAAACTTCATTAGACCCACTTCAGTCATTCTGCAAACAGCTGAGTGGGTCAAAATTGCCCTCACCAGCTCCATATGACTTGGAAATACTTTCACATGAGCTTGCATATTTCCTCTCTCCATATCGATCAAAGCACGGAGAGAATAAAAACAGATAGGATGTCTTTTACGATCGATGTCTGTGTTAATGTTCAGTCCGGATCTAAGGAAGAGGAAACAGAGAAGGGAGTGGGGTGAGATGGGGGTAAACACAATGCGCATCTGCTTGACATCCTCAGTCCATCTCACACCTCAAGTCCTCACTCTCCTCATGCACTGCCTCTGTAATTACCAGTGTGGAAACTTGTCTGCTGTCATATGTCTGATTTCTGCAAATGAACTGAAAAGATGGAAATGAGAGGAGATACTGGTGAATAAAAACGAAGAGCTGGCCTCAGAGCCGCACCTCTACATATGAGTGCCCTCTAGTGGCAGCAAGAGGAAACTACTGAGGCACGCTGGTGAACAGGAACACACAAGAATCATTTCCCTCTCTGTAACAGGGGCTGATGAGGAGAGCTTAAGGGAAAATGCTATATCTGTATACACACACACACACACACATATACATACATACATATATATATATATATATATATATATATATATATATATATATATATATATATATACATACACATGTCCGGTTGGTTAGCCACCACCATTTTGTCCGTCTGTATCTGGAAGTCCCACAGGATCTTAGCTCGGTCATTCTCCACCATCCTTGGGGGCATCTCCCATTTTGACCTTGGGACTTCCAGGTTATACTCAGCACAGATGTTCCTGTACACTATGCCGGCCACTTGGTTATGGCGTTCCATGTATGCCTTGCCTGCTAGCATCTTGCACCCTGCTGTTATGTGCTGGATTGTCTCTGGGGCATCTTTACACAGCCTGCACCTGGGGTCTTGCCTGGTGTGATAGACCCCAGCCTCTATGGATCTTGTACTCAGAGATTGTTCTTGTGCTGCCATGATTAGTGCCTCTGTGCTGTCTTTCAGTCCACCAGCTTTGTCCAGCCACTGGTAGGATTTCTGGATATCAGCCACCTCCTCTATCTGCCGGTGGTACATACCGTGCAGGGCCCTGTCCTTCCATGATGGTTCCTCGTCTCCCTCCTCTTTCTTGGGTTTCTGCTGCCTGAGGTATTCACTGAGCACTCGGTCAGTTGGGGCCATCTTCCCAATGTATTCTTGGATGTTTGTTGTCTCATCCTGGAATGTGGTGCTGACACTCACCAGTCCCCGGCCCCCTTCCTTCCGCTTAGCGTACAGCCTCAGGGTGCTGGACTTGGGGTGAAACCCTCCATGCATGGTAAGGAGCTTTCTTGTCTTTATGTCAGTGGCTTCTATCTCCTCCTTTGGCCAGCCTATTACCCCAGCAGGGTACCTGATCACGGGCAGGGCGTACGTGTTGATAGCCCAGATCTTGTTCTTATCGTTCAGCTGACTCCTCAGGACTTGCCTACTTGGTGGTTGCAGCCTTTCTAGCGGCCTCTTCATGGTTCCCATCTGCCTGCGGGATCCCCAGGTACTTGTAACTGTGTGTGTGTGTGTGTATATATATATATATATATATATATATATATATGTATGTCTTTTAATAGTCTATGACAAAAATCCATAGAGCGCACCAAAATATCGCATATTGTCACAGTAGCCACTGTTACAGTAAGGCTGTATAGATCCGCACTGCCAGGCTGAAATCTATAGTATCTTTATGCCGTTATAAATAATATGGAATATACTGCCTGCATTACATGATACGCTCCATAACATGGACTATTATAAAGCTACTTTCAGCTGCTCCCTCGTTCACAGGAGGTCATCACAACAGAAAGCTCCACGTTTAATTTGAAAGTTTTAATTTTTAAATTTAAACCAGACGTCCTTCCTGATGCTAAGCCAACGAGGTTTTTGTCTCCTTCCAGGATTTTTTTGCCAGACAAATGTGCAGAACATTACACTATGAAGCCACTTTAGTCTTTATACAAATATATATAACTTATGCAAATAGAGCAGTCAAAAACAGGAGGAGTACAACAGAGGGTTTATGGTGATATTCACAGTTATTGCAGATGAAACGACCACTTGTGTTTGGCAGGAAAGCACATTACAGAGGACACGTGCTATTATTGGAAGCAGATTCATTTAAAACCTCTTCCTGTTGCTGATGCAGTGGTCCTGTATGCCGAGGTTTTGTATCTGTATCAAATGGGAAAAACCACAAACCATAGGCTGAACACAATGCATGGGACACCAAATACATGACATTGTAACTCTTAAATACCCGTTGTGCTTCAGTGAGACATCACTCAAGTGATCATATTAATATTCATATTATTGCAGCTGTCATTGGATTTATGAAATAAGCATGCTAAAATATTCATTCTCAGTATCTCACAGAAATAGAAAAAATGTGATAATTTATCTTTCAACAGTTTTTACATGAAATAGTTTATAAATGGTATTAAAAGGTGATAATCACCTGCATTCACTTAACACTGAGGTTACTGCATTTGGGAGAGGCAATTTTAAAAAAAACCAAAAAAAAAAAACAAAACCCAAAAACCTTTATAACAAAGAAAAAACAAGTGACGCTACAGCCACAAGATTCTGTGTGCTGCAAAATAAGCATGTGATGGAGGCCAACAGGCCCCAGTCAGTGATGTCAACTCAGAGTCACCATTCACCAAGTTTCCGAGAATACAGCTGACTCACTGGTCAGATGATAGAACATGTATGAGTCACACCAGGCCACTGTTCACTTTGCAATATTTTTAATGTGCAAACATTTATTTTTGTCCTTTGGGAAAGTGGGATTCTGAGGTTCCACAGTGTGTGACAGAATGATGTCCGTCCCCGTTTTTCCCCCACCGGAGTTCAACATTCAAGCTCGTCTCTGCCTTCATTCCAGTTTGTTACATGCTTCCAAGACCTTGTAGTTAAAGTCCTCAGGCTGGTCGGCATACACATAGTGACCAGCTCCACGGATTGTCTGCAGGAAGGGAAGAGAATCAGAAGGGAAGCAGCCAATTAAAAATTATGGAAACTATATAAAGGCATGTCATAAAGGGAGGTCATGATTTTAACGAGGGGGGCTGTGTCTCCGGTTTATAGTTTTCATAAAACAAAGATGGAAAGTAACATTCAAATTTACAGCATGCATCAGTTTTATTTCAAGCCTCCATACAGTCAGTTCCACGGTTCTTCATGGCAGAAAAATTTACCTTTGATGTGTCAATATACACATAATTGCATGTGGAGCAATCATGCTTAAGGCACTGAATCTGTGGAAGTCTGCTAAACTGAGAGGTTTTCTTTTATATAATTCATTAAACAAATGTATTTTAAGCTTAAGTAAACTAAACCCCATGTACAAAAGCAACAAATCAGTCTTTTGTCCAGCGATTTTTATTTGATGAAGCCTCAAAATGTTTTTCTTTTGGTTTAGTCAAAACCTCCAACTTTTACAGAGTAGTATTTTTTTTATTTATTTTTTGAACTAAAATTATATAGTGAAACAAATTGATCAGCCCTCTTGTGATACAACATACATCCTCTGTATTGCACGAGGCTGTAACCATAGCCAGCCAGTTCATTTTGTGCAAATCCACTCTTTTCAACATCCATGTACTGATCACCGCACTGTTTCTGTGCTAAAAGAGGCATCATTTCTTTCCTCATTACTAAAACAGATTCTGAAGGAACATTCCACTAACTCAGAGGGTCTAGCAACCCTCTGAGTTAGTGGCAGTCTGTGTTGAAACAACAGCTGTAGTTCTCCACATTTCAACTTTTTTCTCCAAAAAAAAAAAAAAAAAAAAAAAAAAAAAAAAAAAAAAGCTTGTAGGCTTTAATCTTGAAGTTTCAACTTTGTTTTCAATCAATAATAATATATTATCAATATTTTTTTTTCCCATTTGATGGCACCCTAATACACTGTTGTAGAGGTCAGATAATGACTGTTTGTTTGCAGCAGCCTGTAGTTTTGTTTTTCTTTTGTTTTTTTTTTAAATGGACATTTTCCCCCATATATCTGTACTCATTAACACAGAGTTAGGAAATTAAAATGTCTCGAGTCCGTGGTAATGAGAATGTCTTTGCATATCATGTTTCAGTGTCTGTTTTGCACCTGTCTAGGCAGCTGCTCATCCAGTCTTCCTCAGCCTTGACAGGTGTATGAAAGCAACTGCCCATTTTTTCCCCTAAGTGCTAAACCCTTACCCCAACTCTCACCCAGTCCTAAAGGCCATTACACAGAACGTGCTGCAAAACAATGACCCAAAATTCCAAATTGCCATGTAACATATACATCGGTGTGAAAAAAAGTGTTTGCCATGTTTTTGTATGTTTGTCACACTTAAATGTTTCAGATCTAACAAATTTAAAAATGAGACAAAGATGACAAGTAAACACAAAATGCAGTTTCTAAATGAAGGTGTTTATTATAAAGGGGGAAAAAAATCCAAACCCTCATGGCCATGTGTGAAAAAAAGTGATTCTCCCCCCCTCCCATTATAATTAATGGTGGTGTATCACATCTTTGGAAAGCCAAGTTCAATTTCTCTAGCCACCCTGATTACTGCCACCCGTTCTCAATCAAGACATTACTTTAATACGACCTGCCTGACAAAGTGGAGTAGCCAAAAAGGTCCTCAAAAGCCAGACATCATCCCCATGATCCAAGGAAATTCAGGAACAGATGAGAAACAAAGTAACTGAGATCTCTCAGTCTGGAAAATGTTATAAAGCCACTTCTAGAGCTGTGGGACTCCACAATCTCCACAGTGAGATCCATTATCCACAAATGGCAAAATCATTGAATGGTAAACCTTAACAATGGTGAACCTTAATATAAGTGGCTGGCCAACCAGAATTACCCCAAGAGCATAGCAACGACTCATCCAAGAGGTCACAAAAGACCCCAGAACAATATCCCAAGACCTGCAGGCCTCACTTGGCTCAGTTAAGGACAGTGTTCATGACTCCACCATAAGAGAGTCAGCCCAGCCGACATGGCTAAGTTCCAAAACAAAAACCAGTACTGATCCCAAAGACCTCTGGTGCAAAAAGTAACACTGAAGTGTTCATGACCTCAAGCTGAAGCACACTTGGGTTCTGCAGCAGGACAATGATGCAAAACACATGAGCAAGTCCATCTCTGAATGGCTTAAGACAAACAAAAATGAAGAGATTGGAGTGGCTTGGTCAAACTCCTGATATGAATCTGATTGAGATGCTGCGGCATGACCTTAAAAGGTGGTTCATGCTCAAAAACCCTCCGGTGTGGCTGAATTACAACAATTCTGCGACAACTGGGGGAGAGTCTTTTACAGCTCTGCAAAGATGAGTGGGTCAGAATTCCTTCAAACAACTGATTCCAGTTGTTGCTGCTAAGCGTGGCCCAACCAGTTATTAGGTTTAGAAGGAAATCACTTTTTCACACAGAGCCATGTAAGTTTTATTTACACAAACACCTAGAAACTGCATTTTGTGTTTACTTGTGTCATCTTTGTCCAATATTTAAATTTGACGATCTCAAAAACTTAAGTATAACAAACATACGTAATGAACTGGTCCTGATGTTTCTAAACAAGAAAACAAAGAAATTGAGATTCTGGGTTCATCCAGTTCTCACAAGCAGGCAGCAGCAGAGAGAATGTCATGGTTTGATCCAGGAGTTGGAACTGTGTCACGACCACTTTTGTCCATATTTCAGGATGTCAGTGGGGCAGGTTAAACTCTTAATATATGTCAGACCACATCTGAGGAGGCAGAGGAGTCATTTCAGAGCCGATTGGCCTAAAGCATCAAGGACCTAAAGTATCAAGCTGTGTGTCTGAGGTAAAAAGTATTATTTTACCATTTGTATATACAGATTACCAGTTCACTTTGAGCTACAGAACAGTTGTTGTCCAATGCAGTTGGTTGGATCTGTGCAGTTGGATCTGAAAACTCAAGCTCGATACAAAATAAATAAATCTTAGCAATAAAGCAGGTTTTGAGGAAGTGTGAAGAAATTAGTTACAAGTTTAGAAAGTCTATAAAAATGTCATCACACTGATGATCTGGAACCCAAATTCAGAAAGACAGTTGGATTTTTGTTTGAAGCCTGAACCATGAAATAACTGCCAGGAAATTCGCTTTAAAAATTTGTTTTCAAAACTGTTTTTGGCAATTTATTCCTTAAAAATGTATTGTGAAATTTACGTTTTTCGAGGGAAGGGGGGAGAAAAAAACAACAAAAAAAAACAAACAAACAAAAAACAAAACAAAAACCACCCTTTGAAGGGATATCAATCCATTCATCTACACACACAAACTTACTATGATGTCCACATGAGAGCGTGGCCTCATCCTTTTGAGGGTGATGCCCGAGATGCAGTCTATGCTGGAGCGGGAGCCATAAATGATGGTGATGGGGATATCAGACTGCAGCTGGTCAATCCTCTGCAACATTGGCCTCTTGGCCCAGCCACATGGCGCAGTCATATTCTTAAAAGCAGTTTCCCCACTGTGACAAGACAAGGAAAAGATAATCAATGAGCACATGACAGAAAATGGATATGACAAAACATAATACTAGGTAGTAAAACGTGGATGAGAGCAGAAAAGGTGATGAAGAAATTGCTTCCATGGCCATTTTAGAGACAAGTGGCATTAATAAAAGAGAAAGACAGACCTGGGGCTTTGCACGTTCAGGTGGTAGATGTAATCTGGCACAGTGTTGTCAGTGAACACGAGGGAGAACTTTTTCTTGAAGTCGGGTCTTAGTGTTTGCACCAGAGTGGGACCTGCAGGGGACCAGGGAAGAGACAGAGGTGTCAAACACAAGCATGTAGCCATTAATAGATGAGGAGTACTCATTACATTTTACATGATTAGTCACACTGGGGAGAGCCCAGGTTTTGGCTTAAATTCCTTTCAAAGTCAAAGCAAGTGATGTGACGAGCACAATGTCATTCAGTAGAGTTTTCGTGGTTTTTGCTTTAACAAGCAGTTCCTAGTTTTCTGGGTGTGCAAAGAGAACATTAGCTGTGATACTGCAATATTAAACTAATATAAAACCATCCCCCCAGTTTCATACTGCATACATTTTCACTTATTGTCTCCAGACAATAAGTGAAAATCTTCACCCATTATATTGCATCCTCTCATTTCCATTCTTCTCATTTAAGAAAAAGAAATTTCACGTGCTCATCATCTCCATTCCTGATACTTTTGTTGTAGCTTTGCTTTTCCCCAATATTTTGGTGTGCCACAGCATGGACACATTTCCCTGGGATTATTAAGCTAGTCCGGTTGTGGGTTTGCTTTTAGCACTGTGGTACTTTGTTGTCTTTTAGCACCTTACCCAGTGGTCCTACCAGTCGCAGGCCAGCCAGGGGGTTGAAAGGACTGAACATGGCACCAAGAGCTTTGATCCACACAGGGATGGGCCGGTCTGGTTCTGTTGTCTCCGGTTGATCAGGTAAACCCCAGGGCTCAACCAGGACAATGTGCTTTACTCTGTAAGCCAGACAACAAACACAACAAAAATAAAAGTTAACCTGCTCTTTTAGTTATAAATTGTTTACAGACCTACAACTAAAGGACAAAAACGTTAAAAAGGCCAGAATGAAGAGTGCCAGAGCGAACATAGACAAAGACCACGACTTCTGGAATAATGTTCTTTGGACAGATCCAGAGTCTAAAATTGAATTCTTTGGACACCAGAACAGTAGACATGTTTGGCGTAAACCAAATACTGCCTTCCAAGAAAAGAACCTCATACCAACTCAAGCATGGAGGTGGCAGTATCCTAGTTTGGGGATGCTTTGCTGCAGCAGGACCTGGCCAGCTCACTATCATAAAATCCATCACGAATTCTACTGCGTATCAGAGGGTGCTTGAAGAACATGTGAAACCATCTGTTAATGAGGGAAATTCTTTTGTCATACACATGCTCAATGCAGCAAGAGAGACAGGAACAGAAGAATAAGATATACAACATATACAATAGAATACTAGTATACAGTAATGACCCAAAGCATACCAGCAAATCCACCAAGGACTGGCTAAAAACTAAGAAGTGGAGAGTCCTGGAATGGTCAAGTCAAAGCCCTGATCTTAACCCCATTGAGATGCTGTGGGGTGACTTGAAACAGGCTGTACATGCAAGAAACATCTCACAGCTGAAGGAATTCTGCATTGAGGAGTGGGGCAAACCTTCTGATCGATGTCAGAGACTGGTAAAAGGCTACAAAAGCCGTCTCGCTGGTTATATCAGCCAAAGGGGGCAACACTAGTTATTAGGGGGTAGGGTGTCCTTTTTTTCTCCATTGAAATAAACATTTTTGTTCATATCTTTTTTGATGTTTCACAAAATGTTCATTTTTGTTGTTTAATTGCAATCACTTTCTTTTCCAGTAATACATAAAATCATGATTGGAAATTATTATGAACAGTTCACATATCAAAGGGCTGATTATTTAATGGGGTGTCCTAATTTTCCCTCACATGACTGTAAGCATTCAGTATCCTGGTGCATGCATTATTTTTTTGTTTTAACAGAGATGTGAATGTGACATACATCTTTTCATCAAGAAAGTAAATACATCCCCCCAAATATAACTTTTCTGGCACAGCATTTTGTTTTGTTTTTGTATTTTTTTTACAATTAAATAATGGTGATCCATTCTATTTTTGCTTATTTCTGCCATATATACACACACACACACACCGTTACATTGAATGTACATTTTAAACAATTCTCAGATAATGACAGAGTATGAACGGTGGACCAAAAACTTTCAGATGGCTCTAAATGCCCAGTTTCACAGTTTTATTTTTGACTTTTGAGGTCACCAAGATCAGATATTGCTAATATGAAAACTTACACAGCCCTTGTAAGGTGGAGTCTATCAGAAGAAAACTGGCTTTAAGGAAGCAGGAAGGGAGCTAAAATGCATTTCAGACATGATGATGGCCGTTTTTAGTGCTGCAGAAATATGAACAAAACCAGCTATGGCTGACAGTATAACAGGTCGCAATCAAGCTAGGCCAGGGGTCAGCAACCTTTAACACCCAAAGAGCCATTTGGACCCGGTTTCCATGCAAAAGAAAATACTGGGAGCCGCAAATACTTTTTGACATCTAAAATGAAGATAACACTGTTTATATTGTTTCTTACTTTTATGCTATGTGTGAACAACTAAGGTGTGTTGCTTATGAAATTCATGAAGTGCTACAGAGAAAATTACATTTTATTTCTGTAATTAACACATTTTTAACTCTTAAATATAACAAAAGGAAAGACACCCAGCTGAACGAAAATGATCCATGTAGCAAACAAAAACTGTTGTGAGCCGCCCCTTATATCACCTTTGGGCTTTTGGAGCCTTGACCTGAGGAAAAAAAAAAGCTCTATGCTGCTAAAAAATGAAAAATGGATATTTGCAAAATTCTGCCTAAATATGCATTTTACCCGGTTAATGTGTGTGGTGGGGCGTGGTCTGCAGCGCTGCTGCAGGGGAGGCGGACGCACCTGAGCGGCACCCGCAGTCACGCCTCGCCGCCTTAACGTCTGTGCTATCCATGTTGTTGTGTTGGTGTGTGTCGGGCTGTCAGCTGCAAAGCTACAGCCGGCTGTATGCGTACAGCAACCGTGTGTGAAAAGTGGTCAATGAGCCTCTGCGCAGAGCCATAATTGGCCTACCTGGGGTCGAAAGTCTCAATAAATTGCACGGCGTTCCACACTTGTGGAAGCCGGTCTCTCTCTCTCTCTCTCTCTCTCTCCTGCTGCTACTTCAATCATGAAACTGATCAATGATCAGCTGATCGGCTTTTGTGTCGCGAGTCTGTCTCTCTTCTTTGTTTTTGGCCCACTTCGCGCCAGAAAGAGGAAACCAGCGGCAGAACAACAGCAGCACGTTTAACCTTGATAAGCTGTTGTTAGAATTTGTTTAATATTACTTTCTACACCAGGATCCTTTTCTACGTAGCTGACGGCTGGTAACTGTGCAGGGGCGGATCTAGCAAAGTTTAGCCAGGGGGGCCGATAGGGCATTAATAGGGAAAAGGGGGCACAAAGACATCATTTTCTTTCTTATTCTCATTTAAAATGTCGAGCTTTTAATAAATAATTATCCGAATTTTACACCCAAAGTTTTAATCTGATGTAAAATGTATAGAAGTCCATTACTGTATATAATAACTATTAAGTCTAATATACCCTAGTAAGCTATAGTACTTTTTCCTTTGGGAAGATACCATCTGTGCAGTCTGCAATTCTGTTGAAGAAAGATGTTGAATCTATTTAATTATTCTTGAAAAATAATTTATTTCTGTGCATTTCTTTCACACTGCAGCAAATTGAAGTTGTTTACGTCAATTAAGCATCATGAGGTGGAGGGTGGTTCCCCCTTTTTTTTTGCTGGGAGTTTGCAACCTTATTAGTTAGGTTGCTTACTCTTTAAAATACCAGAATAGGGAGGATGGAGTAGGTTTAAGTTCATTAGATTAATCATTATTGCTGAACTATGAAATATTTTGGGTGCAGTGTATTTTTTTTATTTTTTAACATACAGGTCTAACAGAATAGCTTTAGTGTTTTGTTTTTTTTGGTTTTTTTAACTTTAGTATGAACTTATACAAAACCAGCAAGATATTTAAAAAAAACAAAAAACAAAAAAAAAAACAAAAAAAAAAACCCACTATCATATCGGTATCGGCAGATATCCAAATTTATGATATTGGTATCGGACATAAAGTGGTATCGTGCCATCTCTAATAAGGACTAAAGAGCTGCAGGTTGCCGACCCCTGAGCTAGGCTGATATTTACATGACACCATGAAGCAGTTTACTTTCATTTTCATAATCAACTGGAAGCTAAACTGACAGGTGATTATAAGCCATTTAAATCTGACATGTCATGGTCTTAATGGACTCTGTACTGGTACAGAGAGCACATTGTTGTGGTTCCCAATACGAATGAAGTTCAAGGAGGAGGGGTGGGGCAGTGAGCACAGATCGGGGACGCATGTGCCTGATCACGAGCATCTGAAGTTATAACTTAAAACCATTTGGAACGCTAAGATAACAATAAGAAGACAGGAAGTGGGAATTTTCAGTGTTACTGATGAAGAGGGGTGATAAGGGATTGAGGACATTTTATCAGGCGCCGCTTAGGGAGAGCCGGGTGAATGCTGGAAGCTCCGAGCTGGAGCTGCGGCAGGAGGAGATGGTTCAGGAGAGATAGAGTCTAGTGGGAGGAGAGAGCGTTTTGGAGGACACTGCTGTTATCACAGGCTGCCAGCACCTAAAGGCACACCGCTACAACTGTATCCTCTACTCATGCTGGCATGTTTTGCTACAATCATGTTAACAGCAAAAGGGCAGAATCATTATTCATAACAGTGTTCACTGCAGACTCTGCTTTTTTCTCCTCCTAGGCAAGTTCCACTTCATTTGTTCCATTTACAGCAGTGATGAAAGGATTATTCAAAGGTATATTATTCTGGTTTTATAGAGCAATCAACACTCTGCCGACTTGCTCACTGGAGCTCTCAGCTGTAACACATGGCTTTCTTTAGCTGATCTGACCAACAAGCTGCTCTTGGGGACAGAAAATGAGACATTATGACACAAACTTGTTTGATGTGTTGATAAATCAGTTTTCTTGTGTCCACTGACACACTCCACTGTATTTTCCATAACAGTCCCTGACAGTATCTGCCTGCTGTTTGCTGTGAGGCAGCAGGTGTAAAGAGGCCCAAACACTTCTGCAGACCAACATTCACACACCACCCTCAAAAGGCAGGATAGAAATAATAGTTAGAGATGATATGCAAAGATTATCACAATATTAACTCTGTCCGTTTCAGCCACTCTTGCAGATGACAGGAGCTGCTAGCCAACAGTGGACATTAGAAAAGATGAGCTCCTATATGGAGTGCCTAAAACACTCGCATCATTATAATAATAAGAGACTAAAACCTGACTTTAGCTTATGCTACAGTTCTGATCCTGACATTTTACACAAACCTGCCACCTTTCTGTATCAGACAGTGTGGGTCATGATACAGTAAGATATGAGAAATCCCATTGTCTGCACCCACCTGCCTGGGTATTTAATTGAGTATGACACAGCGAGGTATCCTCCCAGATTGTGACCAAGAAGTATCATAGACTCCAGACCCACGCTGGCCCGCCACTGTTCTATGGACTCGACAAACTGATCCTCTGCTTCTGCTGCATCTGTTGAGAACACAGGCCTGCTGCTCTGGCCAAAACCCAGTAAGTCCAGTGCAAAGACAGGCCGATGCTGGGAGAGATCATCCAGATTCTGAGCCCACAGGCCCACCCCGCCGCCAAAGCCATGCAGCAGAACTAAGGAAGTTTTATCTTTAACATGGTCATTGCAAAACATCAGGGTCCACAGAAGATTGTCGTTGGAGATGGGAACAAACACTTTAGTAAATTCAGTGCTGACATCTGAAAAGAAAAGCACAAGATTACTTTTAAGTACAAGAACATTACGATGGGTCAAATATTCCATTTCACATTAATCTAAATAACATCTCTTTTTTGATACTACTGAATCAATCAGGTGTCGTCACCAAAATGAGATTCTCTACAAAAGGGTTTAAAAAAAAAAACAAACAAAAAACAAACAAACAAAAAAAACACAACAACACCACACACAAACACGGCAACAAGCTCAAACAAGAGCAATGCGATTTCTCACACTTACTGGTTCATTAATAACATCCTGCAGGCACAGTTGGGTTAAAGTCATTCATAGAAAACAGCCCCTGAACTTCTTGATTTTTCAAAGCTGTAATCATCAATCACTTTATTTATAAGTTCCTAGTCTACTGTGGTTAATGTTCTCTACTTGTTGTCACGACATTTTCTGGAAGACCGACATCTAATATTCCTTTAAATTTTGAGCAACAAAAGTCATGAGTTACTTTTTCCCTGAGCTGTTTGTAGTCTTCGATAAGACACATACTTTACAAGTGATCTCAGACACATTTTGTAATTAGCATGAAACACGCTAAGGCCCAACGCATCTGCTCAGTTTATTATTATTTTATGTCAACAATTGCATTTTTGAGGACTTAAAGATGCTAAAAAAACCCTCAAGTACATTTTCACCAGATCTAACACGTGCAAAATTTCTTATTTTATTGGTTTGTAAATGGCCTATATTTGTATAGCGCTTTACACGTCCCTAAGGACCCCAAAGCGCGTTACACATTCAGTCATCCACACACAGTCACACACTGGTGATGGCAGCTACATTGTAGCCACAGCCACCCTGGGGGGCACTGACAGAGGCGAGGCTGCTGGACACTGGCGCCACCGGGCCCTCTGACCACCACCAGTAGGCAACGGGTGAAGTTTCTCATGTACAGAGTAGGAAATGGTTCAATAATGCCACCTATGGTAGTACTACCAGCATGCGGTTTGAGTTACATGAATGAAATTTGGTACACACATACGTAAAGTCTGGAAGCCCACTGACCCAAACCCAACAGGAAGTCCGCCATTTTGAATTGAAGGTGACATTTTGGCAACTTCCTGGCATTATGCTGTTGCAAACTCCTCCAAGGATCAACTTCATATTTGGTCAGTCTAAACTACAGACCTGGGCCATATTAAATTGCAACACTTTTGAGCTTTCTTCAAAGGGCGTGGCCGTGGTACCACGGCAAATTTCAACCAGTCACCATGAAAATATAGTTTCCTCTTATTTACACATACATCGTCCAATCTGGACCAAACTTCCCACGTTTCATAAGGCTCCGCCCCTGAAAACATTTCTCCTGTCATATTTGATGGTGGTCACTGCACCACCTAGTGGGAACAAGAAATGTCATGTTATGCACTTTGGGCTACAGTTTTAAGGTGACTGACCGCAGCAACCTCAAATTTGCCAAAGAAAGTCTTAAGGTGTTGGTCATCGCTGCTTGCAGATTTAATTCATATTTACAAAAAGTTATTTGATTTCTAGCCAATACAGGTTTTGTTTAGCAAAACAGGTTGTGTTTGAGTGAGTGACCACAGGTGGGTGAGTTTTTACTTTTGCACACTGTACAAAAAGTGTATGTTTTAAATAAAAAAAAAAATAAAAAAATTACACTGGGTTTATCCTTACACTGCAGCATCTTCTCCTCTGAAGCTTGCAGATGGCTCTTTGAAGTTGGACACCACGATGGCAGCCAGTTGGGAATCCAGCACCACCTACGTACACAAAAGCACAACAGTATGAATATGAATGGTTTGCCTTATATTAATATTTCAAACGTTCATCATTATAATAATGATTCATCATCATGCTGCTTTGGGGTACTCAGTCGTAGGGCTAAGATTCATAACACAAACCTGCACCACAGAACATTGACTCCTAGCTAACCAGACTCTTACTGTATGGTCCTCACTTAACTCATTTCTCATCTTTCTACCGCTTGGACTGCGTTTTGCAACACGCTAAACAATCAGGGTTACTAACAAGTTAAGCAAGCAAAAAACAGGCTTGATACACAAAATTACCATCAGAATTTATCACAGATGCTTTGAAAAATGTAGTGGTTTAAAGGTGTGAACATACACCATAAGACTGTAGCCTTATGGTGTATGTTTTTGTTGGAGTTTCCAGAGTGCAAAATCTGGGTAAAAAATAAATGATCCAAATATGATTTGATAACAAATTGCAAAATGCAAAATTGTGCAAACAATTTCATGCAGAAAAACAAATATACACCATATTTTTCAACTGATAAGGTTTCTACATTTGCTGTTAGGAGTGTTAATTTAGTTTTGCATTGCCAGGGAGAGATCGCTTTGTCATTTAGTTCTTCATGGAGTCCTCACACTGAATGTTTAGATTGTTCCGTGTTGGTATTTTAATGTAACAGAGCAGTCCTTAATATGAAGCATCCATGAAGCTTTATGCTTTAGGAACCAATACGTTGTATTAATGCTTCTCTGTATGACTTTATCAGTCTCCCATACTGTTGAGAGAAAATTCTGACCCAATGCCGTTTGTGAGGTATTTATTTAAGCACAGATCTCTTAAGATACCCAAAGGGATTTGTTTCTTTTTTCAGATGAATGGAATAACATTGATGGAGAGGTAAAAGCCTACATCTTTCCACTTTGGGGTTTGTGGTGTGATTTTTTTTAAATTGTAATTTTGAGCATTTTGTGGTTTTTGGTACTCTGGAAAACTGTAAATAATGAGCAGAAGCAATGTTAAATTGATGTTGATAAATCTGAGATATTTCTGTAAACATTCACATGCATGACTTCTGCACAGATTCATGTGGACACACTGTTAGTTAACAAGTCCCATTGTTCCTGAAGTCATGTGGTTTGTTCAGATACAACGTTGCAAACCCAACACACGCTGCAATGTTCTTTTTTAATGAAAAGGTTTTTTCATTCCTAATTCATGGCAACGTGTTATGGCAGGTCTTCTACTAGAAGGCATAACTAAACTACAGAAGGGTGTGACTAAGAGTAAGGAGACACTTAAAGGTTTTTGGCTGAATGTCTAAACAGCTGTGTTTATTGTAAAAGTGTCATATCTCATGACCTCTCCATTAGCTGCTCTGTGTGGGAAAGCAACTTCTTACTTCACAGCTGGCTCTGAAATAAGCTCTTCTGCTTTCCTCCACTGGCCCAGTGTGGTCTTGAGGGAAAAGCATAACAGAGCACAAAGCTGTGACACAAAAATTTAGTTTCTTTGCTTTCTTTTGTCTTTAGGCAAGTCAACCCCCCCCCCCAAAAAACAAAACAAAACCCCAAAACAAAAACCAACCATAACAACAAAATGTTCTTCTGTGACATGCAAACCTCATGTAGCAACACGCAGAGACATCAAAAGAGGAAACAAACGGCTGTCGTCACACTACACTTGACTCAATGTTCTCCTTCCCTGACATCGGTCACATTAGTTTCTTTAACAAGGCCTTCTTTACAGAGTCTAACCATAGACATCTTGTTCACTTAGTAATTATCAAAACATTCATATCGAATTTCCCAGAGGAACCCACCCGAGGGATTAATAAAGTTCTATCTTATCTTATCTCCAACTGTTTTGATAAAGGACTATTTGTCCTTTTCACTAGCTACAGCTGTTTTGATAAAGGGCAACTTAAATTGTTTGTCTGTGTGTCTGTAAGGTTTTCGGCTGCTAAGTGGATAGAACACCTGAATATGTCACCTTGAATTCTGAGACATCGATACAGGACGTGATTGATGCGATTTTAATCAGTCCCTTTCACATGTTTCAACATTTACCTAAGCCTACTTCTAATAATTCTTACAATTAAACAAATGTCACACACACACACACACACACACACACACCAAGGATTTTTCTGTCTATTTTCTAAGTGAGCAGCAGCAGCGCAGCCTCAAAACAAAGCAGCCTCAAAATTAGCTTTAAATTGATCAAGTATGGCATTGGCCTTGGTGTGAATCTGTGCTGCCTGAGTGGTCCTCTGTTTTAAATAAGTCAGTACTGCAAGAGAACTCACATAAAGTCCTTTCCAACATGTGGCAGACATAATGAAGCAGCCTCATTACTGTGTTGTTTAGGCACAACTAGAGTCACAGACTTAAAAATCAGCCTAATTTAACTGCTCTGATCATCTCCCCCCCATGAAGGTTTTACTGTTTGGGGAGCTCATTGGTCATTTTGCTCATTTTAAGACTGTCCTCCACCCCCCATGGCTGTCGTTTTCTTTTTCAAATCATTACACATGATGCTTGGGCAGCAAGGAAGGTCCTGAAGGTTCAATCCAAAACTAGTTGTACTTAATTATTTTTTTTAACATAAAAGCACATTTACGCTATATGCGCATGTGTTTCTCATCTGGGCTGCTGTTGGGGTTTTCTCTGCATTATTGTAGGGTCTTCACCTTATAATGCAGAACACCTCAAGGAGATGGCTGTGATTTGTGAACTGCACTTTCACTTTTAACCCACTCTAAATGCCTTTTACAAGTCTGGAAACGTCAATTTCAATGCCTTTTGAACAGGTTTTTGTTAATCGGGGTGGTGCTGCTCATTTATATTGCTTTGCACTGATAAGCAACCATTTAGTCTCAGCCTGTTAACATACATGTGTTGGACTCAATTGTTGGAGACGCAATTACTTGATAAACCCGTGAGTTTGCCAGGGTTATCAAAACGCAGGAGACACCCTGTGTGTTATTGTGAAAGGTAAGTTAAAGAGTCACAAAAGTTTACGTTTAGTTCTCCCTTTGCTTACGTTCTATTACTCTACTAAGTCTCATGAAAATCACCCAGCTGAAAGGAAACTGGACCTGCACAGTGACACATACAAACTAACAAAGTGAGGCTACAATAATGAAAGCTAATGTCTGAGTGGAGGTGGATATTTGTGTAAAAGAGTGTCACACCTGTGTCTGTGTGTGGATGCTCATAACATTACCTTATTGTTTTATCCACATAGCCCCACACACTCCTGGCCAGACTGGGAACACCAACAGTAGACAGCATTCTATGAATGACCCTGGAGATATAATAAAAGAGTAAGCGCGTGAGGGCAAAGGACAGGGACTGGCCGATGACAACGCGTGACAGCAAAACTATCATCTCCATTATTTAAATTATCAAGCATTTACTATAACACTTAAAAAAAAGTTTATGGTTTTATCAAGGTTTTTTGTGCATTTCCAGAGGGCTTTTTATGCACATGAATATAAAAATATTTGCGCCACTGCAAAACTCTTGTTTAAAACCGGTGTTCTGACAAACCATCCTAGTTTGGCAAAACGTTCTACCGTAACTCTGCTGTCACAGAGTAATTCCAACACCAACTTAACTTTGCCCATCAGAGTATGCGTATAGGTCATATTCATACAGCCAGGATGGTTTGCCACTTCATTTTACCCATTAAAGTATCTTGTAGGTAACATTCACTCTGACGGGTAAAATTAAGTGCCAAACATGCATGGTTTGGCACTTAATTTTACCCGTCAGTATGTTTGTAGCTGTTATTAACAAAGGTAGGATGGTTCGCCACTGAATTTTAACTGTTTAAGTATGCTTGCAGGTGAAATTCACAAAGGTAGGATGGTTTGGCAGTTAATTTTACCCGTCAGAGTATTTTTGTAGCTAATATTTACAAAGGTAGGACGGTTCGCTACTTAATTTCGTGTTGTGCGCATGCACAGAAACAACGGGTAGGATGGTTTGCGAGGTAGGATGGATTCTAAGAACACCTGTTTTCCAATTTGCTCTACCATCTCTGAGGTAAAACAAACATGGCAGTCCAGCAGCTTTGCAATAAGAGCGTTATTTTACTTCTGTGGACCACACCGACAATACCTTCAAAGCACCGGTGAGTTTTTCAACGACCTTCTGCAGTCTTCGAGCACTCTCATTTAGTACGGGCCACTTTACAAGAAGGCAGCAATTAACTAATGAGGTTGGAGGGGGGGGGCAGGTTTACCTTGACCCAAGTGGTGCCTCTCTCTGACAGCCTGTCTAACTTTCGACAACAACACTCGGGCATTTTTCAGGAAAAGGTGCACAGTGTCGCTGTTCCAATAACACTTAGTGTCTGTTAAATAATAAAGGAACATTACCGTGGATAGACATACTCTGACAGGCCGGGGAATGTGATAGGTTAATAGAAATACTCACCCTCTGTTCTCGATCACCGCTTGCTCAGCCATAGCGCGACAGTCCCCGAGACGCTTCTCACAGTCACGTGGCTCTGACGTAGCTGCCGAGCTTGTGTGCATTTCATTTATAGCGTCAGTTGACTGAGACAAGGGGGGGGAGTGTTATTCCTACTGTGGATCCACCTATCTCCGCTTCGTTTCTTCCTAGTAGAGTAAAACAAACGCACCCAGGAAGAGTTTGCGGAACTGGCGTGTCTGTCATGTCTAAACATTGCTGCTGATCGGGGAAGTGGGTCTTGGTAAGTATTTAAACTCCGTTTTGTGTTCCTTGTTTTACATTACTCGGGTATTTAAAAGTAACACAAGAGTGTTGAGCTTGCGCGGGCAGCTGCTGCTGTTCAGCTCTTCGGTTCAGTTCTTACGGTGAATCATCCTGCAAGTCATTAGAAATGTTCTCAACGGTCTTTAAACTCATTTATCTTGCTTATCTGATATTTCAGGTCTTACATTTAATGGGGACAGGTACTCATGCACATGTAACCTGCAGCGTGAAAGATACATGTAGAAAAAAGTTTTATTTACAGTGTTGTGCAAAAGTCTTGAGCCACACATCGTTTAGATTGTGCTAGGCGAATGGGATGTGATTTATGTGCAAACATAATTAGAAGCACAGTGTACAGACTTAAAAGTCAATATTTGGTATGACAACATTTATTTTTCCACACAGCTGAACTCTCTGAGGCCACTTGCTTTGTTATTTATTTAAGTGGTCTTCAAAAACAGGCTTCTTGAAGGGTGTTTGCCTTTCATTCCGTTTGTGAAGATGATCACACACTGCTTCAATAACGCTGAGATTTGGGCTCCAGCGAGGCCAATCCATGATGGATGGATGTGTACCATTATATTTGTTTCCATCAAGGTATGCCTTTACTGCATTCACAGTGTTTTTGGGATCATTGCCGCAATTAAATATTTAGCTGTTATCAATCAGAAGCTCTCCAGATGGACAAATCTTTTCTGCATTCATAATTCTACCAGTTTTGACAAGATCTTCAACACCACCATGCCTCCACTGTGTTTTCCACATGGCTGTAGTTAGTCACTGTTGTACTTTGATTCTGACCTTTTCTTTACGTATTGAAAAAAATCGAACCAAAAAAATTCAAATGTGGATTTTTCACTCCACTGGTTTTCAGTCCAGTTATTGTGTATGTTGGCATACCTCAGCCTTTGCTCTCTGTTTCATTTACTAAACAACAGCTTCTTCCATGCTTCCACTGAGGCTGTTTGATGGCTTCAGTGAACCATAGCTGGATCAGACTGAAAGTCTGGGGGGGGGGGTTCTGTCACTGCTACTTTTGCTCTCATCTGTCCAGTTTCCTTAATTTTTTTTAATGACACACATACATGGACTGTAAGTATTAGTCCAAAGAAAAACTTTTAAAGTACCATGTTTATTTTGTTTTTTTCCTGTTTTGTTGTTGTTGTTGTTGTTGTTGTTTGTTTGTTTGTTTGTTTGTTTTGGGTTTTTTCCCTTCTCTTTTCTTTAAAAATTATTTCTTTTTGTTTTTTTTGGGTATCTTGTGGTTTTATTGCTTTCTTACTGCCATATGTTCAAGATGTTTAAAGTGTTGGATATTTATGAATATAAATATATTGGTAAACATATATTTACAAAGTTTTTCTTTGTACCTTTAGAAGGCTGGAGAACTATTGCTCAAGACCACTGTAAAGTAACAACAAACTCTGGGCATTTGTAACCAAAATACAAAGAAATCAGGGGTGAATCAAGACTTTTGCACAGTACTGGAGTTGTTAATTTTCCCGTAATTTCTCTAAACGTATATATTTAGGTCCGGGGTAAACCTGCATTTTTTTCTAATGGCCATCAGGGGTGATCCCTGTTATCCCTGAATCCTCCTCCTCCTATATGTTATAACTTTGTTTAATCTCTTCAACATGTTGACCAATTTCTTTTCTTTTTTTTTTTTTTGATTTTTGTGTAATCTTCCTGACAGACACCAGTATTCAAATAAAAGTGGGAGCAAGACTACAGAACTATAACAGATTCTTGCAGTCATAGCATAGCGATTGCTGTTTATGAACTCCTAATTAAAACACATGAGAACAAAGAAGCTACATAATGTGAAATGTAAAGCTGTATGTTACATTCACACATACATATATATTTACTCACCCTAAGGAAAGTTGTTTAAAATACTAAGATAGTTGCCATTTTTTTCCCCCAAAATCTGACACCGTCAGGATGAAGCATGAAGATTTGTTGTGTAACTGCAGAAAATGTTTCAGTGTTCGGTGTAAAATAAATAACAGAAATAATCCTGTTACCTTCATTACAAGTTAACTGGATTATAAAGTGAAAACAGTTACTGATTATGATCCCTAACAGAAAGATATCCAAAGTCAACTCAACAAGCTATGGGATTTGAGTTTTAAACCACACTCATTAAAGACTCCGCACACCCACACAGGTGTTGTCACTTAAAGCTGCACAGGCGTGGGCCAGGTTAGTGGAATTTATGTGATCGATCACACACACACACACACACACACACACACAGAGCTATATTAATGAAATATACAAAGGCTGTTTTTCTTTTTAACAAAACTTATTTTTTACGACATATGGTTCAGATACCCATAAACTGTATAAAAGGTGGACATAGCTTCTGGGTCTGTGGAAATATCCTATACTGTAATTCTTTTTAATGGGCACTAGAGGTCGATACCTGTGTGCCTCTCATTGCTGTAGAAATGCGGTTGTTAAGTCTGACGTCACTAGCCGTGTCTGGGCCTAAACTCCGCTGCAGGTCCATATATCAAACGATCACTATGGCATTACTGAGAGTTGAAAAACTGTCTAAAGTCTTCCATCTTTAATAAAATGATCAGCGTTCTGCTCTACCAGGTGTAACAATTGAGTTTAACATCCAGGCATCCATGAAAACGGAATTTATGACATTTAACATTAGAAGTTAGCAGGAAGTTAGCTCGCTAGCTTCTATCTAAATACAACATAGCATGTCCTGACTGCGGGGTTTTGGAAACAAATTAAAACGTACAGCTCTGTTATCACTTCCAACATAAATGAAGACAGAAAACTAAACAGCAGTGACGTTTGTAGGGTTACTGAAGTTTGGCTAGCTGGTATATAATGATGTGCTACGTGATCGCTAGCGACACAGCTATGTTAGCATAACATAAACAAGCGAACCTTTTTCCACTCGATAAAAGTTAACGTGAGTGTTCTCGGTGGTCAGGAACAAATGTAATCGCATGGCAGGATGCTGTAAAAGGACCAAACTTCAGCCAGGAGAACAACTGAGATAATCCATCCACAATACGAGGTTAGTCATTCATATACTGCTGCATGGGCTGGGCTGTAGTTACATCCTAAGGTTTTAAAAACTGAGCTTAAATAAATGATTAGCGGTAATAAAAGCTGAGGGAGGTCAACAGTGATCACTGACTGTTTTAGGAGCTTTTTGAGATTAAATAGAAGAAAATACAAGACATTAAATATGTTAACAACACAAAAGCCATATTAAACGCAGACTACTTTAGGCCCGGAAGTAGGATTGGTCACGTCATCGCTTAACAACGGATAGGAACGCAGCGCTCACCCCTAGCATTGGTCAACAGGTTTTTTTTTTTTTTATAACTTTATGGGCCTAGTCACTAATTTTGGGTAATATTGAATAAAACATTAAGTCCACTTTGTAAATTTTAGTGATTCTAAGTGGCAGAAAGGAGGATTATCACAGTCAATAATTTCCTCTAACTGAACTGCGCATTTTAATTGAACCCTGTTGTAGATGATATTTCAGGGCTTCTGACCATCAGCGCTACATACTCTTTAATAAAAATTTGAATATGTGTGGCGCTCAGAGCATGAATCATATTGAATTTTAGTACTCTCACTCTCATTGTTACTCTCACATGTGCTCCAACACTGCCACCAGGCTAACATTTGTACATAATAAATAAGAAAATCTAATTTGGACGTTGAGTCAGTCTCCATACACTTCCATGTTAAAACGCCTGACAGCACTGGAAACAATACTTAGTCTTTGATAACTCATCTGCCTAGATGATAAATACAGTTAGAGGTGTGGCTGCTGTGACTGACAGGTGTTTGGGACACGGGTAGGCGGAGCTAGGCCTCTTCTTCGCCTGTGGTTGTGCGTATCGGAGCAATTTTAATGGATTATTTGATTAATATTAATCAAAACATGTCTTTGTGTGTGAGAGACATGTTCGTGCTTCACTTTTACTTTAACTTTCATCAGTCTGTTACTCAGCACTAATTAGCTGACATGAGAACCTGTGCTCCTCACTTTACAAATGCAGCTTGCTAATACCAGATAGCTTAGCACTCCACCCTTTCCTGTAGTCGGGTCACTTGAGGATGCGATGTCACGTGGCTGTGTCCATCTTTTATTTGGTTTAGATGAAATGTGTCAGGACATTATTCAGTTTCCTTCAGCTTTATTCATAAAGCGTGAAATCACAGCAGTAACCTCAACGTGCTTCATAAAATAAACTCTTCAACCTTTCCCAACTCTTTTACAGGAAGTGATAGTGTTACAAGTTGACTGGAAAATAAATTTTCAAAAATGTCAGTTTTAAAAACTACCGATTTATTTATTTATTTTGAGGACCACCACAGAGAGCTCAGAAATTAGATTCAGTAAAAAACAAACAAACAAAAAACGCTGATCCGTGTTAAAGTTCCCTACAGGGGGAGTGGGGCAGATGTGGGTGTGACAGCTGTCAGTGCTACTCTGTGACGTGGAACACCGGGTGCAGCACGCTTACAACACCACACGCTCTTCTCTTTTCTTACTGTTCACAATAGATGATCACGGTTCCCGGCCCGAGCCTGGAACACTGCCGCTTCATACACAGATTTGGGTGAGTGTTGTGCTGGCCCAAACGACACACACACACAACACACACACACAAGTACGGAAGGAGTAGCAGTCAGCATGTCAGGGCTTTCTTTAACACACATGCTCCTCCCTTTCTGGGTACAGCAGTCTCAGCTGTTTCTGTCTGTACTCTGGGTCTGTCTCTCCTTACAGGTCATACATGAGCTGATCTGCAGCAGACCCACAGTACAGATTCCACCACGTATGATTAGTTGATTTTACTGCAGGGAGGTCCGTGTTCAGACTAAGGAGGGGTAGCTTTGACACACCTTGTGTAAACCTGTTCAATGAACATTGTGACTTTATCTGTCATTTCTTTACCTGTTTTGGGCCAAGATGTCATTTCACACACTACATTAGTCATGTAAAGACATTTTGAATTTGTTGTACAGCACAGCAGGAACTCTAGGAGTCTGTGAATAGGATGAGACAGGGAGCCCAAGAAAACAAGAACAGACTTTGTTATTGTATCCAGACTTGACTTAAGAAAGAAAAATAGCAAAGTACTTCTACTGCGAGTCCCTAAAGAAAAATTGTCATCATGTACAATGGCATACATGATGTTAATGGGAAATTTTATTTCATCTATATTACTATATAGGTTTTTTTCTATAATATTACAAGAGAATGTGGGTGTGTATAGCTGTCTGCGTCTATAAGCTAACTTTGTGACAGACTGGCGACCTGTCCAAGGTGTACCCTGCCTCTCGCCCTATGACAGCTGTGATAGGCTCCAGCTCCCAGAATTGTAGAAATACAGAAACTTCTGATGATTAGGCCTAGCACAAGCTCAGCTTGCCCTGTC
The DNA here is from genome assembly GCF_057381845.1 of Rhamphochromis longiceps. NCBI lineage: Eukaryota > Metazoa > Chordata > Actinopteri > Cichliformes > Cichlidae > Rhamphochromis > Rhamphochromis longiceps. Next base: position 6,568,615 of record NC_140567.1, read on the forward strand.
GGCCTTGCAGTACACTGAAATTGAAGATGATAGTGACAAACAGGCCTTTCTAGCAGATAGCAGTGTTTCCGTTTATTGGCAATACCAATAATTACTGTTGGTTGTTCAAAGCAAAGCTTGTTCTACAGCAGTCTGTGCTGTATTTCACACTTGGGACTCAAGGAAATAAGGACGTTTCTGTTATGCAGGTTTCCTGGGAGGAGGGACGATGCTGCAGGAGTCGTCAGTAGACAGCAGTGGCTCCAGGTTTGCTCCTCTGGTGGTGCTGGAGCTGGCCTCAGACACCAAGGAGGAGGCCATTGCCTGGTTGCTGAGCAGGATAAGAGACCGGCAACAGAATGGAGGTGTGGAAGATCGTCTGCGCCCCTCGAATCATCTTCCCTTGTTTGACGTGGTATTATTCATCCTGTAATTTCTTCCAGGTGCTGAGCTGCTGGTGGAGCAGTTGGGACCTGGAATCGGGGTGGAAGAGAAGGAAAACCCCAACATGTTTTTGGTGGGGGCCTCCATGCAGAGGCTGCTCTGTGGTGCAGAAGATCTGGGGCTCTTTAAGGAGTGTACTGACGGGTCCATGAGAGCCTTCACTTTTGCCAGCAAACACAACTTCAAAGATTTTAAAGGCAAGTCTACTGTTTAGTTTGTGAAAATTTATGCATCTTATTGTTATTGTTATTGTTAACTTGCAGCCTTGCAGTTTAACACAGCCAGGCTTTCTTTGTGTTAGCTGGTTTTCAGAAACTTTAAACAGTAACAGAGGTAACTCGTATCACTACCATATTTGTCAGCCTCCTTGTTAAGTCAGCTCTGTGCAGAATTGCATAAATAAGGAGAATTTAATGCATCATTTGATTCTTCTTCAACACAAATCAATCTGATCACTGCCCCTGAGTCTCATCACCGCTCACATACTCTGTCTGAAATAAGTGGCGTCACTGTAACAGCCTGTGAAAACATGCCTTTGTGGTGAATGGCACTGTGTTTCTGTTCCATCTCTTCAGGGGATGGAGACGGCTTCCTCAGTATGGCTGAGTGTCAGTATGTTATCAAGCATGAGCTGGACACGCTGCGAGCCAAAGAGGAGACTAATGTTCCAGGATACAGTCATGCCAAGCTCTACCCTGGGAAATCTATCAGTGAGTCTGTGTTCATGTCTCAATCTGTTTCAAATGAGCTTTGCAGTGATCAGTTTGCTGATGTTGTGTATTTCACTCACAGGAAGACAAAAGAAAATGGTCTCATCTAGTTCCTTCTTGCATGCATACATATTCTTTGTTGCTTATGCAGCTGAAGGTGGGCAGGGTGCATGCTGGACAGATTGCCGGTACTTCATAGCACTGCTGAATTTAACAGCTGAAATTCCAGGAAACTGTACTAAATTAGGATGTGCAGACATCTCAGAATAAAACTGGGAAACTGATCAACCTCAGAAGTAAAACCACACACAGGTGATGTGAGTAAAACATGGCAGTGTATTATCATACAGGGTTTTGAAGCTGTGGCCAATTTTATGCTTGTCCTCTTCCCCTAAACTGTTTTTCATTCTGTCGCTTACAGATAAACATTTTGATAATTGATCAGTCATTTCATTTGCATAGGAATACAGGTCCAGCTTCTCATCTTAGAGACTTGACTGTTTTCATTTTGATGCACAAAGAGAACACATTGTGTAAATCGTGGTTTAGTCGGGGCTAAATGATTTATCACTCCTCAACCTTAGTTAAGTATACACTCGGCATTTAATCATAAAACTATCAGAAAGACATTTGTTAGAACCTGTTTATAACAACATTAGCCACAGCAGAGTATGTTTTTATTAGCTGATACACAGATTAGATAATTTCACTCCTATTTTTTTTCCTCAGTTTCAGCTTGTGACAAGATTTGACTGTTTGAGCCTCTCCTGCGGTTCATCCACACTTGCTTGCGGTTTGATTTAGAGATTCCTGTAGTAGTAACGGTAGCAGATTGTAGACTGAACACAGACTGTGTCCTCCTTCCACCCCGCTATCTCTGCAACCCCCTCCCTTCGTCTGTCTTCAGTATGGAAACAATAAATATGCAAATGCAGTAAAATAGTCCCAAAGTGAGATAAGGAACCAATGAACTTGCAGTGAAGATAGGGTGCCTCTATTCAACGCCTGTGTTTGACAAATCGTGTTAAAATAGAATGTAATTATTTTTTGACAAATGATGCACTCAAAAAATGGCAGATGAAATGATAGCGCTTTCATGTGCTCGTATTTAGCTGCTGCATATTGGACAATAGTAATTATTGCTATAGTCATTATTGTATTGTGTGGAATGGGCCGGCTCCCAGCTATTGTTAGCCTGCCCTTGTTTTACAAAATGAAATGCATGTTTATTTAGTTGGGAAAGTGAGTTCAGAAAAACTCAAGAGAAGGATGGAAATGCAGCCAGAAGGTTTTCATGTGGAATATCTTCCAAATAATTCACAAGTTTGAGTAAAAACGTCCTGTTTTATCATCACTGTACATGACTAGAGTGGGGGGTGAGACAGAAAGTAACATGCTCTTTTTTGTTGTTTTCTTTACTTGCATCTTAGTTCGCAGACTGCTCTCCAAAGGGATCTTAATCCAGATGTTTCCTCTGCATGAAAACGAAGAACTCAAGAGGCTTTCTTTTTCCTGGTATAAAAAAGTGAAGGTGTCGCTTCAGCCTCTGGGTAAGTGCATCTTGTGCCATTATTTTTCATGGTCACTCTTGAATACATTGTGTGATTAAAACGAACAGTCCACGTTATGGAGTATGCACACTTGCAAAAGAGGTCTCTGTACATCTGCATTTCTAATATGTCCCCAGACTGTAATTGGAGCGATGCACTGTCAGTGCTCCTGATCACTACTGACTCTTTCATCTCTATCCCCAGACGACATCAGACACTACTATGGTGAGGGCCAGGCTCTCTACTTTGGCTTCCTGGAGTACTTCACCTTTGCGCTGGTGCCTATGGCCCTCATTGGGGTGCCTTACTATCTGTTTGACTGGGAGGACTATGACAAATATGTAGTCTTTGCTGTCTTCAACTTGATCTGGTGCACTGTTATCTTGGAGGTAAGAAGACATGAAACAGTATGCAGTATGATATCGTTCTACCTATTGATCTATTAATCTGTGATGGCTGCAGAATATAGTTTGGTGTGTGGAGGCACAATGCTCACCATCCTAAAAATATGATACACATAGAAATTGGGCAGTGATGTGTAAATATGCTCCAAAGCCTGCAGGTGGATGCTGGGGTGGTGGAGGGGTTAAAACGGGAGCGGTAGAAGTGAATCTTCAGCTCTTTGATGTAAAGGGATTGAATCTTTTCAAGCACTTCAGAAGTTTAACTGTGATGTGTGGTTTAACTTTTCATTCTTTTATACACTAAACAAGAGAGAAAATTCACCCTTTAATTGTAAAGGAAAATATTACCCTCTGCTGCTTGCAATGTAGTCTTAACTCCAAAAGTGTTTATTAAAATCGTAACAGAATTTTAAAATGCTTCAGCTGACTTGCTGAACCTTTGTGCCCACCAGTTATGGAAGCGACGCAGTGCCTCACTAGCCTACTACTGGGGCACACTGTGCAGAAAAAAGGCCTTTGAAGAACCTCGGCCTGGATTTCACGGCGTGCTTGGTCACAACCCTGTGACGGGACGTGCAGAGCCTATCTACCCCACCTCCAAGAGGCACCTGCGTGTCTACCTTGTGTCTCTGCCCTTCGTCCTGCTTTGCCTCTACCTGTCCCTCTACATCATGATGATCTACTTCCAGATGGAGGGGTGGGCTCTGTCCATCTATGATGAGAACCCCACATTCTGGACACACATTCTGCTATTCATCCCTAGTATCATCTATGCTGTGGTCATAGAGGCGATGAACCTCATCTACAGATATGCTGCCGAGTTCCTCACTGAATGGGGTAAGTCCACTTTTTCATTATTGTGCATTCACACCAAACCATGTTTCTTGCATTAATACAAGCTCTGGCTAGAGGGCTTGATTGCTGATGATATTACAAGAGAATCCAGAGCTGATGAGTTTTCACAATGCAGCGTGAAGCTAGGGTTTTCCTGTAATTCAAATGTTTTAATTCAACAGTCCCTTGATTTGCCTTTAAGTGTGCACCATTTTGTCTCATTGGGTAGACTTAAGGCCAAATAATTTTTTATTATACGCTCAAGACCCTACAATAATCGTGTGTGTGTGTGTGTGTGTGTGTGTGTGTGTGTGTGTGTGTGTGTGTGTGTGTGTGTGTGTGTGTGATCTCCATCTTAGGTATTATCATGCAGATGAATGAAAAAACAGTTATGTGTTTAAGAGCACAGCTCATGAGATCACGGTGAAAACTATCCGCACTGTTCATATTGCTGAAATTAGAACGATTTCATTTGAGTGTAATAAAAACTTTATTAAGGAAATATATGTTTTTAAAGTTGATGAATGTAAATGAATTGACCAGAACAAAAGCAAACAGCACCTTCAAACTATGAAACCAATTCAAAACATCAAAATTAAAAATGGACTGCTGTTCAGACTTCCCATGCTTTGATGTCCATCTGAGGTCTGATTACTTTCAGGACAGGGTCCAAAGTTAACATCATTATCCATCTGTTCTCTTTGTTCTTCAGCCATTTCACTTTGAACCCCACAGTGCAGGCTGCGAAATTCTTGACACAGAAGCCACAGCATGTTCAAGACACCAAAAGCTAAAGTGTTGTAAGACGTTTTGTTGCCGGTCATCCAGGTCCAGGTCATCTCTGAGGTCACTGAGCCAAATTAGAATTAGATAGCTTGGTAACCGACACTTTTGTTCCTCCTCCGCGCAGCAACTGTCACCATATTGAGCACAAAAATAAGATGTGCTCCCCCCCCCAGCGTTCAACCTCAGCGCAATTGGCAGTAAAATGCATGTTGCATTAGTAAATCAGTTTGTGTACCTGATTTAATTAAATAAATGAAAAGCTAATGATGGATGATCGATAAAAGTACAGACTTTAATTGTGTATTTCAAATCGTTTAGCGAAGAAACTGCATTAAATCTTTTGGAATGGAGATCAAAAGGTTTAGAGTTTTATCCATTGTATCATTCAATCACTGTTCACAGGAACTTTTTATTTGTGACAGCAACACAATACAGTACAGCTCTCAGTAAATGGAAGTGAAGCCATCAATAGGATAAACCAACCAAACACATATTGTAAGATAAAACCCTACACTGTTAGAGAGAACCTCAGCAATCATGTGATCCCCTGTGAGCACAAACTTAGATCGTTGGGATAATGTTGTAGTATGAGGTCTGATGGGCCCTGATTCAATTCAACATTCTCACAGATTTGGAGATAAATAATAACACAAACACACCATGAAAGTAACTTAGATGCTTCTTAAGGCAAATAAAAGGAATGTTTTTAAAGGGCTGACCCCAGGAAAAGTCAAGCTTTGGTCAGGTCCTGGAGTTCCAGATTTTTGGCAGTCATTGACTGGTTTTCATCCAGTGAGCTTCTGCTGTGAACATTGCGATGAGTTATTGCTGACATGTTTTCCGTGTGTTTAGAAAATCACAGGCTAGAGTCTTCATATCAAAATCACCTGGTGCTCAAAGTCTTGGTGGTGAGTGAAATGAGTTATCCACAGTTTTCTGCCAACTGTACCCTTTATTGATGAGAGTGCAGCCTTTCTTATCACCACCTCACTTCTCATAACTGCCCTAACTCTTTTTTTCTTTAGTTCAACTTCTTCAACTGTTTCGCGTCGCTCTTCTACATTGCCTTTGTCATGCAGGACATGGAGCTTCTCAGACAGGTAGGTCTGCCTCCTTCGTTCCTTCTTTGATTCTACTTCCCATCGTTCTGCTCCTCTAGTTTTTACAGTTCCTTTCTTTTGTTTCTCTCACCTCCCTCTACCCTGGTTTCTGTTGATATTTCTTTGTGTCTGCGCTCTTTCCAGAGTTTGGCGACCTTGTTGATCACCAGTCAGATCTTGAATCAGTTCATGGAGGCCTTCCTGCCCTACTGGCTGCAGAGGAGACGCAACAAAAAGATGATTCGCAAAATCCAGAAGAGAAGACTGTATGAGGAGAAAGAGCTTCCGCTGGTAGAGCAGGTCCGGCTCGAGGCCGACATGAGCACATACTTGGTCAGTACATGTGATCTTTAATCAGAAATCAAATGACGTCTTCTGCGACGTTCTTTAATTTGTGTCTGTCTGTGCTCTCATTCCTGCTCAGGGAACATTTGATGACTACCTGGAGCTCTTCCTGCTGTTTGGTTATGTCAGTCTGTTCTCCTGTGTCTTTCCTCTGGCTGCTGTCCTTGTGGTGTTAAACAACATCACCGAGGTTTACTCTGACGCCTTCAAGATGTGTCGAGTGTTCAAACGACCCTTTGCCGACCCAGCTGCAAACATTGGAGTCTGGCAGGTATTTTCATTTAGTTTTGAATGCAGTTGCTGATGTTTATGAGAAAAGAATGATTTTTGGTAGTTTTTTATTTAACAAATATTGCTGTACAACTATAAAGTACCAAAGGACACAGATATCCTCCACATCCTTACTGCTATATTGGACGTCCTTCAGAAATGATATTGGGGTACTCTGAACATTAAAGCTTTCTGTGGACAGGTCATTGTATTTTTTTAACATGCTGTCCTAATCTAAACAGAGCTCCTCCATTAAAAATGACATATGACTGACTCTGTGCTGTGCCCAGCATCCAGGTATGGTTTCCATTCGTGGAAACGAATAACTGTCGCTGTCTTTCTACCTCTGTGTGCAGCTCGCCTTTGAAGCCATGAGTGTGATAGCTGTTGTGACCAACTGTGCACTGATTGGCATGTCTCCACAAGTCAGATCCTACTTCCCCGAGTCAGAGACACAGCTCATACTGTGTACAGTGGCTGCTGAGGTAATTTACGTACACACACACACGCGCGCACACACACGCACACGCACACACACACACACGTAATGTGTGACCTCAGACTGGTAAACAAAGGTCAGATTTATGTAGTATTTTGGAGTAACTTTGTGATGTTATGAAACAAAACTTGACTAGTCTTGTATAAGAAATTTCAAAAGTGACACAACTGAAACTTGGTTTGGCAGAAAGTAAATGGTATATTTATAATAGCAGAAATAACACAGCAGCAGAAATGACTCCATTGATGATGGCACAAGCATCTCACAGAGCCATGCCGCTGTGTATGTTTTGCCAGGAGTGGAACAAACACGTCTAAATGGAATGCTAGGAAGCAATTTGTTATACCTCCTTTGTGATATAATATAGTATATAATACGAGTATAATACGCCTGTTTTGAAAAAACTGTATTCTCCATTCTGATAGGTTATAATTATATGTACCGGTAGTTAGTTAGATATAGTGATAACTGTGCAGTCATTCTTTTTGCATGGTTATAGAGGCAATTTTGCCATTCACTTTCATTTAAGGATCAGTGAATTTACCAAGGAAGACAACACAAAAATTGGACTTGTAGCATTATTCCTGTATTTTTTATTTTCTATAGATCTCATAATCATTTTTGGATACATTAGTGTTTAATAGCGTTCTTGTTAACACCGCGCTGTTCTGTAGTTGTGCCAGATGCAGATTTTTGTTCACTAGATGGAGCCACAGCCCAAAGCAAGGGCTGAGGGTGACGGGCAGAGTGGAGAGTGTGTGTGTGTCCGCACATAAATGAAATTTGCACTGTGCGTATTCAGCCTATAATTGTTTGAGCTTGTGTGTGTGTGTGTGTTAATTTGAGCATTCACGCTGCAGATTCCTCTTCTCCTGATTCTACCTTTATTAACATAACGTCAGCCTGCTCCCCTTTTCTATGTGCCCTGTTCAAACAGTGCAGCCTAACACACCTCCTGCCTCCGGAGGGGGGGGGGGCTCAAAATAACAGCACAAACAGGTGAGGATGTAGTGAATGGGAGGTGCTGCAGTATGGAGATTTTTTTTTAAGGACATTCATAAAGAAAACAGTTGTACGTTTGTGCTGCTTTAACAACCTCCTGAGGGACGATTGTTTTAACTGTCTGGTTGCTGCCTGAGACTGTAAATGCTCTTTAAAGTACTGTAGCTCACTGTACAACATCTCTCTGCTGATGCCAAGGCAGAAACTGGGTCACATCGATCGTCTGCATGTTGAACGTGTGGTCGGCACACACAGCTGAAAACTCTGCAGTTCACAGAGAAGTTGTTCTTTGTGGGTGATATTTCTCCTGCAGCAGCTGCCAGGATAAGCCTGGGTTTGTTTAAACCTTTCTTTTTGCTGGGAGTTCTCTATTAGTGTGAGATGGATTGAATCGTTTTAGCCTTGCTTTGTCTCATGGGCTGCAGAATCTGCCTCCTAGATGTGTCTTTTGTCCAAAGAGTCACCATTTGGAAAAGATGATCGGTCAGAGTTTATGCATCTGCTACGGTCTGCTGTTGAAATTGAAAGTGGGAGAAATGGGATGGTATGTGTCTCTTCCACAGTGTATGGTGATAAATAGGAAATCCAAATAGAATCAAGTGAATTGAATCATCAAACCCCTCTGGAGCCCTTTGTGAGGGAGCTGTGGTGTTAACAGATTCCGCTTTGAGAACCATGGGTCTGATGACAACATGCTACATTATACATGATCTGATGACACAGCTCACTGATTTTTTTTGTTGTTAACTTTACTTACTGAGGGGGTGTAACAGCTCTGTGTTTGGATTAATTTCCAAGTGCAGATGTTACTGATGACAATAGGTCGTTTCGCAGGTAACTGCTCATGCACCATCAATGGCATGCAGAGACTTTTACAGATGGGTGAGACGAGTGGGTGAACCAACTGCATTCCAGTTCCTCATCATCTCTGACAACAGTGTAGCAGTACACATACACAAACGGCCAAAAAAAGACTGAGCATCTTAAAAAGCTGAATATTGTGAAGTTTGTCAAAGAGGTCAACTTTCATGCTCATTGAAGGTAAAGTAAATGGGTCAATGGTCTGTACTGGTCTGGGGTGCTGTATCACCTACAGTGACAGACGTCATGAGGAAATATGAAAAATACAGACCCTGCAATATTAGAGAACGAACCCAAATGATTGCCTAATCCCCTGCAAACTAGCACTTGTCAACAGAGGGGAGGAAAAACTCCCTTTTAACAGGAAGAAGCCCCCATCAGAGCCATGCTCAGGGAGGCTGAACATGCCATTTGCCCTTTCCACAGTTCAGGGATGAGGGTAAAAGAGGAGGATAGAAAGAATGCTAGGGAAGGGTTTCGTGGGAAATCCCACCTTTCAAGTATTCAGAGAAATATCTCTCAAGTGCCACCTGCTGTGCCTCTGGCTGAATTGCAGACAATTTAATTGAAATTAATAGCAAGTGGAATGACTGTCCTACATCGACTCCTGCTACTCTCCTCTCAGTTCCAGCCTTTGTCAGCATGACATAAACGCTCCCAGAAAAAATGAGAGATTTAACAGCTGATAGTCAAGCTAGCTTCCAAAGACAATTACCAAGTGCAGCCAGAGGGGGGCAGTAAATTTCAGGATAGATGTAATCGGGCAATATGAGATCTGTTTTGGTCCGAAATGCTGGTCTGAGCTGTAAGGACAGAGATTGTTTTCACTTTAGTATCATTTTAATTGATGTCTGTTTTTATATTTGCTTGTATAAGACACGCTATTTTCTTGTTGGGAAGCCAAAATCAGAAGATTTTCACCATCGCTGTCTTTAGTTAAACACTTGTCTTTCACAAGTCATTAGCCAGTGAGCATACCATGGTTAATCCTCCCTTTCTGACTGTAATGGGGGCCATAATCTACTAAATGAATATCACGTTGCATGCGGTGTGACTTGAAACTAGCAACAGAAGCCATGAACTCATCAGGCCTGCAAGGATCATTTTACCATAAACTTCCAAACAGCTGATCTTCTGTTTGCCAACAGAGGAGTCACACAGGTTTAGTAGAATGCAGGTTTAAGACACCTCCACACTGGCTTCTTTGACTTTTAAGAGCTGAATGTTACATCCATCTATTCAGTCTATACACTGAGGTTAAGACATGAACCATGTAGTGCTGATCCAGTTGAGTTAAAGAATGTAATGATAATCGAATGAACGGATGTCCTTTAGTAGGACTGAAGATATTTTAAGCTTTTAATCAACCAGGTGTGTTTTTCCGCAATTTGTTTGTTATTACTTATTACTCTCAACTTCTCTGATATTCCCTCCAGCTTCAATTTGTAACACAGTGGCAGCTTTTTTTCATCACTTTTAATAATAACAATAATAATAATAATAATGTATACTTTATTGATCCCCGTGGGGAAATTCCTCTCTGCATTTAACCCACTCCCTCAGTGAAGCAGAGTGAATATGACCTTTGTTTGTTTGGTGTGTGTGTGTGTGTGTGTGTGTGCGTGTGTGTGTGTGTGTGTGTGTGTGTGTGCATTACATGAGCCCTTACTCTAGACTTTTTCTGATTAAAGACTCCAGGGACTCCAGTAAATCACACTCACAGCATGTTGCCTCTAATCCATCCTAACCTCCTCCAAACTGTCTTTTGGGCTGAGTAGAAGTGAACATGACTTTTTATAGCAGAGGGCTGCGCTTTGGGCCTGGGGGTCATGTTCACTGCTTGATTTGCACTCTGCCTCACTCACCTGAATCATGAGAGGAGGTGTGATGCTGCTTTTGCAAACACAGAGGGAAACCAGGTTAGCTCACAGCTTGGTGTTTGGCTTACACTCTCGCTTTGCAGTGGTTGTATATGAGCAATCCATCCTGCCGCGACACACTGCATCAGTCAGGTGTGTCATGCATTTCCTTGCTTTTCTCTTTAGTGCACACTGCAGACCTGTGATGGAAGGCTTGGATCAAAGTAGAGATAAAATGAGTGAATGTGGAAGCAAAAGGAGGAGAAACGGGAAGGAAGGGACTGAGAGCAGAACTGCCAGGGCTGATGAGAGAGACAAGGAAAACGATTGACTGAGGAAAAGAAACCTGTGTGTGTGTGTGAGAGAGAGCGAGCGAGATCCAAGCACGTTCTTGCCTGCTACCACCACATTTCCTAGAATTGAGCAAACAGGCTATTAAAGAGATGGCACAACAAGAACAGTGAGAGCCAGCTTGTGTAATGTTAAGTGTGTGAAAGAAGAGCTGCACATGAATACACATACATGTGGTTTATTGACTCAGCAGCCAGTATATTGCTTTTAGAGAAACCCTTTCTAATTAAAGCTGCTAACAGGTCTGTCAGTGCATACATTGTTAAATACAGCTAACTCCAGGCGGAGCAGAGCCTCTAACCCACTATCTTAGTGTGGACAGACAGGAGATCACAGATGTTTTTTTTTCCTTCGAAGCATTTCTCATTGCTCTTCTTAAGTCGGTCGTCATCTCTTTAATAAGAGAAGGCTGATTCAGAGAGCTGAGGGTTCAAATCAAAACCCTCAGCTCCTCTTATCTCTGTTATGGGGGTGGGTTGGGAACAGGCGCGAGGGCTTCGCCGCGCCGCTTTCCAGCATCAGTGCTATGATACCTGGGTAATTGCTGTGTAGGGTTTACACACATCAGTGAGCAGTAACTAGGCAACTGGCCAGCCTGCCGCTGAAAGAGACAGAGACTTTCTTTCAGAGTCACGGGTCTGTCTGTTATAATCGACTCATTTCAGAGGAGGAGCTGAGGAAACAGAGCAGGGACTATGAAGTGTGTCTGCTTACAAGGGACCTGAAAGGACGGGAGACAAGATCACAGCCTAATGGCATGGAACAAGAAAGGGTTCACAGTTATTGGTTATTTGAGCTGGTGTGCAGCACACAGGTGTTTTCAATTTGACAAAACTTTTAACACAAAATATCTCGGCATGATGGAAAACTAATTAGTTATCATGGTTTGTGTGTAGCCTGTATTGTGTATTTACACGACTTCTAAGACTGACTCGAACCATAAATGCAGTATTTGAATTGAGAATATTAGTGCGTAGGACACAGATATGTCCTAAGGCCCTAAGTGATGTTTACAGCTTGAGACAGTCTATAGTGCAAACAACAATACATTAAGTTAAAGCTGGAAGAAGCAATAGTAGTCAGTATGTGTTATCAGAGGTTTACATCCACTCATGCCCACTCATCATGGGTATGAATGTCACAGTAATTTTGGGCTTCTTGGAGCTGATTGTACTACATACATGATGATTGCACATGCCCATAATGAGTGTATGTAACCTGCTGGCCATAATTGTTTATAAAAGCATCCGTAGGGGTTATTATGCATTTAATTTAATTTGTAAAGCTTATATTCACTCTAAATACACAAACTTTTATGAAGTCCAGCAATCGCTCTCCTTTAAAATTTGGTTTGATGGTTATTTTTAGAGGCAAATATCTGTCTTAAAGGCTGTTAGATGCTCTGGGACCATCATAAATGGGACCGAGTTGAGCGACGAGACTGAACGAACAGTTACATTATAGCCTATAGAGCAGAGTGGAACAGCAGTGTCATGGTAATATAAAAATGCTTTTCTGTGCTGCCAAAGTCTACCAGTTCAAAGTAAAGTACGTTATTATAATACAGACCATACTAACTGCTCACAAAGCTGATTACGGGTCAGTACAGTACAGTACATTATTAACTTTGTAATCTAAATGAAGCCAAAGACCTGACATTAACATAGCTCTGTGTGGTGATTAAGGTGCCTGCATGGGACAGTTTTTTGTGTGTGTCTGTCAAATTGTCTTTTTCAGCAGCCCACCACACAGTAATCTCATTACACTGTTTTTAAAGACAATAAGATGATCTTATCTGCTGGCAACCACAGAGCAGCAGCAGGCCAGGATCCACCCATAAACTAGTCTAGCCTCCCACTCTGTATTTGAGCTTTGTTTACACTGGAGGAGCTTTGAACTTGGTGCGCAAAGCAACTTAATCTTCTAAACCTATATTATGTAATTAAATGACCCCACTCTACAGCTATTTGTATTGCAATGCATTGTTTTGTTTTGTTTGTGATAGCACTGAATGCAACGTCGTGTTATTATTTCCTTGGACTTTACGTTATCACGGTTAGCTAATAGAATTTCTTTGAGCAATTAGAGAAGGATGCCTCCTGCTTCCCTAATCATTATCTAGAACCAGTATTTTTATAATTCCACTGGTGTGTTTGTCCCTGAGTGGCACCTTCATTAGTATGCATAGATATTTGACCCATCATCAGGATGACTCAAGTTTATCACGACTCTCACTGTGTAATTCCCTCAGTAGTCTGGAGACCGCATCACAGCTAAGAGGAGACTTAGATTTGGCCTTAAAGTTATTGGCTGACAAGAAAGTCATGACTCAAAATGAATACTAATGAGTGTATCTGCTAGATGTGCAAGCTACTGCATGCAAATATATTGATCATGACATAACTTAATCGTCTAATGTAGACCTCATGTTGTGTTAACAGCTCATTGTGCTGCCACCTGGTCAATAAAATCGGTGTATGCAGCTTTACTTTACGCTGAGTCAGACCTCACGAATCAAGTCGCACTGCATCGTAAAGACTGACATGCCTCGCTGTCCTCACATCATACAGCAAACACACTCTCCCAAAAGTTGCGATCTCTCCCTCTCACGTCGGTGCCGCTGCTTCCCTGCGCCGCTGTTGGCTGTCCCCAGCATTCGCATGTCTGCTCATCATCACTCCCTAATTTGATATACAATATTTTTGGTGAGTGATGAGCTCCACAGCATAAAAACCAGACTTTTGTATTCAAACTACATGCTGGTGCATTCCTGTTTCCTGACTAAGTTGATTAAAAAAATATTTAAATACATTTATTATTCTTGTTGCGTATATCAAGAAGCAAAAGCAGGGTTTCTCCTGCAGACAAAAAAAATTGCGACACAATTTTTTGTTTGTTTGTTTGTTCCACATGTTCTCATTCATTTTTCTCCTCAACATTCTACACACAATACCCAATAATGACAAAGTGAAATAAAATGCTGAAATGTATTAAAAATCACAACATAACATGCAGATAAATATTCACAGCTTTTGCTTCACTGCTTTGAAGCATGTAGGATGAATTGTTCAGAAGACTTTAAGGCAACATGAAGAAGACTGTAGTGAAAACACAGTATGGCAGCTAGCTGTTAGAAAGATGCGTTCTGCTCAGATCACGTATGAAAAGGCAGTTTTTCTGTTTGTGTCTCATCAGTAAGATTGACGGTGGAATGAAATGTAGTCAGTTCCATGCTAACAGCAAAATGTACTAAATGATTTGAGCATTAGTGCGGTGGCTAAGGTAACATTAGCAATAAATCTGGGCAGTATGGCCAAGAATTCACAATTCCTATTTGTTTTTTCCTCATTACATAAACGCAACAAAAGAATGAATTCCAAAGTAGTCAAAGAGGGAAGTGGCTTTGCATGATTCATAGTTCAAAACAATTCTTGCTTTTCTTTTGTTAGGTGGCCACTCGGCTATTTTTGCTCCTCTTCCTTTAAGGCCACCCACCCTTCTAGTGAGCTTCCTTCCTGCAGCAAATTCGAAAAGCAGGTGGGTGGGGTTTCTGTCCTTTACAGCAGCGGTCCTCAACCCCCGGGCCTCGGACCGGTACCGGTCCGTGAGTCGTTTGGTACCGGGCCGCGAGAGTTGAGGCTCAGGTGTGAAATGTCTGGTTTTCAGGGTTTTTATCGGTTTTCAGCGTTATTTTGTTATCGTTTTTATCGTTAACTCGGTTTTCCTGGGTCTTTTCACGTGTGTTATGAATAAATCTTCTTTTTTTGGTACCGGTACTAGTTTTATTTTGTTGTATTTATCCGCGACACCTTAAAGGCCGGTCCGTGAAAATATTGTTGGGCATAAACCGGTCCGTGGCGCAAAAAAGGTTGGGGACCGCTGCTTTACAGGACAGCCTCTCGCCCAGGCCTGCTGTGAGTTATTAGTCAAGAAATGGCTATTAGGTCTGCTTTAATTAAAACTGTACACCCTTCCAGAATAAGTAGGATAGCAAACCAACAGTAAAATCCACTTGTTATCTTTTCATTTAATACAAAGAATACACCAGGAGGCTATAGAAAAATCTTAGCACCACAAGATTTTTTTGACTTGGCGTGGTATTCTTGGAATCCATTTCTTTTATTCTCTTAGTAAGTTCAAGTTGTGTCACTGAATAGCATGTCAAAGAAAATACCAGAGTCAGTGACATTCACCAACACCTTTGTTAGATACACCTCTTCAAATTCTTGTTAACACAAATATCTAATCAGCTAATCATACGACAGAAAGGTATGCAGACATGTAGACTTTCCACTGGTCAAAGTGGTCAAACTAAGCATGGTTGTGGGCGTCAGATGGGCTACTCTGAATGTTTCAGAAACTGTTGATCTGAGCGGCAGCTCTCACAACCATCTCTGTGGTTTACAGAGTATGGTCAGAAAAAGAGAAAATATCCAATCAGCAGCAGTTCTCCAGCTGAAAATGATTTGTTCTTGTCAGAGTCAGAGGAGAATGGCTAGACTGCTTCAAGTTGGCAAAGGTACCCATGATTTAACAACCAAGGTGTAACTAACAAAGTGACCTGTAAGTTTGCACTCCATGTTCTCTGTGTATTTTTGCCTGAGCGCCTCAAACAAAGCAAACTTTATAGTAAACCCAGACAGCTCATATCAATCTGCTCATATCTTGATTTGATGCGAGATAATAACAGGTCTAATTAGTTTCTTTGTTTGGAGGAGTGTCCAGGTGTTCCTCTTTACGTAGGGCTACACAATATTAAGCTGTATATCAAATACTTGTTCTTCAAATAGGAAATGGCAAACCTGTAATATCCAGAGTTTGTCTTTATAGATTTTTTTTTTTTATAATTTTAGAACATTTCTCAGCTGTAGTAACATTTCTGTTTGCCCTACATTTATTTACTTGATGAAGGAGAACATCAGCCTTTGCTGGTGTAATTTAATCAGCGTAGCAATGATGATACAAATAGTTTTCATACTGAGCATTTGAAGTTCAGTCACATCCATTGTGTCAGACAAAGCAGAATTTATTGTCAGGCTCAAATGTTTCACAAGTTACCTTCTTCCAACCTTCACCGAGTGTCCTCTGTCTTTAGTCTAACCTTGTGCTGTTGAACACACACAAATATAAATTAGCCTTCAATAGCATTAGCAATTCGCTAAGAGCTAGACTGTTTATTCTGCACTTTCAATCAATGTAACAAACCACTGAGGTCAGGGATTTCTGAGCATGTTCTGGTTGTTAATTATTGGAGCTGCTGTGCTGACTGGAATGGCAAAATGTCTTAGTTTATGCAACTTCAAGCTCACAGTGTTCCAAGTGGCATCAATCAGAGCATAATCTGGGGTCATATTATGTCCAACTAGGCAAGATAAATTATTTTACCATCCTCAGTGAAAGCTAGTGTTAGCGTGGGAATATATGTAATTCCATTGTCTTACTCAAATCACTTGGTTTGATAACCCTGAAAGCCATTCCTGTGGAGCAGTGCACCTTGTTATCTGCTCTTTTTTTTGTTCCATCTACTGTAGCATAAGTCCATTACTGTGATGAGGAAAAGGGTGCTGAATCAAAGAAGCTGATGGCGGCTGGCCGTGCTCCAGATGGACTGGCGTGTGTGTGTGTGTGTGTTTCATCATCTTTATGGGAAAACGCATATTCTGCTGATTCAGAAGTGTGCAGTTTGCTGTATTTGATTACTCGAGGTCTGACAGAGAGAAACTGAGATCTGTGGACCCAGTTAAGACTTTTACAAGCACAAAGTGTTCTGGGTGTTGGGTCTGTATGTATCCTAATATGCAATGCACATGAAATATGTTTTTAATTTTTTTTCTGCTCAAAATGTTTGGGTAGCACGAAAGTTTGATATTATGGCCCATGGATATATTCATCAAAAGTTACTCTAAATCATGTCATATAGACACAGACGCGATTTTTTGTACTCAAAATAACATTTTTGTCTTGTTAGCTTTCCTTGAATCATCTTCCTTGCAGAATTTTGGCATTCTAGCTGTCAGATCGGTTCCAAACGGGAACGTGTCGACGGTTACTGTTTCCTTTCAGAGTCATTGTTAGAAGGCAGAGTCAAAGCTGCCTGTGCTGGGTTTTTTTTCATTCTCATTCAGCTTCAAGGACACGTACCGGGGCTGTCTGTCTCACTCTGACGGTCCACTCAGTCACTCCCCTTCTCCTGTTCTGTCCTCTGTCATTTTAAAAAAGTGTGTCCCGTGAAGGACACCAATCTTTAAAAACTGTAATCAGGTTATGTTGATGTATCTTTCAAAGCATGCTCTCCTTCCTCTGTTCAGAACTAAAAGGATGTAAATAAAACGCTGACCCTGAACTTCTTAATCCCTATGATGTGATTGTCTGTCTGTGATTTCAGCATGTACTGCTGGGCTTCAAGTTCATTCTGACCTTCCTCATCCAAGATGTTCCCAAACACATCCAGGACAAACTGGCCCGTCTGGAGTTTGAATCATTGGAGGCCCTCAAGAAGAAGGTAAAGTCTGACTCTGCTCTTACTTTCTTTACTTTGTTACCACTCAGCAAGTTGCTACCTGTCCTCTGACATTGGTTGACAACAATAAAAGGCTGATGGGGCAATGTCATAACCAGCGTTGGTCAAGTTACTTGAAAAAAGCTTCCCCCCAAAAGTAATCCTTTAACTTTACCGATTACTTATTTTTGAGAGTAATTAGTTACTTAGTTACTTTTTAAAAACATGATTTACAACCTGAATAGGTAATAAAGCAATAGATCTTTCAGCCCAATTCTACTTTTTCTGAATAATCCATCATATAAAATGTAATCAAATGGAAAAGTCTCTTTTTAAAACTTGCTTTATTAGTTTTAATCTTTTAACTTTATGCATCAAGCAAAAATGAAATTATATGCAACATTCCCTGACTGGAAGAAATTTGTTTAACATTTAAACAAACATTCTGCACATTCCAGCATAAAAAAATAAAATAAAATAGTTTTTTGTGTTTACACTCACTCTTGCACGTAAAACACAGCAGAAAATAAATAAAATCAAAGGCTCAGCAGTCCTGTTGCTCTATTTTCACCTGTTTAGCAGGAGTGGGGCAGGCGGAGGTTTGCCCTGGTGCAGGTGTGTCGCAGCCATCATGTCAGTGGAAGGATCCGGCAGTTTCTCTGTGAATTTCACATTCCCGTGGCAGCATACTCGGTGCTTGCGCGGACGTTTAGGGGTTTTTTCGCTGTAAAAAGAAGTTTTCTTCCCACACAGTGAACAGCGGACACTAATGTTTTTGTCACTTTTTACAGAATCAAACTCAAAGTAAGGTCAGTACTTCCACACTTTAAACGCTGCACGCTCAAACTCTCTGCCGCACTCGATATATTAACCGTTTTTGATCTGCACACAGCTGTTGCCACGAACGTCGCACTCGCTTACGTCATTGTCATGAGACACAAAAAAATCACGGTTTTAGTAACGCAGTAACGCAGCATGCTCACGGGAAAGTAACAGTAATCGAATTACCTTTTTTGAAATGTAATCCCTTACTCTACTCGTTACTTGAAAAAAGTAATCGGATTACGGTAATGCGTTACTGCTCATCTCTGGTCATAACCCTGCCAGGCTGGCAGGCAACATGAACACCAAAGTTTATGAACATGATAATTTGAGAACGAAATGATATAGGATTTTCAATTTGATACCGTAGGTGTATCAACTATGAAGCTGAGGGGTACCACGAGCCACACGGCATTTTCTTTTCACTTTGCTTAGTGGGAGGAGTCCTCATCACCAGAGGACTCTGTTTGTAGTAAATGGTGTCAGCAAGAAACACAAAGAACAGTTTCCCATCTGAGAACAAGATGTGATCTGAACTTGATTTTACCAATACATAAAGTAAAGTTGTTGTTGTTGTCAGTTGGCTCAGTCCATCCCTAATGGACCGATCCAACCTTTTTCCGAGTTCTGATCTGATAAACTACCTTTGCCGTGGGTATAAGGAGAGTGAAAGTAAACAAACATCTTTATCAGATCTTTCCAGTCCTGCAGGCTCACTTTGAAGATATTTCACACATAATGCATATACTACTATACCAACAGCTTCTGTCTGGAGGTTTGCAAACATTTTTTACATCACTTGAAGATGGTCAGACTGCTCAAATTCTGTGCTTAGCTTCCTTCATTCTACATTTGATCTACTGCTAGCTGCTGCTGTTGTGTGAATAAGTAAACCCAGAATAACACAGAGCAGGATTTCTTTCTTTGCACTGTGCATCGACTCATTGTCACTGATATTCGATCCAGCCTTTTGGATCAGTGTCAGATTTATATCCAATCCAAATATCAGAGTATCCCTAATAAGGCCTGGAAGTTTGAGGGTTCTGCACAGTATCTTAGCTATTCCCAGGACTGCACTCTGCATTCTGGACAGAGACCTCTTATGTAATCTCTTATTGCCACTCAACCCACTTTGGACTTTACCTTCCACATTTGGTTCATTTGTTCCTTTAGCCCCATTACTATTCCACGGCCTATTTCCTCGTGTTTCTTCTTCCTCATGTTACTGTCCACTGAGTTTGCCACATCTAAACACAACTGCAGTCTTATGTACCTTGTCAACCACCATTATGTCTGATTTGTTGGCCAGCAACTGCTTGTCTGTCCCACTGGACATTAACCTTGTTCTTCTCAACCACCTTTGGTCATGTCTCTCATCGAGAATTGAGGACTTCTAATGCATTTCACAGATGTTGCTGTACATTGCTTGGTCCACACTTCCCAGCTTGCGTCTTACATCCTGCTACTATGTGTTGGCTGGTGCTAGATTCCTGCCTCTCTGGATTTGGTGCTTGTGAGGAGTTTTCATGTCTTGACATCAGTGGCTTCAATCTTCGACCTTCGGGCATCTTTATCATGGTTCCTGTTGACCTGTGGGATACTTAGGTACTTGTAGCTGTCCTGTATGTCTGCTATTCCGCTTTCTGGTAGATCCACTCCTTCAGTCCAGTCCGAATGAGGATTGTGGTGAAGTGAATCAGTAAGTCAATGACTTGCTCACTCCTGGTATACAGCGTGGAAGTCATCCAAGGAGTCGTACCGGAGGAGGCTAATGGTCACTCCAGTCTTGCTAACCACCAACGCGCAAACATCCAACAGGAACAACTCAGTACATTTAGGCATGCAGGCATGGTCAAGATGACCTGCTGAAGTTCATACCAAGTACTGAATGTGACTTTAAATACAGCATGGTTATTGGTACAAGACTGGGTGGTCTGAGTATTTCAGAAACTGCTGATCTACTGGGATTTCCCACATAACCATCTGTAGGGTTTGTAGAGAATGGTCCAAAAAAGAGAATATCCGGTGAGCAACATTTCTCTGGGTGATAATGCATTTTTGGTAAGTGATATTTTGTTGGCACACTTTGGGCCCCTTACTACCAATAGAGCATTGCTTAAATGCCACAACCTACCTGAGTATTGTTGCTGACCATGCTCATCCCTTTATGACCACAGTGTACTAATCTTTCTTGTACCAGGATAACTTGTCGTATCACATCGCTCACATCATCTCAAACAGTTGACTGCACGCAGATGGCCGCCACAGTCACCAGATCACAATTCAGTAGAATACCTTTAAATTGTGGTTGAATGTTCAGCTGACAAATCGGCAGCAACTGCATAATAGTGTCATGTCAATATAGACCAAATTATGTGGTGAATGCTTCAAGCTACCACTAAAAATTAAGACTGTTCTGAACGGCGTCCAAGCTGGTACTAGCAAGGTATACCTAATTAAGTGTGGTAGAAATGGCTTTGAATAACACGGTCAGTAGGGCTGGGCCATATTATACCGTTCACGGTAATACCGGTATAATGTTAGGCAACGATAGGAAAATGAAATATCGCGATAGAATGGGAGTAAAACGCGCATGCGCAGTGCCTTTGTTTTCATACGCACATGGCCGATTGTTGAGTGAAACAGATGAACCAGAATTGGTTTGTAAAAATGGTGCAACTTCCGTGATGTGGAACTGGTTTGGTGTTTGTCCGTCAGATACACAACAAAGCACATTTTTTTGCAGAACATGCAAGCGGCCGTTGTTATTGTCGTATTTGTCGGACTAAGATGCTCTTAAATCTGGGAGTAATCTGGGTCCTAAACTCCGTATGCTTCAGGTCAAACAACACTGCAGCATCACTTAGAGTTAAAAACTGTCTAAATTCTTTCATCTTTAATAAAACGATCAGCATTGCTGCTTTACCAGGTGTAACTATAAAGTGCTTCTCAACTTTAACTTCCAGGCATCCATGAAAACAAAAGTTATTACATTTAATGGAGTTAGAAGTTAGCAGGAAGCTAGCAGAAGTTAGCTCGCTAGTTTCGCTAGTTACCTAAGCATGATATTGCATGTTCTGACTGAGAGATTTCTGAAAAAAATCAAACGTACAGATCTGCTATCACTTCCAACATAAATGAAGACAGGAAACTAAACAGCAGTGACGTTTGTAGGGTTACTGAAGTTGGGCTAGCTGGTATATAATGATGTGCTACGTGATCGCTAGCGACACAGCTATGTTAGCATAACATAAACAGTGAAGCTGGAGGACGAACACTAACACTTTTCCACTTATAAAAGTTAACGTGAAGGTTCTTCATGGTTAGAGACAAATGCAATCGCATGGCAGGATGCTGTAAACGGACCAAACTTCAGTCAGGAGAACAACTGAGATAATCCATCCACAATACCAGGTTAGTCATTAATATACTGCAACAACATGGGAATAGAGCAGCTGCCAGAGAATTCAACATTAATGAATCAATGGTACAGAAGTGGAGGAAGCAAGAAGAATGAGTTTAATAAAGTTTGATTTATCTGACTGCTTTGTTTCGCTTAATGTGCCTTATAATCCCGTGCACCTTATGGTCCGAAAAATGCGTACTGCACACTGCAGTTTAATGTTGCAAAGCACCTCTTTTTAACTTCAGTGGATATTATACATGGTTATGCTCAGGATATGTCAGCCCATTTCTGCTGGAAATGCCTTTTGGTTAAACTTTCAGCAAGGAATTTGCATTTGCACTGTTACATTTTTATAAAGCTTTAATGTACATAAAAACCAGCTTCTTGTTTAAGTGAAAATAAATGGAAGGTTGTCTTTTTGCGCTAGTAATGTTGTGGAGTTGTATTTTGTCTCGCATCAATTATATCGTCGGTTATATCGTTATCGCAAATTTTCAAATATATATCGCGATAAATATTTTTGGCCATATCGCCCTGCTCTAACGGTCAGTGTATGTGTATGTAATGTCTTTGAGCAAAAATCTCAGAGTTCTCTAATCGCTATTTATTTCTACCAGTTTGATTGTATATTCCTAATATGGTCATCTCAGGAACACAGCTCTGTGGATAAGCATAGAAACCCCACTTGCATGACATTTCTCATATAGTTATTTACTCAACATGCATTATGATGTGCTTGTATTTAGTAGCTATTGTGAAGTGTCAGATGTATACAAGAGCAGGGAGCTTGTGTATATCTCCATAACAACGTACAGCTCCAGAGCTTCCCACTTAGCATTAAGGCGAGCTCTCAATGTCTGTCTCAGACCACTTTACTGAAGATAAATGGTGTGCCCTATGCTAATAGTATTGATACGGCTCCACAGTAAAGCAGTGGCTTTCTGTGTGCCGCAGCTATTTGTTTGATGTGGACTGACAGAGCTGAGTGCTTCTCTGATGATCATCATTTCTTTCATATGGTCTTTGCTGCCCTTCAGTATGTTGCTGCTCCTCTATATATTGCTGTTTTATGGTCTGACTCATTACATACCATTTGCCAGTCTTACCAGAAGAACTTTAAAAAGAACCGCTCATTATTCATACTCACTATGTAAATAGATTAGATTTCATCAGTTGTTACCACAGATATATTGAATATATAACCACATCATGCTAATGTTTGCTTCCTGACTGAATATTCATCTTTAATTGGTCTGTTTCATGTACACACTCTCCTATTAACCAGTTATGTTGGCTTTAATTTGTGGTCTCTTGCTTCTGCAGAGACAGCTCCACGGAGGGTGAGTAGCTCACAGGCTGTGTGCGATTGCGGAGACTCTTTTGTGTTTTCACTGCCGAGCACTTGGTTGATATTTAATTACTTATAAAGTTGGCTAGTCACCGTGTGTTCTAATACAGATGTTTTTGGTGTGAGTTTGTGATCTAACAAGCGGAGATGTGTGATGCTGTGATACTACAGTTAACAGTTTAGTAAGAGAACCACTTAATGCTCATAATCAAGGTGGAAAACAGATGCTGGTGATTCACCTGTCAGCATGAAAGAAGATTCTCGTCGTAGCATCTGAGCGAATGAATGACTCCTCAAATATGAAATGTATATCCTAGGCTTCTCCTACCTTGTCAGCCTTCTTTCTATCAGTCTGACTGTCCTCAGAAAGACAGCCATTCAGACAGAATGAGAGCTAAATGAAGATGGTTTTCTGCGACTTAAGGCAAGCTGCTACATTAATGTAGTAACTCAAGTAGGCAGACATGCTGTGTCGGAG
The DNA here is from genome assembly GCF_057381845.1 of Rhamphochromis longiceps. Taxonomy (NCBI): domain Eukaryota; kingdom Metazoa; phylum Chordata; class Actinopteri; order Cichliformes; family Cichlidae; genus Rhamphochromis; species Rhamphochromis longiceps. Next base: position 6,592,162 of record NC_140567.1, read on the forward strand.
GTTGGAGGCCAATGATGAAGACATCTTGGGTAGAAGAAGCTACCTGAGAAATTACATATTACAAAACAAGCAGACATTGATTCCTGTTCTCAGTCTGAACCAGAAGTTCTGACCTGAAGCTCTAAAGCTGAAGTGGTTCTTTACAAGACTGTGTCGCACACAAATCTGATGCACATGTAACATCTATCCTCTGATGTTCCTGTAGCAGAACTCCAATTTAGATTATGAACTGCGTAAACCGAAGTTTCATCTCAAGTGAACCATAAGAGTAAAATCATTCTGTAATAACCGTATGGAACAAACATCCTTCTTTTTCTGTAATAATTATGAAGAAGTTCAACAACATTCTGAAGCTTTTCACATTTATTAAGGAATCATTTAGAAAATCAGGCAGATGTGTAATTTCAACAGTTGTATATACTCTATGGTGCAAAATCATAAGAATATTTATGCTGAGAGTTTTACAGATCCACAGAGTCTCTGTTTAGAAGTCAGGAGAATGTGTACATCCTATTTTTGTTGTTTTTTTTTACCTGGTTTTGCTTTGTTTGGCTTTTTTACACTCAGGTTGTTGCTATTTCACCACAAGACATCAATATATGACGAGTAGGAAGTGACACTGTTGCTATAACTCAGTGTGTCATGTGCTACTGCCGAAGGACCCCTCATGTGTCGATGTGATACACCAGTGGTTTTGGCACGCTCAATGTTTGTGAGCCAGTTTGCCTTTAGTGTGGTACAGCTGGCTGAGAGCCACGGAGCTTTTTAAACTCACTTAGTGAAACGTTTTTTCCAGCATGACAGCTGGACTAATTCACTCAAGAACCAGATCAATAAGAGAGTTCTAGGATTTATGGTTTAAGTTCATTAAATTTGAAAATCGGAAAGAAGTGTTTGATTAGACTAAAACGGAACATGAAGCTCTCTCCCTCATGCTACTCTATAGAGTAATAATGTGGTGGGGTGAAATGCATTCAGACATAGAGGGTATCATAGTGTGTATGCAGCATGGACTCGTTTGGAGAACTCGTGCAAGGATCTCAGATTCCCACAGGAGATACTTGATCAGACGGATTAGCAGCTTTCTTGGCTGCACTTCTTCAGCTACATGTCACCTTGCTCTGCACCACCATCTGAACACATCAGTCACAGCAGACTGAGAGGCCGGCACAAGATCCTGCCATAGTTTAACCCTGCTGTCATTAGGAAGAGAACTGGTAGATACATGTCACACCGATGCCATCCCAGTGGATACATGTCTGACTTTCCAGGGCTGCGTGTAGAGTAGGGCTGAACGATTATGGAAAATAATCTAATTGCGATTTTTTTGCCCCAATATTGCGATTGCGATGCGATATGCGATTATTTTTTAAGGTCTTTGTCTTCTGTATTATTAAACAAAGACAAGCAATACATCATATAGTATGGCCAATACTATATTACATTAATTTTAAACTGTTCTTTCCTGGAAGACAGACCTCTGTTATGATGACATGAGGTGATGCATGAATTGATGACTGACATTTTTATTTAACTTCTTCAATCACAACAGTATATTTGAACATACACAATAGTTTATTTTTAGCTTACAAACATCTGAGCATAAAGTGCTGACAAGGAACCCTGGTGTAAACATTAAAATGAAAGTCAGTACAATGTGCAGATTGCAGAAATATACATAAAAAAAAAATCAGTGGCTTTACCACACTCAGTTTTTCGACATCTGTGAACTACTAGACAGTCATTCAATTAAAAAATAATATTAAATAAATAAAACTAATAAATAAAAAATACACACATCTTACTGATCTTTGCAGTCAGTAACATTACACATAAAGTGCAAACATAATAGCAATTGTATAAACACACACACAAACACGCCTTTAAAATTTAAAGGCGTGAAATTGGACGGTCTAGTTCTGATTAGCGTCACCGCTGTCTCGGTGGAGTTTAATAAACTCGGCCGTCTGCTTCTTGCTATCTAAAATATAACCAGACACTGGTGTAAATTCTCGACTGTCTCATACTTCTGTTTAATAAGTTTTCTGTTTGACGTTTAGTCAGCTGTGTGAAAACCAAGGAGGAACCCACCCGGGGGATTAATAAAGTTTTATTTTATCTAATCTAATAACTTTAATCTCAGCCAAACCGATTTACTCACGAACAAACAAAACACTGAAAAAAGCCCAACAATAACATTTTTAGGTTGTCTAAGTGACTTATATATTACGTTTAACCCGAGCAGCGAAACTCCGCGGTGATCTGAAAATGATGTGCCGGGAGTTGTGCCGTTCTCGGCCGCATCAGTAACCCTCGAGCTCCCGGCTAGCTGTCGAGCTGGTGGGTAGCAGACGCCTCTGAAAACGTCGAAGCACTTTTGCAAATATGGGATATCTTGATAAACCGAGCAGATATTTGATGTTTACACAACTACTTTCTCGCCTGAAAATATGTTAAAAGTTTATTTTGTGACCCAGAAAGATTAGTATGAGTAATTTTAAAACTTAGTAGCGGCCGCCATTGCTGGAAACTGGAGTTTGGCTGGGCCGCGCTATGAATTCTGGGATATGGTAGTAATTTGGACAGCCTTCGGCACGTCGCTGTGACGTAATCGGTCTACAAATGCGGCCTCAGGAGGATGCAGCCCATGAATTTGGACATGTCCAGAGTATAATCGCAGCCTTTGCGGTTAGAAAATTGCACTTGATCATGTCGCGATATTATCGCAAATGCGATATATCGTTCAGCCCTAGTGTAGAGTGTTTTTCTGTAGCTCTGTTCTAAACACGGCACTGCACATTAGTGACGGCATGAACTTGTTGGTTTATCCAAGTGTTCAAGCTGCCCGTTTAAAGTGTTGATTATCCCGGTTGATGCAAGTGCAACAGTACGATGGTGGTCAAAGCAGCAGAAGCCTTGTTTGTATAAGGTGTCCTCTGCTGTTATCATGACTGCCAAAGAAATTAGCTGAAGGCTAACAGCCATGTATCAAAGCCATCGCACAGTCTACACGAACCACGCTCGATTGATTTGCTCTGTCCATGTAGCATTACGGCCTACAGTTATCTAACTTTACTGAAATCTGACAGTCTGTGGGTGTCTGCACTAATTAAACATCATTGAAAGGTGGTTCAGTTCTTATAGGTTGTCAGGTTTTTCTGTGTGACAGCAGTTTGACTTTTCATTAGATTTGTTATAAAGTAACTGGTTACCTAAATCAGCGGTCCCCAACCTTTTTTGCGCCACAGACCGGTTCGTGCCCGACAATATTTTCACGGACCGGCCTTTAAGGAGTCGCGGATAAATACAACAAAATAAAACTAGTACCGGTACCGAAAAAAGAAGATTTATTCATAACACACGTGAAAAGACCCAGGAAAACTGAGTTAACGAAAAAAAAGATAAAAACCCTGAAAACCATACATTTCACACCCGAGTCTCAACTCTCGCGGCCCGGTACCAAACGACTCATGGACCGGTACCGGTCCGTGGCCCGGGGGTTGAGGACCGCTGACCTAAATGGTGAGCGATTGATAGAACAGGATGTCTTGATCTGAGTATCTGCTAGGGACACTGAAGCCAGGAACAATTGCTCATTGCCTGAAAAACTTAATTACTTAATTACAAAGTGATGGGTTCCCAGATTTGAGCCTCCTAGTTTGATTGAAGTTTTGCGGGGGTCGGGGCGACTGGGCTTTGACTTAAAGGAGCTCAGGACCTTATTTAGAGTCAGCAGTCAGGGATGAACACTCAGCAGAATCGGTCCACAACAGAGAGCTGTGCACTCTTCATACTACACACTTTGTAACAACACCTCAGACCTTGACAAGACATTGCAGCTTAGCAGTGCAGCATTTGTCACATGCACACACAATTCATTTTCACAGAGGAGAACACAGCGTCCCTCACGACGCTAATAAGTGTGTGTGTAAAGACTTCAACCTTCATTCACAAATGCATATGTGCATGTTTTGGGAGTATTTGCGGGTTGTTGGTTTTTTTTGCTCCTCCCTCAGGGTAGGTACTCTCAAGTACCTCACACTGTGTTACAGCTGTATGATGTTTGATCTAGAGGTGTCCCCAGAGTTCTTTGGTCCCAAACAAAAATGTCTTTGGTGTGACTCTGGTGTGGAAGGTGGACTAGCTTGTTTTAGCGTTTATTTTACTCATGTTGTAGCTTCAGTTAAACTCCACAGTAATGTAACTAGTCCGAGTTTAGGGTCAGTGTAAGGTTAGAGTAAGGCTGGGCACTAATTATGGTAAAGGTTTAAATAAGTCGCTGTGAAATATCTAATGTAACGCCCTCCAAACACATGGAGACACAACTCTGTGTGTGTTTGTGTGTGAGTTTGTGCTGTGGGTTTTTAAAGTCCTGCTTTCTGTCCTCGCTGATGAATAATGACGTGTTCAGACTATTAGCAGAGCTAGCAGTGGCTCTGGGTTCAGAGGCGAAGGTCTGTAGACAGCACTGTGAGCAAGAGATGATGCTTTATCTAAGATTTTCATCGTAATGAGCTGTGTTTGTATCAAGGCAGGATCTTGATACAAACTATCATTTGAATTGTTAATCTGTGGTTTTAGGAATATAAAATGTGTGAAAAACCATTTTTCAAAAATCTTTGTTTTTCAAAATAAATGAATCAACTTAGTTTAATTTTTTTTTGTTTTTAACAGAATATCCAAGTGTTTTTCATAAAAGCAGATTGTCTGAAAAGGCAAAACACAGTTGTGTCAGTGTAGCTGTCAGCCTCTAAAGCGTTGCTTTAATGTGATCAGCTGGACCTGTGCTAATAGTGTTTTTAGCCCTCAGTGTAGACACGGCATCACCGTCTTTGTCTGTCAGTTTGTGTAGAACTTTGTAAGAACTACTTTGCTGACTCGAGACCACGTGTTCATACATATATGTACATTTTCTAGCTTTGATCATTCATCCTGCTTGTCAGTGTGAACATTTCACAGTCCATCCACCCACCCAGACCTTTAGCACATCCTGGGTCTGCCCCAGGGTCTTCTCAGATCACATGTAAGGCATCCAGGAGGCATGCACACAAGAATTTCACTCGCATGTGCTGTGCCAGTGTGCCTGCACATGTGATGTGACAATAAAAAGTGATTTGATTTGATTTGCTGGTCAAATGTGTGAACCACCGTAATTGGCTCCTTTTTAATGTGAAGGAGTAGCAGCTCTATTCTGAGCTCTTATTGAATGACTCAGCTTCTTGCCCCATTGCTGAGGATGAGCTCAGACACCCTTTCTCAGCCACTTCTATCTGTAGAAGTACTTCTGTTTCACTTTTCCAGGCATTAGCTCCAGCTCATTGCTGTAGGTGAAGGGTAGGAATGTAGATCAACAGATTCACCTTTGGGCTAAGATATCTGTAGACATGCTGAACCAGTCTGCCTGTCAATCTGCCGATGACAGTGCCCTCGACGCAGCAACTCGTCCACTACCCAGAGAAAGCAATGCACCTTTATCTGACTAACAACAGTGGCCTGTTTCTGTCCTGAATGATGCAAGTATCCCTTATGTTGAGGGAAAAACAAAACTGAATTATAATAATTAAACAGTTGAAAACGTATTTGCTTTACCTTGTCCAGTCTGCAAGAATTACATTTAACTTGTATGATGTAAAACCAGGCTTTAGATTTTGTTTGCATTAGAATACATTCATTAACCTCTTGCCAGAAGCTCGGAGGAATTATTTGATTAAAACATGAGTCTGCCAAGATCAGCATTAAGGGAAGAGGGGCATCTTCAAAGTCCTGCGCAGTAATTTCTTAAAGTGTGAGCTGGAACTGCTAAGGCCAGCTTGAGCCAAAAACTGTCCGCACTATTAGACTACACCTCCATTTAGTCTGTATATGTCCTCCTCTCTGAGCTCCTGTGTGACCTTGTGGAAAAAGTTCCAGCAGGCAGACCTGTGGGGTTTGGACAGCTGTGACAAAATCAGATCTGTGACAGAGGATCAGGTTTTTGCTTACAGTGTAACTAAAGCTTGCATCGATGAAGATGAGCTACACTGTCCTTCAGTCCTCTTAGAGAAACATGTAGTTAGCAGAGCAGTAGAGATTTGTTGTTTTGCTTCTGTCTGATCCCGAGAGCCAGTCCTCGCTCTCTGACAGGCTCCATCTGCAGGAGAATGACCAGACCCCGCAGCCAAACATGTAATAAAATGTGAATAAAAAAAATCCAGGTCCTCTCACTGCTCACAACATAATGTCATTTTAGGAAACAGAAACACCGTGGGAGACTTATAAAGCAGGTATCACCATCCAGTAAAGTGGAGTTTACATGAACCCCGCAGGGGAACATTGTGTGCAAGACTGAGAAATGGAAAACGAAGCATTTGTCATGGCTACCTTCCTTTATCAGTTCAAACAGCTCAACTACCATCATCTTTGTTTTCAAGCTGTTACAAACCAGAGCAACCCAGGCTTTAGTCTGATTATTTCTGAGCTACTTAAAGGGCTCGACTGCTTTGGGCACTACAAGCAACTACAAACGCAGCTCCAATCAACATCATATTAATGTGATGTAGAGGTTGAAATATTTGTTCTTCACCTCAACAGTAACACTTCAGTGACCTGCAGAAAGAAAAAATGACGCCAATGCATTAGTGCCTTAAACCTGCATTTTAACTGAAGGCCACCAGATGGCGATACCTGTGGTTGCAAAAAGACTTCCAGTCCCATAGGAGGCTACAGGAAAACAGCTTTCTGACTCCACCTCTATAGACACTTTTTCTATGAGTTTAAGGTCTTAGTAACACAGTTTTATTCATATTTAATAAAACTTCAATAAACAATCCGTGGTAACTTTACTTTAAAGGTGAGCGAAGGAGCAAGTAGTTTCACTGCAGCAGCAGCCTGCTAATGTCCAAAGCTCCTTCCTACCAGAATTTAGTGTGAAGGACTAGCTCTGCTTTCATTCCGCTAATATGCATACCTAACATGAGCTGCCCTTTTATATTACTAACTACACGTGCACACAGAGGTTTTCTGCAGTAAACTGAATGAATGTTGCTGTTTGTCTTTTGTGTTTCAGAAAATGCTGGAAGCCTCGCAGCTCAGTAAGACTGTCCAGTGAGGAGGATAGGTGTGCCTGCAGATACTGATGATGACACACTGTGGTTTACATTACCGTTCTGAACCTCGCTCTACATGTGTATGTATTCACAAGAACAAAAGTGTTACCTTTGGAGTTGCGTGGCTGTTGTTTCCCCCATTCCCTCACACTGGCTTGTACTGTTAATCTGCAATATCTTCACTGCACCATTGACTAGTTGTACAGTTTTGTGAAGCATACATGACAGTTGATTCAGGTTCATTGCTGTGTACCAAATGTTATACGTTGCTCTTTAAATTGGATGTACCATGTTTTGTGTTGCAGTGGTGCATGTACAGGAGATGAGATAAATGCGACAGATGTTCAAATCACAGAGGGATGCTGTACACATGATATACTATAGAAAATAATGATTTTATATCCAAATCTTTTCATTAAGTAATTTCTGTTATGTTCTGTTCTTCTGCCGCTGAAGTCACTTCGGGTTTGGTTCAGTGTTCAAGTGTTAAACTTTGTAAACTGCAGTTAGAATAAATAAGGAGTTCTAAGCCTTCAGGATGTAATAACTAATAATCACCTGACCTGATTGTATCTCGCCTCAACAATCTAATCTGCTTTTTATCCTCAGCACAGCAAGTATGGAGGCAAAAAAGGCCAAAAAGATGTAAAGGTTCAATGCAGCCATCGACACACTCAATGATGTGGATTTGATCCTGATGTAATTAGTTTGGTCTGTAACATGGCAAAACTCTAAATTACCTTCACACATCAACTCACACAGAAGTCTTTAAAAGTAAAGTTTAGAATGCGCATTTATCAACATGACCGGTTCTTCAGTAAATGTTAAATCTCACAATATGATCCATGTCTTGGCCTTCCTTTGCTTCCATACCCAAGAGATGTTATTGAGCAGTCTTAGAGCAGGATATGTTTTCAATGCACTCTTATGAAACTCCCAGGTGCCTTGGAATGCAATGCAGTCCCAAATATTTGCTTTTATATGCTCTATTTACATGGCAAAAAACATGTAACACCAGATTTGAATAGTCCAATGCTCGAATAAACTCACAACCAAAGAAACCAGCTGTATCTGCTCTGTGTTTGTACTTATTGGAAGTGTCCCGTCTCAGTCCAACTGCTCTTTATTCCTGGTTGATGTCGTTTGTGAGGACAGGAAATGGAGAGCTCTTAAAATGATAAACTCTGAATAAAGTTGTACCGCACCATCTGCTCTGGAAACTTCTTGGTTACTTGAGCAGTGAGGGGGAGGGCTGAGGTTGCCAAAAGTAGAGAGTAAACCTCCTCGGTGTCACGCAGACCGTTAATCACCGCTCGCTGCTTTTCAACACCTTCACTGACACATATGCTGACCCACACGGATTAAAAAGCTGAGAGACAGTTAATCTGGAATCTGTAAGAAATTATTGGTTATATTGATTTTCAAATCAGTGAATCATTTCTAATATTAACATTCTTGTCCACATTTTTCCCCACACGCCAAACTGGTCAGGACAGATGATTTAAAAAGAAAGACCCAGAGACTTGAGTGTAACAGACAGTTTCCCACATTTTATTTTTTGATATTACCATAGCTATATGTAACATCTGACAACAGGTATCAACTACAGAATAATACACTGAAAATTTGTCAGTTCCAACTCAACCATTTTCTTCTTCTTCTGTTGCTTTTTGGTCCGGTTACATTTCTGCCTGATTCTCTCCTCAGTGTCATTGAATGTCAAACATTGAAACACATGCACGTCATTCACCTGGATACAGCTGAGTAAGACAACAGTCAAACAGACTCGACGGTATGAACAGAATCGGATCGTTTTTCCTCACGCAGCTTTATTTTTAGCTGAGACACCCATACGGTTTTACTACAGTAATTATCATAAGGCTAGATTACTGTACAGCTATGCACCAAAAGGTTCACTCGGCTGTTCTAGATAAAGAGAAAGAGCACCGTATTTACAACTCTATTTACATTTGGTTTTTTAAAAACGAATCTCAGACGACAACCAAAGAGAGAAAACATATTTAGAACATTCCTTGTTTTTCGTTTTTTTCCGAGTCTGAAGCAGCTGCTGTGTGAGGCTGCACGAGTTTGGAATCTAAAAAAAAAGAAACTAATGAAGTGTTTCTGTACAGATAGCTGCAACACACGGTATAGCTTATTGCCAATGCCCTTAAAGAGTTCCCCCATTTTCCCTTTCCTCTCTCTTACTTTCGTTTGTTTGTCTTTACAGCCAGCTCCGAAAGCCGGTGTTGTGCCAAAAAGTGATTGTCTGCCAAAAACTGATTTCCGGTATTTGCCAAAAAGCGATTGCTCATATTTAAAGTGCTATAAGTAACTTGTTGGGCTATAATATGTTAAACATATGTCAAATGCATCCCTTATGGATGACATAAAGTCATCTTGAGCCACAAACAACATTAGTGTAACAAGATACAAGCCGCAATCAGTTTTTGGCAGCGACTTTTATATAACCTTTATTTATGCAGTAAAAAAAATCTCATTAACATTAAAAATGTATTTTGTAAGAGTAAGTTGCCCAACAGGACAGCAGAAACGGCAGCAAATATTACAATAGTTCTGTAAAAATATTTTAAGTGGGGATAAAGGACCGGATTGGTTATAATGTAAGTACAAGTTGTAAAGATACTTAAAAAACAGATAATTTTTTAATTCTTTATGTAACCCCTTTGTATCCCCTGTTCACTGAAGTCTATTTACGAACATACGTAAAGATATTACACATAAAAAATACACAGAAACACTGGAAATCAGTTTTTGGCAGACAATCACTTTTTGGCACAACACCGGAAGGTGCGAGGCTCTGTCTCGTGCGCGCTTCCTGCCGGTTTACCCATGGCACGCGCTTCTCAAAGCTTCACACCCGCCCACCCATCATAAAAATAAAACATTTTCAAACATCAGATTGCTCAAAAAAATTTACAAGTTTTAAAAAATAAACTTTCTTTTTCACTGTATATACATACGCTGCACCCTCATGTACACTTAACTTTGGGGGGGGAGGGGGCCGTTGGCGCGGGCAGGACCACGGCTGCAGGACAACAGTGATTAACCCGTAAGAAACAGCACGACTTCTGCACCCACTCCTCAAAACGTGCTCCGACTTTCATCTCAGTCACAATTGAAGACAAACGCGGTGTGACTGAAGTAACACACACAAACTCGTAATTTCAGGTGTTTCTGTATGGAGCCGGTGTATGGTTTGTAGAGATGCAGCTCCTATTAAAAGGCACAAACTGACGATGGGGTTTTCCCCCCTTTCTTCAATCGCAGCTTGCTGACTGACATTTAAGACAAACTGTCTACAAAACCGAACACAGAAACACATCTAACATGACTAAAACCTTTGTTTAAAGTGTCCAATGTCAGCAATTAAGAAATCTTTTAACAGATAGATGCTGTTTACGAAAAACAAAAAAAGTGTAAAACATCTTCAACAATTCAACATTCAACAAATCATCCCAACTGAAGCACAGTGGAGGGAGCAACATGGTTTTGGCTGCTGGATGCCCTGAAGAAGAAACGTACGACAATAATGCAATGAAGGTGTTTGTTTTTTCCCCTCTCTCTTCTCATCAGTCTCTCTTTTTTTGGATAATTTCTCATTCAGCTACAACGTAACCAGATATGACATCCAGGAACGTGACGGCATTCAGAGAATATAGAAACAGAAATGTGAGTGTTATGAATTCTGCTCCTAAGCCCATAGAGCCAATCAACAATTTACAAAGTTGTGTTTCATCTATATCCGAGGGGGGAAAAGTATCTTTCAGTTTAACTTTTGTCCACTACAGAGGGCATGATGAATAAATCTTAACAGTCACCTCAAGTTGCTTTATACTGTTAAAACCCGACAATATTAGAGAGAAAACTCCAGCAATCTGTTAATTCCCTATGAGCAAACAAACGATGGTGGGAAGGAAAATTTCCTTTTTAACAGGAAGAAACATCCAGTTGAACCAAACTAAGGAGGGCCGGTCATCTGCCTAGAGCTACATATGTTTTTCCTATTGGACACAGATGCATGCTGCATGCATGCTACATGCTGCATGCACAGTACAAAGATAACTGCAGGGTAACAGGGCGGAGTCCCCAAAGTTTTAAAGCAGTGTTTATTTGTCTTGCCTGGTGACTCGTTTTTATATCTGGGGAAAAGCAAATTCAGATGGGGACTTCAAATTAAATGGATTATTAAAGAGGTGCCAAGACTTAAATCTACAAGGGCTCTGATGTAACCAAGTACTTTTATTCCACTACTAAAGTATGAAATAAATGTTGGTATTTTTCTCTTCTACACATTTAGAAGAGAATATCAGTGCAGCAGTCCACAATGAGGTTGATATGGCAAAATAATAACAAAAAAAATCTGATTTTAGCCTGAGGTGTTTTAGCGAGAAGACTGCTGTTTAATGCTGACATCACAGAAATATGAAGCCTCACGGTATGTGATGAAAACACAGCCAGTTCTAGAAGATGTTTTGCAGAAACGTTTGTCCAGCATTAAATTTTTCTTTGCTTTTGGTGTGAAGGCACCATCAGAAACAGCGTTAGGAAACATGGAGGTTGTTCTTGCTAAACGAGGTTCAACATAGTCAGAGGAGCTACTTTTTTCAAGCCTGCGCTGAGAGATTCTGTTTAAAAGAAAGGCACGAGAAGTGTGTGTTACTGAGATGAACGTCGGAGCATGTTTTAGGAGGAGTTGCTGCAGAAATTCTGATCATTCTTCAGGGTTAAGCAGCTGCATGTCTCTTGCAGCAGCAGCTGGGTTAATGGTAGGCAAACACAATATGTTCCGTCAATAAACAACACAAAATCATGTGAATAAAAAAATAAGAACACCTCATTTTTGAATGTGTGGTCAGCAGGAACTCTTCCAAACCTGTTTGTTCATCTTGCTACAGTATCAATGCAATGCTGCCCTCACACACACACACACACACACACACACACTTCTTCCCACCAGCTTCTGTGTGTGTGTTATTTAAAAGCTGAAAGCGTGCCGCCTCTGTAAAGAGACACTGGTACAGATTTAAAGGGTTATGACCAACAGTTTGCACCGAGCTCAATTCAGCAGAGGATACATGGTTCTTAAAAAAGAACAGAAAACAGATTGTCTGAGTGCAATACAGAGCCCAGAGTGGACAGAGGTGGTCAGATACGCTGAACGGACTCAAACGAATGGAATCCACTTTATGTTTTTCTATTTATCATCAGCGATGTCACTGGCAGCTAACGTTCAGAGGGGAGCGAAGGTTCGAGGTAAAGGAGGGAGAAGTGTGAGTTTGAGTTGTATCAATAAGCAGGCGTCCCCGTCCCTCTCCTCTGCCAGCTGCCCGCTACAGCTGCAACTACAAGTGCTTGTTATTTCGATTTTTACACCTGGAGTGTTTGGACCACTGATACTTTGAGAAAGAAGCTTTGATTTGATGGGAATCGGAAAAAGTTATGAGACTAAAGTTTTAATTTTACAAGGAAAAGGATCAAAATATTACAAGTGAAAAACCCCCCATGAAGTCAAAAATTGCCATTTCAAGAAGAAATTAAGTATTTTACAAGGTCAAAGGAGAAAGAAGTTACTCTTTAAAAAGGCCAAAAAATATATTTCAGCTCTTTAAAATAATTAGTATTGACAACTGTGTTAAACACTTTGAGCCTGCTGTAACCACTTCATGTTGCTCTGATGTCCTCTTAAATTCACATCAGGGCGTCTGCTGAGATTATCAAATCTGTTGCTGACATGGAGAAGTCTTGTTTAGTTTTTTTCTTTTTCGGTGTCTCAGTCTTGTGAATGTGAACCCAATCGGTCAACACTTGAATTAAATTACTTATAAGAATCAGCTGTTAGCAGCACAGTTAGCACAAATTGGAGTTGTTACTGAAAATCAATTAAATCTGGAAATCTGCCATCATTGATGATTATTTCCAGTAGCCCCTCCCACACCCACAGGTGTACGCTGTGCTCATTTTAGACCCCATGAAAAATGAGGCGCTTTCCCCCCCATTCAAATGAAAAACAGCTGAAAATTTCTACTACATTCAGTAAACCTTTTTAAATGTTGTTTTACTTGAAGTACTTATATGAGACTGATCAACCATTCTGAGTGAGCTGGTCCCATGAAAGTGGTAATGTAAACCAAACTGTCACTGTAGCCTTGAGTTGTGTAAAAGCAGTACGTTTTCCAAGAACATCTTCCTGAAAGCTGCAACGCCACTCAAAATTTCTGACTTCCAGACTAAACTAAACTGCACATCAGTTATTTAAGACCTTTGTAAAGAATGATTTACCTTCTTGTCACAGTGGATGAATCAAATGTATACAAGTTTGTTTTAGCACCTGTACATTTGCTGCATGCTGACTGTAAATAGGTTATTTCATTGTTCCATTTACCCATCTGTTAGTATTACTTCTTAACAGCTCCAGCTGATATTTATTATCACCTATTTCTGATATTATTGTGGATTTTTGTTAGAAATAGTGAACCAAAAATGTTAAGAAATTCAACTTTGTCTATATCAAACATCTTTCATTCTTTGGTTGACAAAGTGAAAGATTTTGTAATATGTTTTCAGGAATATAATTATAATAATGACCTTCTCCTAGAAAATGTAAACTTTATCTCAGAGTACAATCACTTTTTCTTCCCAACTTTGTCATACAGTTACAACTTTTATATGTACAGGTTTGTAAAATTACAATTTTACCTCGTGGTATTTTTCCTTTTTTTTTTTTTTAATTTACACTCCAATAAATACTTCTCAAAATGCTTTTCACAGTGGCCCTAATGCTCTGCTCTTCAAGTGGACCTATTCTGCTTTTCCTTCTTTTCTCATAAAGGCGCTGTTACGTGAAACAGTACGGAAGCTTATTTTACACTGTTTCAGACAGAGGGTGAACTAACTAGTATGAAGTCAGTCTAATTAAAAATGAAAAGCAATTATTATTTTAAACAGTGACTCATGCAAAGCCACTCTAATAGAATCCACGAATAAAAACCACAAAGCTGGAAATGAGCAGAACAGGTCCACTTTAAATGCGAGCCTCCTTATTTTAAATGCTCTAATACAAATCATTTAGAATGTCAAAGTGCAGTCAGGACACATAAAACAAGAATATAATGAAAAACATAAAAACACTAATAGACATTTATAACCACCAACAATTGGTAGGGAGCAGGGCACGGAACAAAAAGTGACAGGAGAGGTGGTGAGCTGAGAGGCAGGTGGTTGTGGGAGCTCAGCTACCTGCTACAGCAAACTAGACAGGAAGGTTCAAAAGCAGAGTAGTGTTCAAAGAAACTACCTGAAGCAGGAGGGGAAGAGTGACTGAGAAAACTTGGTGTCGGTGGGTCATGGTCCACAGGGTGTCAGCGAGCTTCAGATGACCTGGCAGCAGCTGGCTGGAGCTGAGGTACAGAGCAGGCCATCCCTGGAGCCTCCACCTCGCTGGATGTTGACAGAGATGGTCTTCTCGCACAGAGGTAGTTGAATCACGCTGTTCTTCAGGGTGCTCAGGTTGCCATGAGTGTTCCTGCCACCCGGGCCGCTGTGCGGCACCGTTTTGCGGTTGTGATGGTGTTGTGGGGTATGGGTGCGAGGCAGGCCGGTGATAGTGGTGGTGGGGAGGGTGATGGTGTCCAGGCTCCCAGTGGACCCGATGCACATCCTCCAGGTGGACTTCTCCTGGATTTTCACACTCCCTCCTGAGAGGCTATGGGGGTCTATGATGAATTTCCCCCCACCCCCTCGACCACCTCTCCCAGCGTGGTGGTGCTGCAGCTGTGAGCTGAGGCACAAGCTCATCAGCTTGAGACTCTCCACCAGCTCAGCGCTGCGGCTTGCAGTGCGCGAGGCCCGGGGCTGAGAGCCAAGGGACGGGTTAGTAGTGCTACTGTTGTTACAACAACTGGAAGGGCTGTCTTGTCCTTTATTACCCCCTCCTCCTCCCCCACTCCCCCCTCCTCCACTGCCACTCTGTCCTCCTCCGTTACCTCCCGCTCCAGGACTCCCCCTGTCTGGGCCAGAGGACCCTCCTCCCTCAGTGGGGGGCTTCCCCTGCCCTGAGCTGCTGCCTCCACCGTTCCCCCCCTCGCTGCCAGGTGGCCCTTCACTGCTGTCCCTCCTGTTCCAGCTGTAGCTGAAGCCTGAGTCTTTATCCAGGCGCCTCCGGTGGCTCTCGGAGTCATCATCGCTCGTCTCAGAGCTCGAGCATGACGATCCCCTTCCCTGACTCTTGCGCCGATGATAGCGCTTCTGCGTGGATCCCGGGGACGACGACGAGCTCAGAGTGCCGGCGTTCCCGGCCATGTTCATTTTGAGACGGCTGAGTTTGGGCGGCAGACCCTCATCCATGTCGAAGTCATCGTCGGACTCTCCCTCCTCTTCAAAGATCTGGTTGAGCACTGGGGCACTCTTCCTGGACGTAAGGCGGTTGGTAATGGAGGGGGGCTTCCGCCGCAGGATCACCTGAGTTGGTAGGGGAGACGGGTCCTGCTCTTCCTCCTCCTCTTCATCCTCCTCCACTCTGCCAAACAATCAGACATGAATGAGTTGACATTAGAATACAACCACAAAGCAATGACAGAAAACTCGATCCTCTGTTTTATCATCAGTTGCTCGATGGATCATTTGCTCTGTTAGACTACAGGGGGGACGGGACTATTACAGCCGCCATTTTCAGATGTCTCATTTTGTCTAGTTTCTGAATAAAAGTTCAAAATTTCAATTTGTGACATAATACAAAGAAATTTAGCCTGAACATTTAAGAAGCTACGAAATGCACACATTGAAATAGAGTACAACTTATTGTTCTGCTTTCAGTTTTAGGGATACTGAGGACACAAAATAATGTCACACTGTTGAAAACTGAGTCCAGAGATCAGACCTGAACAGGCAGGTTCGCTGCTTAGCTGCTGCTGAGGTGGAGGGAGTGGGAGTCCTGATGGTGCCAGGAGCAGGACCTGAAGCAGCAGCACACGCTCCCTGAGGCAAGAAGAAAATACAAGAGCATGGGCATTAAAACAGGGTGCAAGTATGATCAGCTGCACTGTTTACAACTGAAAGTAGCTGCGAAGTGTGCTCTGTTCTGAAAATGACTCTCACTGCTGCTGTCCCTGCCTTTAGGCTTTACCCATGTGTAAAGTTTGAGGACCCAGAAAAGAACCACACACACACAAATAGAACAACTTACTACAGAGGCAATAACAATCCTATTTACTCTCAGATGGTCCTACTAGCACTGCATTTCATGTATAAAAAAAAAGCTTCATTTGATACAGACAAGGGATGATGATGAGTGTACCTGTGCCGACCCCGGAGAGTCAGTCACCGTGCTCTCTTCCCGTCTGCCCAGCTCCATCATGGCTTTAGAGCGATGTCCATTGAGCAGGTTCTCAGCACTGCGAGCAGGGGACTGAGGGCCTCCTGCGTGAGAGATGGACGAAGCTGCTAAACTATCCTCAATATCCTGGTGCATATCCACTCTGGTGGGCCAGGACTGCCTGTAGAGATAAGAAAAAGGATTGCATCAGTTGATACGTTTTCTTTGATCTTCAAAAGACTTTATAGTCAATTTATACTCTCCTCAAGTGACTTGGATAGTTATTTATACAGAATAGATCACTCAAATATAGACAACTAGAGAAGACAGGGACAACACAGGGATTACACTCATGACTTCAAAATGATATACTGCGTAAATAATATCCATCCATTCGCTACAGCTTATCCTTTTAAGGGTCGCGGGGGGTGCTGGAGCCAATCCCAGCTGTCATGGGGTGAGAGGCGGGGTATACTGCGTAAATAATATCATTACAGTATATAAGTGGGAAGAGATTTTAACTGGAGACATATGATGCAGGGTGCTTTTTTGTTCATCCAGTGCAATCACTTGCAGCAGTATCCAACTGTACGTAGGCAATTAACAGTGAGGGCTTAGGGTTTGGAGCTATGAGCATCTTTATAACTTTAACTATAAACAGTGTCCAATGTTTTGATCAAAATGTTCATCACTATTTGCAGCCGCCAGACTAGATCATCTGGTTCATGATCCATCACAATTCATTGGTTATTGACCGTAAAACAAAAAATGTGACCTTGACCTGAAGTACAGTTTGGCTGAAGAGAGCATTAAATTCTTTATTGATTAACTGACTGATGAACTTTATTTTGGTCTGACTCTATAGCAGCTATATTTATTAAAGCTACACTCTGTTATATGGCAGCATCTGTTCCTTTTAAGTTACTATAAATTGATGTGGTAAACATATGGATGTGGCTCCACTTTCTCTGTTATGGACGAGCGTGCACACAAACACAAAGTGGAATTACCTTCCTGGAGTCTAGAACAAGTAGACTGACTATATCAAAAGAATCATTCAAAATAATCAGGGCCCCCCCGAAAAGTTAAGGATTGATAAATAAAGGATTTTAAATAGAAAGCGAGGCGGAAATTAGCTTGTGTCTGTAGATAAATGGATGAGTGATAACTGATTTTGCAAAATGTTTTATGGAAATCATGGCTTTTCTTTTCAAATCAGGTTGACAAATCCAATTACAGGTCATTACTGTGCTTTATTTATTTTACCATCCTCTAATAGAGCTGCCACAAAGGCCACACTGTATCTTTTTTCATTGTTAGCTAAACCACAGCCTCTCTATTCAGTGGTATAATGAATAATGCACTGATGAAACACAGTCTGTATGTGGAAGAAGAAAAAAGAAGCTTGTAAAGCAGATTAGTCAGTGATGCAGGGACCTGTGAATGTCAGCCAGTGGAAATTGGAATATTCTTAGTAAACTAAGACAGATTTTGGCAATAATACAGTTGTAACTAAAGCTCGTGTTATCAGAGTAACACCAAATATATTTTATAGAGTGTTTCAAATCAAAGAACAGTCAGTATTCAGTATGCAATCTGTTATACAGTTTATCCCATGAAGTGTCTCTATTAATAAAGTAATTTCAAATCTGTGTTTTTACATCATCTGCATGTCACCCATAGCTCAAAATGCAGCTCAATTCTTCTTCACAAACAAGCGTACAGGACCTGGTTCATTTCTATGTCTCTGGCAGAAAACCACTTTGATAAGCGAAAGATACAATGTGTATGCTTCCTTCTTGATCTGAACTATGTTTCAGGGTGTACACAAGTGTAGCATTTACTCAAGAAAAACACGATCAAACTTCTAACAACTGTAATTCTTTTAATGGCCACTTGAGACTCTAGGACTGGGCGATATATCGAGTTTTTAAATATATGGATATACTTTTATACGAGATAAGAGATGTGACAATATCGTTTATATTGATATAGTCTATGTTACGTTATAATTATACTTGGAACTGCAAGTTTGCCTGTCTTTCGTCCACTTTTGTCTCTACGCTGTGTTCCTCTGCCTCGCCTCTCTCCTTCACTCAACACAACTCCCCCAGTCTTTGTTTTTATGCTCAGGTCTTTTTAGTTTACATTGACTGCACAATTGTGAGCTTTTTGTTATGCACATAACAACATTGTTTTATTTTATTTATGGAGAATTATTATTTAATAAATCCTGATAATTTATTTCTGAGTAATTTTTTCATGTACATCTGCGCTGTATGTTAATAAAAGTACCTATGTGAGATCTGGGACACAGCTTTGACTAAGAACTCTTTTTGTTCTTACTTTATGGCTTTAAAAAAAATATCAAGATATATACTGTATATCGCCATCCAGCCAATTCAATTCAATTTTATTTATATAGCGCCAAATCACAACAAAAGTCGCCTCAAGGTGCTTCATAGATACAGAGAAAAACCCAACAATCATATGATCCCCTATGAGCAAGCACTTTGGCGACAGTGGAAAGGAAAAACTCCCTTTTAACAGGAAGAAACCTCCAGAAGAACCAGGCTCAGGGAGGGGCGGCCATCTGCTGTGACCGGTTGGGGTGAGAGAAGGAAGACAGGATAAAAGACATGCTGTGGAAGAGAGACAGAGGTTAATAACAGATATGATTCAATGCAGAGAGGTCTATTAACACATAGGGAGTGAGGAAGGTGACTGGAAAGGAAAAACTCAATGCATCATGGGAATCCCCGGCAGCCTATGTCTATCGCAGCATAACTAAGGGAGGATTCAGGCCTAATCTTGAAAGTAGAGATAGTGTCTGTCTCCTGAATCCAAACTGGAAGCTGGTTCCACAGAAGAGGGGCCTGAAAACTGAAGGCTCTCCCTCCCATTCTACTTTTAAATACTCTAGGAACAACAAGTAGGCCTGCAGAGCGAGAGCGAAGTGCTCTAATAGGGTGATATGGTACTACAAGGTCATTAAGATAAGATGCGGCCTGATTATTTAAGACCTTGTATGTGAGGAGCAGGATTTTGAATTCAATTCTGGATTTAACAGGAAGCCAATGAAGGGAAGCCAAAACAGGAGAAATATGCTCTCTCTTTCTAGTCCCTGTCAGGACTCTTGCTGCAGCATTTTGGATTAGCTAAAGGCTTTTCAGTGAGTTTTTTGGACATCCTGATAATAATGAATTACAGTCGTCCAGCCTGGAAGTAATAAATTCATGAACTAGTTTTTCAGCGTCACTCTGAGACAGGATATTTCTAAATTTAGAGATGTTGCGCAAATGGAAGAAAGCAGTCTTACATATTTGTTTAATATGTGCATTGAAGGACATGTCCTGGTCAAAAATGACTCCAAGGTTCCTCACAGCATTACTGGAGGCCAAGGTAATACTATCCACAGTAAGAATCTGGTTAGATGCCATATTTCTAAGATTTTCAGGGCCGAGTACAATAACCTCAGTTTTATCTGAATTAAGAAGCAGAAAGTTAGCGGCCATCCAGGTCTTTATGTCTTTAAGACATTCCTGCAGTTTAACTAATTGGTGTGTGTTATCTGGCTTCATAGATAGATAGAGCTGGGTGTCATCTGCATAGCAGTGAAATTGTATGCTATGTCTTCTAATGATACTGCCTAGGGGAAGCATGTTTAGTGTAAACAGAATTGGTCCTAGCACTGAACCCTGTGGAACTCCATAATTAACCTCAGTGTGTGAAGAGGACTCTCCATTTACATGCACAAATTGGAGTCTATTAGATAGATATGATACAAACCACTGCAGCACAGCTAAAGAATATCAAGATATGAATTTTAGGCCATATTGCCCAGCCCTACTAGACTCCATGTTAAAATACAGACATGCGCACAGCCTGGTACACAAAGGGAATTTGTCTCTAGTTTATTTCACCCCTTATAGATCAATGGATGTCGATGGATAAACGGTTTTAGAACTTGCCTAAAGTTAGGTCTGTCCACTCATGACTGGAGTCATTGAACTGGACATCTCTACCACGTGCTATGGTCAGTAATTTTTTGTCTCGGTTTTGGTGAATGAAATTCTAGTATTTTATTTATTTAGCACTAACTAAACATTCCCTTAATTTTAAATATACTGTAAACATGTTGACTTTGTCAATGGCAATCCCAGACCCTTTTTTACAGTCCTTTAGCAGTTAATGTATTTACACTAGGTTGGCACACTGTATCTGCATTAAGTGACAAACAGGGTTCAAGTAAACAGTTTTGCATTAAAAAAAAAAAAAAAAAAAAAGCATCACAGAGATGATGTGCACAGTAGAGTTCAAGCTGTGTGGCTTGATTTACTGATTGATATGGTATTAACATTGTAGGGTAAGCGAATTTTATTGTTTTCTTTTGCTTGGTGTATCCATAATGAGAATAGCCTTTGTTCAGACTACTGGCTGGGAAAGCCAGAGGCATTGATCGTATTGGCAGGCACAGAAAAATTAGAGTTTAGTAGTTTAATTTTTATGCTAGAATTAAGTCTCTCTTTCTTTTGGTTTGACTGTTAAATGTGCATTAAATTATGAATCAGTATCTTTTAAGTGTTAAAATATATTTGTTAAACTGGTCACTGGTAAATGGTAAATGGACTGGTTCTTATATAGGGTTAGCATCGCCGGAGAGCACCACGAGAGCAAAACTTTATCGTAAATGCTACTTGTGTGTTATATTTACTTTCCTAAAAAATTAATCAAAAAAATTTAAGTCTTTTTGTATTTGTGTAACGATTCCGAGTGAGCAAATATTACATATATCAGTGTCATCTTACATAATGGCCTAAAATGATACAGACATGGAGAAATTCAGAGTGTTGTTATGTCACCTCAGGATATGCACTGTATATTAGACCCGTTACCTTTGAACTAACAGCTTTATTTGAAGAAAAACAGCCTGGTGAACCCACTCCTGGAGGTAAGTGCTCACATGATGGAGGTGGAACAAACAGTGAGACAGAGCAATCATCGAGGGCACACTTATGTGTCCATAAACAATTAATCCCACAAGAGAAGTTGCTCCGCTTCTGCTTACTTGAAATTCCATTTGCACAGGAAGCATGTCCCATGCATACAAGCACAGGCAACCATGTAGAGGTGAATACATCTAAGGGTAAACACCAGTAACAATAACAGTTAGACTCCATCTGGTTCCAGAAAGTTAAAAACGTTTAGCCTGACCCCTCCTTAAAAAAAACATTAGTCCCTGCTCTGTGTACATCAGGCCACGGATCAGTAACACAGGAGATGAGTTAAATGGAGTTACAATCAAATGGAGAATCTGATAAAGATTTGACCTCTCAGTTTTTCTAGCAGCGGATAATGGTATCCTGATTTCACACACTGATACAGGTACCAACTATGCAGGCCTAGAGATCATCATCAGCTCAGTATTCAGCCAGGTCGCTGTTGCTACATACGCAGCACTGAAAATGTGATGACCCAAGCTTCTGTTTCTATCATGTATCCGAGCTTATTCAGCTCTGAGCCCTTAAAAATACCTGTTGTTCCCAAATCTATACAATGACACAAACCTTGTCTTGCTACTAACTCAATGTTTTACTTTGGTTCTGTGTAGGTAGCAATGAGAGTTAAACCCAAAGCATTTCACAGAAAACTGGATAGGGGAATGTGCAGGGAGTTTTACAACCACAGCAGTCCCGCTGAAGCCTCCTCACTCTTCTCTTCCTTATTTGTTCCTCTCCTTTGTCTCTCTTCCTTTTATAACCAAAGGAACAATGTTGGCAAGGCAACAAAGAGGAAATACTTGGGACAGCTAAAGCATGAACCAGGATATGTTCTCAGTTCTTAGTGATATGACAGCTAGCTGGATGGGAGCCTTGCTCCCATTTTTCACTTTAGAATTAGAAAAAAATTGCAGTAATGGAAGCATCAAGACAAAGGGTGAACTTTAAAAGGTTGGAGAATATGCTAATGACTCAGACCATCTCCTCTGCACTGTCTCCCCTGAGCTCAGCAGGTGGAGGCTCGGTGAACCCAGAAATGGAAATGAAACCTTTAGAGATCTACCTAGTCTTAAGTAATTGTGGCTGAGCCCTGCGAAGTGGAGTCAGACAGGTTGCCGTGTGAGGCAGCTGAGAGATAGGTCAGTTGCCCTCTTCTGGGCTCATACAGTGACTCAGACACTCATTATGACCACAAGCAGTGATATTTTGTTACTCACGCTCTCGACTAGTTTGCTAAAATATCAGAATTTTTGTGCACGCATGAGAAGGGATATTTCCTTTCTTTAGCAGTGTTTGAGTTTTTTGCTGCTCTTTACCTGAAGTGTGCCTTGATGTTGCTGGGACTTGAGGAGCGGGTCTGCACATCCTTCTCCTGCTTCTCCCTCAGGATTCTTTCTGCTAGCAGGTAGTATGTAGCTGTGATGTGGTTGTATTTGTTGGTCTCTAGGGCTCTGAAACAACAAATCACACTTTAGGACCATATAAAGTAGACAGCATGTTGGATTTAAAAAAAAAAAAAAAAAAAAGGGACAGAGTTGAGAACTCATTTTAGCTCTTGGGCTACATACATTCTAACTTCATCTCAAGCAAGTTGAACCAGTAAAACCACCACATAACAATGTATATTTTTAAAAAAAAAAACCAGTGAACATAGTTTTGCTTGCATGTGTAAAGTGTAAGGAAGTATAAGCGCATTCTGAAAATATTCACTTGGGCATTAGCCAAAGTTTTCTGAAAGCTGAAACCAAAAGACCAAGTGAAACATGCTTCTCTAAGCATTTACCAGATAACAGAAGTTACAGGTGATCCATTTACAAAAATCCTGAGATACACTGAGACACATAAGTGCAATTTCAAAAAAGAAAATCCAGTTTTTCCCTGTCATCTTCAGACAGTGAACTCGACAATTGTGCTGCAAAGATCACAAAGTCCCCTGACAGTGCTGCATTTTCCACAGACACAACACAGACGATTATGAAGCATATATATTTTAGGTATAAATGTGTAATTGAATGTCCTTACGCTGATAGAAAGGAGTTTCACTAGTCCAGCCCACTTAATTAAAAGGTGTGCTGTGTAAGGCCCTTAATGTAAACTGAGCTTGACGATGATGCTGGCTCAGAGGAATGAGTTCTCTACATTTACATTGCACCTCTGACAGCAGAACGATCTTTGAGATTCACAACCAGACACTAAAACAGGCAATGTTGTCAGAGTAATCCTGGGAATGCACAGGGTGCGCATCTATGACATAAGAGTATATGAATTGGTTTTGTTCTGGCCCTTGCATAATTTCATAAATGGGCCATGTATTCTATAAAGGGTCTTTGAAACTTGTTGGTACACTATGACCTTCCTGTGTCTCATTTCTTCCCTTCCTCGTATACTGTGTGCAGTGCAGTTGATGGGTGTGGAATTTTTGAAAAGGGACACGGCACAAAGAGTTGCTTCTGAAACACAGTGCAGTGCATTTGGTAACAACATCACTGAGATATCATTAGCCAGTGACACTGCCGTTTCACAGTAACAGCTTCCCCTCATGTGGTCAACTTCTACAGAACTATATTGAACTAATTTTAATTTCACACAAAGCAGCTCAAAACAACAGGAAAATGTTTAAAGAAGTACATATATTTTAGAATGGTTTTATGTATTCAATGGGTATCAGCCTACTTTGTTCTTTGATGTGGATTACTGTAAGCCAGGTCACTCTTTGCTGTGTGTGAATGACATGGAGTGTGATTCCGTGCTTTTGCTGGTACAGGTTGTACAGTGTCTCTCCCTGTCTAGCTTTATCTACAGTTCACCACAAAAACTAAGTTCATGTACACGTCGGACTTGGAACTAATAAACCTTGAACAACCAATCCTTTTACTGACACCAAGGAAGGAGAGAAGTCTTTAGAATCGTGGTTAAAACGAGAAAAAGAGCCCATGTCTACACCATCAGAATTTGCATAAGCTTGGTGAACAAGTCAGACATAAATATACACTTTTACATTACATTTTCTCATGGTGCTCATCAATATACAGTACATATTACAATCAAACAGAGCAATCACACCCACTAAGGTCTGCATTGTTGTGATTTATAGTTTCATTTCTGGGACTGTGCACATCAGGATACAGCCTAAGGTTCAGCTTAAAATCTAGGCTTATGCTACAGCTTTGCCTACACTGTAGACTTGCAGTACACTGTAAAGATGTCACAGGGTGGAATGGTCAAGTTTAACTTGGTGTTTTTATTTCCTTGCATGTAGTGCTGTGTTTTATTTTTTTATTATCTTTTATTAGCGTGTAGTGTTTTATTTTTGCGGGGTTATTACATGCTTTTTTGTTTTGATATGTGATTTGTTCCGGGGGGGATGCCCATTCCACCGCCCCTCCTGATCATTAATCTGACACACCTGGGACCAATCAGGGTTCGCCACAGCTATTCAATAATAGGGAGAGAGAGCGTGAGAAACATCAGGAGAAACATGGCGTGGTAACCGGGGTTGGCGACGGCCGCGCAGAGCAGCACGGAGGCCCGGCTACAGGCAGCTGACCGGGGCGTGCGGCAAAGGAGAACGGGACTGGAGATCGCAGACAACTGCGCATTGGAGAGAGTGATCGGGGATGAGCAGAGCGGTCTGTGTTGGTGCTGAGGGGAGCTAGCTCCTCGGTGAGAGAGGCCCATGGCAAGGGATTGAGAGGCAGCGGGATGGCGCCTTATGTCCCTGGGACAGCGAGACCATGGCTATGCGTGTGAAGCACAGCAAAGTGGCAGGCAGAGTTTGGAGCTCTGCCCATCCGGGGTAAGTCCCAATCAGTCCCATGTAGGACGAATCTCCGGTGGAATCAAAGAATGGTGACTGCTGCTGCCCCTCTCTCCTTTTAGTTGGCATCAGAACGAAGACGCAGACAGGACGGTGACGATGCTGCCAGTTTCTGCACCGTTTGGACTTTTATTGGACTTTATCTTCGTGGCTGAGGCCATTGGATTTTAGCTGTATTGTTTTAATGTTTTTAATTTCATGTTCTACCTGGCCAGAGTATTTTAGTGTTTTCTTGTAAATAAATTATAGTTTTAACAACGTGAGTTTATATTTTCTACTTCCTTGGCTCCTCCACTGCTCTTCCCGTTAGAAGGTTTTCCCTTCTGTTTTAACCTACCACCTACATCTACAGCATCTCTCATTACTCAGTGTGCAAAGATGCACCTAAGCCAATATCTGTCTGCACCTTATCAGTGTTAAAGCAGACTGATAACATTACATTAACTGCAGCATTAATTTATAAAAATAAATAAATAAATAGTAATTTCCTCTGGCTATTTCTGTTAATAAATGTGCTGCATCTACTTTTTTTTTTTTTAAATCGAGTGTATTAAAGGTTATTCAAATCTTGTTGTCAGGGCTGTTACTGAATGAACACACTTGTTAAAGCGGCGCTCTACATTAGAAGCCATTTATTTGTCACACATCGCTTTGAAGCTAATGGCAGGTCGCTTGTTGACATGCCACACTCCGGTTGCCTAGGTGACTATCCAAATGATGTCAGTCAACAGTATTCTTCACTTTCAAATTTATCTCAGGTCCCATCCACTTCATGTTGCCTGCAGTCATTTCGCCCGTAGTCCTTTGCACTCATAGAATGTCATTCAGTTTTTGCCTGATCACCATTTCGCTTTCAATGTGTGTTTAGATTTAGAAGATTCATGCAGCAGATTGATGCTGCATGAAACTCATGAAAGAGGAGAGTGGAGGGTGTGGATTAAAGCCTAATTGCAGTAACAACATCACTGACACAACACATCCATCAGAAATCAATGCTCCCTACAAACACAGAAAATATTTGCAGCTTTCATAGAAACAAAGAACTTGATCTGACAGTGCTTCAATAACTCAGTATTGAATAGAGCAGGGGTGGGGGAACTCCATACCTCTAGGGCCGGTGTCCTGCAGGTTTTAGATGCATCCTTGATCCAACACAGCTGATTTAAATGGCTAAATTACCTCCTCAACATGTCTTGAAGTTCTCCAGAGGCCTGGTAATGAACTAACCATTTGATTCAGGCGTGTTGACCCAGGATGAAATCTAAAACCTGCAGGACACCAGCCCTTGAGGCCTGGAGTTCCCCATCCCTGGCATAGAGAAAAGTCAAAACACTGATGTTGCATTTGGGTACCACCAAAATATGATCTGTTTCCTGCTAACGTATGTAACGCTCAGGGCTCAACTTTACACAGTAGAAAGCTATTAAAACTAGCACCGGTATGAATTAACACTGTATCACCCAGCACTGTATTACCCAGGGGTTTGACCCCTGCTGGGTTACTTTTATGTGGTGTTTACAGATATCCCTGTGCCTGCGAGGGACCCTTCCAGGTATTCCAGTTTCCTCCCACAGTGCAAAGACATGGAGTTGGTTAACTGGTACTAAAGCACCTGTGGGTGTGAAATATAGAATAAAACACTTTATGCATGCATGAATAAATGTGACTTGTGGTCTAAAATGCTTTGAATTGTCAATTAGTCTAGAAAAGTCTTATAAATATGCCAGTCTATTTGCATGTTTTGGAACATCTCCACATACTTAGAAACCTAACCGTTGCTGATAAGCTTCATCATAACTGTGTGGAACTCTGCTGGCAAGGTCTTCATTTATATACAACTTTAAATCAACAAAAACAACAACAACAAAAACTCTCAATGCCTCTTTCTCTTCAAAGGCTAGCATCCCCACACATACAGAGATATTCTTCTTTACTCTATCACACCACAGGTAATATCTTCACAGCAGGAGGTAGCAGTGAACTGCAAGTCTGTCAGAAACAAGTGTGAACTTGAAATCCTGACTCTGAAATCAACAGATGTTCTGTTTAATTCCTCTTACGTTCTGCTTTTCAGTATGTAAGCACACACCAGGCTTCTCTGAGGGCTGGAAGGTAACGAGCTGGTGCTTCTTTGAGTTAAACATCTGTCAGGATGCTCTGGGCTTTGTGCTGATGCGTGCTGTGTTAGTTGGCTCCTTGTACAATTGTACATTAAAGTGAAACAGGTTTCACAATGGCAGACTGCTTAGTGCCGTTGGTGTCATTTTTATTAAAGTTTCAAAAGTTATAGGCTAATCTGTTCATTGACCCCCTCCTCAAAAATAAAGCATCAATCGGCACTGATGATGCTTGTGTTGGTCTAATGAGTTCCGTTTCAAATAAGGTTTCCTGATGAGTTTGCAAATGATATCAGTTTTGAAGTGAGAGACAATTTCCCCTTAATCACCTACTTTTAAAATGAAGTGCAGCCAAAACATTTAAGGGTTCACTGAACAGCATTTTATAAAAAGAGGTTCTAAAAAGGCAAACAGCTCCCCCATCTACAAATGCTCATCAGTAAAATCTTTAAAGTTGACTTTGAGTGATCACTAAGAGCAGAGAAC